>NC_088703.1:19385565-19985565 GCF_028017835.1 Emys orbicularis
AACTAACTACCCCTGCTCCTTATCTCTATTATTTCTGCTAGTGTGAGTGAAACTGCAGCCATCTGCTAGAAACGCTGACCAATACATTTCTGCTTCAGCCTGCTACAGAGCATGTAAAGCAGTAAACACAGAAGTAGGTGAGAGCTCACAAGATGGAGTTTGGGGGTTCAGATAGGCCCAGAGCAAGAGAGTTTCATCGACACTTTGGTCTTCCGCTCTCCCGAGTTACCTGGTAGCTATGCCTAGTGGACCCCAACAAGGGGGCATTTTGGGGGGGGTGTCACTGAGGGGGAGGTTTACAGGCCTCCTTGTGTGGGGGAGGGGTCCCACAGTGGGGACACTTTGGGGGGGTATCAGGTATTTGGAGGTCAAGGTGTATGTGAACGGCTCCCCTGAGAGAGGGCATGGGGGGCCAAAGAGAACAGTGTCAGTCTCCTTGGCAGGGGTCCTTTGAGGGGGATCTTGGGGGGGGGACTGAGGGGGCATATGGGGGTATCAGGGGGCATTGGGGGCCCTGTGCTCCCAGAGTAGCAGCTATGAGGGGAGATGACAGGCATAGGGAGCTGGGGGATGTCGCAGCAGGCCGCGGTCCTGGCAGTGCCAGGGTAAAGGACAACTGTAGGCTGGGAAGTGTGGGCAGAGTTAAGGCTTAAAGGACGCCTTGCCCCAGGGGGATCCAGGCCAATCGTACAATCTGGGCTCAGAGACTGGCCCGCACAACTTGGAAAGGGGGGGGCAGCGGGTAGAGCGGGGTGGGGGTGGGGGTCACAGAACAAGCCAAGTCTGCTGGGGGAGAGGGGCAGAGCTGTGCCCCCAGCTGAGGCGATGTGGGTCCTGGGCCTGTTTGGGGCTCTGCTGGAAGGGAGCAGATCAAGTGGAGGGGGTGGCCTGTACTTTAACTCTCTGTGCCCCAGGCCCCAGAGGCTGCAGTTTAGGGAACCGTATCTGCAAGGCACCCTTGACTCGGTGTGAACCAAGTTTGGGGGTGGGGGGGACTAGTCACGAGATGCCGAATGGGACAGAGATGGTCACTGTACCCCCCAGCTCTGATCCTGCACTTTTCCATAGTGGATCTCCCAGCCCACATTTTTCCAGATGGGGAAACTGAGGCACAGGAGAGGGACTGGGGAAGCAACTTGCCCAGGGTCCCCCAGCAGGCCCAAACCAGGAAGAGACACACACAGACACAGAGCGCTCTAACCACTAGGCCATACTACCTCCTGTGGAGCAGCAGCTCCTCTTTGAGCCACGTGGACAGCACAATAGGAAAGGTGTCAAATTGAAAACTGGGCACAGGAAAGTCTCTCTCTCTCTCTCTCTCCCCCCCCTCCCCCCCCGTGGAACTACCCGACACAAGGCACAAGCTGGTCCAAAGTCAGAAACGCTGCTTTATTTTTTTTGGGGGGGGGGGCATTGTCCTGTTTCAAACAAAAAGGAGAAAATCCTAAATTCCTGGCGGTCATGGTGGTTCCCTGGAGCTGACCCAGCACAGCCCAGATTTCCAGCAGGGGGCAGTGAGGTGCCCTGCTGTGACAGAGCAGGGCGTGGGGCGGATTGACCTGGGGATGTCGCAGGGGAGTTTTACTGGGACTGTCTGCATTGGGGATGGGATATCAGGGGGTGACTTCACTTGAGGGACGATACCTGAGCCCGTAACCTGAGCCCAGGAGCGGGGTTGGGGCCAGGTGACACCTTCTGCCCCGGAAACTGGACAAAGACTGGAGGAGGAGCCGGGGGTGTGGCTGTGGGAGGCGGCTGGAGGGGGTTTCAGTTTGGAGCTGGCTGGGGAAACGGAGGGAGACCCAGGGCCGGGATCTAGGCTCCCTGCCCCCCAAGATGGACCTGACTGAGGAGAAAATCCTACATTCCTGGCGGTCGAGGTGGCTCCCTGGACCTGACCCAGCACAGCCCAGGTTTGCAGCAGGCGGCGGCGAGGTTCCCTGCCCAGCCTCACAGCCGCCCTGAATTCATTCCTGGTTGAAGCAGAGCCGATCTTTTCGCCAGACCAGCCCGTCTTGATTTGCAAATGGCCAGCCACCGAGAATCCACCCCAGCTCCGGCTAAACTGATCCACCTGTTCATTCCCCTCCCTGTTCAAAATGATCGTGACGGGGGTGGAGAAAGGGACCAGGGAAGTGTTATTTACCCCTCACATCACACACCACCCAGGGGCCAGCCGATGAAATGAACAGGCAGCAGGTTTAAAAATGAACCTAAGGAAGAGATTCTTCATCCAACTCCCAGTCAACCTCGGGGTGCCGGAACGGGGCGACAGGGGGCCACAGGCCTCCCAGTTTTTGAGGGTGAGCGACAGGGGGAGGGGGCAGAGAGGAGCGAATGGGGGGTGGAGTCTTGGGGGGGAAGAGGTGGCACAGGGGCAGGGCCTCAGGGGAAGGGGCAGGGCCTTGGGGAGAAAGGGTGGTGTGGTGTGGAGGTTGAGGCATAGTTCTGGCACTGAGGCCCCTGCCTCTTTTAGGGCACTCTCCCCCTGCTCCTAGTTAACCTGTGGAACTCACTGCCAGAGGATGCTGTGAAGGCCAATAGGACAACTGGGTTCAAACAAAGAATTTGAACAGTTCCTGGAAGATTTGTGTGGCTTCAGCCTCCACCTTGTTGGACCTTTGTCTGCTAAATCTTGTGAAACGGCCAGGCCCTGCGTAGGCACTTACAGCCCTGGCTCCAGTCACCCGGTCGCCTTCCCTTTGCGAAGCCGAGCAGTTGGAGACTCTCACCAGCCAGCAGATTTTTTCCCCCCCTCGATTTCATTCCCACCCTGCTCAGTTCACTTTCAGCCAGCCTGTTCCAAAGGAGCCAGAGACCACCAGGAGTCCGGCAGTCACTGAAAGCTGGGACAGACGGTTATGCCTTCCTACCGGGTGTATTTCGCCCCCGTCCCCAACTCCCGCTGCCACAGCTACACCCAGCCCAGCTAAGATGCTGCCTGTACCGGCTCAGATGATCCCAGAGTGCCAACGTGGTTGGGTTTTCCCCCTTGCATTAAAGATGGAGAACAGCATTCAGGCCACATACACAACAGACTGTCCAGGCCCCTGGGTGTTAAAGAGCGGTCGGACAGTCATTGATAGGTCCAAAAATCTGAACATCCCATGGACTGGACCACCCCAATGAACAGCTCTAAGGGGGAGGGATAGCTCAGTGGTTTGAGCATTGGCCTGCTAAACCCAGGGTTGTGAGTTCAATCCTTGAGGGGGCCATTTAGGGATCTGGGGCAAAAAGCTGTTTGGGGATTGGTCCTGCTTTGAGCAGGGGGTTGGACTAGATGACCTCCTGAGGTCCCTTCCAACCCTGATATTGTATGATTCTATACAAAACCTTCCCCAGCTGAACCTCTCACTAATTTCTGATTAGATCTGAGACAACGACCAGGGGAGAATTAGTTCCCTGGTAGCTCAGAAAATTTTAGTTTAGGCCAAGTGACTTTGCCCTGCTGGGTTCCAGAGCAGGGATTTTGAGCTTTTTAAATTTGCAGACCCCTAAGAAGATATCAAATAGAGAAGCTGACCCCTTGGGAAATCTTAGGCATAGTCTGGGAACCACCAGGGGGCTGCAAATCGGAGGTTACAAACCACTTGTCTCAATCCCCGAAGCCTGGGGCGGCTGCTCTAAAGAGCAGGGGTTTTCCATCACGTCATGCATTCCCTGCCCCACTCCATGACGAGAGAAAAAATGGATGCACCAGCAAACAAAAACAAACCCAGGCTGTGAGACTTGCAGCTGCTTGCTGTGTGGACGTCACCTTAGAGCCAGGCTGAGAACGAGCTTGATGGAGGAGGATCCCACTTCTCACACCATTTGGCACTCAACTGTCTCTGAAGCAGCCGGCGTCTCCCTTAGTTGGAGAAGTTGCTCGAGGGAACTCGGTACTGAGCCAACCCGGTCATCTCCCTGCAGCACACGCTGCCCCAGAGGGTTATGTGAAGGAGCCTGCAGTGATGACTTAGCCTTGCTGGGTTCTAGGTTCTGCAAGCCAAGGGTCACTCTGCTCTAGCACCTTTAAGAGGTGATTTCCCCACCAGATCATGGATTTTCCCCTCTGTGATGGGAAAAATGCTGCAGAAAGGAGCAGATCATTCAGGAAGCAAATTTTATTGAGAGAACAGCTGGAGATTCATTAAATAAAATATGAGACAGGATTCCCCCAGAGGGGTGCGAAAATAAATATTTAAATAACATTTTTCCTTTGCTCAGGGCAATGATATGGCTCCGGAGTGGCCACAGACCCTCTCCCGCCAACCCCCCATAACACTGGGTGTGTGCATGCCCCCACCAAAACAGGGTGGGGGTTAGATCCCCAGAGAATGGAGGGGGTTCTAGATTCCCCAGCCCACAACAAAATGGAGCACATTCTAGATTCTCTACCAGAATCAGTGCTACATTCCTCAGGCCTCCACATAATTGAGGGGTTCTAGATTCATCAAAGTGGGACAGGTTCTGGATCCCACCATGTCCTGACCAAATGGAGTGTGTTCCAGATGCCCCACACCACAATCTAGCCGGTTCTAGATTCCCGGCCCTCCCTCACCAAGTGGAACAGGTTCTAGACCCCCCTTTCCCAAACCAAGTGAGTTCTAGATTCAATAGATTCCCCCAACTGCTGGAGAAGGTTCCAGATTTCCCACCATGCTGGGGTGGGTTCTAGATCTGCCCCAGCCCCTAATGAAAAAGAGGGTGGGTTCTGGATCCACCCCAGATGGCTGAATCCCAGAAAGACCCCAGCTTTAAGGGAAGGAGTAAATGTTTCTATGTACTCTCCGCTAGTGAATCCACCTCTCACTCAGACCAGTGCTACTGGGAGGGAACTGGCTGCCTCACTTGGAGACAGCTGCCTTCCACCTCTAGGGGGCACTGGGGCCAATCCAGCCCCACACTGGGGTACTGCGAGGATATGGGGCCATCCACCTACATTCAAACTGGCCCGCTGACATCATGAAGACTCCACCCAACCCCACATCAACCCCTGGGCCCCTTCTCCTCACCATCTCCCCTTCCCCGCCTGCTCCAGATCCGCTCTCAGCTGGCGATGCGGAAGCCAGGGCAGAATCCGGCTCCCTCTCCCCTAGCAGGAGAGATGCTTTTCTAACACATGTGGGTGCTTGTCCTACAATCCCCCTCCTATCCAGCCTGACCTAGCCCATTGTGTTGTCCCCACCCATGTCAATTTCACACACACCCCTCCATGCCAATTTCACACAGACACGGTCAACTCACAATGCCCACCTCACAGAAGGACACACTGGTCAGGTTTGTGCTTGGGTGGCTTCCTCTTACTCCCCATAGGTGGGGGGCGGGGTGGGGAGATACGGGGCAGACGGGGCTCTGGCTTGATGGCCGCCCATGGTGCCCCCCCGTCCTCCCGATGTTTGTAGGGGGATGCCAAGCTGGGCTCACCCAGAGGCAGGGGCCTGAAGGGTGGTCTCTCCCTGGGGGAATCCGCGGCACCAGGGATGTCTTGGATGGGGGACCAGGCTGGCTCAGGGGAGAGCACGGCCATCAGAGGATGGACACCAGACATGGGTCCTGGCAAAGCTGGCGAAAAGGACGGCTCTGGGCTGGGACAGCTTGCAGAGCTGGGGGCAGAATTAAGGCCGTAGAAGACGGCATCCGTGGCAACCACATGGTCCAGGCTCAGCGGTGGGGTGGGACCACAGGGGGAACCTGCAGGGGACAGGGATACAGAAGATGCCAGAGCCAATGGCAGGGAGAGCTCGGCCCCTGGGTCAGATGGCACAGCGCCAGCAGCTGGTGTAGCTGTGGCGATGCCCTCCATGACGTCCGTCTCCTCAGTGATGGGCCCCATGGATTCATGCTCCCATCCCATCTCTAGTGACCAGGGGGCTGCTGAGGCAGCGGGGGACACAGGGAGCTCAGCTGGGGATCCCGGTGCCATCCTGTGCCCTGGAGGAGGGCTGCAAAGAACAGGGGGCTGCTCTGGGTCTGCAGGAACCAGGGTGGCCTCCGGGGAGTTGGCAGAGATGGGAGGAGATGGACAGACCACAGCTGGGGCGGCCAGCGCCACATCGGGGCTGGCAAGAGCGACGACTGCCTCTGGCAGAGATGGGGAGAGACCTAAACAGGCAGGAGAGAAGGGAATTCACTCAGTGACTGGGAAGCTTAGAGAGGGAGAAAGCGCCCCCCACTGAGCCCCCAACCCCATGCTGAGCCCCCGCCCCGCTCCCTGCAGCACAGCGCCCCTGCTGAGCCCCCGCCCCCCACTGAGCCCCCAACCCCATGCTGAGCCCCCGCCCCGCTCCCTGCAGCACAGCGCCCCTGCTGAGCCCCCACCCCCTGCTGAGCCCCCGCCCCCCGCAGCCCAGCGCCCCCTGCTGAGCCCCCACCCCCTGCTGAGCCCCCACCCCCCCGCAGCCCAGCGCCCCTGGCAGTGACCCAGCCTGGCCCTGCTTAGCTTGATCCCACTCAGGCCCAGCCTGACCCACAGACTACGACTCCTCCCCGGTCTCACAGCTCAAGCTGCAGAGGCCCTCGCTCCCCAGGTTCGATCCCTGGGACGGTCCTTCACCCCCCACTCACCCCTGACGCCCAGCACGTACCAGTCTCCTCGCTGGGGAGCTCCTGGGGGCAGACCGGGAAGAGCATCGTCTGCACCCCCCAGCCCTCCACCCTGACCGCCCCCGGCATGGCTGCCAGCTGCTCCTTCACCGAGGCCGAGCTGTCCAGGGGAAAGGGGTGGCTGTAAGCGGCGCCGTAGGCCTGGCGGAAGCGGAAGAGGGAGATGCCCCCGGGGTGGCCCCGCAGGACCCTCGCCACATTCTGCTCCAGCTTGGCCCGCTCGGCCGCGGGGGGGTCCAGCAGGGGGCTGGCCGGGCGGGCGGGACGGGGCAGCCGGCTGGGGGCCGGCACGGGGCTATTCAGGGCAGCCCCCCGGTACGCATCCAGGCCCAGTGGCTGGTTGGCGAAGGTCAGCAGGGGCGGCTGCCGGGGGGCGGCCACGGGAAGGCGGGAGCTGGGGAAGTGGCTCAGCGAGACAGCTCGGGGCAGCCAGGCGCTGGCTTGGTGCCCGGGGGCAGATCCGGCCGGCGGGTGGCCCAGGGGTGCAGCCAGGTGGTGGCAGGAGTTCCAAGGCCTGGGAGCTGGAGGGAGAGGAGAGAAGAGACGCCCGGTGAGATGCCGCCCGTCGCCATCCCCGGTAGGACGCACGAGCCCCTCTAGGGGGCGCCGGTCGCATGGAGCCGGACCCCGCTGGGCGATCAGCGGTTGGGCTTCGGGGGCTGCCACGTTGTCATGGGTTTTGCAATGCACTGGCTCTGCCCGGGAGCTGTTGTAAGCCAGGGCAGATTTTGCACTGAGCCGGGGCTCCCTCTAGGGGCAGCTGGGCCCCATAGCACAAGCCTGGGGCTTTCAGCTCCATCACTAGAGACTTGTGCAAAGAATCGGGGGTGGGGTGTGTGTGTCCAGGTTCGCTTCCCCAGGCACAGTCACTCCCTGGGACCTGGCGTCCGCATTTAAGGCGGGGGGTTTCCTGCATCCCCTTTGCTGCCTCCTCTGTCCCAGCCCTGTTTACATGATGCCCGTTGGTCATTCAGGGTACCCCCGGGCTCCCCATCATTGATTTCACCTGCCCCAAAGCAGAGGCAGGACCATATAGCTTGCCTTGTTACAGCAAGCTGACGCGCTCCACCCCAGAGGCAGCTGCATTCTCAGGGCTGGAATGTGCCCCCCTGCCAGAAGGCATCAAAGTGAGAGCTGTGGTTAAGTTTCGCAATCTGTAGGCAAGAGTTATTCTGCTATTTTCAAGGGGGAGAGGGAGAGAATTTGCCAGAGGTAGATGGCAGAACTGGGACCAGAGCCCTGTTCTGACCACTAGACCCCCACTCCCCTCCCAGAGCTGGGGATGGAACCCAGGAGTCCTGCCCTCCTCCCCCCCCCCGCTCTAACCACTAGACCCCCACTCCCTTCCCTGAGCTAGGGAGAGGACCCAGGAGTCCTGACATAGAGCTGTCCTGAAAATCACTGTTGCGCCTGGTAGTGTAGTCAACACCTGTAGCGCTCGCTACCCCGACAAAGGGAAGGGCTAGGGACACACAGCCACCACATGCAATTCCCATTTCCCCCAGTAGGGGGCAGCCCCCTACACCCCATGACCATACCTGATTTAGGAGCCTCTGCCTGCTGCCGTTTGGGTGGCACCTCCTTGTGGATCTGGGGGTGACGGAAGTGTCTCTTGGGGGGCTTGGCCTCCGGCAGCAGGTCGCAGACTGGGCGCCGGCACCGGACCCACGGTTCCTTGCCCTCCTCGTCCAGGACCACCAGCTCCTTCATGTCACCCAGCAGGTGGTGCAGCGAGCGGTAGCCGTGCCGGGGCAGATCCAGGCGCCGGCCATGGTGCTGGTGGAAGAGCCTCCCGAAATCCCGCAGGGGGACGCCCCCCGGGTGGCTCAACAGCAGCCCCAGAACGGCCCCCTGGAGGGTCAGCTGCGAGCCGGGATCCAGTCCCCCCCCGGCAACGGCTGGAA
This sequence comes from Emys orbicularis, assembly GCF_028017835.1. NCBI lineage: Eukaryota > Metazoa > Chordata > Testudines > Emydidae > Emys > Emys orbicularis. The sequence continues at coordinate 19,394,058 of NC_088703.1, forward strand.
GGAGAAACAGCTGTTGGGGGGCTCAAAGGGCACCAGGTGGGAGGACTTTACCCTTCACTGGCCACCAGGGGGACTCTCCCACAGAACAGCAGAGGGGTGGGCCTGGGCACAGCCGGGATACCAGGGTAGATGGGCCCCTGCTCCAAAGTGGGTGTGGGAGAGAAATTCCCTGCACACCGTGGGACTGCAGGTCAGGACTAAGGGTCTCGTCAGCAGTGGACAACTGGCAGCCCCCCTCCCCAGAGCCACTGGGCCCCACTCCCCTCCCAGAGCTGGGCATGGAACCCAGGCATCCTGGCTCCCAGCCCCCCCGCTCTAACCACTAGACCCCACTCCCCTCCCAGAGCCGGGGATAGAACCCAGGAGTCCTGCTGGCTTCCAGCCCCCCCCACCCCGCTCTAACCACTGGACCCCACTCCCCTCCCAGAGCCGGGGATAGAACCCAGGAGTCCTGCTGGCTCCCAGCCCCCCCGCTCTAACCACTAGACCCCACTCCCCTCCCAGAGCCGGGAGAGAACCCAGGCGTCCTGCTGGCTCCCAGCCCCCCCGCTCTAACCACCAGACCCCACTCCCCTCCCAGAGCTGGGAGAGAACCCAGGCGTCCTGCTGGCTCCCAGCCCCCCCGCTCTAACCACCAGACCCCACTCCCCTCCCAGAGCTGGGAGAGAACCCAGGCGTCCTGCTGGCTCCCAGCCCCCCCGCTCTAACCACCAGACCCCACTCCCCTCCCAGAGCTGGGAGAGAACCCAGGCGTCCTGCTGGCTCCCAGCCCCCCCGCTCTAACCACCAGACCCCACTCCCCTCCCAGAGCTGGGAGAGAACCCAGGCGTCCTGGCTCCCCGGTTTCACCTGCCATAGCCTCCGGCTGGAAGCCCTCCAGGAGCGCCGCTTACGGGAAGCAGCTAAGCGCTCCCGTGGGGCCCTTTATAGCCTAGGTTCATCGCCCCGCCCCCTCCCGGCTCAGGCTGGGCGGCTGTTAACCCTTTGGACGCTGTCACAAAACTGCAAAGTAGGGGCTGGGAGCCAGGACTTGAGGGTTCTGTCCCCCGCTCTGGGAGGGGAGTGGGGTCTAGTGGTTACAGTGGGTGTGGGGGGGGAGGGGCTGGGAGTCAGGATGCCTGGATTATATCCGCAGCTCTAGGAGGGGAGTGAGGGCTAGTGGTTTTGGAGGTGGGGGGAAGGCTGGGAGCCAGGACTCCGGGGTTCTATTCTGTGCCAATGTTACCTCTCTGCTCAGCCCGCCTAGATTTAGGGCCCTCCAGTGAGCCACCCACCCTGGTCCCTACTGCACGGTGCCTCGGCTGTCTATTCCCCCTCATGGGGGGGGGGGGCAGGACCATCCCCTCCAGTTTATTCCCCATCCTCAGGTAACCCAAGATACCCCCCACCCTTCGGCACCTAGATTGGTCCATCTGTATCACAATCTTTACAGGGGCAAAGGTAGAGGGGTAGGAAACGAACCCAGGTGGCCGGGCATGGCACCCCCCCGTGGCAGCCAGCGCCCCCTTGCTCCTCATCCAGCCTCTCCTTTCCTGTCCAGTTCAGACACGGTGCGCCCCCCACCCATGCTTCCTCCCTCCCGCCAATAGCTCCCCGTCCAGCCCCCTGCCACCCCCACCCCATGCACTCCTTGTGCCCAGATTGCTGGGTCACACCCACCCATGCTGCCCCTCCCTGATCCCAGCCAGGATTGGCAAGCGCCCGGGTCCAAAGGTGCCCTGGGAGGCTGGGAACTAGCTGCTGAGAGGAAAAGGGGGGGTGGGGTGCCCAGCCTTCAAAATAGAACCCAGGAGTCCTGACTCCCAGCCTCCCTGCTCTAACCACTAGACCCCACTCCTCTCTCAGAGCCAGGGATAGAACCGAGGAGTCCTGGCTCCCAGCCCCCCTGTTCTAACCACTAGCCCCCACTCCTCTCTCAGAGCCAGGGATAGAACCCAGGAGTCCTGGCTCCCAGCCCCCCCTGCTTTAACCACTAAACCCCACTCCCTTCCCAGAGCCAGGGATAGAACCCAGGAGTCCTGGCTCCCAGCCCCCCTGCTTTAACCACTAAACCCCACTCCCTTCCCAGAGTCAGGGATAGAACCCAGGAGTCCTGGATCCTAGCCCACCTGTTCTAACCCATTAGGCCCCAATATCCCACTGCTGCACTAGGGGGTGCTATGCTGGAGGAGGGGCTCAGTAGAGGGGCGCTCTCCCCTGTCAGTCAGTGCTGGCCCTGATACCCCAGTGCACTGCTAGGGGGCGCTGTGCTGCAGGGAGTGGGGCAGAGGTCACTAGGGGGTGCTCTTCCCTGGCCGTCAGTGCTGGCCCCAGTGCTAAACAAAGTTCCAATTACTCCTGCGAAGAGAAATCCTACAAAAACCTGTGCGACAATTACAGTCGTGGTCCTCTTCACATCCCCACCGGTGTTCTCGGCTCCGATGGACCTCTCAATAGACAAGCATCGCTAGCGGGATGGTTCCTGCTGGGGTTTCCCTTGGGCCTGCTCTCTTTGATATTGTAGTTCTGACCACACCTAACACATAAGAACGGCCAGCCTGGGTCAGACCAAAGGTCCATCTAGCCCAGTATCGTGTCTTCTGACAGTGGCCAATGTCAGGTGCCCCAGAGGGAATGAACAGAACAGGGAATCATCAAGTGATCCATCCCCTGTCGCCCATTCCCAGCTTCTGGCAAACAGAGGCTAGGGACACCATCCCTGCCCATCCTGGCTAATAGCCATTGATGGACCTATCCTCCATGAACATATCTAGTTCTTTTTTGAACCCTGTTATAGTCTCGGCTTTCACAACATCCTCTGGCAAGGAGCTCCAGAGGCTGACTGTGCATTGGGTGAAGAAATACTTCCTGTTGTTTGTTTTAAACCTGCTGCCTATTCATTTCATTGGGTGATCCCTAGTTCTTGTGTTATGAGAAGGAGTAAACAACACTTCCTTATCTATTTTCTCTATACCAGTCATGATTTTATAGATCTCAATCATATCCCCCCTTAATCATCTCTTTTCCAAGCTGAAAAGTTTTAATCTCTGTTCATATGGCAGCCGTTCCATACTGCTAATCATTTTTGTTGCCCTTTTCTGAACCTTTTCCAATTCCAATGTATCTTTTTTGAGATGGGGCGACCACATCTGCACACACTATTCAAGATGTGGGCGTATCATTGATTTATATAGAGGCAATATATTATTTTCTGTCTTATTATCTATCCCTTTCTTAATGATTCCCAACATTCTGTTCGCTTTTTTGACTGCCGCTGCACATTGAGTGGATGTTTTCAGAGAACTCTCCACAATGACTCCAAGATTGCTTTCTTGCGTGGTAACAGCCAATTGAGACCCCATCATTTTATAGGTCTGGCTGGGATGATGTTTTCCAACTTGCATTACTTTGCATAGATCAACACTGAATTTCATCTGCCATTGTATTGCCCCTGTGACGAAGTGGGACTGTTCTTAATGTTTCCTCTGAATACTGTAGGGGTGCCTCAGTTTCCCCAATGCATTTCTTAAGTCGCTAGGTGGTGGGATAAGGGGGTGTAATTGTTGCAGAGCAAAGGGCCAGTGCACATAAATGGCCGACACTCTGTCTCCTGGCAACTAATGGCCTGGGCCTTTCCCCCCTGCAAGGAGATAGCTAAAGGTGTTGGAGAACAAAGAGGTCAGGTGACCTCCTGACCCGGGAAAGGGACAAAGCCCAGAGGAGGAGGGGCTGGAGGGTGAGTCAGTTTGGGGCTGGCTGGGGACGTGGAGTGAGGTGCAGACTTGGTTGTCTGGCTCACTGCCCCCCAAAATGGACCTGGCTAAGGGGTCCTGTTCTCTGTACCTACAAGCTCTGTTTTAGACCAAGTTCCTGTCATCTAATAAACCTCTCTTTTACTGGCTGGCTAAGAGTCACGTCTGACTGCAAAGTTGGGGTGCAGGACCCTCTGGCTTCCCCAGAACCCTGCCAGGGCGGACTCGCTGTGGGAAGTGCATGGAGGGGCAGAGGATGCTGAATGCTCCAGGGTCAGACCCAGGAAGGTGGAAGCCGTGTGAGCTTCTTGCCCTGAAGACAGTCTGCTCACAGAGAGGAGACTTCACCAGAGTCCTGACTGGCTTGGTAGGGAGCAGTTCCAGAGCATCGCCCGGGGACTCTGTGACAGCCCTGTCACCCAGTTTTGAGATCCTTTCGTAGCTCTTCGCAGTCTGCCTGGCACTGAACTATCTCAAGCAGTTTTGTATCATCTGCAAATTTTGCCACCTCACTGTTTATGCATGAAGGTGTGTCACGCACTCACAGGCCCCCCGTGCTCTCTCGGCTCCGTAGGGTCCCTAGGAGGAACGCCCCTCAGTCTGACAGCCCTTCTCGGGGTCCATTCTCTCTTGGGGGCTAAGCCCTGGGTTCCAACGTCTCCTGGAACTGCACCTCTGAGCCTCCAGCCCGCCTGGCTCCCTCTAGGAACCCCTCAGGGAGTCCACTCACTCTGGCCCGCTGGGGCCACCATCCCAGAGAGAGCATGCCCCCCGATCTCCAGCCTGCTGGGACCCGCAGCCGGCGTAAAACAGGAGGGTTTATTGTAGGGGCGAACCCAGCCCAGGCAGTTCTCAGGGGCCTCGGGCCTGGCCAGTCTCAGCACCGTCCAGCTGGATCTGTCCCAGTCCAGGTGGAGCCAGACCCCTTTTTGTCCCCAGTCCAGAAGTGACTTCCTTCCAGCTGACCCCCCATATCACCTCCCCAACAGCCCCTCCTCCGCCCTTTGTCTTCCTTCCGGGCAAACAGATCACCGGGCCCCCCTCTCTTCCGTCATTTGTCTTCCCACTGGCCAGAACTGGCCGGCTCCCAACACAGGCTGGGCATCCGGGTCACCGGTTGCTAAGTTCTACCATGTCCAGGCCATTGTCCGGGGTCCAGGCTGCTAGGCGAAATCACACCTGGCCCTCTGAACCAGCAAAGCCCCTCTCCCACCACCTTGCTATACACGCCGCACACAGGGGAAACTGAGGCACGCCCAGTACTCATGCTCAACACTAAGAAAATCCCCTGCTTCGTCACAAAGTGTCAACCTGCTTTTCCTTAGCTGCACTTCTGCACCCCGTGATTATTGGTGTGCCCCGTTTTTCATAAGTTGTTTAGTTCCTTTTTGTCTCACTCGCAGCTATGCATGGCAGGTACCCTGCGGTCAGGACAGACATGTAAAGATGTTACAATCAGGTAGCTGGTGGTTTTGGACAATACCTTGTGTCTATTGCAATCCATTTTTCCATAACCTCACCTTTTGGCACATCTTATGCAGTAACCTTTGGTCTTATCGGTTATTGTTAGGTCACTCAATCATCTTAAGCCTCTGGCCTAGTCTGGCAAAGCTAAAATCTTACAGGTCTCAGCCTATAGGCCTTGCTTTTAACCATGCTTTACTAATACCTAATACACACTCCTCACGCCTAATATCTATCCTATACTGCGATAATCCTACAACTTCAGTCTGTGGAACATCTGTTGATTTTATAGAAAACAGCACATCCATTGGCCATACCATCACATAATATACTGAGAGATGGAGGATAAAATGAACGCTCTACACATAATCGGGCTGTAGTGAGCAGAGCAGCCTCCCTCTGGACTTGAGAGCGAGGGACCACTATGTCCCCCCCCGGTGGGTGGAGCCAAATGTGCCCCGCCCCCTTCCCAGAAGTATCAGGGCAGGGCTGGAAGTATAAAGGGAGGGCCCTGCAGGGGAAGGAGGCAGATATCTCCAGCCTGCTGCCGAATGCGAGAGCTGAGCCTGCGCTGTGCAGTGCCCTGCCCCCGGGGGAGACCAACCCTGGAGACGAGGTGCCGGGACTGTCGTCCGCAGTGTACCCTGAGGAGATAGAGGACCCATGGACCACGGAACTCCCCCCCCCCCCGCCCAGACTGTGGTAGGAAGTAGCCCATGGACACCAGACTTTCGTCCAGTTTTGTCGCCGGAGCACAGGCCGGCGTGTTTGGGTAGGATCCCCGCTGACCCAGTTGTGGCACTTCATATTTTTCATAGAGATACGGTTCTGAAAGGAATAGGGCATAACTGAGATGTATTTTATGCAAGATGAGTCATGTAAGATATCACTGGAAAAGTGATGATTTACTGAATGCAATTATCTTATTATCCTATTTGTATGCATGGATAATTTCTGTATCAGTCAATATTCCTAACTTCAATGTACCAATTACAAAAGTGTTTGCACCTGAGGAACGCCCACCAGACAAAATGCCAACAGTCTGGCTGGTTAGTCAATGAACCATTAGGGGGAACAATAGGACTTTGAAGAGGCTAATCTCCCACCTTCCTCAGATGTTTCCTGGGATGCTCCGAACAACCTTTGACTCGTGGCTGCTTTGACATGGCAAGGTCATGTGATCATGTCACCTGGTACTGGACTCCACCTTGGACTGCTAGTATTTTTCCACTAGTAGGGGGTGGGGATCAAACTGGGAAACAAAGGATTCCCACCTTATGTAAATCCTATTTAAGGCTGGGGAGTGAGATAATCAGGGTCGGTTCTTTACTGAATCCCTGCGCAACCTGACTGCTGAAAACAACTAAGACTGATCTGGGGAAGAAAAGACTGAACCCAGGCTAGAAAATGTCTGGCCTGTGAAAGGAATAGCTGGAGCTTCAAGCTGCAAGCAAGAGAAGTTTGTCTACAAGAAACTCTGCAACCTGCTTAAAACAACATTTAGGGTGAGAAATTATTACTTGTAACCAGTTTCTTTAGTGTATTAAGCTTGGTTTGCAGGTTTGTTTTATTTGCTCAGCAATCTGCTTTGATCTGTTTGCTATCCCTTATAATCACTGAAAATCTGTCCTTTGTAGTTAATAAACTTGTTTTGTTTTCTCAAAATCCAGTTTGTGGAACTCATTACTGGGGGAGCTGTGCATCTCTTCCTCCACATTGAGGGAGGAGGCAAATTTCAATCAGCTTATGCAGTACAGGTCTCTGTGCAGCACAAGACAATACAATTTTGGGTTTACACCCCTGAGAGGGTGTGCACTTGAGTGTGGGTCAATTCCTTAGCTGAAGGCTTCGCACGCCGAGCTGGTTTCAGTGTCTGTGTCTTTCTGCAGCTGGGTGTGTCCCTACCTGTGTGTGTGCTGGAGGAGGCTTGAGGGCCTGGCTCAGCAGGACAGGGTGAGAGAGCCCAGGCTGGTGAAATGGGTGGGTTCAGTGGTACTCCAATACATCAGGTGGCATCCCCGGAGTGGGGGGCAACCATCACACCAGTGTTGGAACCATTCACCATTGTTTATTCCTAGGGGAATTCTGTGCATCTGCAAATGTGCAGAATTAATCTGTCCTGCATAATCTTGATTTTTCCCGCATTAAATATATTCTGGCCAAGAAGTGCTGCAGTTCCATGTTTTGCCCACCAGAGGCCGGCATGGCACCAGAATAGCCGGCTGCATCCATGCACTGCCAGCCACTGAGGGAGTGGCATTAGCTGGGCAGTGAAGGGAAAACTGCCTGAGACCGCTGGTGTGGAGGGAGACTTTGAACGGGGGAAAACGCCTGTCGTGACCTGGCCGCCGGGCTGAGTCACGAAGAGGCAGCAGAAGCTGCTGGAGTGAGAGAGAGAGGCGGGGAGACTGCAGGCTGCCACGGGAAGGGGCGTCGAGCTGGCGAGCTGCTCCCCAGAGCACCCCGTCACAGCACTGTGCAAAAGTCAACAGAGGTGCTACTTAGGGAAGAAAAACCAAATGCACAAGCACAGGATGGGGGCTAGCGGACTTGGCTGCAGCACTGCTGAGACGGATCGGGGAGCTGTCGTGGATCATCACACCCTCAACGTGAGTCAGCAACGCGATGCCGTTGCAAAACAAAAGCAAATGCAATGTTCGGCTGCATTAAGAGGGGTGCAGCGTGCAAGTCACGGGCGGTGAGAGTACCGCTCTGCTCGGCGCTGGGCAGGCCGGGAGTGCTGTGTCCAGTTCTGGTCACTGCTGTGTAGGAAGGATGTGGAGAAACTGGAAAAGGATCCAGAGGCGAGCGACAAAGGGGTCACCTCACCTAGGGCGCCCCCCTCAGGCGGCTGTAAGAGGCCTCAGCCAGGATCAGCCCCAGGATGAGCAGGACCACGGCACCCAGCCCCAGGCGGGCGATGTTGGCGTGGGTGAAATCCGGGCGCCCTGGGGGTTTTGCTGTTGGGGGAAGGGGAGAGTCACTTGGCGGCTCGGACGGGGAGATCAGCAGCTGGTGCTGCCCTGGGAGCGGAGCCCCCAACCTACCTCCAGCAGGTCTGGCTCTTTCCCCAACAAAGCGGTTGCCCAGGTGAATGAACTGCTCCTGCCCCGAGGCCTCACCCCTAACTCACTCCATCCCCCCCCTCCCTCCATCACTCGCTCTCCCCCACCCTCACTCACTTGCTCATTTTCACCAGGTTGGGCAGGTGGTTGGGGTGTGGGAGGGGGTGAAGGCTCTAGCTGGGGGTGTGGGCTCTGGCTGGAGCCAGGGATGAGGGGGTGGGGCTGAGGGGTTGGGAGTGTGGCAGAGGGCTCTGGGCTGGGGCAGGGGCGCAGAAGAGGGTGTGGGCTCTGGGAGGGAGTTTGGGTGCAGGAGGGGGCTCAGGGCTGGTGCAGGGAGTTGGGGCATGCGAGGGGGTTTGGTGTGCAGGCCTCAGGCGATGCTTACTTGAGGCATCTCCCGGGAAGCAGCCGTTATGTCCCTCCGGCTCCCAGGTGGAGGGACAGCACTGCTCCCACCCACAGGCGCTGTCCCCCATCAGCTTCCATTGGCTGCAGTTCCTGGCCAATGGGAGCTGCGGAGACAGCACTCATGTTGGGGCCGGTACACAGAGCCCCAGTGGCCACCCTGCACCTAGGAGCCGGAGGGAGATGCCGGCTGCCGCCTGGGAGCCGTGCGGAGCCATGGCAGGCAGGGAGCCTCCCAGCCCCACTGTGCCCCCGACCGGACTTTTAACTGCCTGTAGCAGGGTGCTGGTGCAAAGGCACCTAATTAGCCCCTGCTCAGCCAGCCCCAATCAGGGGAAATAGATTGGGGCTGGGGAGAAGTCTGGTGCCTGGCCTTTAGAACTGACTGCACCTGCGGGCCTGAGGGTTCACGGGCTATAAAGGCCGGCTGGCAGCAAGATGGAGGGAGAACGGCCAGGGGAAGGTCAGTCTCCGGGCTGAGGGCAGACTTTGGGTGGCAGAGGCGATTCTAAGGCCTGCAAGCTGTATATAGTATATCACTGGTGGTGGGAGAAATGTGTGAATAAAGCCACGGGTGCTGCAGAAGGAGAAGCCTCTCTGTGCTTTATTGGGGCAGCCAGTGGGCCCCAGGAAGAGGGTTGGGCAGAGGACCTGTTACACTGCCCCACCAGGGTCCCTTTGCAACTGGGTGTTTGGGTCAAAAACCGGACACCTGGCAACCCTGGCACCCAGCCGGCAGGGCCGGCTCCAGGCACCAGCGTGTCAAGCAGGTGCTTGGGGCGGCCACTCCGGAGAGGGGCGGCATGTCCGGCAATTCGGCGGACGGTCCCTCACTCCAACTCAGAGCGAAGGACCTCCCGCCGAATTGCCGCCGAAGATCACGATCGCGGCTTTTTTTTTTTTTTTTTGGCTGCTTGGGGTGGCCAAAACCCTGGAGCCAGCCCTGCGAGCCAGTTCCAACCCCAGAGCCAGGCCCCCCCAGATCCTGTCCCTCTCCTGGGATCCCCAGTAGCTTCCAGCAGCAACCTACAGGGCAGGAGGTGCCGGAGGAGCTGGGGGTCTGGTGGTGAGGGAGGGGCAGGGGCTGCCCCCCCCCCGGTGTCTGGGCTCATGCACCAGGAGTCACTTCCCCCATCCCCCCCCAACCCCCGGGGGCAGCTCCTTGGGCAGCACGAGCCTTCTAGGGCTGGTTCAAGGGTGATTCCCCCCCCGGCCCCAGTACTTGGCCCCGCCAGGGCTGGCTTTAGGAAGTGCGGGGCCCAATTCGAACATTTTCAGTGGAGCCCCGGTAGGGATGACTAAAAAAAAAAACAAATGTAAAAAAACACCTTTCATTTCTTCCATGTATTATTTACTTTCCATAACTATATAAATTATATATTACGTACATTGCGTAATGTATGCGGATGCATGTTAACCCTACCTAAAGTTCTTTTTTAAAAAGATGGGCCTGAACTAGAAATGAGCTCTGTTTCACATGTGTGGGTCCCCGCCACTCCCTGGGGGGGTGTGCACATGTGTGGGTCCCAGCTGCTCCCTGCCCCCCTCATTGAAGCAGGTGTGCAGGGTTACTGCCCTGGGAACTGCAGGACACCAGTGGACGTGGGGCTGGCTGGAGGCAGGGTAGGGGCTAACTGGAGGTAGGGGCTGGCTGCGGGCAGGGCAGGGGGTGCGGGGCTGGTGCAGGCAGGGCGCGGGGGGCTGGTGCAGGCAGGGCAGGGGGTAGTAGCAGCAGCCCCGGACTCGGGGGCTATTTAAAGGGCCTGGGGCTCCCCTGCTTCTACCGTCCCAGCCAGCTGGAGCCCTGGCCCTTTAAATAGCCCCCGGAGCCCCCCGCTACCCCAGGGCTCTGGGGGCTATTTAAAGGGCCCGGGCAGGGCTGGCTTAATGGCTTTAGGCCAATTCAACCTATTCTCCTCTTTAGGGTGCGGGGCCAGTGATGAGCTGCCAAAATATTAACAACAGGTTCCCTCCTCCTTACCCCACAAGGGGGTCATGGCCCCCCCGGGACTCCTGCCCCATCCAACCCCCCACATTCCTTGACGCCCACCCCGGTACCCCTGCCTCATCCACCCCCTTCCCTGTCCCCTGACTGCCCCCTGCCGCCCCATCCAACCCCTCCTCTCATTCCTGATGCCCCCCCGGGACCCCTGCCCCATCCAACCACCCCTTCTCTCTGTCCCAACTGCCCCTGGAACCCCTGCCCCTGACTGCCTCCCACTGCCCCATCCAACCCCTGCTCCTTCCTGACTGCCCCCCGGGACCCTTGCCCCCATTCAATCCCCCCGTTCCCTGCCCTCTGACCGCCCCGACCCCTATCCACTCCTCCACAACCAGGGCTGGCTTTAGGAAGTGCGGGGCCTAATTCGAACATTTTCGAGGGGGCCCCGGCAGGGATGACTAAAAAAAAAAAAAAAAAACCATGTAAAAAAAAAGCCTTTCATTTCTTCCATGTATTATTTACTTTCCATAACTATATAAATAATAAAATTATATATTATGTACATTGCGTCATATATGCTGTTGATCGGTTATTAATGAGCTCCGTTTCACATGTGTGGGTCCCCGCCACTCCCTGGGGGTGTGCTAGGGTGACCAGATGTCCCGATTTTATAGGGACAGTCCTGATTTTGGGGTCTTTTTCTTATATAGGCTCCTATTACCCCCCTGTCCCGATTTTTCACACTTGCTGTCTGGTCACCCTAGTGGTGTGCACATGTGTGGGTCCCGGCTGCTCCCTGACCCCCCTCATTGAAGCAGGTGTGCAGGGTTACTGCCCTGGGAACTGCAGGGCACCAGTGGACGTGGGGCTGGCTGGAGGCAGGGCAGGGGCTGACTGGAGGTAGGGGCTGGCTGCAGACAGGGCAAGGGGTGCGGGGCTGGCTGGAGACAGGGGTGTGTGGGGCGGGCTGGCTGGCTTCAGGCAGGGCTGCAGGGGGGTGCAGCAGGGGTTGGCAGGGCTGGAGACAGAGGAGTGCAGGACTGGCTGGCTTCAGGCAGGGGGGTGTGGCAGGGGTTGGCTGGAGACAGGGCAGGGGGTGCAGGGCTGGTGTGGGCAGGGCAGGGGTGCAGGGCTGGTGCAGGCAGGGGTCTATGTGGGGCTGGCTGGCTTCGGGCAGGGCTGCAGGGTGTGTGTGGCAGGGACTGGCTGCAGGCAGGGCAGGGAGTGCAGCAGGGGCTGGCTGAGGGTAGGGGGTGCAGGGCTGGTGTGGGCAGGGGTGTGTGTGGGGCTGGCTGGCTTCGGGCAGGGCCGCAGGGGGGTGCGGCAGGGGTTGGCTGGAGACAGGGCAGGGGGTGCGGCAGGGGCTTGCTGCAGGCAGGGGGTGCAGGGCTGGCTTTGGGCAGGGCAGGGGGTGCGGGGCTGGTGCGGGCAGGGGGTGCAGCAGAGGCAGCTGGAGCCCAGGTCCTTTAAATAGCCCCTGAGCCCCCCGCTACCCCAGGGCTCTGGAGGCTATTTAAAGGGCCCGGGGCTCCCCTGCTTCTACCGCCCCGGCCCTTTAAATAGCCGCGGGAGCCCTGGGGAAGTGGCGGGGCTTCGGCAAAGGGTCGGGGCGGTAGCAGCAACGGGAGTCCCGGACTTTTTAAATAGCCCCCAGAGCCCCGCAGCCCTACCCCAGGGCTCCAGCAATGGGGCTTTGGTGGCAATTTAAAGGGCCTGGGGCTCCAGCCCCTGCAGGGAGCCCCAAGCCCTTTAAATTGCCCCCTGGGGAAGCCGGGCCACCCCGGTACGGCACACCGGCTCTTGCCAGTACGCCATACTGGGGCTTGGGCGCGGGGCCCTCTTAGGAGCGGGGCCCAATTCAGGGGAATTGGTTGAATCGGCCTAAAGCCGGCCCTGGACCCGGCTGCATGGAAGATCACCTGCCCCCTCTGGCCCCACCTGAGGCCAACCAGAGACCCTGACCAGTGGGCCCCCTGCAGCTCTGCCCCCCGCCCTGGGGTTGGAAATAGTCTGTGACTGGCGGGAGTCGCACAAGACCCAACTTTTCCCCAGGCCTTGGGAACGGGGGGGCTGTGAGTGCAGGGGAGGGGGCTGTTGGGGATGGATCTAGGGATGGGGGTGGATCTGGTGGGTTCTTCCCACTGCTGCACTGACTGGGAACGTTTCGGTTCCCCAAGGGGATCTAAAGCCCACGGACGGGCCCTGTTAGTGTTTGTATGAGCTGAAATAAATCCATGTGATGACCCCCCACCCCCAATCCTCACAGCCTGGGGGGGGAGAGGGGAGGGCAGGGCTTTGAACCAAGGGACGGTTCCTGCTTCGTCAGACCCCGGGAACCAGATTCGGCTCCTAGTTACTCACTGGCGGAGGGTGGGGGAGGGACAGAAGAACGGGGCCGGGTCTGAGCTCACAGGGGGAGTTTGGGTTGAGTTTTGGGGAAGGTTCAGGGCTCAGTTCCTCTTTTCCCCACCCCACGCATCCCCTCCCCAATCCTTGATGTTACCGTCTTCCCCACAGACTGATACTCACCTCCCCACACCCCGCTGTGCCCGGCCAGCCAGCAACCTGGAAAGGAGATGGCTCATTAGTGACCAGATCCCAAAGCAACTGGATCCTACAACCTCGTCTCAGATCCGCCCCTGCATAGGCACAGACCCTGGTCTCAGATCCCCCCCATGGGTGCATGCATGAGCCTCAGATCCTGCCCCCCATGGATACACACCCGGGTCTCAGATCCCATCCCCCCCAAGAGACACGTGCCCTGGCTTTATCCGATACTCACCGAGGAGGAGGATGGTGAGAGCAGATGCCATGATGGGGGCAGTGAGGGGACCCTCAGGGCTGCCACCAACACCCTGGTGCCCAGCTCCACCGAGCCCCAAATAAGGAACTCAGCTGGTGGCTCCAGCTACAGGAAGTTGAAGATGTCTCGTCTCTTCCTGCGTCCATCACAGCAGGGTTTATTTTCGGGCATTTCCCCTGTTGCGCTGCTGGAGAGGTGCTGCGAGGGACCAGGGCAGGGGTTCCGTGTTGAGTGAAGGGACCAGAGTGGCACAAAATGATGTGGTTTAAGGATTTTCCTCTATTTTTATCCATTGAAATATTGAGAGATGTGCAAAATTATGGGGGGTGGTGTCAGGCCATGGTGAGGTCGGATGATAATTATGACATGACAGCGGATGGGGAGATGCAGGAGGTTAAGAACATAAGAACGGCCAGACTGAGTCAGACCAAAGGTCCATCCAGCCCAGTATCCCGTCTCCCGACAGTGGCCAACGCCAGGTGCCCCAGAGGGAGTGAACAGAACAGGGAATCATCATGGGATCCATCCCCTGTCGCCCATTCCCAGCTTCTGGCAAACAGAGGCTACGGACACCATCCCTGCCCATCCTGGCTAATAGCCATTGATGGACCTATCCTCCATGAACTTATCTAGTTCTTTTTTAGAACCCTGTTATAATCTTGGCCTTCACAACATCCTCTGGCAAGGAGTTCCACAGGTTAACTGTGCGTTGGGTGAAGAAATACTTCCTGTTGTTTGTTTTAAACCTGCTGCCTATTCATTTCATTGGGTGATCCCTAGTTCTTGTGTTATGAGAAGGAGTAAAATAACACTTCCTGATTTAGTTTCTCCACACCAGTCATGATTTTATAGACCTCTATCGTATCCCCCCTTAGTCATCTCTTTTCCAAGCTGTTTGAAAGTCAACAGAGGTGCTGCACTTAGGGAAGAAAAACCAAATGCACAAGCACAGGATGGGGGCTCACTGGCTTGGCAGCAGCACTGCTGAGACGGAGCGGGGAGCTGTGGTGGATCACACCCTCAACATGAGTCAGCAATGCGATGCTGTTGCAAAACAAAAGCAAATGCAATGTTCGACTGCATTAAGAGAGGTGCAGCGTGCAAGTCACGGGCGGTGAGAGTACCGCTCTGCTCGGCGCTGGGCAGGCCGGGAGTGCTGTGTCCAGTTCTGGTCACCGCTGTGTAGAAAGGATGTGGAGAAACTGGAAAAGGATCCAGAGGCGAGCGACAAAGGGGTCACCTCACCTAGGGCGCCCCCCTCGGGCGGCTGTACTAGGCCTCAGCCAGGATCAGTCCCAGGATGAGTAGGACCACGGCGCTCAGCCCCAGGCGGGCGATATTGGCGTAGGTGAAATCCGGGTGCCCCAGGGGGGCTGCTGTGGGGGAAAGGGGAGAGTCACTTGGCGGCTCGGACAGGGAGATCAGCAGCTGGCGCTGCCCTGGGAGCGGAGCCCCCAACCCCCCGTCCAGCCGGTCTGGCTCTGGGACCTCAGCTTCCCCAACAAAGCGGTTGCCCAGGTGGACGAACTGCTCCTGCTCTGAGGTCCCACCCCTCACTCACTCCATCCCCCTCCCTCCATCGCTTGGTCTCTCCCATCCTCACTCACTCGCTCATTTTCACCGGGCTGGGGCAGGGGGTTGGCGTGCACCCGGGTCCCTTTGCAATCGGATGTTCCAGTCAAAAACCGGACACCTGGGAACCCTAGTCCCAGGCCCCCTCCGGGCACCCAGCTGGTCCCAACCCCAGAGCCAGGCCCCCTAGATCCTGTCCCTCTCCTGGGATCCCCCAATAGCTTCCAGGAAGTAACATACAGGGCAGGAGGTGCCGGAGGAGGTGAGGGTCTGGTGGTGAGGGATGGCCAGGGGCTGCCCCTCCCCCTGGTGTCTGGGCTCATGCACCAAGAGTCACTGCCCCCATCCTCCCCCCCCAACCAGCCCCAACCCCCGGGGGCGGCTCCTTGGGCAGCACGAGCCTTCCAGGGCTGGTTTGATGGTGATTCCCCCCTGGCCCTGGTACCTGGCCCCGCACTGCCTGGGCGGGTGGGAGCCGGCGCCGCTCCAGGCTGGGTCGGGTCGGTTCCCCCTGCGGGAATAGAACCAGCGTCTGTTGAGGCGGGGGGGAGGGGCTGAAACAGTGACTCAGCAATTGCCCCTCCCCCAAAACTCAGCTTCAGTTATTCCCGGGGGGACAGGGTGTTTGTGTGGCTGGGGCCAGTGCCATAGGGGGCCACTTGGCCCTGACCCCTCTGTGCATCCCCGGAGCAGGGACAGCCATCTGGGGGCTGGGATCCCCCCTCAGCCCAAAATCTCAAGCAGCTGCTGCTCCCTGGGGTCACCTCACCTAGGGCGCCCCCCTCGGTCGGCTGTACTAAGCCTCAGCCAGGATCAGCCCCAGGACGAGCAGGACCACGGCGCTCAGCCCCAGATGGGCGATGTTGGCATAGGTGAAATCCGGGCACCTGGTTCAATGGTGATTCCCTCTCTGGCCCCGGTACCTGTCCATGCGCTGCCTTCCCCGCCCGCCCCAGCCCTGGGCAGATCCAGGGGCCCCCTGGGCAGATTCTCTCCCAGATCCCAGAGTTCCCCACACCCAGAATCCCGGCCCTGCCAGCTGGGCTCCCAGCCCCACAGACACCGAGCTGTGGCTCCCTAGTTCTTGGGATCCTCATATGCCGTGTGTGGCCCCTGCCTCGCTCACTGCGTCCGGCCTGCCCTGGACAGAGGGACTCACGGGCTGGTCTCTGGAGCCTGGAAAGTGGGTTGAAAAGGGAACCTGGCAGGGACACTGTCTGATTCCCTTCAGTACCCGGCCTCTGCCACCAGGGGGCGGGAAGAGCAGCAGCTGCTGGAGCCTGGAGGAGCAGTGGAGCTACTCAGCAGGGGCGTGGGTCCCCCTCCCCCACCCTGCCCCACTCACCCCCACCCCTACCCCTAGAGCCCTGATCACTTGGCAGGGGGAGGGTGGTGGAGAGAGCAGCAAGTGACGGGGGGGGAGGGGGAAGAAGAGGAGCAGGGGGCGGGGCCCCAGAGAAGGGGCAGAAAGGGGTGGGGCCATGGGAGGGGACGCAGGCTGAGGAGGCAGAACGGGAGAGTGACTGGATGGGCAGCCCCTGGGCCCTGACTCCTTTGAGTGCCCCCAGTGCAGGGGCAGCCAGGAGAGCATCCCCTGGCAAAGCCCCCCTGCTCTGCAGCTCCCCCTTGAGGCAGGGATCCCCCCTCCCTCAGCCCTTAACCTCCAGGAGCTGCTGCTCCCCCCTGGCTGGGGAACACCCTAGTGACACTGTCCCCGCCCCATGTCCAGGCGAGTCCTAGGGCTCTGGGCAGAGACTGGCTCTGAGCATCCCATTAGGGTGCCGAACTTTTGAGGGTCCGGCTGGCAGCGGGGATGTGGAGCCGGGCCCCTCACCTGCTACCACCAGCTGCACGGGGTCGCTGGGCTGCGACGAGACGAAGGGCTCTGATCGGGGCCGGTAGCTGCAGCTGTAGCTCCCTCCGTGCTGCTGGCCCACGGTGGGGATGAGGAACTCGGCCCCGTCCCCAGCAGGGTCCACGTGTTGCTGC
This sequence comes from Emys orbicularis, assembly GCF_028017835.1. NCBI lineage: Eukaryota > Metazoa > Chordata > Testudines > Emydidae > Emys > Emys orbicularis. Next base: position 19,411,029 of record NC_088703.1, read on the forward strand.
AGGTTCAGGTCTCCAGCCTTGTGCAGGAAGAACCTCACGTCCCGGCGCTGCCCCTGACACTGGATGGTGACGTCTTCCCCTGGGGCGGTGACCCCAGTGGGGCTCAGTGAGATGGAGGGTCTGGGTAAGCTGGGATCTGCGCACAGGAGACAGGCTGTGAGAGCCAGACCCGGTCACCCACCCAGCCCCGTCCTCCAGCTGCAGAAGAGAAGAGTGAGGGGGGATTTGATAGCAGCCTTCAACTACCTGAAGGGGGGTTCCAAAGAGGATGGAACTCGGCTGTTCTCAGTGGGGGCAGATGACAGAACAAGGAGCAATGGTCTCAAGTTGCAGTGGGGGAGGTCTAGGTTGGATATTAGGAAACACTATTTCCCTAGGAGGGTGGTGAAGCACTGGAATGGGTTCCCTAGGGAGGTGGTGGAATCTCCTTCCTTAGAGGTTTTTAAGGCCTGGCTTGACAAAGCCCTGGCTGGGATGATTTAGTTGGGGTTGGTCCTGCTTTGAGCAGGGGGTTTGAGTAGATACCTCCTGAGCTCTCTTCCAACCCTCATCTTCTGTGATTCCCCAGCTGGCCCGAGGCACGGGCAGATCCAGGGGCCCCCTGGCAGAAATTCTCTTCCAGATCCAAGAGTTTTCCTGAGCCAGCCCCACAGACATAGAGCCGCGACTGCCGAGTTCTTGGGTTCTTCATATGCCGTGTGTGGCCTCTGCCTCATTCACTGCATCCAGCCTGCCCTGGACACAGAGCGACTCACAGGCTGGACTTTGGCAGGGCCTGAGTCCCACACAGGAAGGGAGTCAGCCCCCCGGGAGGCAGCGAGGCGTCTTTATCCCCCTTCTACAGGGGGGAAACTGAGGCACAGACAGATTCACTTTCCTTAGTGAGCTCCCAGGGGCAGGGGCTGTCTCTTCACTCTGTGTTTATGCAGCGCCTGGCACAGCAGGGCCCTGATCATGGCGGGGGCCCTACATGCTCCCCCAACACAAGGGCTCCCGCGCTATTGAGGCCAGCGTTTGCAGAGGTCTCCACTAACTGTGGGCGTCTCGGTTTGTGGGCACTCGGCCTGAGATCCCCCAAGATTGAGGCCCCCCCACAAGGAAGGACACTTTTGAAAACTGTGACATGTTCCCATGACACAGAGTCTGTGGCTGCGCCAGGAGCTGGCCCAGATCTCCTGGGTTCCAGCCCAGCGCCGTGTCCACCAAGTCACTGCTTCCCCTGCAGCCCCTGCCTCATTCAGCCCCGGTCAGGGCACTGCCTGGGGCGGGGCGTGGAGAACAGAGGCGATGGGATCATGGGATTAAATAGCGACTCACGGTTCCTACACACAAGGGGCAGCGTTAAAGCAGCCTCCCTGCCCCGAGTCTCCAGGGGCTGCTGCTCCCACCTGGCTGGGGAACCCCCAGTGACTCTGTCCCCGCTCCCCGGCTGGGTGTCCCCTCTGCGGGGTCAGGGCTCAGGGCAGAGCCTGGCTCTGAGTGTCCCATTGGCACCGAGCCCCCGTGAGGGTCTGGCTGGGGCTGGCAATGGGGATGCTGAGCCGGGCCCCTCACCTCTCACCACCAGCTCCACGGGGTCGCTGGGGTAGGACACGGCAAATGGCTCTGATCTGCTGTGATAGGAGCAGCTGTAGCTCCCGCCGTCCTCCCGGCGCACGTTGCTGATGGTAAACACAGCCTCAGACCCGTCCGAATCCACAGGTGGGAAATGATGTCCCTCTTTATTCAGCATGAACCACATGCCCCGGTGCTGCCCCTGACACCAGACGATCACGGCTCCCCCCAGGGAGACCCCCCCGCTGGGGCTCAGGGCGATGTTGGGTTTGGGGTAGCTGGGCTCTGCAGTGGGAAGCAGACAGGCCGTGAGACGCAGGCCCCGTCATTCAGTCCTGGGGCCCAACCTCACCACGTGGCCTCAGTGGTGGGTCAGACCCGGCGGCCCTGGGAACGGACTCCTGGATGCCTTTCCACAGGGACCAGAGTTTCCTCTGAGCCCTGGGCTAACAGCATGAGACACGGAGCAACCCCAGCCCCTGGGGGCCCAGAGCTCTGCTCCCTAGCGGGTGACAGGCCAGTCCAATCTCTAGGGTCCATTCACTGCCTGACTTCTCTGCTGGGACGGCTGGGAGCCAGGACTCCTGGGTTCTTTCCCCAGCTCAAGGAGGGGAGTGGGGTCTAGTGGGGAGAGCAGGGAGGATGGGGGCCAGAACTCCTGGGTTCTCTGCACAGCACCACCACTGACTTGTAGGGGACTGTGCAAGTCTCTACTATACACTGACGTTTATAACCTTCAGCTCCGCCCATCACCCCCTAACTAATATGTTGTCTGCGAAAGGCCCCCCCCGCTCTGCAGCTCCCCCTGGGCGCAGGGATCCCTCCTTCCTCTGCCCCAAATCTCCAGTGGCTGCTTCTCCCCCCTGGCTGGGAACCCCCCAGTGACTCCGTCCGTGCTCCCCAGCAGGACGTCCCCTCTGCTGGGCCCAGGGCTCAGGGCAGAGCCTGGCTCTGAGCGTCCCATCGATGCAGAGACCCCCTGTGGGTCTGGCTGGGTGTGGGGCTGGGAGCCGGGCTACTGAGCCGGGCCCCTCACCTGCTACAATGATCTCGACGGGGTCACTGAGATTCGACCAGCGATTCTGATCCATTATGGAGCGATAGTCACAGGTGTAGCTCCCTCCATCTTCCCGTCCGACCCTGGCGATAGGAAATTCAGCCACGGCCCGATCAGGCACCATCCACACCTGCGGGTTTGGTTGTCCAGCTTTACGCAGAAAGAACTCCATGTACAGGTACAAACCCTCACAGCGGATGGTGACGCTTCCCTCGAGCGCCACCACCCTGCTGGGGCTCACCCAGATGGTGGGTTTGGGAAATTCTCGCCCTGCTTTCAAGAAGAGACAGGAGTTAAACAGGGGAGACACAGCCACCTGCCCCCCACCCCAATTCAGTCCATCCGTCATTCGGCCTCTCTAGGAGTCTGTCCCCTACCAGGGTTGGCACTGCTACCCATGGGGCTTGGGGGCAGGGGGTTCACCCAGACATAGCTGAGGACCCGGCCAGGGCCGGCTTTAGGAAATGCGGGGCCCAATTCGAACATTTTCGAGGGGACCCCGGCAGGGATGACTAAAAAACAACAACAACCAAGTAAAAAAAAGCCTTTCATTTCTTCCATGTATTATTTACTTTCCATAACTATATAAATAATAAAATTATATATTATGTACATTGCATCATATATGCTGTTGATCGGTTATTAATGAGCTCCGTTTCACATGTGTGGGTCCCCGCCACTCCCTGGGGGTGTGCTAGGGTGACCAGATGTCCCGATTTTATAGGGACAGTCCTGATTTTGGGGTCTTTTTCTTATATAGGCTCCTATTATCGCCCCCCGTCCCGATTTTTCACACTTGCTGTCTGGTCACCCTAGTGGTGTGCACATGTGTGGGTCCCGGCTGCTCCCTGCCCCCCTCATTGAAGCAGGTGTGCAGGGTTACTGCCCTGGGAACTGCAGGGCACCAGTGGACGTGGGGCTGGCTGGAGGCAAGGCAGGACTGACTGGAGGTAGGATCTGGCTGCAGACAGGGCAAGGGGTGCAGGGCTGGCTGGAGATAGGGGTGTGTGGGGCGGGCTGGCTTCAGGCAGGGCCGCAGGGGTGTGTGGCAGGGGTTGGCAGGGCTGGAGACAGAGGAGTGCAGGACTGGCTGGCTTCAGGCAGGGGTGTGTGGCAGGGGTTGGCTGGAGACAGGGCAGGGGGTGCAGGGCTGGTGCAGGCAGGGGTCTATGTGGGGCTGGCTGGCTTCGAGCAGGGCTGCAGGGTGTGTGTGGCAGGGACTGGCTGCAGGCAGGGCAGGGAGTGCAGCAGGGGCTGGCTGAGGGTAGGGGGTGCAGGGCTGGTGTGGGCAGGGGTGTGTGTGGGGCTGGCTGGCTTCAGGCAGGGCCGCAGGGGGGTGCGGCAGGGGTTGGCTGGAGACAGGGCAGGGGGTGCGGCAGGGGCTTGCTGCAGGCAGGGGGTGCAGGGCTGGCTTTGGGCAGGGCAGGGGGTGCGGGGCTGGTGCGGGCAGGGGGTGCAGCAGAGGCAGCCAGAGCCCAGGTCCTTTAAATAGCCCCTGAGCCCCCCGCTACCCCAGGGCTCTGGGGGCTATTTAAAGGGCCCGGGGCTCCCCTGCTTCTATCGCCCCGGCCCTTTAAATAGCCGCGGGAGCCCTGGGGAAGTGGCGGGGCTTCGGCGGCTATTTAAAGGGCCGGGGCGGTAGCAGCAACGGGAGTCCCGGACTTTTTAAATAGTCCCCAGAGCCCCGCAGCCCTACCCCAGGGCTCCAGCAGTGGGGCTTTGGTGGCAATTTAAAGGGCCTGGGGCTCCAGCCCCTGCAGGGAGCCCCAAGCCCTTTAAATTGCCCCCTGGGGAAGCCAGGCCACCCCGGTACGGCACACCGGCTCTTGCCAGTACGCCATACTGGGGCTTGGGCGCGGGGCCCTCTTAGGAGCGGGGCTCGATTCAGGGGAATTGGTTGAATCGGCCTAAAGCCGGCCCTGGACCCGGCTGCATGGAAGATCACCTGCCCCCTCCGGCCCCACCTGAGGCCAACCAGAGACCCTGACCAGTGGGCCCCCTGCAGCTCTGCCCCCCGCCCTGGGGTTGGAAATAGTCTGTGACTGGCGGGAGTCGCACAAGACCCAACTTTTCCCCAGGCCTTGGGAACGGGGGGCTGTGAGTGCAGGGGAGGGAGCTGTTGGGGATGGATCTAGGGATGGGGGTGGATCTGGTGGGTTCTTCCCACTGCTGCACTGACTGGGAACGTTTCGGTTCCCCAAGGGGATCTAAAGCCCACGGACGGGCCCTGTTAGTGTTTGTATGAGCTGAAATAAATCCATGTGATGACCCCCCACCCCCAATCCTCACAGCCTGGGGGGGGAGAGGGGAGGGCAGGGCTTTGAACCAAGGGACGGTTTCTGCTTCGTCAGACCCCGGGAACCAGATTTGGCTCCTAGTTACTCACTGGCGGAGGGTGGGGGAGGGACAGAAGAACGGGGCCGGGTCTGAGCTCACAGGGGGAGTTTGGGTTGAGTTTTGGGGAAGGTTCAGGGCTCAGTTCCTCTTTTCCCCACCCCACGCATCCCCTCCCCAATCCTTGATGTTACCGTCTTCCCCACAGACTGATACTCACCTCCCCACACCCCGCTGTGCCCGGCCAGCCAGCAACCTGGAAAGGAGATGGCTCATTAGTGACCAGATCCCAAAGCAACTGGATCCTACAACCTCGTCTCAGATCCGCCCCTGCATAGGCACAGACCCTGGTCTCAGATCCCCCCCATGGGTGCATGCATGAGCCTCAGATCCTGCCCCCCATGGATACACACCCGGGTCTCAGATCCCATCCCCCCCAAGAGACACGTGCCCTGGCTTTATCCGATACTCACCGAGGAGGAGGATGGTGAGAGCAGATGCCATGATGGGGGCAGTGAGGGGACCCTCAGGGCTGCCACCAACACCCTGGTGCCCAGCTCCACCGAGCCCCAAATAAGGAACTCAGCTGGTGGCTCCAGCTACAGGAAGTTGAAGATGTCTCGTCTCTTCCTGCGTCCATCACAGCAGGGTTTATTTTCGGGCATTTCCCCTGTTGCGCTGCTGGAGAGGTGCTGCGAGGGACCAGGGCAGGGGTTCCGTGATGAGTGAAGGGACCAGAGTGGCACAAAATGATGTGGTTTAAGGATTTTCCTCTATTTTTATCCATTGAAATATTGAGAGATGTGCAAAATTATGGGGGGTGGTGTCAGGCCATGGCGAGGTCGGATGATAATTATGACATGACAGCGGATGGGGAGATGCAGGAGGTTAAGAACATAAGAACGGCCAGACTGAGTCAGACCAAAGGTCCATCCAGCCCAGTATCCCGTCTCCCGACAGTGGCCAACGCCAGGTGCCCCAGAGGGAATGAACAGAACAGGGAATCATCATGGGATCCATCCCCTGTCGCCCATTCCCAGCTTCTGGCAAACAGAGGCTACGGACACCATCCCTGCCCATCCTGGCTAATAGCCATTGATGGACCTATCCTCCATGAACTTATCTAGTTCTTTTTTAGAACCCTGTTATAATCTTGGCCTTCACAACATCCTCTGGCAAGGAGTTCCACAGGTTAACTGTGCGTTGGGTGAAGAAATACTTCCTGTTGTTTGTTTTAAACCTGCTGCCTATTCATTTCATTGGGTGATCCCTAGTTCTTGTGTTATGAGAAGGAGTAAAATAACACTTCCTGATTTAGTTTCTCCACACCAGTCATGATTTTATAGACCTCTATCGTATCCCCCCTTAGTCATCTCTTTTCCAAGCTGTTTGAAAGTCAACAGAGGTGCTGCACTTAGGGAAGAAAAACCAAATGCGCAAGCACAGGATGGGGGCTCAGTGGCTTGGCAGCAGCACTGCTGAGACGGAGCGGGGAGCTGTGGTGGATCACACCCTCAACATGAGTCAGCAATGCGATGCTGTTGCAAAACAAAAGCAAATGCAATGTTCGGCTGCATTAAGAGAGGTGCAGCGTGCAAGTCACGGGCGGTGAGAGTACCGCTCTGCTCGGCGCTGGGCAGGCCGGGAGTGCTGTGTCCAGTTCTGGTCACCGCTGTGTGGAAAGGATGTGGAGAAACTGGAAAAGGATCCAGAGGCGAGCGACAAAGGGGTCACCTCACCTAGGGCGCCCCCCTTGGGCGGCTGTACTAGGCCTCAGCCAGGATCAGTCCCAGGATGAGTAGGACCACGGCGCTCAGCCCCAGGCGGGCGATATTGGCGTAGGTGAAATCCGGGTGCCCCAGGGGGGCTGCTGTGGGGGAAAGGGGAGAGTCACTTGGCGGCTCGGACAGGGAGATCAGCAGCTGGCGCTGCCCTGGGAGCGGAGCCCCCAACCCCCCGTCCAGCCGGTCTGGCTCTGGGACCTCAGCTTCCCCAACAAAGCGGTTGCCCAGGTGGACGAACTGCTCCTGCTCTGAGGTCCCACCCCTCACTCACTCCATCCCCCTCCCTCCATCGCTTGGTCTCTCCCATCCTCACTCACTCGCTCATTTTCACCGGGCTGGGGCAGGGGGTTGGCGTGCACCCGGGTCCCTTTGCAATCGGATGTTCCAGTCAAAAACCGGACACCTGGGAACCCTAGTCCCAGGCCCCCTCCGGGCACCCAGCTGGTCCCAACCCCAGAGCCAGGCCCCCTAGATCCTGTCCCTCTCCTGGGATCCCCCAATAGCTTCCAGGAAGTAACATACAGGGCAGGAGGTGCCGGAGGAGGTGAGGGTCTGGTGGTGAGGGAGGGGCAGGGGCTGCCCCTCCCCCTGGTGTCTGGGCTCATGCACCAAGAGTCACTGCCCCCATCCTCCCCCCCCAACCAGCCCCAACCCCCGGGGGCGGCTCCTTGGGCAGCACGAGCCTTCCAGGGCTGGTTTGATGGTGATTCCCCCCTGGCCCTGGTACCTGGCCCCGCACTGCCTGGGCGGGTGGGAGCCGGCGCCGCTCCAGGCTGGGTCGGGTCGGTTCCCCCTGCGGGAATAGAACCAGCGTCTGTTGAGGCGGGGGGGAGGGGCTGAAACAGTGACTCAGCAATTGCCCCTCCCCCAAAACTCAGCTTCAGTTATTCCCGGGGGGACAGGGTGTTTGTGTGGCTGGGGCCAGTGCCATAGGGGGCCACTTGGCCCTGACGCCTCTGTGCATCCCCGGAGCAGGGACAGCCATCTGGGGGCTGGGATCCCCCCTCAGCCCAAAATCTCAAGCAGCTGCTGCTCCTCCCTGGCTGGGGAACCCCCCAGTGACTCTGTCCTGCTCCCTGGCCGGGCGTCCCCTCTGCTGGGCCCAGGGCAGAGCCTGGCTCTGAGTGGCCCATCAGTGCAGAGCCCCCATGAGGGTCCGGCTGGGTGTGGGGCTGGGACGGGGATGACGGGCTGGGCCCCTCACCTGCTACCACCAGCTGCACGGGGTCACTGGGCTCTGAGGAGACGAAGGGCTCTGATCGGGGCTGGTAGCTGCAGCTGTAGTTCCCTCCATGCTGCCGGCCCACGGTGGGGATGCGGAACTCGGCCCCGTCCCCAGCAGGGTCCATGTGTCACTGTGGGTTCAGGTCTCCAGCCTTGTGCAGGAAGAACCTGAAGAACCTCATGTACCTCATGTACCGGCGCTGCCCCTGACACCGGATGGTGATGTCTGCCCCTGGGGCGGTGACCCCAGTGGGGCTCAGAGAGATGGAGGGTCTGGGTAAGCTGGGATCTGCGCAAAGGAGACAGGGTGTGAAAGCCAGACCCAGGCAACCACCCAGCCCCCGCCGCCTGAGCCGGCCCCAACCACCACAGATCCAGGGGCCGCCGGGCAGAGATTCTCTCCCAGATCCCAGAGCTCCCCACACCCAGAATCCCGCCCTGCGAGCTGGGCTCCCAGCCCCACAGACAGCGAGCCGCGGCTCCCTAGTGCTTGGGATCCTCATATGCCCGTGTGTGGCCCCTGCCTCATTCACTGCGTCCGGCCTGCCCTGGACAGAGCGACTCATGGGCTGGTCTCTGGTGCCTGGCACCGCAGGGCCCAGGGTTGCCGGTGTCCAGTTTTCAGCCGGAAAGTGGGTTGAAAAGGGAACCTGGCAGTGCCGGTGACCAGACATTGTCTGATTCCCTGCAGTACCCGGCCTCTGCCACCAGGGGGCGGGAAGAGCAGCTGAGCTACTCAGCAGGGGCTCTGCCCCACTCACCCCCACTGCGCAGCTCTCCCTCCCCCATCCTGCCCCACTCACCCCTACCCCCACCCCTGGAGCACGGCTCACCTGGCAGGGGGGCAGAGGGAGGGTGGTGGAGAGAGCAGCGAGTGACGGTGGGGAAGGGGGGGGAAGAGGAGCAGGGGGCGGGGCCTCGGTGAAGAGGCGGAGCAGGGGGCGGGGAGGTTCCGATGCTCAATATCTGGTTTTCACTAGCAGGGCCTGAGCCCCCCACAGGAAGGGAGTCACCCCCAGGGAGGCGGGGAGGGGTCATTATCCCCATTTTACATGGGGGAAACGGAGGCACAAACAGATTCACTTTCCTCAGTGAGCTCCCAGGGGCCGGGACTGTCTCTTCACTCTGTGTTTATGCAGCGCCTGGCACAACGGGGCCCTGAACATGGCGGGGGCCCTGCGTCCTCCCCCAACACAAGGGATCCAGCGCTATTGAGGCCAGCGTTTGGAGAGGTCTCCACTAACTGTGGGTGTCTCGGTTTGTGGGCGCTTGGCCTGAGATCCCCCAAGATTGAGGCTCCCCCACAAGAAAGGACACTTTTGAAAACCGCAACGTGCTCCCATCACACAGTCTGTGGCCGCGCCAGGAGCTGGGCCAGATCTTCTGGGTCCCAGCCCAGCGCCGTGTCCACCAAGACACCGCTCCTCACGCAGCCCCTGCCTCATTCAGCCCCGGCCGGGGCACTGCCTGGGGCGGGGCCTGGAGAACAGGGAGATGGGAGCACGGGATTAAATAGCGACTCACGGTTCCTACGCACAAGGGGCAGCGTTAAAGTCGCCTCCCTGCCCCGAGTCTCCAGGGGCTGCTGCTGCCCCCTGGCTGGGGAACCCCCCAGTGACTCCATCTCCGTTCCCCGGCCGGGCGTCCCCTCTGCTGGGCCAAGTGTCTGTCTAGGTGTGGAGCTGAGAGCTGGGACCCCGAGCCTGGTCTGGATCCGAGTCGGGGGGATGATAGCAGGTGTTGCTGCCTCCGTCTGCCCGGCTCACTTTGGGGATGGGAAATTTGACCCCAGCCGAGTCCCCGCCCAGCGCTGCTGCGTTCCTGGCCCCAGCCTTGTCCAGAACAAACTCCAGACCCCGGCGCTGACCCTGACACGGGATGGTCACGGCTCCCCCCAGGGTGACCCCCCGCTGGGGCTGAGGGAGATGGAGGGTTTGGGGGAGCTGAGCTCTGCAGTGGGAGGGAGACGGGGCGTGAGACAGACCCCGGCACAGTCACTGTGCCCCGTCCCCAGCATGGAGCGTCAGTGACAGGGCAGAGACAGGGTCAGGGTCTCCCCTGGGATCCAGGGCACCAAAGCACCACGGGGCCGAGATATCCCCCCTCCACCCAACCTTCAGTGCTTGGGCTGGACGTCCCATCTGCTGGGATCCGTCTGGGTGTGGGGATGGGAGCCAAGGTGCTGGCTGGGCCCCTCACCTGCTACAATGATCTGCACAGGGTCGCTGGGCTCCGAGAAGGCAGCTTGTCCTGTTCTGTGTCTATAACGACAGGTGTAGCTGCCACCGTGTTCCCGTCTGGCGCTGGTGATGGGAAATTCAGCCTCAGAGCCAGCAGGGACTGTGTAAGTCAGATAGTTCCCATCTCCAGCCTTGTAGAGGTGGAACCTGAGGCCCAGGTGCTGATGCCGACACCGGATGGTGACGTTTCCCCCCACGGGGATCACCCCACCGGGGCTGACGGAGATGGAGGGTTTGGGGTAGGACCCCTCTGGATTCACAAACAAACAGGCAGTAAGTGGGGGTGACACAAACTGCGTCCATCTGATTCAATCCTCTGCCCATCTGTCGCTCCAGCGTTTTACCCCCCGCCCCTCCCTGGGGTACAGGCCCGGCCCCGCAGCTCACAGCCGGGGAGAGACACGGGACGGGGGAAAGGAGATTTCCAGTCTCTGATTCCTTTAGTTATGCAGGGTCAATTCAGCCCTGCCCCCGCTGCACTCAGGGGCAACTCCGGATTGACCCCAGGGGACTGAGCTCAGAATCCGGCCCTGCCCCAATCACAGTCAGGCCGTGAACTGGGATCTACGCTGTGGGGTTCCTGGTCCAAATTTGGGTCATTTGAGCAAGCGGCTCCCAGGACAGGCCCCCCAAGAAAACATGTTTACAAAATCCCCCAGTTGTTCTAACAGGTTCCCATCCCTGTAATGAGTGGGGCGAGGTCCCAGGCCCCACCTCTGGGTATGGGAGGGAGCACGTGTCTGACAGGATCATCCCTTTGGGGGATCTGTGCCCCCCACCCCCAACGCACATCGCTCGTCCTTAATGCGGAAATTCCCCCAGCTGCCCCATTCCCCACAGATACTCACGTCCCGACACTCCGCTCCGCCCGGCCAGCCAGCAATCTGGAAAGGAGATGGCTCATTAGAGATCAAATCCCAGAGTGACTGGATCCTACACCCTGGTCTCAGATCCCCGCCCCCCATGGGCACATGCCCTGGCTGTCTCCGATACTCACCGAGGAGGAGGACGGTGAGAGCAGACGCCATGACGGGGCAGTGGGGGCCCCACAGTGCTGCCACCAACACCCCAGTGCTGAGCTCCACTGAGCCTGAGGCCCGAGTGCGAGTGGAATGAGGAACTGCGCCAGGTGCTGCAGCCCCAGGAAGCCCGTGATGCGCTCGGCCCCTTTCTTCCCATCAGCTGATTTCTCTGCAATCTCCAGCCCAGGTCTACCACGGTCAGAGCAAAGCCAACTCCTTGCCACGCCCAGCAAACCACATCCCCTCCTGCAGCTGCCTGGTTCCCCCCCCCCCCCCCGCGCCCCATCACCTCCCAGCCCCAAATGGGAGCTGCCCAGTCCAGGGACCAGCTGAGAACGTGTGAATCTCAGGAGGCGTCAAGAGGTGCCCAGGCTTCCCTGACCTTTTCCAATGTTCCCGTCTAGACTCCCTGTAGCAGCAACTCAGAGCAGAGGAGGGCTCCCACCCCCCACACACAGTGCCCCCCATGGAGTGACCCTCTCCCATATAGCGGGGCAGAGGTTCCTTCCTGACCTGGTTGGGCCCAGCACCCGCCCTGGAGCATGAGGGTGGAGGGACCTGGCCAACCTCCTTCTCAGGTACCGTCGCTGCAGACACTGTTCTTAGCTGAGTGATATGGCACAGAGACAGGATGGCGGGGGTTGTGGTTTCTGGTTCCCATGAGCAGGAGAGAGAAGGGTAAATTTAGATCCTGCATTGTTAAAGGAGTAGTGGATAAATCCATGAAAGGGGAAGTCTGCCCAGAGCCAGCGCTCGCTTCCTGTTTCTGCTACTGCCAGTGAAACTCTGCGTAAACCTGATGCCCCAGCACCTACCCTGTTATATACCCTGGCTCTGGTGGGGGTGAGGGGGCAATGATTGGGGGGCAGGGATGGCTGGGAGCCAGGACTCCTGGGTTCTCTCCCTGGCTCTGGTTGGGGAAGTGGGCTGTAGTGGATAGAGAAAACGACACAGATTAGAGCCAGCCCTGCCCCCGTGGAGGTGAAAGGCCCCGTGTCCCTTCCCCATCCCATCCCCGGGGCAGTGGGTCTGCGCAGCTCAGGGCCCGGGGTGGCTGAGCCAAGTTTCCCTCTCAGGATGCTGAGAAAGGGACATGGGGGGAGGGAGGAGCCTAGAAAGGGGAGGGGACAAGATCATGGGGACAGAGCTCAAGAGAAACTGGGTCCCCTGGCAGATACCCCAGCTCTGGCTCCCCAGCTGATTTGCCCTTCACCCCCCACAACGTTCACCCATTGGCCCCCTCAGCCCCCCGTTCTGCCCCCTGGCCTGCGTCCCCTCCCCCAATCACATCCTCCCAACACCACCCCCATCCCGTGTCCCCTCATGTCCCTGGCTGTCCCCCCTGTTCTGTCCCCTCAGCCTGTAATTGCCTCACGTCCCCCCCCTCAGGTCCCCACACTCCTAGTGCTGCCCCGTCCCATGTCCCTTCACCCCCAGTTGTGCCTTCATGCCCCATGTCCCGTCCCCTGTTCTCCCCCCACCCCCTATCCCCTCACGCCCCTGATCTCCCTGTTGTAGGAAAGGGACCCCTGGCTGTCCTCAGTTAACGTGGCCGCCCCGAAACCCCCTGCAGCCCTCGCTGACCCCTGGCTAAGATGGCTGATGCTTCAGCCTGGGGACGGGAACAATCCTGCCCCCCCGACTGTTGCGGTGGGGCGATGGCTGCATGGGAACGAGCCCCCCGGCATCTCTGACCCTAGCCTGACCCCCAGCCTGTGTCCCCCCAACTCCCATCTCTTGATCCCACCCTGTGGCCATGGGGGGTCGTTTCCTCCCCCCACACCCGTCCTGCAAGTGTGGGGAGCAGAGAAGGGGGGTCAGGAAAGGGCATTGGGGGGCTGGGAATGTTGGGGCGCAGGAGTATCTAAAGGCTCAGAGAGGAGAAAGAGGGGAGGGGAAGGTGAGGCATGGGGGGGTCATTATGGGACAGGGAATGTGGGCCACAGGGAGGTGTGGGGGCAGGAGACTGAGGGGAAAGAAAGTGGGGACCCAGGACTGAGGGGCGGGAGCAGGAGGGGGCAGTGAGAGGGGAAGCTGCTGAGGGGTGGAAATGGCAGATCCCTCCCAGCCGGCACCGTCTGCCCCTCCCCCCTCAGACACCCCAACAATCCTACTCCCCCCAGCTCTGACCTTCTGGGGGGAGCCTGTCTGCCCTCAAACTCCTGTCCCCCATCCCGGCCCCCTCAACCCCTCCCGACACCCTTAACCTACTTCCCTCAAACTTCTGGCTCCCGCCAGACACCCGCCATGGGGGGGCCCAGAAACGCCGGCGGCTAAATCACTCTGGGCCCTGTTGTGTTCATGGAGCCGCAGTAAAGGCCCCAAGGTGCGAACAGGCCCCAGCTCCTGCCCCACACTGAACAGGATTAAACACGGGCCGGGGGCGGAGTCCAGAGCCCACAGCCTGCTCAGCCCCACGGCAAACCCCCCCACTGACCCCTGGGACCGGCTGTTACAGACACAGCAGAGCAGGGACCAGGGGAGCTGTGGCAGGCGCCGTGTGAAACGAGGGGTTTGTTCCAGCCCCATTCGCTGGAGCGAGTCTCTAGCCGGAAAATCCCCCGGGTTTGGGCGTCTCCCCACTGGCCCCGGAGACGCTAGTGACTGTCCGGGGGGGGGGGGGGGGCAGTGGAGCCAGTGGAGCTGGGCTGGAGCCGGCGTCACCGCGGCTGCTGTTAAAGTCCAACCCAGTTTCCTCCCAGATTGGGGGTGCATCCGGGGGAGGGGCGATGGCGTTGGGGTCCCTCTCTCTGGCCGCTTTGCTCAGGACGTGTCCACAGAGCAGGGTCTGAATGGCCCGGGGCTGAGTCTACACTGCAGAGCAATAGGGCTTGAACCCTGGGGGCCGGCTTGACTCCCATGGGGTGCTGGGGCACTAGGTCCAAGCCCCGGGGGAGCACGATGGCTGTGTAGACGGAAGCGGGGGTAGACCTGAGCCTGGGTTCGAGCTCTGGGTTTGCATTGCCATGGAGACGCAGCCACTGAGTTCACCGGTGCTTCCTGCCGTTGCGTGTGGATGGTTCAGGGTCGGGCCCTCTGGTGTCCCTCTGGATCTGGGTCGGATTCAATCAATTCCTTAAGGGCCCAGACAGCCTGGTGCCACCCACACCTCCGGGCCCGTGCTGCCCCTGAGAGCAGCTGTAACCCTAGTCCTCCCCCAACCCTGGTAGCCATGCGAAGGACAGAGGGAAACTGAGGCACGCTGAGGCTTCATAATAATATTACAGGGCATTGCCCCTTGGTCACACATGGGGAGACATCCCTGTCCTGCTGTACAAGGTGGCTCTGCAGCATGCAGAAATAGGACAGTACCCCTTTAAACTGGAGGTGAGCCCTCAATGGGCACTCACCGGGTTCTGTGTTGTACAAAGGGCCCCAGAGCAGACAGAGCAACAGGGCGCGTGAAGCCAGGCTGGACCTGTGGGGGTGTAGCTGGTGAACGGGGGTAGGTGGCACCAGTCTGGGGAGACTGTGGAAGGGGCAGAAGAGGAAGGGGCAGAAGAGGGGGGCAACCAGAACTTCCCAAAGGGAGGGGCGGCTGACGAGTTTCGGGGCAACTGGGCTCTTCCCCTGGCTCCCAGCAGCGTCCGCAGCTCCCTCCACACTGCCCCACGGCCCCGCAGCCCCTTCTGGCACCGGCTGGCTCGTAGGACAATTAGGAAGGAAAAGGGATGCCTGGTCCAGGACTGGTTCCCCCAGGCAGGGGCCTATTGCCAGGGGGGCTTGCCCTGGAAGGTCCCAGGTTTGCCACGCACTAGGCTCTTAGCCCAAAGGCTGAGGAGAGGTGGGATACGGGCCCCCCTAACTGCAATGGGCTCAGGGCTAGATTCTGATCCCAGATGGCAATCTGGAGTCACCCACTCTCCTCCCAGAGCCTGGGATAGAACCCAGGAGTCCTGGCTCCCAGTCCCCCTGCTCTAACCACTAGACCCCACTCCCTTCTCAGAGCTAGGGGTAGAACCGAGGAGTCCTGGCTCCCAGCCCCCATGCTTTAACCACTAGACCCTGCTCACCTTTCAGAGCCAGAGATAGAACCCGAGAGTCCTGACTCCCCACCCCAGTGCCCTATACCCTAATCCCACCTTTTGGCACATGGCACGGCTGTTATGGAAATACTCTCCCACTGGGAGGCGCTGTGAAGAGTAGGGTGGGAGCAGTGGCTATGTGGTGGGGGGGCTCCCCACTTCCCCAGCCCCATCTCTCCCAGTAGGGGGCGTCTCCACTGCACAGAATTGCTGCCCAACCAGTGTCCCTGCTTCGCAGGGGGCGCCGGCGACTGGAAGAATCATTTCACCATGGCGCAGAGCGAGCACTTTGCCCAGATTTACCGAGAGCGGCTGCAGGAGCTGGCCGGGACCGTCCCCTGGGACAAGGAGTGACACCCGCCCCCAGCTCAGGCAGGGTGCACGGGGCTGTACATAACCAGGGAACACCGTGGCTGCTGGATGTCCCTCCATGGAGACAGGGCTCCCCCTAGTGGTGTCCCGTGGTAGCTCCCCCCCCAGAGCAGCTGGTGCTACTGCCAGGGGGGCGCCCTCGCCTGACATCCGGTGCCCCACGCTTGCCCCTGACCACGTCCACTCTTTCCTGCCCATTTCCCTCTCCGCCAAATAAAAGCTGCCTGCATCTAGGGGTCGGTTTATATCCCACGCTGCTCCTGAACCCCCTAGTCCGGATGGCAGGACACGCCGTCAGCAGCTGCCTCGCCTATTGCATCCACCTGTGAGCCAGGACTCCTGGGTTCTCTCCTTGGCTCTGGGAGGGCAGTGGGGTCTAGTGGTTAGAACAAGGGGCGGGGCTGGGAACCAGGGCTCCTGGGTTCTATCCCTGGCTCTAGGGCCATTCATACAGTGGATGGTGACGCTTCCCCCAAGCACCACCACCCTGCTGGGGCTCACCGAGATGGTGGGTTTGGGGTATTCTCACCCTGCTTTCAACAAGAGACAGGAGTTAAACAGGGGAGACACAGCCCCCCGCCTCTCCCTGCCCCAATTCAGTCCATCCGTCATTCAGCC
The DNA here is from genome assembly GCF_028017835.1 of Emys orbicularis. Taxonomy (NCBI): domain Eukaryota; kingdom Metazoa; phylum Chordata; order Testudines; family Emydidae; genus Emys; species Emys orbicularis. The sequence continues at coordinate 19,427,259 of NC_088703.1, forward strand.
TCTCTAGGAGTCTGTCCCCTACCAGGGTTGGTACTGCCTGCCCATGGGGCTTGGGGGCAGGGGCTTCACCCAGACGTAGCTCAGGACCTGGCTGCATGACAGATCACCCGCCCTCCCCCCACAGCCCCACCTGAGGCCAGCCAGGGAGCCTGACCAGTGGGCCCCCTGCAGCTCTGACCCCCGCCCTGGGGTTGGAAATAGAGTCTGTGACTGACAGGAGTCGCACAAGACCCACCTTTCCCCAGGCCTTGGGAACGGGGCGGGGGGCTGTGAGTGCAGGGGAGGGGGCTGTTGGGGGTGGATCTGGGGGGTTCTCCCCACGGCTGCACTGACTGTGAACGTTTCGGTTCCCCGAGGGGATCTGGAGCCCACCGACGGGCCCTGTTAGCATCTGTATGAGCTGAAATAAATCCATGTACCACCCTCAACGCCCAATCCTCACAGCCTGTGGGGGGCAGGACATTGAAACAGGGGATGGTTCAAATCCCAGCTGCTTCGTCAGACCCCGGTAGCCAGATTCGGCTCCTAGTTACTCTATGGGGTGGAGGGCACAGAAGAACGGGGCCGGGTCTGAGCTCACAGGGGGAGTTTGGGTTGAGTTTTGGGGAAGGTTCAGGGCTCAGTTCCTCTTCCTCCCCCGCATCCCGGACCCTCCCTGATGTTAATGTCCTCCCCACAGACTGATACTCACATCCCAATGCCCAGCTGTGCCCGGCCAGCCAGCAGCCTGGAAAGGAGACGAGTCGTTAGGGACCACATCCCAGAGCAACTGGATCCTACAGCCTGGTCTCAGTTCCCCCCTCTATGTGCACACGCCCTGGTCTCAGATCCCCCCGCCATTGGCGCATGACCTGGTCGCAGATCCTCCCCCATGAGCACATGCCCTGGTTTCAGATCCCCCATCTCCATGGGCACACGCCCTGGCTGTCTCCAATACTCACCGAGTGAGAGGATGGTGAGAGCAGACGCCATGATGGGGGTAGTGGGGAGCCCCTCAGCGCTGCCACCAATGCCCCAGTGCCCAGCTCCACCGAGCACTGAAATCATAGAATCATAGAATATCAGGGTTGGAAGGGACCTCAGGAGGTCATCTAGTCCAACCCCCTGCTCAAAGCAGGACCAATTCCCAACTAAATCATCCCAGCCAGGGCTTTGTCAAGCCGGGCCTTAAAAACCTCCAAGGAAGGAGACTCCACCACCTCCCTAGGTAACGCATTCCAGTGCTTCACCACCCTCCTAGTGAAATAGTGTTTCCTAATATCCAACCTAGACCTCCCCCACTGCAACTTGAGACCATTGCTCCTTGTTCTGTCATCTGCCACCATTGAGAACAGCCGAGTTCCATCCTCTTTGGAACCCCCCTTCAGGTAGTTGAAGGCTGCTATCAAATCCCCCCCCATTCTTCTCTTCTGGAGACTAAACAATCCCAGTTCCCTCAGCCTCTCCTCATAAGTCATGCGCTCCAGACCCCTAATCATTTTTGTTGCCCTCCGCTGGACTCTTTCCAATTTTTCCACATCCTTCTTGTAGTGTGGGGCCCAAAACTGGACACAGTACTCCAGATGAGGCCTCACCAATGTCGAATAAAGGGGAAGGATCACGTCCCTTGATCTGCTGGCAATGCCCCTACTTATACAGCCCAAAATGCCGTTAGCCTTCTTGGCAACAAGAGCACACTGTTGACTCATATCCAGCTTCTCGTCCACTGTGACCCCTAGGTCCTTTTCTGCAGAACTGCTACCTAGCCATTCGGTCCCTAGTCTGTAGCTGTGCATGGGATTCGTCCGTCCTAAGTGCAGGACTCTGCACTTGTCCTTGTTGAACCTCATCAGGTTTCTTTTGGCCCAATCCTCTAATTTGTCTAGGTCCCTCTGTATCCGATCCCTACCCTCTAGTGTATCTACCACGCCTCCTAGTTTAGTGTCATCGGCAAACTTGCTGAGAGTGCAGTCCACGCCATCCTCCAGATCATTAATAAAGATATTGAACAAAACCGGCCCCAGGACCGACCCTTGGGGCACTCCACTTGAAACTGGCTGCCAACTAGACATGGAGCCATTGATCACGACCCGTTGAGCCCGACGATCTAGCCAGCTTTCTATCCACCTTACAGTCCATTCATCCAGCCCATACTTCTTTAACTTGGCAGCAAGAATACTGTGGGAGACCGTATCAAAAGCTTTGCTAAAGTCAAGGAATAACACATCCACTGCTTTCCCCTCATCCACAGAGCCAGTTATCTCATCATAGAAGGCAATTAGGTTAGTCAGGCACGACTTCCCCTTGGTGAATCCATGCTGACTGTTCCTGATCACTTTCCTCTCCTCTAAGTGTTTCATAATTGATTCCTTGAGGACCTGCTCCATGATTTTTCCAGGGACTGAGGTGAGGCTGACTGGCCTGTAGTTCCCCGGATCCTCCTTCTTCCCTTTTTTAAAGATGGGCACTACATTAGCCTTTTTCCAGTCATCCGGGACCTCCCCCGATCGCCATGAGTTTTCAAAAATAATGGCTAATGGCTCTGCAATCTCATCCGCCAACTCCTTTAGCACCCTCGGATGCAGCGCATCCGGCCCCATGGATTTGTGCTCATCCAGTTTTTCTAAATAGTCCCGAACCACTTCTTTCTCCACAGAGGGCTGGTCACCTTCTCCCCATATTGTGCTGCCCAGTGCAGCAGTCTGGGAGCTGACCTTGTTTGTGAAGACAGAGGCAAAAAAATCATTGAGTACATTAGCTTTTTCCATATCCTCGGTCACTAGATTGCCTCCCTCATTCAGTAAGGGGCCCACACTTTCCTTGACTTTCTTCTTGTTGCTAACATACCTGAAGAAACCCTTCTTGTTACTCTTAACATCTCTTGCTAGCTGCAACGCCAAGTGTGATTTGGCCTTCCTGATTTCACTCCTGCATGCCTGAGCAATATTTTTATACTCCTCCCTGGTCATTTGTCCAATCTTCCACTTCTTGTAAGCTTCTTTTTTGCGTTTAAGATCAGCAAGGATTTCACTGTTTAGCCAAGCTGGTCGCCTGCCATATTTACAATTCTTTCTACACATCGGGATGGTTTGTTCCTGCAACCGCAATAAGGTTTCTTTAAAATACAGCCAGCTCTCCTGGACCCCTTTGCCCTTCATGTTATTCTCCCAGGGGATCCTGCCCATCTGTTCCCTGAGGGAGTCAAAGTCTGCTTTTCTGAAGTCCAGGGTCCGTATTCTGCTGCTCTCCTTTCTTCCTTGTATCAGGATCCTGAACTCGACCATCTCATGGTCACTGCCTCCCAGGTTCCCATCCACTTTTGCTTCCCCTACTAATTCTTCCCTGTTTGTGAGCAGCAGGTCAAGAAAAGCTCTGCTCCTAGTTGGTTCCTCCAGCACTTGCACCAGGAAATTGTCCCCTACACTTTCCAGAAACTTCCTGGATTGTCTGTGCACCGCTGTATTGCTCTCCCAGCAGATATCAGGGAGATTAAAGTCTCCCATGAGAACCAGGGCCTGCGATCTAGCAACTTCTGCTAGTTGCCAGAAGAAAGCCTCGTCCACCTCATCCCCCTGGTCTGGTGGTCTATAGCAGACTCCGACCACGACATCACCCTTGTTGCTCACACTTCTCAACTTTATCCAAGACACTCAGGCTTTTCTGCAGTTTCATACCGGAGCTCTGAGCAGTCATACTCCTCTCTTACATACAACGCAACTCCCCCACCTTTTCTGCCCTGCCTGTCCTTCCTGAACAGTTTATATCCATCCATGATAGTACTCCAGTCATGTGAGTTATCCCACCAAGTCTCTGTTATTCCAATCGCATCATAGTTCCCTGACTGTGCCAGGACTTCCAGTTCTCCCTGCTTGTTTCCCAGGCTTCTTGCATTTGTGTATAGGCACTTAAGATAACTCATTGATCGTCCCTCTTTCTCAGTATGAGACAGGAGTCCTCCCCTCTTGCGCTCTCCTGCTTGTGCTTCCTCCCAGGATCCCATTTCCCCACTTACCTCAGGGCTTTGGTCTCCTTCCCCCGGTGAACCTAGTTTAAAGCCCTCCTCACTAGGTTAGCCAGCCTGCTGGCGAAGATGCTCTTCCCTCTCTTTGTTAGGTGGAGCCCGTCCCTGCCCAACACTCCTCCTTCTTGGAACACCATCCCATGGGCGAAGAATCCAAAGCCTTCTCTCCGACACCACCTGCGTAGCCATTCGTTGACTTCCACGATTCGACGGTCTCTACCCAGGCCTTTTCCTTGCACAGGGAGGATGGACGAGAACACCACTTGCGCCTCAAACTCCTTTATCCTTCTTCCCAGAGCCACGTAGTCTGCAGTGATCCGCTCAAGGTCATTCTTGGCAGTATCATTGGTGCCCACGTGGAGAAGCAGGAAGGGGTAGCGATCCGAGGGCTTGATGAGTCTCGGCAGTCTCTCCGTCACATCGTGTATCCTAGCTCCTGGCAAGCAGCAGACCTCTCGGTTTTCCCGGTCGGGGCGGCAGATAGATGACTCAGTCCCCCTGAGGAGGGAGTCCCCGACCACCACCACCCTCCTCCTCCTCTTGGGAGTGGTGGTCGTGGAACCCCCATCCCTAGGACAGTGCATCTTTTGCCTTCCAATCGGTGGAGTCTCCTTCTGCTCCCTTCCCTCCGATGGGTCATCTGCTCCACTCTCTGCATTAGTACCTGTAGAGAGAACATGGAAACGATTGCTCACCTGTATCTCCATTGCTGGTACATGGACGCTCCTCTTTCTCCTTCTGGAGGTCACATGCTGCCAAACTTCTTCATCATCCGTCTGTCCCTGCTGCGTCTGCTCTGAATCTTCAGAACATTGTGGCCGTAGAAGCATCTCCTGACGTCTGTCCAGGAAATCTTCATTTTCCCTTATGCAACGCAGAGTCGATACTTGTTTCTCCAGACCTCGAAACTTCTCTTCCAATATGGAGACCAGCTTGCACTTTGTACAGACAAAGTCGCTTCTGTCCTGTGGAAGAAAGACAAACATGGCACAACCTGTGCAGGTTACAACTGCTGATCGCTCACCTTCCATATCACCTTCCTCTTAAGAGCTTCCTCAGCTGATGCAAGAACTACTGCAAAAAGAGGCACTGAGCCAGGGGCTGCAGCCGTGGGAAGCCGGCAATGGCTCGTCTCTTCCTGCGTCCCTCACACCTTTGCTCTGTCATCTGCCAGCAACATCTACATCGGACAAAATAGCCCCAGCAAACCACATCCTCTCATGCCACGGCCCACGGTCCCCGCACTGGGCAGGGGGCACCCCCGGGATGTGCGGACACTATCACCAACTCTGCCTGCCACATCGGGGCAGAGCTATGGGCCCCCTAGCCTGTGTCTCCCTCCCTGCTTGCTGGGGAGTCTCAGTGGTTAGATCGGGGGGGCTGGGAGCCAGGACTCCTGGGTTCCACCCCTGGCTGTGGGAGGGGAGTGGGGTATCTCCTTGTTCCAGGGCCGGGGAATGGCTGGCTCAGGGGGGTGAGCAATGGGACACAGGGTCTCTCCCCTCTGGGGGGCGCTGGCTCCAATCCAGCACGAAGACAGGGGCACAAGAAGAGTCAACTATCCTTTCACCATTGGGTGGGGGTCCTGTATCCCTTTGCCCCTCCTGACCCGTGTCCCCTCCTAACCCCCAATCCCATCCCCATTCTCCCCCCCATATCCCCTCATGTCCCTCTGCCCTCCATCCCATATCCCCTCACACCCCCATCCGCTCCCCCACTCTGCCCCCCTGGCCCATGTCCCCTCACACCCGTGTTCTGCCCCCCAGCCTGCCCCTGTCACGACCCAATGGCCCCCTCCCTCAGGGGGTCCCCGGGGAGGCAAATCAGCATTGTATGTTGCTAACGTTGTTGCAAGCATTACCAGGCATTTTGGGGAAGGGTTAAAGGTGTGAGCATGGAGTGAAAGATTCTTTTGCAGGTTGCAGGCCGAAGGGGGAAGCAGGGAGAAAGGAATGGATTAACTGGATGCTCCAGGTCTGAAGATAAGACACAGTCTCCAGCCTAAGGCCACAGCACACGATTGACGCTGGGCGGCATGCCAAGAAAGACGGGGGCCTGGAGTCCAACCCTGACCAGCCGTGAGAAAGGAAGATTCAGCTGCATAAACCTGCACCGGCTGCAAAACCGAGCGAGACAGTGAAGGCCGACGAGGGGGGAAACAACTGATGTAGCATCCCTAAAGCCAGGATGTTTTGGGAAAACTGGAGAAGCTACAAAAGGCCAGTTTGGACTGGTACAAAGAGCATGGGGGGGGGGGGCAGAAGTCCAGGACCGAGATGCCCCCAGAAGACCCTAAGGTTTAAAACCCTCCCAAGAGCTGAGGCAAGTCGGAGATCAACAGCGGACCTTGGGTGACCTGGGCCCAGGACAGAACTCCCGTCCACCTTTACCCCTCTTCTTCTTACGTTACACCCAGGCTTGGCCAGCCTTGGGTCGTGCGTGTGTGAGTTTGAAAGTGGGTTAGGGCTTGGGGCACTAACGCTTTCTTCCTTCCTCTGAGTGACGTGGGGAGCACCCATTGCTCTCCACTGTTATTTTATTATTTTATTAATAGAGCTTTAAAATTCAGACACTTGGTGTGCTCTGTCATCTTCTCCCCTAAAGATCCTGTGGCCTCCGCCTGATCACCTGACGCCCCTGGGCAGATTGGTAACAGAAATATGTCACACACCCACACACCCTCCCACTAGACATGGCCGCCATCTCCCATTGCTCTCAAAGGGAGGGAAGCCCCTGGCTGCCCTCAGTTAACATGGCTGCCCCCTTTCTTTCTCATGCTGCCCCCTGGCAAAATGGCCGACACCTCAGTCGGCGGGGGGGAACAATCCGGCCCCCTGGACTGTCGGGGTGGGTGATGGCTATGTGGAAATGAGCCCCCCCGCCGCTTCTCTGACCCAGCCTGTCCCCAGCCTATGCCTCCCCCAACTCCCATCTCTTGATCCCACTCTGTGGCCATGGCAGGGTCGTTGCCTCCACCCCGCCCACTCCTCCCCCTGGCTGGGCGTCAGTGTGAAAACAATCCTGCCCCCTGCTTTGCCGTGTGGGGGGAGCTACATGGGAAAGAGCCCTCCGGCCTGTCCCCTCTACACTCACCCCCAGTCAGCCCGTCTCCCCCAAATCCCCCATCTCCCTCCCGGCCTGTTCCCCATCAGAGAGGGAGGCTGAGGGCACATGGGGATGAGGGGGCCATTATAGGCCAGGCAGTGTGTGGGGCAGGGGGAGGGAGGGAAGAAGAATGTGGGGGGAGGGGAAGGGGAGCTGAGACTGAGGGGGCAGGAACTGAGGGGAGGCTGGGGCAGGACAGTGACAGGGGAGAGGGGGTTGGGGTGAGTGGGGTCCCCCCCAGTGTGTTTCAGACTGAACCTGCCCCATGGCCATGGGGCACCCCGTCCCCTCCCATCTCTGCAGGGGTTTTTGCAGGAAACAATCCTGCCCCCAACGTCCAGCTCACACCCACTGCAGATGGGGGGGCTACATGGCAAAGTTTGGGGAGCAGAGAAGGGGGGTCAGTAAAGGGTATTGGGGGCTGGGAATGTGGGTGGGGTAGGAGCATCTAGAGGGGCAGGGGGAAGGAGTAGGGGAGGGGAGGTATGGGGGCCATTATGGGGCAGGGAATGTGGGGCAGAGGGGGCTGCAGGATGCTGTGGGGGGCAGGAGACTGAGGGGAAAGAAAGTGGGGGACCCAGGACTGAGGGGGCAGGAGTAGGAGAGGGCAGTGCAAGGGAAACCTGCTAAGGCATAGAGATCACAGCTCCCTCTGGGGGGCAGCATCAGCCGCTCCCCCCTGACCCCCTCAAACAATCATGCCTCCCGGCTCTGACCTTCTGGGGGGACCCTGTCTGCACTCAAACTCCTGTCCCCCATCCAGCCCCTGTCCCCTCAGCCCCGCTCCCAATACCCCTAACCTACTTCCCTCAAACTCCCAGCTCCCCCCAGCCAGCTCCCCCCAAAGACCCACTATGGGGGCTCCCAGTGTGCCCTGTTTTGTTCATGGAGATGCAATAAAGGGCCCGAGGTGTGAACACGCCCCAGCCCCTGCCCTACACTGAACAGGGTTAAACACAGGCCGGGGGCAGGGTGCAGAGCCCGCAGCCTGCTCAGCCCCACGGCAAACCCCCCAGTGACCCCTGGGACCGGCTGCTACAGACACAGCAGAGCAGGAACCAGGGGAGCCGTGGCAGGAGCCATCTGAAATATTGTTCCAGCCCTGGCCCTGTTCACTGGTGTGAGTCTCTAGCCGGAATATCCCCCTGGGTTTGGGCATCTCGTTCCTGGCCCTGGAGATGCTAGCGACTGTCCTGGGGGGGCAGAGGAGCCAGCAGAGCTGAGCTGGAGCTGGCGTCGCTGCGGCTGCTGTTAAAGTCTGACTGTGATGGGTTCGGTCACATAGACCCCCTTAGGACTGTCACCTGACGTGCTGAAAGTACCTCTGAGCCCGTTTTCCCTGCCAGCTTGGGACTTCAGAACCCTGCCTTGTTGAGCCAGACACGCTACGTCTCCTACAACACAGACCCAGGGTCTGGGCCACGCCCCCAAAGCTGCAGACTTTAACTGAAAACCACTCAGCAGGTGCTCCTGTCTCCAGCACCCAGACACCTGGCTCCCAATGGGATCCAAAGCCCAAATAAACCCGTTTTACTCTGTATAAAGCTTATACAGGGTAAACTCATAAATTGTTCGCCCTCTATAAAACTGATAGAGAGATATGCACAGCTGTTTGCTCCCCCAGGTATTCATCACTTACTCTGGGCAATTAATAAACAAAAGTGATTTTATTAAGTATAAAAAGTAGGATTTAAGTGGTTTCAAGTAATAACAGACAGAACAAAGTAAGCTACCAAGCAAAATAAAAGAAAACACGCAAGTCTAAGCCTAATACATTTAAGAAACTGAATACAGGTAAATCTCACCCTCAGAGATGTTCCAATAAACTACTTTCACAGACTAGACTCCTTCCTAATCTGGGCCCAATCCTTTCCTCTGGTACAGTCCTTGTTAGTTCCAGCAGACATCTTAGGTGAAAAGCAGGGGATTCAACATGACTGGGACCCCTTTTGTTCTGTTCCACCCCCTTTAATAGCTTTGGTAGAAGGCAGGAATCCCTTGTCTCTCTCTGGGTTCCCACCCCTCCTTCTAAATGGAGAAGCACCAGGTTAAAGATGGATTCCAGTTCAGGTGACATGATCACATGTCCTGTGAGACTTCATTACCCACTTGCTGGCACACAGGTATACAGGAAGTTTTACAAGCAAACAGAGCCATTTACAACCAAATGTCCTGGTTAATGGGAGCCATCAACATTCCAAACCACCATTAGTGGCCCACACTTTGCATAATTAAAATAGGACCTCAGAGTTATATTTCATATTTCTAGTTTCAGATACAAGAATGATACATTCATACAAATAGGATGACCACACTCAGTAGATTACAAACTTTGTAATAATAGAATAATAGAATATCAGGGTTGGAAGGGACTTCAGAAAGTCATCTAGTCCAACCCCCTACTCAGAGGAGGACCAATCCCCATAAGCTTTGTAATGATCATAGAATATCATAGAAAAATTAAAGAATTAGATCAAGAAACCTTTTGCATAAAGCATATTCCAGTTACATCATATCCACACACATAAAAATATTTTTATAAAAATATGGAGTGCAACGTCACACCGACCCCATTTCCTCCTGGGTTGGGGGTTCAGCCGGGGGAGGGGCGATGGCGTCGGGATCCCTCTCTCTGGCCGCTCTGCTCAGGACATCTCCCCGGAGCAGGGTCTGGACGGCCCGGGGTGTTACCAGATTTGCCTGTTACTTTGGGGTACGCTCATTTATTAGGCTTACTCTTCTGGGGAGGAGGAGTGTTCTGTACTTCTATCAATGTGCTGCTTGTGTCATTTGTGTTTTCATACGGAGCTCTACTTCTCCCTTCTGCAAGTCCCCTCCCAATGGAGCCACCCTGCAGGACCTTGGTTCCCCTGGGCTGGGTTCCTCCAGCCACAGAACCACACACACACACACACACACACACACACACACACACACACACACACACACACACACACACACACACACACACACACACACACACACACACACCAAGTCTGAGTGGACTGGGTCAAGCAGCACTTCCAAGTTGCCACCCTCATATGTCCCAGGTTCAGCATGTCCCTATCCCCACTTTCACATCACAATTGTCCTGGTAGTAACCCACGTGATGAGCAAACCCCACAGTATTTTTGGGTGCTGCAGGGATCTTTAGCTTAGGTAAGAGGAGCGTTGCTGCAGAGTAAATGGGGAAGCTAAAAACACAAAAGAGTAAAGTTCAGAGAGAGAGAGAGAGAGAGAGAGAGAGAGAGAGAGAGAGAGAGAGAGGGAGGGAAGTAACCAGCTTAACCATAGAAGTTATTTATTGAATAATAGTGATAACCACACAAGGAGCCTAAACCAGCATAACAGTTACATTATTAAAGGTTACAAAAGTCATATATAGAAAACTCTACCTGCCTGAGATAGAAAAGAAAAGAGAGAGAGAGAGAGAGAGCTGAGGTCTCACCGCTCCATGAAGCTTGAACTGGTCGGGGTTCCCAGGTGATGGTGGTAGCTCAGGGTCCTGAGTGCTGGAGACAGGCAGAGCCCCCAGCACGATCAGTCAGGAGAAGATGAAATCCCAGTGGAACTGATGCAGAGTTTGGATCCATGCAGCAGAACACGTACTTGGGCGTGGTAGGGGTTTTTGGTAGGGAAACAACAATGGTTGAAGGGAGAACACTAGATTTGTTTATGGGTAAACTGATGACTCAAGGGGTTTCTTTAGGCTAGACAATAGGAGCTGATCACTCTTGGCTATGGATGATGTTCCTTCCAGGGAGCTCACAATGCAATTAGGGAGCTTCAGTGTTTTGGATACCAATCAAGGGTTCATTACTAGAATTGGTCTGATAACTGCTGAGCTGGGAGTGGGCAGGCTTGGTCTCATTAACATCTGGAGCAGAGATCCCCCATGATGCAGTGCTTCCCTGCTTCACTGGTCCCAGAATTTCATGAGGTTCTTGCCTTGGAATCTCTGGTCTCCATTCTGCATGCTAATGGAGATGCCTCCTTGTCCCATCTTTGATGCAGATGAGGCAAGGGGAATTGCCTTAATCTTGTCACCCTTCTCAGGAGGGGTCTAGGTGTGTCTCTGTGACGTTATTGACATAAACTGGGACCATATAGATCATTGTTGCAACCAAGGTCCTGTAGTGGCACCCAAATCTTGTATAAAGGGGGTCAAATGGGGTGTCTAAGACAAGGTTATGGTTTACTGGTTATGATTATGCTGTCTATATGTGTGTATCAGTTTTGTAGTTGAAGTTGTGAATATTGGCTCTATACTGTCTGTATGGCAAACTTATGCTATGCTTCTGGGTGACATCCCAGACAAGCTGGGATTAGCTCTGCCTAGCCTGCTTGATGGCCCATTAAGAACCATCAGCTATACAATGGACCCATTGAGAGAAGGCAAATATGCCTTGAGACTCAGCAAAGTATGCAGGGACTGGCCCATGTGACTCCAGGCTCCATTTTGCTGTAATTTTCCACAGTAAGAACAAAGAGGTGTTCTTACACCTGGAAAAGACTATATAAGGCTGATGCCTCATCTCCATTTTGTCTTCAATCCTGCTTCACACCTCTGGAGGAACTTTGCTACAAGCTGAAGCTTTGAACAAAGGACTGAGGACCCATCCCAGCTGGGGATGTATTCCAGAGAGTTGATTTGAACCTGCAGTTTATTCTATCGCTGCTGCAAGCCTGAACCAAGAACTTTGCCATTACTGTATGTAATTGATTCCATTTAACCAATTCTAACTCTCATCTCTATCTTTTTCCTTTTATGAATAAACCTTTAGATTTTAGATTCTAAAGGATTGGCAACAGCGTGATTTGTGGGTAAGATCTGATTTGTATATTGACCTGGGTCTGGGGCTTGGTCCTTTGGGATCAGAAGAACCTTTTTCTTTTACTGGGGTCTTGGTTTTCATAACCATTTGTCCCCATAACGAGTGGCACTGGTGGTAATACTGGGAAACTGGAGTGTCTAAGGAGATTGCTTGTGAGACTTGCGGTTAGCCAGTGGGGTGAGACCGAAGTCCTCTTAGTCTGTCTGGTTTGGTTTGCCTTAGAGGTGGAAAAAACCCCAGCCTTGGGCTGTAACTGCCCTGTTTGAGCAATTTGTCCTGAGTTGGCACTCTCAGCTGGGTTCCGCCAGAACCGCATCGTCACAGTCTCCCACGGTGTTTTCGTTGCCTTTTGTAAGTCTTTCTTCTGATCGTTTTGGTGCAAGCAGATGCTTGGGGTGGGGGTGGGGAGGTCGAGGTCTTTCATGAGTCAGACAGGCTGGATACTGTGCCCTGGTTCCCCAAGAACACAGAGCTGACTGGTATCAGGGTGGCCCAGGAGACGGGGATGGCAGCCACGGCGGTGAAGCGAGTCTCTTTCTTTAAGGCCCCCAAATGGTGGTGGGCGGCACAGCCCGTCCCCCCAGTATTTTATCCAGCAATTAGGCCTCATTTCTGACACCCCAATTTTGGGTCACGGATTTCTGCCCCCCCACTTCTCCCGTGTCCCAGGTGGGCCCCAGCCCGGCCTGTGGGTTCTGACCGTCAGCTGCTCGGGTTGGACTAATCCCGTCTTTCTGTCTCACCAACTTTCCCCCCAACGTTCATTCGTCCAGGTTCTCATGACACTGCCTGAACTTCTCACTCACCTTCGTCGGCTGAACCCACCACGAGGGGACATTTGGAGGCTCCGGTATCACAGTCGCCCCCTGGGATGGGGAATATGGGGGGCAGGGGAGCAGGAAGCTCTGGGGGTTTGTACAATAGAAATACAGGGCAGGGGAGGTCTAGGGAGAAAGGGGGGAGAGAAAAGGGGCTGGGGGACCCTGCTGCAGAGAGAGGAGGGGGACAGACACCTGGGGGCAGTAAGTGCCGTTATTCCAGCGGCAGGGCCAGATGCAGTGTTCCCACACACAGAGGCCGAGGGCTCTGTCTAGGGATGATGGGGGGGGGGGGCACTGGGATTCTGCGGGATGGGGGGCCTGGCTCGGGGCTGGGCGATGAGCCCTGGTGGTCCTGGGGGATTTAACAACCCAGATGCTGGTTGGGAAAGCGCTAGGGCCGAACGCACCCTGCCCAGTGCGGCCCTGGATGGATGGGGGATGACGGCGGGTGTCCGAGGGGGAGGCTGTAACTGGGAGCGGCCGGTTTAGACTCGATGGGGACCCCTAGGCAAGAGCTGGGTGTGAAGGGGCAGGCGGGTGGGGTGACCGTGGCTGTGAAATGCCGGGTGCCCAACCCTAAGGAAAGGGAGCAGGCAGAGTGGGTGGAGCTGGGAATGCAGCCGGGGAGGGGTTAGTTATCAAGTGCCCGGCCCCCCAGTGCTCTGGGCTCCCCACAGACGCAGGTGGTGCCCTCCAGATGCTGAGCCCTGCTACGGCCCCGCTCCCCACTGAGAGCCCTGGGCAGAGACCGGCCCAGCTGGACCACTGAGTGGAACCCCGTCGCCCTCCAGGGGCTGCTCCGAGGGGAGCCCGACGCGCCCAGTGCAGGGGCGGCTCCTCTAGCAGGTATCGAAGGGGCTCGTGCTCACGATGTGATGGCTTCGGTCACAGAGACCCTCTTGGGACTGTCACCTGACGTGCCGGGATTAATGACCTCTGAGCCCGTTTTCCACTGCCAGCTTGAGATTTCAGAACCCTGCCTTGTTGAGCCAGAGATGCTAGCCTGCTGCAACACAGACCCAGGTCTGGTACACGCGCCCAAAGCTGCAGACTTTAACCAAAACCTGCTCAGCAGGTTTCCTATCTCCAGCATCCAGACACCCAGCTCCCAATGGGATCCAAACTCCAAATAAATCTGTTTTACTCTGTATAAAGCTTATACAGGGTAAACTGATAAATTGTCTGCCCTCTATAACACTGATAGAGAAATATGCACAGCTGTTTGCTCCCCCAGGTATTAATCAGTTACTCTGGGTTAATAAAATCACTTTTGTTCATTAATTAAGTATAAAAAGTAGGATTTAAGTGGTTTCAAGTAATAACAGACAGAACAAAGTAAGTTACCAAGCAAAATAAAACAAAATATGCAAGTCTAAGCCTAATACATTAAGAAACTGAATACAGGTAAATCTCACCCTCAGAGATGTTCCAATAAGCTTCTTTCACAGACTAGACTCCTTCCTAGTCTGGGCCCAATCCTTTCCCCTGGTATAGTCCTTGTTAGTTCCAGCTCAGGTGGTAACTAAGGGATTTCTCATGACTGGCAGCCCCCTTTGTTCTGTTCCACCCCCATTTATATGTTTGGCACAAGGCGGGAATCCTTTGTCTCTCTGGGTTCCCACCCCTCCTTCTAAATGAAAAAGCACCAGGTTTAAGATAGATTCCAGTATCAGGTGACATGGTCACATGTCCCTGTGAGACCTCATTCTTCATTACCCAAAGGCTGGCCCCCACGTCCACAAGAAGGCTTGAGGCTAAGTAAACCATCTACAGCCAATTGTCCTAGTCAATGGGGGCCATCAAGATTCTAAACCACCATTAATTGACTTCAGACTTAACTTCATATTTCTAGTTTTAGATACAAGAATGATACATGCATCCAAATAGGATGAACACACTCAGTAGATCATAAGCTTTATAATGATACCTTACAAGAGACCTTTTGCTTAAAGCATATTCCAGTTACATTATATTTACACTCATAAGCATATTTCCATAAACATATGGAGTGCAATGTGTGACGGACTCACAGATCGTGCCCACTCTTGGCCCCGTGCAGTCCATGGGGGGGTGCCCCTTTCAGTGCGACAGCCCTTCTCGGGGGTCCACTCTCTCCCGGGGTCAGGCCCCTCCACCTCCTGGAGCTGCACCTCTCTGAGCCTTAGCACGTCTGTCTCTCGCCATGGGCCCCCTCAGGGAGGCCACTTGCTCTGGACCCCCGGGGCCTCCACCCCCCAAAGAGGATGATGCAACCCTGTTCTCTAGCCCAGTGTGACTCTCAGCCAGCGTAAAACAGGAGGGTTTATTGAGCATTGAACCCAGCACAGGAAACTCTCAGGGCCTCAGGCCTGGCCTCCCTCAGCACAGCACATCCCAGTCTCCCCTGCATCCAGGTGGGCTCTGCCTGCTCTCCCTCTCCAGCCCTGAGCCCCCTTGCTTCCCAGCTGGGCATCTGATATCACCAGCCCCAAGGTCCGCCTCTGTCCATTGTCTTCGACCCAGGTAAACAGGGTCATAAACAGGGTCGCCTGGGCCTCCTCTCCTCTCTTCTGGCCTCTGGCCCCCTCTGGCTGGAACCGGCTGGTTAGGTCACCGGGGTCCTCTGTTCTCAGTCCATTGTCCTCCCACTGGCAAGAACCAGCTGCGATCCCTGAGCTGGGTCACCAGGTCACCAGTCGCTGGGGTATCTGTCCTCCAGGCCATTGGCTGGGGTCCCAAGTTCCCTCTCCAGTCCTTTGTAACAACAAACTCCCTCTCCCCTCACCTTGTTAAACCAGTAACAGCCAGGGACACTGAGTCCCACTCCCTCTGCATGCAAACCATTGGTAAAACAAGGAAAAAACAGGAAAATCCCCCACTTTGTCACATTTCTCCCCCCTTCGAGGCTGAACGGAACAGGGTCATTTAGCCAGTGACCTGGGGAAGTTCAGGACCCCCACCCCATGATAAAGCATCAGCTATAACATTGGCACTCTCCCTAACATGGACCACCTCCATGTCATACCCCTGGAGGATCAGGCTCCATCTCAGCAGCTTGGCATTAGCTCCTTTCATTTGATGCAGCCACGTCAGGGGTGAATGGTCAGTGCACACGGTGAAGCGCCGCCCAAATAGATTTGTCTGCAGTTTTTTAAGGGCTCACACCATGGCCAGGCATTCCTTCTCTATGGCCGCATAGTGCTTCTCCCGGGGCAGCAGCTTCTTGCTCAGGTACACAATGGAGTATCTCTCCCCCTTAGTATCAGTTTGCATCAGCACTGCACCCAGTCCCGGGTCTGAGGCGTCAGTGAACACCAGGAAGGGTTTGTTAAAATACAGGTTTACCAGCACCGGGCCTTGGATAAGTGCCCTCTTCAGCACAGAGACAGCCCTCTGGCACTGCTCGGTTCAGACCACCTTGTCCGGCTTCCCCTTCCTACAAAGCTCTGTGAGGGGTGCTGCCAGGGAGCTAAAGTGGGGCAGAAACCTCCGGTAGTACCCTGCCATCCCAATGAAAGCCTGGACCTGCTTCTTAGTCTGGGGAGCGGCCAATCCTTGATTGCCTCCACTTTGGCCGGCTCCGGCTTCAGGTGGCCTCCCCCCACCTTGTGGCCCAGGTATGAAACCTCTGCCAATCCCACCTTGCACTTTTCAGTTTTTATGGTCAGTCCTGCATCCTGGAGGTGACCCAGCACCCTCTTCATCTGGGACACATGTTCTTCCCAGGTCTGGCTAAAGACACAGATATCGTCAATATATGCCAGAGCAAACTCCTCCATCCCCCTTAGTAACTGATCCACCAGGCGCTGGAAGGTGGCAGGTGCCCCCTTGAGGCCAAAAGGCAGGACCAGGAACTCGAAGAGCCCTATTGGGGTGGTGAAGGCAGACTTCACCCTGGCCTCTGGGTCCAAGGGCACCTGCCAGTAGCCTTTGGTAAGATCCATGGTAGTGAGGAACCGGGTGCCCTCCAACTTGTCTAGGATCTCATCGGTCCTAGGCATGAGGTAGGCATTGGACACGGTGATGGCATTGAGCTTCCGATAGTCCACACAGAACCGGATCGACCCGTCTGTGACAAAGTGGGGGTTTTTCTTGTTTTCTGTGGGGTTTCAATGGTTTGCATGCAGAGGGGGTGGGACTCAGTTTCCCTGGGGGTTACTGGTTTAACGAGGGGAGGGGAGAGGGAGTTTGTTGTTACAGAGGACCGGAGAGGGAACTTGGGACCCCAGCCAATGGCCTGGAGGATGGATACCCCAGTGACCGGTGACCTGAGACCACAACCCGGAGACCCAGCTCAGGAGTTGCAGCTGGTTCTGGCCAGTGGGAGAACAATGGGCTGCAGAGTGAGGACCCAGTGACCTAACCAGCCAGTTCCAGCCAGAGGACATAAGAGAGGAGAGGAGGCCCCAGTTTACAACCCTGTTTACCTGGATTGAAGACAATGGACAGAGGTGAGGCTTGGGGCCGGGGATCTCAGATGCCCAGCTGGGAAGCAGGGGGACTCTGGGCTGGAGAGAGGGAGCAGGCAGAGCCCACCGGGATGCAGAGAGACTGGGGTGTGCTGGGCTGAGGCAGGCCAGGCCTGAGGCCCTGAGAGTTTCCTGTGCTGTGTTTAACTCTCAATAAACCCTCCGGTTTTACGCTGGCTGAGAGTCACTCCGGTCTAGAGAACAGGGTTGCATCAACCCCTTTGGGGGTGGAGGCCCCGGGGGTCCAGAGCGAGTGGACTCCCTGAGGGGTCCCACGGCGAGAAACAGGTGTGCTAAGGCTCAGAGAGGTGCGGCTCCAGGAGGTGGAGGGGCCTGACCCCGGGAGAGAGTGGACCCCCGAGAAGGGCTGTCTAACTAAAAGGGGCACCCCCCACAGATCGCACGGGGCCACGAGTGGGCATGATCTGTGAGTCTGTGACACCATCCTTCTTGGGGACCAGCACCACAGGTGAGGCCCAGGGGCTGGCGGATGGCTGGATCACCCCTAAAGCCAGCATGTCCCCCGTCTCCAACCAGTGGACAGCCAGGTTAGTGAGCCCAGGCCGGTTGGAGAACAGCTGCTGGTATGAATGCAAGACCTCTCTGATCTCTGGGCAGGGGTTAGCTGGTCTGAGAGGGGAACTGATTCCAGCGAGGGGTCAGCCCCATCTTCAGGGAGGAGTCCCACCAGGGGATCCTCTGCCTTCTCTTACCACTGCCCACACACAGGCAGCACCAACTTCTCCCTGTCCCAGTATGGTTTCATCATGTTGACATGATACACCCAGTGGCTGTGAGCCCGGTTGGATAGTTCCACCACATAGTTCACCAAGTTTACCTGTCTGATGACTTTGAAGGGGCCGTCCCAGGCAGCTTGCTGCTTGTTCTTCCTCACGGGGATGAGGAGCATCACCTGGTCCGCGGTAGCATAGGAGTGGATACGTGCTGAGCGGTCGTACCAGACCTTCTGCCTCCTCTGGGCCCTGGCTAGGTTTCCCCTGGCCGAGCCCATGAGCTCCACGAGCTTTTCCCAGAAAGTCAGTACATACTCCACCACTGATTCCCCATTTGGAGAGGCCTTTCCCTCCCATTTGGCCCTCATCAAGTCCAGGGGCCCCCTCACCCTCCTCCCGTACAGCAACTTGAAAGGGGAAAACCCTGTGGATTCCTGGGGCACGTCCCTGTATGCGAACAGCAGGTAGGGTAAATACTTGTCCCAGTACTGTGGGAGCTGGTCCATAAAGGTTTTCAGCATCATCTTTAGGCTCCCATTGAACCTCTCCACCAGCCCGTTGGACTGAGGGTGGTAGGCCGAGGCCCAGGTGTGCCAGACCCCACACTTCTCCCACAATCACTGGAGCAGGGTTGACATGAAATTAGACCCCTAGTCTGTAAGGACCTCCTTGGGGAACCCCACTCAGCTGAAAATGGCCAGCAGCATGTCTGCCATGGTGTCTGCCTTGATAGAGGACAAGGCCACTGCCTCGGGGTAGAGAGTAGCGAAATCTACCACCACCAGAATGTATTTCTTCCCTGACCAGGTCACCCTGGTGAGGGGCCCCACTATGTCCATGGCCACCTTCTGGAAAGGCTCCTGTATGATGGGCAAAGGTCTCAGAGGTGCTTTACACTTATCCTGGGCCTTTCCCACCCTCTGGCAAGAGTCACAGGTCCTGCAATACTGTTGGACAGCGTCAAAGACCCCGGGCCAGTAAAAGTTCTGCAGCAGCCTCTGCCTGGTCCGCCAGATGCCCTGATGCCCCAAAAGGGGGATATCGTGGGCCAAGAACAACAGTTTGTGGCGGTACCTCTGGGGAACCACCAGCTGGCTCCCGACTTTCCAAGGTTCGGTTTGCCCTGAACCCGCCCATACCCAGTACAGGAATCCCTTCTGCCACAGGAATCTCTCCTGGCGGTCCTCCACCTGGGATCCTGCACTGCCGTGGCCAACCACGGCCTTCAGCTTCTCCAAGGAGGGATCCTCCTGCAGCTCCATCTGGAACTCAGCTGCTGGATTTGAGGATACAGCCCTGGCTGGCGGTGCCTCAGTTTCCCCCCCTTGGGACGGAGGCTCTGGCCCAGCCCTGTCGAGCCCTACCCTCGGCGCTTCGGTCCCCCCCTTCGGGAGGTCCCGCATCCCTCGCTGGCTCTGGCTCCGGGTAAGGACCAGGGCGCTCTGAGTGCCATCCGGCCAGTTCTCCAAGTCATTACCCATTAGCACCTCAGTAGGCAGGTGATCCCTCTTTGGGTCCCTCCTTAGCCCCCCATTTCAGGAGTATCCTCGCTACACGCACCTTGATGGTGTGATGAAGTGAGGGAGTTTCTTGTTTTCCTTGTTCCCTATGGGGGATTTTCTTGGTTTTCCTAGGGTTGCATGCAGAGGGGGTGGGACTCAGTTTCCCTAGGTGCCACAGGTTAACAAGGTGATGGGAGAGGGAGTTTGTTGGTACAGAGGACCGGCGAGAGAACTTGGGACCCCAACCACTGGCGTGGAGAATGGAGACCCCAGTGACTGGTGACCGGGTGACCCGGAGGCCCAGCTCAGGAGTCACAGCCGGTTCTGGCCAGTGGGAGGACAATGGGCTGTTGTAGCGGGGTGGAAACCCGCTCTTGCCTGGAAGGACTTGAAAGCAGCCCTGGCGAGGGCTGCAGCTCTAAAAGCTGGGCTGATTGGGGAAGTGGCCGCAGCTGGGCCACACCCCAATCAGGCCACAGCTGGCCTGTAGGAAAAGGCTGGGTGCCAGGAGCTCACCAGTCTCTTTCTGTGTTCAGAGAGAGAAGGGCCTGGCTGCAGGGAGGTTAACCAGGTATCTGGAGTGGAGCAGGACTGGGGAAAGGCCAAGGGAGCTGGGAAGCTCTGGCCTAGGAAAGCCCCAGGCTGCAGGCCTGGTAAGGCCTATTAGGTACTGGGTTGAAGGGCCAGCCCACGGGTAGCCAGAGGCAGCAGGTCCGAACCCCTTTGCCTGTGATGTGTGGCTGATACTGCAGTCTGCCCTAGGGAACGGGGCTAGATGGAGACGGGGCAGTAGCCAAGACGGAGGTGAAGTGGGGACAGTGGGTGGGGGTTCCCTTGGGAGGGGGAGACCCAGAGCTGTGAGGGGTTACTGCCAGGGGGCAGCACCCCAGACAACAGGGCACCGGGTCCGGGAGGGAGGGACATGGGAGCCCAGTCGTAGTGGATCACCCGCCTGCAGAGGGTGCTCCAATGGCTGGAGAGCTAATTCCTGAGATGACCAGCAGGAGGCGCCGCAGGGGTGAGTCTACACCCTTACAGCTGCAAAGAGAGGAGAGGAGGCCCAGGCGACCTGGTTTATGATCCTGTTTACCTGGAGAGAAGACAATGGACAGAGGCGGGGCCTGGGGCCGGTGATATCAGATGTTGAGCTGGGAAGCAGGTGGGGCTCTGGGCTGGAGAGAGGGAGCAGGCAGAGCCCACCTGGATGCAGGGGAGACTTGGATGTGCTGGGCTGAGGGAGGCCAGGGCACGTTCTGTGAGTCTGTTACAGATGGGGGGCCCAAACACTCCCCTCAGAGTCATGTAGGCATCGGGCATTAGCTGGTCTGGGCCCACCACCTTGTAAAGTGCCAGCGTCCCCTCCGCACCCGTGTCCCAGAACCCCTGGATGTGTCTTCCCCCCCACCTCAATGGGGATGATGTGGCGATTGTTCCCCGGGGCCTGTCCCACGCTCACCTGGCGGATTGAGTACGGGCACTCTGGGGGTGGGGCCCCGCATTCCCCTGCTGGCCTGGCCTGGCGGTCCCTTCCCCCTGACACAGCCCCCTCGACTGCAGCCCCCTCGACTGCAGCCCCCTGGACCTGTGGTGCCCCCTCTCGGGGGGCTTCCACCCAGTTGACACCCACGGTTTCTGCTTGGCCGCCATTTCCTTCATCTTCAGGCACTGTGCCACCTTGTGTCCCTTTTGGCCATAGTAATTACATTTCAGATCTCTCAAATCCCACGAGGGGGGTTGGCCTGCCCCCGCATTCCCGGGCACCCCTGAGTTGGGCTTCCTGGAGTCCCACCTTGAAGAGGTCTGTGGGTGACTCCCCTTCTGAGTCCCCGATGTGGGTCTCCCTCCTGCCCCCGATCTGCTGTCCATGAACTCATCTGCCAGCGCCCCTGCACTGCGCAGATCTTTGGGTTTCTGGTCCACTAGCCACATCTTAAGGTCCGGAGGGCAGATGTCATACAGCTGCTCCAACCCCACCAGGTTATACACGTCCTCGAGGTAGTGGCCTCTGCGCCCTTCCCCCACTTGCGGAGATATTCCCCCAGCAGGTTGGCGACCTCCTTGTAAGTGACACCTGGGGTCTTGCGCACACCCCGGAATCGTTTCCTGTACGCCTCGGGGGTCAGTTCAAACTTCAGCAGCAAAGCCTGTTTGAACAGGTCGTAGTCCCCTGTCTCAATCCCATCCATTTGGCTGAACGCCTCTATGGCCTTGGGACCCAGCAGGGGGGTCAGACAGCGAAGCCTGTCTGCGGGGTCAATCTGGTTCAGATCACAAGCCTTCTGAAAGGCTGTGAGGTAGGCATCAATATACCCCCCTCCTGGAACTGGGGCAGCAGTTTGGTGTCTAGATTCCCCACAAAACTGGTGTCCCGGGGCCCTTCCCCACTTACCCCCCCCGCAGGCTCTCTTGGCCCACCTCTCGTCCATCTCCAACTCGTGCTTCTGCTGTTCTGAATGGTCCACCAGTCTCTGCTCCTCCAGCTCCTTTGCTTTTAGCTTCAGTCTCCACAGCTCCTCCAGGCAGAAACCTGATTGGGGAGCTCCCCACTGACTGGGGCGTTCGATCTGATAGACTCCCGGCTGCTACAGTGACCGCCCCCTGGCTACACCCCGAGAGCCCACCTGGGGTCTGGAGTCTGTTCCTCAGACTGGTCGTTCTCTACAAGCTGAGCAATCAGCCGCTCCTTGGGGATCCTCCCAATGCTTAGCCCTCTCTCCCAAGTGCCAGGTCCCTCTTATGGAGCTGGTTCTAGGCCATTTCCAGGCTGGTTCCTTTCAATTCCCTCATTTTATTGCTGGCAGCCACTCCCTGCAAAGCGCCTGCACTCGCAGCCAACCATCTACAGGGTGCAGCCACCAACCATCCTCTGCTACCACGTTGTCACAGACTCACAGATCGTGCCCACTCTTGGTCCCGTGCGGTCCCTGGGGGGAACCCCTTTCAGTGCGACGGCCCTTCTTGGGGGTCCACTCTCTGAGGGTGGAGGGTCCTTGCCAACCTGCTTCTCAGGTAGCATCGCTGTAGATGCTGTTCTTAGCACAATGGTGTGAGACAGAGACGGGACAGAGTGTGGAGGGGTTGTGGTTTCCGGCCCCGGAATGGGACGGGGGAGGGATAAATTTAGATCCTAAGTTGCTAAAACAGCAACCGAAATATCTGTGAAAAGGGGAAGTGTGTCCAGAGCCGGCGCTCGCTTGCTGGTTCTGCTACTCCCAGTGAAATTCAACATAAACCTGATTCCCCGGCAGCTCCCCATCTCCCCCAGGTGTGACACACTCTCCTGGCGCCGGGACAGGGGTTGGGGGCTGCCCGGGGGGGGGGGGGGCTGGTTTAATGATCTGTGTTTATTACAAATCTGGAGGTTAACAGGATGCAAAATAACATCAAAGCTGCCTTGAAGCATCTCCTACCCATCCTGGTGCTGAACCTCCCTTCTCCCCACATGTAGGTCTGAGCGGGGCAGGGGGACAGAAGCTTGATGGGACAGGGCTGCAGCGGGGGGAGAGCAACATCCCCCCTAAATCTTCCCTAGATGCAGAGTTCTCTGGGGCTGGCGCTGTTGGGGCGTGAGGCTGTTGCCCCCTGAGGTCTGGCGCCCCATGGCTGCGGGGGGCTCTCACTGCGGGGGCCCTTGTCTCACGTTGATCACATCGTACACACTGGGCTGCAGCGTCTGGCGGTCCAGCTCGGCGTAGGTGCCGGGCTCCTTGGGGTGGGAGGGGAGAGAGTCACTCGTGTGTGTGTCTGTGTGTGTGCGCGCGCATGCACCAACCCCCTGCCACACACACAGAGCAGGGTCCATCCCCTCCAACAGAGGGCGACAGAGAAAAACACACACACCCTGCAATCCCAGCTGGCGATCCCATAATCCCCCCCTTATAGCCCGACCCCAACCCCAAACCACTGAGTGTGCCAGGATAGGCTGGGGGGGGGGGATGTGAGAGGCCTGCTGGTGCCCATGTGGGTCAGGGTTGGAGGTCAGACCCCATGGGGGAACAGGGGACACTTACCAGGGTCTGCAGCTGTTTCCCTTTGTCGATGGAGGCGTCTGCAGAACAGAGACACCCGCTGAGCTGCACCCCTGGCCGGCCCAGAGCAGAACCCCACACCCAGCTCCGACCCCTCTGTCCAGCCAGTGGGGTCAGAGCCCAGCACAACCACCCCTCCTCCGCCCCACAGCATGGGCCAGGTTCATTAGCCCCATGTTACAGAGAGGAAAACTGAGGCACAGAGACGATGGCAGAGTCTAGGGTGTTACGGTGGGGTGGGAGGGGGGCTGGGAGTCAGGATGCCTGGGTTCTCTCCCCGGCTCTGGGTGGGGAGTGGGGTCTAGAGGTTAGAGCAGGGGGCTGGGAGCCAGGAGTGGATGGGGATTCCCTGTAGGTCACTGGCTGGGAAGATCTGATAGAGAAATGAAGGGGGGGACACAAGACCCCCCAGGCCTGGGGGGAAGAATGGGGGGCAGACAGAGGGAGAGCATGAACTAGAGGGGGAGGGGAGCCCCCAAATCCCCTCCCTTCCCCAGGGGTCCTGCCCCACTCTGGTACCCCCTTGGGTGTGTTACTCACAGATGGGGTCTTCCTGAGGCGGGGCCTTCAACACCCCCATAGGGCTGGCATTAAAAGAGAGAAAATCCCTTTGTAAACGTCATATCCCCCAACCCGCAACCCGCAGGGAGATTCCCCAACACACCCAGAGAGCCCCCATCCTGCCTCACACTGAACCCTGTTCCCTAATTCAACCTTGCCCCAACCACTAGACCCCACTCCCCTCCCAGACCAGGGAGAGTCCCGGCTCCCAGCCACCCTGTTCTAACCACTAGACTGAACTCTCCTCCCTGAGCTGGGACAGAACCCAGGAGCCCTGTGACCCCGGCAGGTCGATCGGGAGGGGGAGGAGCCAGGTTCCTACCTGCTCGGTCTCGGTGCGGCTCCTTTTCCTGCAGAGGGACACAAACCAGAATCCCCCATGAGCCGATCGGGATCCCCCGGTCCCAGCGCCCGGCCACTCATCCCCACAGGGCAGCAGGGATGGAGGGTCTGGGGGGTCCCCTCTGCTGCTGGTGCTGAGCCTGGATCCCTGCTGGGGTGGGCTTGACCAGCAGGGGGCAGCACAACACCAGAGCATGCACCGGGGGGAAGGGGCAGATTAACTCAGGGGGCTTTTCCTGTCCCCAATCCTCCCTCGTTAGTGACTTGTTATAACGAACCTGGTCCACAGCTTGGCTCCCCTGGCACCTGAGAGGCACGGTACCGGTGGCTCTTTATACAGGGACCCCTCGCCCAGGGCTGAGATGCAACCACCTCTGGGGTGGGTGTGACAGCTGTGTGTACAGGGATTACTCATGCAGCAGAACCCCCTGCTGAGCCTTCACCCCCACCCCCGTCCTTGGCTTTCCTGGCACAGTCCCCCATCCAAGCCGTGACCCCATCCCGCCCTGCTTAGCGGCAGGTTTAACCCTTCCCTCGCTGGGGGGGCACTTACTGGCTTGGGTTTTTCTGAAGCAGACGAAGGCCACAAGGAGGAGGAGGAGGACAGCAGCTACCACACTCACCCCGGCGATGATGGGGCTGGTCAGACCCGGAGGTGCCGGTGATTCCAATCCGTCTGGGAAACAGCAGAGCCGTGAGTGCCAGGAGCGGCTGGTCTTTTCCCCCCGCAGCCCCTCCCACCCCAGGCGGTGCCCAAGGGGCTGGGGCTCCGCAGGGAACAGGCAGCAGAAAATTCGATGGGGAGGATTTTGGGGCCCCAGGGTATCAAGTGGGGTCAGAGCCAGCAAGATTTGGGGGATTTGTAGTGCTAGGGAGCACTGGACTGCAGGGGGTGGGGGGCTCAGCAGGGGGCATTCGCCCCATCGGTCAGGGCTGGCCTGATTGCCCCAGCACGGCGCTAGGGGGCGCTGTCTGATCCATCCTGGCCATCATTTCTAAGGCATTTCAACCCCTGCCTCATGGCCACACTGGCTCAGGCCAACGGGCCCATCTAGCCCGGTATTCCGCCTCCCATGCTGGCTCTTCCTGGCTGCTTCATGGGGAGCTCCAACGCACCGCCCTCCCGTCCATGGCCACTGATGGGCCTAGCTGCCCCCAGAGGAAGCCTCCAGCTGCCCCGTTAGCGGTGGGTTCGTGTCTGAGCAGGAGGCTTCGGTCCCCTCCCAAATCTGTTGGCGTCGGTGGGGGGGAGTCACTGCCCCTGTGAACAGCCTCCATCCCTTCCCCTGGCCAACCACTGGGGGAAGCTGCCCCATAATCTGTGACTCAATAGATTCCCCCCCAGCCCTAGTACCTGACCCCGCGCTGCCCGGGCGGGTGGGAGCCGGCGCCACTCGAGGCTGGGTTGGGTGGGTTCCCCCTGTGGGGGGCGGGGGGGGGAGCCGACCCGACCCAGCCTGGAGCAGCATCAGTCAGGGCGTGGGGAGGAGCTGAAACACTGACTCAGAGATCGCCCCCCACCCTCCGCGACCACTGGTAGATCAGACACAGGCCCTACGGCCCTGGCCAAGTGGGGGGCCCCAGAGCTCTGGCTGCCGGGTGAGGAAGATGGGAGAAGCCGCAGCACCCCGACCCTGGTCCCCCGCAGGAGCATGTGGGGGGGGGGGTAGGGGAAGCCTTAGCAACGGGACCTCCACTGTGGCCCCAGGATGGCCTCAGGGCTGGGGGACTCTCACTCCCCGCTAAGCCCCAGGGCTGAGGCGTGGGGACAGAGCTTCTCCGGTCTTGGGGACGCAGTAGCGGGGGGGGGGCATAAAGTAGCAAATGGGTTGCAGGGCTGCAGTGGGGGGACAGATAGGGACAGGACCGTGGGTGGAATAGGGGAGGGGTCCCTGGGAAGGGGCAAAGTGGGTGGGGCCGTGGGTGGGGTTGCAGGCCGAGGAGGCGGGACAGGAGAGGGACGGCAGGTGGGAGGGGTGGGGAGGGACCCCCCCTTTCTCTGGTCCAGGGCCCCAGGAAACCTTATTTCACCTCTGCCCGTGACTCAGCATCGATCGTTACTGTCAGTCCCGGGGAGGGGGGTTTGTGGCTGGGGATGGTGCTGGCTCGGCAGCCCCTGGGCCCTGACTCCTCTGTGAGTCCCCAGAGCGGGGGCAGCTGGGGGAGCATCCCCTTGGAAAGGCCCCTGCTCTGCAGCTCCCCCTGGGGGCAGGATCCCCCCTTCCTCGGCCCTGAATCTCCAGGAGCTGCTGCTCCCCCCTGGCTGGGGAACTCCCCAGTGACACTGTCCCCGCCCCATGTCCAGGCGAGTCCTAGGGCTCTGGGCAGAGCCTGGCTCTGAGCATCCCGTCAGGTGCCGACCTTCTGGTGGTCCGGCTGGGAGCGGGGATGTGGAGCTGGGCCCCTCACCTGCTACCACCAGCTGCACGGGGTCGCTGGGCTGCGACGAGACGAAGGGCTCTGATCGGGGCCGGTAGCTGCAGCTGTAGTTCCCTCCGTGCTGCCGGCCCACGGTGGGGATGCGGAACTCGGCCCTGTCCCCAGCAGGGTCCATGTGTCGCTGCGGGTTCAGGTCTCCAGCCTTGTGCAGGAAGAACCTCACGTCCCGGCGCTGCCCCTGACACCGGATGGTGACGTCTGCCCCTGGGGCGGTGACCCAAATGGGGCTCAGAGAGATGGAAGGTCTGGGTAAACTGGGATCTGCGCACAGGAGACAGGCTGTGAGAGCCAGACCCGGGCACCCACCCGACCTGGCCTTCAGCTGCAGAGGAGAAGAGTGAGGGGGATTTGATAGCAGCCTTCAACTCCCTGAAGGGGGGTTCAAAGAGGATGGAGCTGGGCTCTTCTCAGTGGGGGCAGATGACAGAACAAGGAGCAATGCTCTGACATTGCAGTGGGGGAGGTCTAGGTTGGATATTAGGAAACACTATTTCCCTAGGAGGGTGGTGAAGCACTGGAATGGGCTCCCTAGGGAGGTGGTGGAATCTCCATCCCTAGAGGTTTTTAACACCCGGCTTGACAAAGCCCTGGCTGGGATGATTTAGTTGGGGTTGGTCCTGCTTTGAGCAGGGGATTGGACTAGAACCCCCTGAGGTCCCTTCCAACCCTGATATTCTATGATTCACCGGGCACAGGCAGATCCAGGGGCCCCCTGGCAGAGATTCTCTCCCAGATCCCAGAGTCACCCTGACCCAGAATCCAGCTCTGTGAGCTGGGGTCCTCATATGCCATGTGTGGCCCCTGCCTCATTGACTGCATCTGGGCCCCCTGAGCACAGAGCGACTGATGGGCTGGTCTCTGACATCCAGCATCACAGGGCATGAGCCCCACACAGGAAGCGAGTCAGTCCCCCAGGAGTCAGTTTCCCCCATTGTGCGGGGGGGGGGGGGAGGGGAAACTGAGGCACCCACTGATACACTTTACTTAGTGCAATCCCAGGGGCAGGGACAGTTTCTTCTTCGCTCTGCGTTTAGGCAGCGCCTGGCACAAAGGGGACCCTACATGTTCCCACAACACAAGGGATCCAGCGCTATTGAGGCCAGCGTATGCAGAGGTCTCCACTAACTGTGGACATCTCGGTTTCTGGGTACTTGGCCTGAGATTCCTCAAGATTGAGGCCCCCACACAAAGAAGGACATTATTGGAAACCGCAACGTGCTCCCATCACACAGAGTCTGTGGCCGCGCCAGGAGCTGGGCCAGATCTCCTGGGTCCCAGCCCAGCGCCGTGTCCACCAAGCCACCGCTTCTCCTGCAGCCCCTGCCTCATTCTGCCCCGGCTGTGGCACTGCCTGGGGTGGGGCCTGGAGAACAGAGGCGATGGGATCACGGGATTAAATAGTGACTCACGTTTCCTATGCACAAGGGGCAGCGTTGCAGTAGCCTCCCTGCCCCGAGTCTCCAGGGGCTGCTGCTTCCCCTGGGCTGGGGAACCCCCCAGTGACTCAGTCCCTGTTCCCCGGCCGGGCGTCCCCTCTGCTGGGGTCAGGGCTCAGGGCAGAGCCTGGCTCTGAGTATCCCATTGGCACTGAGACCCCGTGAGGGTCTGGCTGGGGGTGGGGCTGGGAATGGGTCCGCTGAGCAGGCCCCTCACCTCTCACCACCAGCTCCACGGGGTCGCTGGGGTACGACTCAGCAAATGGCTCCGATCTGCTGTGATAGGAGCAGCTGTAGCTCCCGCTGTGCTCCCGGCTCACGTTGCTGATGGGAAACACAACCTCCAACCGGTCCGAATCCACAGGCTGGAAATGACGTCGCTCTTTATTCAGCATGAACCGCACGCCCCGGCGCTGCCCCCGACACCAGACGCTCACAGCTTCCCCCAGGGAGACCCCCCCGCTGGGGCTCAGGTAGATGTTGGGTTTGGGGTAGCTGGGCTCTGCAGGGGGAAGCAGACAGGCCGTGAGACACAGGCCCCGTCACTCAGTCCTGGGGCCCGTCCTCACCACACGGCCTCAGGGGTGGGTCAGACCCAGGGCCCTGGAGACGGGCTCCTGGATGCCTTTCCACAGGGGCCAGAGTTTCCTCTCAGCCCTGGGCTAATAGCATGTGTCACGGAGCAACCCCAGCCCCTGGGGGCCCAGAGCTCTGCTCCCTAGCGGGTGACAGGCCAGTCCAGTCTCTAGGGTCCATTCACTCCCTGGTTTCTCTACTCAGAGTGCTGGGAGCCAGGACTCCTGGGTCCTGTCCCCAGCTCTGGGAGTGGAGTGGGGTGTAGTGGGGAATGCAGGGAGGATGGGGGCCAGGACTCCTGGGTTCTCTGCACAGCACCACCACCGCCTTGTAGGGGACTGTGCAAGTCTCTACTATACACTGAGGTTTATAACCTTCAGCTCTGCCCATCACCCCATAACCGATGTGTTGCCTGGGAAAGGCCCCCCTGCTCTGCAGCTCCCTTGGGGGCCTGAATCCCTCAGCCCTGAATCTCCAGAGGCTGCTTCTCCCCCCTGGCTGGGGAAGCCCCGAATGACTCTGTCCCTGCTCCCCGGCCGGGCGTCCCCTCTGCTGGGCCAAGGGTCTGTCTGGGTGTGGAGCTGAGAGCTGGGACCCCGAGCCTGGTCTGGATCCGAGTCAGGGGGATAATAGCAGGTGTTGCTGCCTCCGTCTGCCCGGCTCACTTTGGGGATGGGAAATTTGACCCCAGCCGAGTCCCCGCCCTATGCTGCTGCGTTCCTGACCCCAGTCTTGTACAGAACAAACTCCAGACCCCGGCGCTGACCCCGACACGGGATGGTCACGGCTCCCCCCAGGGTGACCCCCCCCTGCTGGGGCCCAGGGAGATGGAGGGTTTGGGGGAGCTGAGCTCTGCAGTGGGAGGAAGATGGGGTGTGAGACAGACCCCGGCACAGCCACTGCGCCCCGTCCCCAGCATGGAGCGTCAGTGATGGGGCAGAGACAGGGTCAGGGTCTCCCCTGGGATCCAGGGCACCAAAGCACCACGGGGCTGAGATATCCCCCCTCCACCCAACCTTCAGTGCTTGGCCTGGACGTCCCATCTGCTGGGGCCTGGCTGGGTGTGGGGCTGGGAGCCGAGGTGCCGGGCTGGGCCCCTCACCTGCTACAATGATCTGCACAGGGTCGCTGGGCTCCGAGAAGGCAGCTTGTCCTGTTCTGTTGCTATAACGACAGGTGTAGTTGCCACCGTGTTCCCGTCTGGCGCTGGTGATGAGAAATTCAGCCTCAGAACCAGCAGGGTCTGTGTAAGTCAGATAGTTCCCATCTCCAGCCTTGTAGAGGTGGAACCTGAGGCCCAGGTGCTGATGCCGACACCGGATGGTGACGTTTCCCCCCACGGGGATCACCCCACCGGGGCTGACGGAGATGGAGGGTTTGGGGAGGGACCCCTCTGGATTCACAAACAAACAGGCAGTAAGTGGGGGTGACACAAACCGCGTCCGTCTGATTCAATCCTCTGCCCATCTGTCGCTACAGCGTTTTACCCCCCGCCCGTCCCTGGGTTGCAGGCCCGGCCCCGCGGCTCACAGCCAAGGAGACACACAGCAGGGGGGAAAGGAGATTTCTAATCTCAGATTCCTTTAGTTATTCAGGGTCAATTCAGCCCTGCCCCCGCTGCAGTCAGGGGGTGACTCCTGATTGACCCCAAAGAGCTAAGATCAGAACTTGTCCCTGCCCCTGCCCCCTGCCCCCTGCCCCTGCCCCTGCTCCAGTCAGGCAGTGAATTGGGATCTACCCTTTGGGGTTCCTGGTCCAAATTTGGGTTATTTCAGCAAGCGGTTCCCAGGACAGCCCCCCCAAGAAAACATGTTTACAAAATCCCCCAGTTGTTCTAACAGGTGCCCATCCCTCTAATGAGTGGGGCGAGGTCTCTGTCCCCACCTCTGGGTGTGGGAGGGAGCATGTGTCCGACAGGATCATCTCTTTCAGGGATCTGCGCCCCTCACCCCCCACCCACATCCCTTCTCCTTAATGCGGAAATTCCCCCAGCTGCCCCATTCCCCACAGATACTCACGTCCCGACACCCCGCTCCGCCTGGCCAGCCAGCAGCCTGGAGAGGAGATGGGTCATTAGTGACCAGATCCCAGAGCAACTGGATCCTACACCCTGGTCTCAGATGCCCCCCAATGGGCACACACCCTGGCTGTCTCCGATACTCACTGAGGAGGAGGACGGTGAGAGCACACACCATGATGGGACAGTGGGGGACCCCTCAGCGCTACCACCAATGCTCTGGTGCCCAGCTCCACCCAGCCTGAGGCCCGAGTGTGAGCGGAATGAGGAACTGCGCCAGGGGCTGCAGCCCCAAGAAGCCCGTGATGCGCTCTGCCCCTTTCCTCCCCATCAGATGGTTTCTCTGCAATCTCCAGCCCAAATCTACCGCGGTCAGAGCAAAGCCAGCTCCCTGCAACACCCAGCAAACCACATCCCCTCCTGCAGCTGCCTGGTTCCCCCCCCCCCCATCACCTCCCAGCCCCACATGGGAGCTGCCCAGTCCGGGGACCAGCTGGGAATGGGGCGATCTCAGGAGGCATCAAGAGGTGCCCAGGCTTCCCTGACCTTTTCCAACAGGCCTATCTAGCCTCCCTGGATCAGCAGCTCAGAAGAGGCCCCCCCACACACAGTGCCCTCTACAGAGCGACCCTCTCCCATGGAGTGGGGCAGAAATTCCTTCCTGATCTGGCTGGGCCCAGCACCCGCCCTGGAGCATGTGGGTGGAGGGGCCTGGCCAACCTCCTTCTCAGGTACCATTGCTGCAGACGCTGTTCTTACCTGAGTGATGTGGCACAGAGACAGGACAGGGGGATGGGGGTTGTGGTTTCTGGCCCCCGTGAGTGGGGGAGGGAGGGATAAATGTAGATCCTGAGTTGTTAAAGGTAGGGTTACCATTCATCCAGATTCTCCCGGACATGTCCGGCTTTTTAGATTAAAAATAGTGTCCGGGGGGGTGGAATTTATAAATATCTTAAAATGTCTGGCATTCTCCCCCCCTGCAGAGCATGGCGCGGGTGATAGGGTGGCCGGCTGGATTGAGCCACTAGCATGGGGCTCTAGCAGCCAGAGCCTCTCCTCCCCTTCCCCCCTCCTCTCCCCTGCAGCTTCAAATCACTGGCCAGGTGGCCTCCGGCAACTCTAGAGCTCCTCCCCCCTCCTCCCCATCCCCATCCCCTGCTGCCCAGCGTGCCGCTCCCTGGGGAGAGCCGGGGCACGGCTGTTCTCACCTGCTTTTGCAGGGGGGAGAGAACCGCCCTGCAGCAGGGAAAACAGAGGGTTTAGCTCCTGTCTGGAGCCCAGGTGTCCCTTTCCTCGCAGGGCGCTGGTCATGCCCTCGCTGGAACGGAGCAGGGGCAGGGGGAGGGTGACTGCGGGGCACATGACCGATGGAAAGGATGCCTGGCAGCAGTAGTCGTGCCCAGCCTGGTGCTGGGCGCTGGGGGATAGATTTTGGGGAAGATTTAAAAAAACAAAGCCCCAGACAGATGATGGTTAGAGGCCTTGGGGGGCCACCCCCATTAATGTCTTCTGAAGTCTCCCCACCCCCAGGCCCTCTGAGCCAGTTGTGGCTGTGTTCAGATGCCCCCTGGACTGTGCTGCAGAGTGGCACGGTAAGGGAGCCAGGGGGTTGGAGAAGGGGCAGGGGGGTTCTGGAGGGGGCAGTCAAGGGACAGGGAGTAGGAGGGGTTGGATGGGTTGGAGGTTCTGGGGGGGCCTGTCAGGGGACAGGGGTGTGGAGAGTGGTCGGAGCAGTCAGGGGACAGGGAGCAGGGGGGTAGATGGGTTGGGGGTTCTGGGGGGGCAGTCAGGGCACAGGGAGTGGTTGGATGGGCATGGGAGTCCCGGGGGTCTGTCTGGAGGTGGGGGTGTGGATAAGGGGGGGGCAGTCAGGGAACAGGTAGGGGGTAAGGTCCTAGCGGGGGAGTTAGGGTGGGGTGGGGGGTCTCAGGAGGGGGCAGTCAGGGGACAAGGAGCAGGGAGGCTTAGGTAGGGGCTGGGGTCCTGGGGGGCAGTTAGGGGCAGGGGTCCCAGGAGGGGGCAGTCAGGGGACAAGAAGCAGGGGGGGAGTTGGAGATTCTGAGGGGGGCAGTCAGGGGGCGGGAAGTGGGAGGGAGTGGATGGGGGCAGGGCGGGGGTGGGGCTAGGGCGTAGCTAGGGTGTCCTCTTTTTTGATTGTTGAAATATGGTAACCCCATTAAAGGAGCAGTGGATAAATCCATGAAAGGGGAAGTCTGCCCAGAGCCAGGGCTCACTTCCTGTTTCTGCTACTGCCAGTGAAACTCTGCGTAAACCTAATGCCCTGGCAGTGACCCTCTGGCAGGGCAGTGGGCTCTAGTGATGGGGGGTGGCTAGGAGCCAGGACTCCTAGGTTCTCTCCCTGGCTCTGATTGGGGGGTGGGGTCTGGTGCTTAGAGAAAAGGACACAGATTAGAACCAGCCCCCTAGAGGTGAAAGGCCCCTTGTCCCTTCCCCATCCCATCCCCGGGGCAGTGGGTCTGCGCAGCTCAGGGCCCAGGACAGAGCTCACAGGGGCCGACGGGCCGAGCTTCCCTCTCCGACCCCAGGATGCTGCGAGATTCCCACCTGGCCACGTGAATCCTGGAGCTGGGGCTTTAAGAAAAGCACCGAATATTGCCAAACCTGCGGTAACATTGCAGGAGTCGGCAACCCCGTGAGACCAGCCTGCCAGGAATAACCCTGTGAAGCGTGTTCTGTATGCCAGGGATAAAAGCGAGGGGAGGCTGACCGAGTCCCGCGCTGGGGGTGAGTGAGCAGGGTTCTCAGACAGCCACACCAGCTCCTTACCCACAGACTCACCGTTGGCTGGAAGGCAGAAGAAACCCCGGCTGCACCCAAACACAGATGATGTGTTTAATTAACAGGAGGAAATGAAACCTGACAAGAAACCTTTTGCATAAAGCATATTCCAGTTACATCATATCCACACAGAGAAAAATATTTGTATAAAAATATGGAGTGCAATGTCACACCGACCCCATTTCCTCCTGGGCTGGGGGTTCAGCCGAGGGAGGGGCGATGGTGTCGGGGTCCCTCTCTCCAGCCACTCTGCTCAGGACAGCTCCACAGAGCAGGGTCCAGATGTCCCGGGGTGTTACCACACACACACACACACACACACACACACACACACACACACACACACACACACACACACACACACACACACACACACACACACACACACACACACTCTCTCTCTCTCTCTCTAACAGAGCAAGTCTAAGTAGACTGGGTCAAGCAGCACTTCCAAGCTGCCACCCTCGTATGTCTCAGGTTCAGCATGTCCCTATCCCCACTTTCACGTCACAATTGTCCTGGCAGTAACCCACGCGATGAGCAAACGCCACAGTATTTTTGAGTGCTACAGGGATCTTTAGCTTAGGTAAGAGGAGCGTTGCTGCAGAGTAAATGGGGAAGCTAAAAACACAAAAGAGTAAAGTTCAGAGAGAGAGAGAGAGAGAGAGAGAGAGAGGGAGGGAGAGAAGCAACCAGCTTAACCATAGAAGTTATTTATTGAATAATAGTGATAACCACATAAGGAGCCTAAACCAGCATAACAGTTACATTATTAAAGGTTACAAAAGTCATATATAGAAAACTCTACCTGCCTGAGATAGAAAAGAAAAGAGAGAGAGAGAGAGAGCTGAGGTCTCACCACTCCATGAAGCTTGAACTGGTCGGGGCTCCCAGGTGATGGTGGTAGCTGAGGGTCCTGAGTGCTGGAGACAGGCAGAGCCCCCAGCACGATCAGTCAGGAGAAGATGAAATCCCAGTGGAACTGAGGCAGAGTTTGGATCCATGCAGCAGAACACGTACTTGGGCGTGGGTAGGGGTTTTTGGTAGGGAAACAACAATGGTTGAAGGGAGAACACTAGATTTGTTATGGGTAAACTGATGACTCAAGGGGTTTCTTTAGGCTAGACAATAGGAGCTGATCACTCTTGGCTATGGATGATGTTCCTTCCAGGGAGCTCACAATGCAATTAGGGAGCTTCAGTATTTTGGATACCAAGCAAGGATTCATTACTACTACAATTGGTCTGATAACTGCTGAGCTGAGGGTGGGCAGGTGTGAGTTCATTAACATCTGGAGGAGAGATCCCCCATGATGCAGTGCTTCCCTGCTTCCCTGGTCCCAGAGTTCCGTACCGTTCTTGCCTTGGAATCTCTGGTCTCCAGTCTGTATGCTAATGGAGATGCCTCCTTTTTCCATCTTTGATGCAGATGAGGCCAGGGGAGTTGCCTTAATCTTGTCCCCCTTGTTAGGAGGGGTCTAGGTGTTTCTCCCATGACCTTTCCATTGCTTTCTGTAAGTCTTTCTTCTGATCGGTTTTGGTTCAAGCAGAGGCTGGGGGGTGTCTTTCATGAGTCAGACAGGCTGGATACTGCGCCCTAGTTCCCCAAGAACACAGAGCTGACTGGTATCAGGGGGTCCAGGAGACAGGGGGTGGCAGCCGCAGCAGCGAAGCGAGTCTCTTTCTTTAAGGCCCCCAAAGGGTGGTGGGCGGCACAGCCCATCCCCCCAGTATTTTATCCAGCAATGAGGCCTCATTTCCAGCACCTCAATTTTGAGTCACGGATTTCTGCTCGCCCACTTCCCCCATGTCCCAGGTGGGCCCCAGCCTGGCCCGTGGGTTCTGTCCAGCGGCTGCTCGGGTTGGACTAATCCCGTCTTTCTGCCTCGGCAACTTTCCCCCCAACGTTCATTTATCCAGGTTCTCGTGATGCTGCCTGAACGTCTCACTCACCTTCGTCGGCTGAACCCACCACAAGGGGACATTTGGCGGCTCCATTATCACAGCCACCCCTTGGGGTGGAGAAATTTGGGGGGCAGGGGAGAAGGAAGCTCTGGGGGTTTGTACAGTAGAAATACAGGGCGGGGGAGGTCTAGTGAGAAAGGGGGAGAGAAAATGAGCTGGAGGACCCCGCTGCAGAGAGAGGAGGGGGACAGACACCGGGGGGGCAGTAAGTGCCTTTATTCCAGCACCAGGGTCAGATGCAGCATCCCCACACACAGAGGGCTGGGGGCCTCTGTCTCAGGGCGCTGGGGGGTGCTGGGATTCTGTGGGATGGGGGCGGGACCCGGCTCACAGCTGGGCAATGAGCCCTGGTGGTCCTGGGGGATTTAATGACCCAGCTGCCTGTTGGGAAAGTGCTAGGGCCAAACGCACCCTGTCTAGTGTGGCCCTGGATGGACGGGGGACAATGCAGGTGTCTGAGGGGTAGGCTGTAACCGGAGGGTGGCCAGTTTAGACTCAATGAGGACCCCCAGAAAGGAGCTGGCTGTGAAGGGACAGGTGGCAGGCGGGTGGGGTGACCGTGTCTGTGAAATGCCGGGTGCCCGGCCCTAAGGAAAGGGAGTGGGCAGAGTGGGCAGCACTGGGAATCTGGCCAGGAAGGGGTTAGTTATCAAGTGCCCGGCCCCCCAGTGCTCTGGGCTCCCCACAGACGCAGGTGGTACCCTCCCCAGGCTGAGCCCTGCTATGGCCCCACTTCCAACTGACAGCCCTGGGCAAAGACTGGCCCGGCTGGGCCACCGAGTGGGACCCCGTCGCCCTCCAGGGGCTGCTCCATGGAGAGCCTGACATGCCCAGTGCAGGGGCAGCTCCTCTCACGATGTGCTCACGATGTGATGGGTTCGGTCACAAAGACCCCCTTGGGATTGTCACCTGACGTGCTGGGATTACCTCTGAGCCCGTTTTCCACTGCCAGCTTGAGACTTCAGAACCCTGCCTTGTTGAGCCAGAGACGCTAGCCTGCTGCAACACAGACCCAGGTCTGGTCCATGCGCCCAAAGCTGCAGACTTTAACCAAAACCTGCTCAGCAGGTTTCCTCTCTCCAGCACCCAGCCACCCAGCTCCCAATGGGATCCAAACCCCAAATAAACCCGTTTTACTCTATATAAAGCTTATACAGGGTAAACTGATAAATTATCCACTCTCTATAACACTGATAGAGAGATATGCACAGTTGTTTGCTCCCCCAGGTATTCATCACTTACTCTGGGTTAATTAATAAACAAAAGTGATTTTATTAAGTATAAAATTAGGATTTAAGTGGTTTCAAGTAATAACAGACAGAAAAAAGTAAGCTACCAAGCAAAATAAAACAAAACACGCAAGTCTAAGCCTAATACATTAAGAAACTGAATACAGGTAAATCTCACCCTCAGAGATGTTCCAGTAAGTTTCTTTCACAGACTAGACTCCTTCCTAGTCTGGGCTCAATCCTTTCCCCTGGTACTGTCCTTGTTAGTTCCAGCTCAGGTGGTAACTAGGAGATTCCTCATGACTGGCAGCCCCCTTTGTTCTGTTCCACCCCCTTTTATAGCTTTGGCACAAGGCAGGAATCCTTTGTCTCTCTGGGTTCCCACCTCTTCTTCTAAATGGAAAAGCACCAGGTTTAAGATAAAAAGAAGAGGAGTACTTGTGGCAGCTTAGAAACTAACAAATTTATTTGAACATAAGCTTTCGTGGGCTACAGTCCATTTCATCAGATGCACAGAATGGAACATATAGAAGATAGATTCCAGTATCAGGTGACATGGTCACATGTCCCCGTGAGACCCCATTCTTCATTACCCGCAGGCTGGCCCCCACGTCCACAAGAAGCCTTGCAGGTAAATAAACCATCTACAGCCAATTGTCCTAGTCATTGGGGGCCATCAAGATTCTAAACCACCATTAATTGACTTCAGAGTTAACTTCATATTTCTAGTTTTAGATACAAGAATGATCCATTCATACAAATAGGATGAACACACTCAGTAGATCATAAACTTTGTAATGATACCTTACAAGAGACCTTTTGCTTAAAGCATATTCCAGTTACATTATATTTACACCATAAGCATATTTCTATAAACATATGATGTGCAAGGTCACACACGGCATCGGGGGTTCAATCCTGGGGAGCTGTTGTCAGGTCAGGAGTTGTTTGTGGGGGGGATTCTCTGAGGCAGGGGGGCTTGGGGGCAGGGGAGTTTGTGCCGGTGTCTCAGCACCCCGAGGGGAAGCAGCTCGTCTCCCGGGGAGATTCTCTTCCCTGCACGGCTGGATCCAGGCTCCTGGGGGCACAGGGAGAGGGCGGGTTAGAGGAGTGCATTTCACCCTGGCCCCAGCCCCTGGGGGGAGCAAGGAGCACAGAAGTGGGGGTCACCTCACCTAGGGCGCCCCCCTCGGGGCCTCAGCCAGGATCAGCCCCAGGACGAGTAGGACCCCAGCCCCCAGCGCCAGGCGGGCGATGTTGGCGTAGGTGAAATCCGGGGGGGCTGCTGTGGGAGGAAGGGAAGAGTCACTTGGCAGCTTGGAGAGGGAGATCAGCAGCTGGCGCTGCCCTAGGAGTGGAGCCCCCAGTGCCCAGTCCGGCAGGTCTGGCCCAGCCCTCTGGGGGTCTCCCAGGCGCTGCGGTTCTGGGGCCTCCTTAGGCCAGACCACCTCATGGGAGGCCACGTCCTGCTGTCCTGGGGGCTGAACCTCAGCTTCCCCGGTGAAGGGGGCTCCCAGGTGGACAAACTGCCCCTGAGGCACCCGGCACCCCAGCACTGGCCAGGAGATCGTGACAGTCAGAGCCTCAGGGTCTTAGCCCCCCAGAACAGGGAACCACCTCAGCTCCCTGTCCCCATAGGACCCCTTTGTCCACCCCCACAGGTGTCTCTGCTCCGGCCTGTCTGCTGTGCAGTGAGCCCAGCCCCGGGGTATCTTGGCTCCTGACAAACACAGCCAGGCAGTGCGTGCGGGGGAGGCTGGGACGTTACCTGCTGCCCCCGAAACTTGGGCGATGCCCAGGGCTCTGGGAACCAGGGCACAGCCAGAGGCAGCAGAACATCTATTGGGGGGAGGGTCGGGGGGCCCCTGATACCCCAGTTGGGGAAGGGGAAGGAACAACTCAGGGAATTCTGGGTAATGCTCACTCCTCTTGCCAGGGGGATGTCATGTGGCCAAAGAAGGGGGCGGTTATTACCCCAGGACTCTGGCACACAGCTGGGCCCAATTTCACAGCTCAGGCCCCGAGATCCTGCCGCTCTCTTGGGATCCCCCAGCAAATTCCAGGCAGCGACCTGCAGGGCAGGAGGCATTGGGGGAGCTGGGGGTCTGGGGCTGTCTCTCCCCCTGAAGTCTCAGCCCCAACCACCCCTGGGCACCACGACTTATTTCCACAGCAACTGCCCCCCCCCCCCGGCCCAAACTCCTCTATGGGTCCTGTGACACTATGAGTGTAATATAATATTTCATTGAAAGGTGACAAGGCCAGAAAGAGTTAATTAACTCACAGACTGACCTGACCCATGGCCGAACTTTAGAGACTGGTTAGGAAGATATGTAAATGAATAGAGCTTTGAAATGCAGCCTGCATTGTTAGAGGTAGAAGGGGAGGTGTTTGCTCAGGTCTTGTGATATAAGCAAACAAGTCTTGTCTATTGCTATAGCTTTGATTCAAAGATCAAAAAAGGAGTATTAACATTTAGGAAGATACTTGAGTGAAATAGTATTATTGTCTCTATGTCTCTTTGAAGGTTGTGGTAACCTGTATCTGAACTGTTTAATGGATAAATTACCCTGTGCTAATTGCCAGGATGTTTGGGAGAAGGAGAGTTAGGCCTATTGTTTTCTCAGGCCGAAAGGCTGCTGGAAATGTATAAAAACCCTGGGACACGATTC
Organism: Emys orbicularis; assembly: GCF_028017835.1. Classification (NCBI taxonomy): domain Eukaryota; kingdom Metazoa; phylum Chordata; order Testudines; family Emydidae; genus Emys; species Emys orbicularis. Next base: position 19,466,767 of record NC_088703.1, read on the forward strand.
TGCTTCATCTCAGATCTGGTTTGGGTTTCAAGAGGTTTCAAGTTTCTTAAAACATAAGGATTGAGATCCCCAGTCACTGACTGGAGTCACCCTGAATATGGACATTGGACTATAACCTAGGATTATAATCTAAGAGGACTTTTGGCAACGACAAGCTCATCTCTGCTATGTATCTGAACCTCAAGAATTGAATTCAAGTCTGTCTGTCTATTGATCTTTTAACCAACTCTCTCTCTCTTCTTTCTGAATAAATTTTAGTTTAGTTAACAAGAATTGACTATAGTGTGTATTTTGGGTAGGATCTAAGTTATAATTGAATCTGAGTATCTGGCAGTTCCTTTGGGATTGGAAGAACCTTTTCTTTTATATGATGAGATAAGATTCTCAGGAATCATCATCATGTCTGGACTGAGGCCTGAGGCTGGGCACTTGAAGGGAACTGCGTTGTTTGGACTTCTGAGTAACCAGTGAGGTACTATAGAAGCTGTTTTGTGCTGACTTGATAAACCTAAGTATTGGAATAACCACCAGCGTTTGGGGTTTATCTGCCCTGTTCTGTTTGCAGTTCACCCTAATTGAGTGACTTCAGCTGGCTTCCCCGGCAGCATCGTCACAGGTCCCAAGAACGGGAGCAACCCAGGGGAACATCCCCCTGGGAAAAGTCCCCTTCTCTGCAGCTTCCCCTGGGGGCAGAGATCCCCTCCCCTTGCCCTGAACCTCCAGTGGCTGCTGCTCCCCCCTGGCTGGGGAACCCCCAAGTGATTCTGTCCTGGCTCCATGACCTGTTGTCCCCTCTGCTGGGCCCAGGGCTCACGGCAGAGCCTGGCTTTGAGCGTCCCATCAGTGCAAAGCCCCCGAGGATCCAGCTGGTTGTGGGGCTTGGAGCCGGGACAACAAGCCAGACCCTTCACCTGCTACCACCAACTCCACGGGGTCAATGGGCTCTGAGGAGACGAAGGGCTCTGATTGGCGCCAGTAGCTGCAGCTGTAGTTCCCTCCGTGCTGCCGGCCCACGGTGGGGATGCGGAACTCAGCCCCGTCCCCAGCAGGGTCCATGTGTCGCTGCGGGTTCTGGTCTCCAGCCTTGTGCAGGAAGAACCTCACGTCCCGGCACTGCCCCTGACACCGGATGGTGACGTCTGCCCCTGGGGCGATGACCCTGGTGGGGCTCAGAGAGATGGAGGGTCTGGGTAACCTCGGATCTGTGCACAGAAGACAGGCTGTGAGAGCCAGACACGGGCACCCGCCCTGTACTGTCCTCCCTGGCCGGTCCCAGCCGTGGGTAGATCCCAGGCAGAGATTCTCTCCCAGATCCCAGAGTTCCCCCCACCCAGAATCCAGGCCCTGTGAGTTGGGTTCCCACCCCACAGACACTGAGCTGCAGCTTCCTAGTTCTTGGGATCGTCCTACACCCGTCCGTGGCCCCACCTCATTCACTGCATCCGGTCTGCCCGGGACACAGAGCAACTCACGGGTTTGTCTCTGGCTCCCAGCACAAGAGGGCCTGAGCCCCACACTGAAAGGGAGTCAGCCCCCCAGGAGGCAGGGAGGTGTCATTATCCCTGTTCTACACAGGGGGAAACTGAGGCACAGACAGATTCACTTTCCTTAGTGAGCTCCTGGGACAGGGACTGTCTCTTTACTCTGTGTTTATGCAGCGTCTGGCACAATGGGGCTCTGATCACGGTGGGGGCCCTACGTGCTTCCCCAACACAAGGGATCCAGCGCTATTGAAGCCAGCGTTTGCAGAAATCACCACTAACTGTGGACTTCTTGATTTGTGGACGCTGGGCCTGAGATCCCCCAAGATTGAGGTCCCACCACAATGAAGGACACGTTTGAAAACTGGCCAGATCTCCTGGGTCCAAGCCCCGTGCTCTGTCCACCAAGCCACTGCTTCTCCTGCAGCCCCTGCCTCATTCAAACCCAGCCAGGGCACTGCCTGGGGCAGGGCCTGGAGCACAGGGGAGATGGGATCACGGGATTAAATAGCAACTCACGGTTCCTAAGCACAAGGGGCAGCGTTAAAGTAGCCTCCCTGCCCCGAGTCTCCAGGGGCTGCTGCTCCCCCCTGGCTGTGGAACCCCCCCAGTGACTCCATCCCCGCTCCCCGGCCGGGCGTCCCCTCTGCGGGGTCAGGGCTCGGGACAGAGCCTGGCTCTGAGTGTCCCATTGGCACTGAGCCCCCATGAGGGTCTGGCTGGGGGTGGGGCTGGGAACGGGGACGCCGAGCCGGACCCCTCACCTCTCAGCACCAGCTCCACGGGGTTGCTGGGATACGACACGGCAAATGGCTCCGATCTGCTGTGATAGGAGCAGCTGTAGCTCCCGCCCTGCTTCTGGCGCACGTTGTTGATGGGAAACACAACCTCAAACCAGTCCGAATCCACAGGTGGGAAATGGCGTCGCTCTTTATTCAGTACGAACCACATGCTCTGGTGCTGCCCCCGACACCAGACAGTCACAGCTCCCCCCAGGAAGACCCCCCGCTGGGTCTCAGGGAGACGCTGGGTTTGGGGTAGCTGGGCTCTGCAGTGGGAAGCAGACAGGCCGTGAGACGCAGGCCCCGTCACTCAGTCCTGGGGCCCGTCCTCACCACGCGGCCTCAGTGGTGGGTCAGACCCGGCAGCCCTGGGGACGGGCTCCTGGATGCCTTTCCACAGGGACCAGAGTTTCCTCTGAGCCCTGGGCTAACAGCATGAGACACGGAGCAACCCCAGCCCTTGGGGGCCCAGAGCTCTGCTGCCTAGCGGGTGACAGGCCAGTCCAGTCTCCAGGGTCCATTCACTGCCTGACTTCTCTGCTGGGAGGCCTGGGAGCCAGGACTCCTGGGTTCTCTCCCCGGATCTAGGAGGGGAGTGGGGTCTAGTGGGTGAGAGCAGGGAGGATGGGGCCAGGACTCCTGGGTTCTGTGCACAGCACCACCACTGACTTGTAGGGGACTGTGCAAGTCTCTACTATACACTGAGGTTTATAACCTTCATCTCCGCCCATCACCCCGTAACTGATGTGTTGCCTGGGAAAGACCCCCCTGCTCTGCAGCTCCCTTGGGGACAGGGATCCCCCTTTCCTCTGCCACAAATCTCCAGTGGCTGCTTCTCCCCCCTGGCTGGGGAACCCCCCAGTGACTCCGTCCCCGCTCCCTGGCCGTGCGTCCCCTCTGCTGGGCCCAGGGCTCAGGGCCGAGCTTGGCTATGAGCTTCCCATCAGTGCAGAGACCCCCTGAGGGTCTGGCTGGGTGTGGGGCTGGGAGCCGGGACACTGAGCTGAGCCACTCCCTCACCTCCTACAATGATCTCAATGGGCTCGCTGGGATACGACCAGCGATTCTGATTCGTTATGGGTTGATAGTCACAGTTGTAGCTCCCTCCATATTCCCGGCCGACATTGACGATGGGAAATTCAGCCACGGTCCCATCAGGCACCGTCCGCACCTGGAGTTTCGGGTGTCCAGCTTTACGCAGAAAGAACTCCATGCCCAGGTACCAACCCTCACAGCGGATGGTGACGTTTTCCCCGAGCACCTGCACCCTGCTGGGGCTCACCCAGATGGTGGGTTTGAGAAATTCACGCCCTGCTTTCAACAAGAGACAGGAGTTAAACAGGGGAGACACCCCCTCGCCTCCCCTCTGCCCCAATTCAGTCCATCCGTCATTCGGCCTCTCTAGGAGTCTGTCCCCTACCATAAGAACATAAGAACAGCCGTACCGGGTGTCACGGAGTAAGGGGGGACTCAGGGCCCTGCACCCCCGGCTTCCTGCGATTCACCATGACTCTCAGCCAGCCAGAAAAGCAGAAGGTTTATTTAGACGACGGGAATACAGTCCGAGACAGGTCTTGCAGGCACAGACAACAGGATACCCCTCAGTTAGGTCCATCTTGGGGTCCCCGGGCACCCCAGGCCCCCTCCAGAGGTCAGAGCCCTCCCTGCCTCCAGCCACCTCACCAGCCAGCTTCCCAGAGTCTGCCTTCAGCGACCCCTCCCACAGCCTTTGTTCAGTTTCCCGGGCAAAGGTGTCACCTCGCCCCAGCCCCCTCCTGGGTTCTCATGTTACAGGCTCAGGTATTTCCCTTCAGTCATTCTCCCATCCCCCAATGGAGACCATCCCAGCCACACTCCCCTGTCAGCACTCACAGATCACAGTAAGAACAGTCCCAGTTCGTCACATCTCCCCCCTTTGAGACCGAACTGAGCGGGGTCACTTTAGCCAGTGACCCGGGGAAGTTCGAACCTACCCCCGTTCCCATGGATGCCCCCGCATCCCTCCCATTCCTGGGTGAGAATTACACCAGGCCCCTCCAGTTTCACTCCCCCCCTTAGGTCGGGGGTGCTCGAGGGCATTTGCAGTTCGCATGGGGGAAGGGTTATGCGGCCTGTGCCCTTTTCCCACCCCAATACCCCTGGGGTTCCAACTGGGCTGCGGTCTTCTCCCAGCGCTCCCGTCTGGAGGTCTGTGCTTCGGGCTCTCTTGGTTCAGAGCCCCCCTTTTTACCCTGACCGCCCTCTGGAAAGGCTCCTCTATGCTGGGCAAGGGTCCTAAAGCCGTTTTCCCCTTGTCCTGGGCCTTCCTTCCCCTCTGACAGGGGTCACAGGATCGGCAGTACTGCCGGACAGTAACAAAGACCCCAGGCCAGTAAAAGCTCCGTAGCAGCCTCTGCTGGGTACGCCAGGTTCCCTGGTGCCCTGAGAGGGGGGTGTCATGGGCCCGGTACAGCAGCTGGCGGCGATACTTCTGGGGTACCACCAGCTGCCTCCTGAACCCCCCTGACTCCATTTTCCCTGGGGGAGCCCATTCTCGGTACAGGAACCCCTTCTCCCACAGGAACCTTTTCCGGCCGCCTCTCCCCATGGTCTGTACCGCACCGAGGTCGGCCAGGTCCCTTATCTTCCGTAAGGAGGGGTCTTTCTGCACCTCGGCCTGGAACTCAGCAGCTGGGACAGGGATGGCCACCTGCTCTCTCTTGCCGGCTGGGTCTGAGGCCGCAGCCTCCCTGAGCCGTGTCCCTGGGCGTTCCCTCCCCACCAGGTTAGGGTCCTGCGCCTCGGGCAAGGCACCCTCCCCAAGGCCAGGGCGCAGTGCCCCTCGCCGGCTCTGACTGCGGGTCACAACCAGTGCACTTGGTGGGTTGCTTGACCAGTCCTCCAGGTCCCCCCCCATCAACACCTCAGTGGGCAAATACGGGTGTACCCCCACATCCTTGGGGCCCTCCTTGGCCCCCCACTTCAGGTGTACCCTCGCCACGGGCACTTTGACTGGTGTCCCGCCCACCCCCGTCAGGGTCAGGTAGGTGTTGGGCACCACCTGATCTGCGGCCACCACCTCGGGCCGGGCCAGCGTCACCTCTGCGCCCGTATCCCAGTATCCATCGACCTTCCTCCCATCCACCTCCAGGGGAACGAGGTACTCTTTCCGGAGGGACCGCCCCGCGCCCACCGTATAAACCAAAAACCCTGAGTCTGGAGCATCCCGCCCCGCAGAGGAGCAGGCCTGGAGCTCTCCTCCCTCCTTAGCAGGTGGTACTCTGCCAGCCCCCCTTCCCTGGGAGTGCTGCCTCTCGCCCGGCTGGGTCTCTACCCAGTCAACCCTCTGTGGGTTTGGTCTGCTCAGTCTGTCCCTGAGCCTGGGGCACTGGGCCCGTATGTGACCTCTTTGGTCACAGTGATAGCAGACCATGTCCCAGGGGTCCCCTCGAGTGGGTTGGATGGACCTGACGCTGGATCTTCCCCTTTGGTGGGGTTTCTCCGCATTTTCCCGCTGGGATGGCCCATGGTGACTCTCGCTCTGCGTTGAGGTGGGACTGTTCCTTTGGGACTCCTCCCTGCCAGCCCCCGACCGGCTCTTTACAAACTCATCGGCCAGCCGGCCTGCATGTCGCGGGTTCTCTGGCTTTTTGTCCACCAACCACAGCCTCAGGTTGGATGGGCACCGCTCATACAGTTGCTCCAGTACCAGCAGTTTAACCAGGTCCTCCTTTGTCTGGGCCCCAGCAGCCCACTTGCTGGCGTATCCTTCCATGCGGACGGCTAGTTGCAGATATGAGATCTCCGGGGTTTTATCCTGACTCCGGAACCTTTCCCGGTACATCTCAGAAGTCAGCCCAAACTCACGTAGCAGGGCCTTTTTGAATAGTTCATAGTCCCTTTTTTCCGCCTCTTCCAGTTGGCGGTACAAGGCCAAGGCTTTGGGGTCCAGTAAGGGGGTGAGAGCCCGGAGTTTGTCTGCAGGATGAACCTGGTGCAGCTCGCAGGCCGTCTCAAAGGCATCCAGGAAGTCATCCATGTCCTCCCCCTCCTTACGTGGGGCCAGGATGCACTTATCAAAGCTTCGTGCAGTCCTGGGTCCCCCCTCACTCACCGCAGCCGGGGGCTCGCGGCCCTTCAGCCTCGCCAGTTCCAGTTCATGATGCCTTTGTCTCTCATTCTCCTCCCGTTCATGCTGCCTCAGTTTCTCTTTCTCCTCCCGTTCATGCTGCCTCAGTTTCTCTTCATGCTGTCTCTGTCGCTCTTCATGCTGTCTCTGGTGTTCACGATCCTCCAGCTCTCTCAGTTTTAGCTCTTTCTCCCACTCCAGCCCATTCCGCTCCACGGATGCTGCGCGTGGCCGGGAGGATCCCCTGCTGGCCGGCGAGCGTTGCCGGGAGGATCCCCTGCTGGCCGGGGGGGTCACAGCACCCTCGGTATTTGCTGGGCTCCTCCCCACCCTTCCCCTAGGCATAGGAAGGAGGGGTCTCGGGAAGCCCTCAGCAGCCGGCTGACCACTCCCAGATGGGACAGACACTGGGGCCTGCGCTGCATCTGCCAGGCTGCTTCCCTCAGAGACAGGGATCAGTTCATTCGCGCGATCTCCCTTCTCCAGCTGGGCAATGAGCTGTTCTTTGGTGAGCCTCCCAATGCGCGCCCCCCTCTGCTTGCACAGCTCCACCAGGTCGCTCTTAAGCCGCTTGGCATACATCTTCCTGCTGGCCACTCACAGGCCTGTGTGCTCACCGCTCCCCACAGTTTCCAGGGAGACCCCTAGTGTGCCAGCCCTTCTCGAGGTCACCACCTCTCTGCCAGGGTCGAGCTGCAGACTCCTCCGCCCCTGGGACCACTCGCTGCGATCCCCCGGGGGACCCTGTTACTGCAACAGTCCTTCTCGCTGGTCACACACTCCCAGGGGTGATAACCGTCTCTCTCTGACTCCTCAGCACGCCTGGTCCCCGTCAATCCCCCTTCGTTTTACTGCTCCCCAGTCACTTACTGCAGGAAGCGCCGTCCACGGGGTGCAGTAGATCCCGCCGCTGCCACCAGTTGTCACGGAGTAAGGGGGGACTCAGGGCCCTGCACCCCCGGCTTCCTGCGATTCACCATGACTCTCAGCCAGCCAGAAAAGCAGAAGGTTTATTTAGACGACGGGAATACAGTCCGAGACAGGTCTTGCAGGCACAGACAACAGGATACCCCTCAGTTAGGTCCATCTTGGGGTCCCCGGGCACCCCAGGCCCCCTCCAGAGGTCAGAGCCCTCCCTGCCTCCAGCCACCTCACCAGCCAGCTTCCCAGAGTCTGCCTTCAGCGACCCCTCCCACAGCCTTTGTTCAGTTTCCCGGGCAAAGGTGTCACCTCGCCCCAGCCCCCTCCTGGGTTCTCATGTTACAGGCTCAGGTATTTCCCTTCAGTCATTCTCCCATCCCCCAATGGAGACCATCCCAGCCACACTCCCCTGTCAGCACTCACAGATCACAGTAAGAACAGTCCCAGTTCGTCACACCGGGTCAGACCAAAGGTCCATCTAGCCCAGTATCCTGTCTACCGACAGTGGCCAATGCCAGGTGTCCCAGAGGGAGTGGACCTAACAGGCAATGATCAAGTGATCTCTCTCCTGCCGTCCATCTCCATCCTCTGACAAACAGGCTAGGGACACCATTCCTTAGCCATCCTGGCTAATAGCCATTAATGGACTTAACCACCATGAATTTATCCAGTTCTCTTTTAAACGCTGTTATAGTGCTAGCCTTCACAACCTCCTCAGGTAAGGAGTTCCACAAGTTGACTGTGCGCTGCGTGAAGAAGAACTTCCTTGTATTTATTTTAAACCTGCTGCCTATTAATTTCATTTGATGACCCCTAGTTCTTGTATTATGGGAATAAGTAAATAACTTTTCCTTATCCACTTTCTCCACATCACTCATGATTTTATAGACCTCTATCATATCCCCCCTTAGTCTCCTCTTTTCCAAGCTGAAGAGTCCTAGCCTCTTTAATCTCTCCTCATATGGGACCCGTTCCAAACCCCTAATCATTTTAGTTGCCCTTTTCTGAACCTTTTCTAGTGCCAGTAGATCTTTTTTGAGATGAGAAGACCACATCTGTACTCAGTATTTGAGATGAGGGCGTACCATCGATTTATATAAGGGCAATAATATATTCTCCATCTTATTCTCTATCCCCTTTTTAATGATCCCTAACATCCTGTTTGCTTTTTTGACCGCCTCTGCACACTGCGTGGACATCTTCAGAGAACTATCCACGATGCCTCCAAGATCTTTTTCCTGACTTGTTGTAGCTAAATTAGCCCCCACCATATTGTATGTAGAGTTGGGGTTATTTTTTCCAATGTGCATTACTTTACATTTATCCCCATTAAATTTCATTTGCCATTTTGTTGCCCAATCACTTAGTTTTGTGAGATCTTTTTGAAATTCGTCACAGTCTGCTTTGGTCTTAACTATCTTGAACACTCTAGTTCACCCATCTTATTATTTAGACTTCTAGCATTTGTGTACAAGCACTTTAAAACCTTGTCACTGTTTATTTGTCCGCCCTTTTCTGATGTGTCAGATTCTTTTTTATGTGAATGTTTATCATCTGATCTGGCCCTTACATTATCCTCCTCCATCCTCTGCTCCTGACTATAACCTGGAGATTCTCTATCATTAGACTCTCCCCTAAGAGAAGTCTCTGTCCGAGCCACACGCTCCTCTGCAGCAGTCGGCTTTCCCCCATCTCCTAGTTTTAAAACTGCTCTGCGACCTTTTTAATGTTTAGTGCCAGCAGTCTGGATCCACTTTGGTTTAGGTGGAGCCCATCCTTCCTGTATAGGCTCCCCCCATCCCAAAAGTTTCCCCAGTTCCTAATAAATCTAAACCCCTCCTCTCTACACCATCGTCTCATCCACGCATTGAGACTCTGAAGCTCTGCCTGCCTACCTGGCCCTGCGCGTGGAACTGGGAGCATTTCTGAGAATGCCACCATAGAGGTCCTGGATTTCAGTCTCTTTCCTAGCAGCCTAAATTTGGCCTCCAGGACATCTCTCCTACCCTTCCCTATGTCATTGGTACCTACATGTATCACGACCACCGGCTCCTCCCCAGCACTACACATAAGTCTGTCTAGATGCCTCGAGAGATCTGCAACCTTCGCACCAGGCAGGCAAGTCACCATGCGGTTCTCCCGGCCATCACAAACCCAGCTATCTACGTTTCTAATGATCAAATCTCCCAATACACTAATACCTGTCTTTTCCTAGCAACTGGAGTTCCCTCCCCCGGACAGGTAACCTCAGTGCGAGAGGTAACCCCAGCACCATCTGGAAGGAGGGTCCCAACTATGGGAAGGTTTCCCTGTGCTCCTGTTGACTGCTCTGCTTCCCTGGGCCTTTCATCCTCCTCAACAGTGCAGGGGCTGTCTGACCGGAGGTGGTACAACTCTACAGTGACCCGGAAAGCCTCATCAACATACCTCTCTGCCTCCCTTAGCTCCTCAAGTTCCGCAACCCTGGCCTCCAAAGTCCGTACATGGTCTCTGAGGGCCAGGAGCTCCTTGCACCGAATGCACACTTACACCACCTGCCCACAGGGCAGGTAATCATACATGCTGCACTCAGTGCAATAAACTGGATAACCTGCACTCTGCAGCTGGGCTTCTGCCTGCATTGTCTCCTAGTTAATGGAAGGGTTGTTTAAGCAAGAGGTTTTGAATGTAGTTTGGTTTATAGGTTGTAAGGGGAATAAAGGGACCCCCGCTCCCTTCCCACTCCCCTTCCAAACTCCCTTGCGAAACTCCCTGTTAGCAGCCCCATGGGGCTCGGGGGCAGGGGGTTCACCCAAACGTAGCTCAGGACCTGGCTGCATGAGAGCTCACCTGCCGCCACATGGCCCCACCTGAGGCCAGCCAGGGAGCCTGACCAGTGGGCCCCCTGCAGCCCTGCCCCCGCCCTAGAGTTGGAAATAGAGTCTGTGACCCACGGGAGTTGTACAAGACCCACCTTTCCCCAGGCCTTAGGAACGGGGCGGGGGGCTGTGGGTGCAGGGGAGGCAGATGTTGGGGGTGGATCTAGGGGTGGATCTGGGGGGTTCTCCCTACGGCTGCACTGACTGTGAATGTTTCGGTTCCCTGAGGGGCTCTAGAGCCCACGGACGGGCCCTGTTAGCATTTGTATGAGCTGAAATAAATCCATGTGACGACCCCCCACCCGACACTCGACACTCACAGCCTGGGGCCGGGGACAGGACTTTGAACCAAGGCACTGTTCCTATCTGCTTCCTCAGACCCCAGGCACCAGATTCGGCTCCTTGTTACTCCCTGGCGGAGGGTCGGGGGCCCCAGAAGAACGGGGATGGAGCTGAGCTCACAGGGGGAGTTTGGCTTGAGTTTTGGGGAAGGGTCAGGGCTCAGTTCCTCTTTTCCCCACCCCACGTATCCTCTCCCTCATCCTAGATGTTACCATCCTCCCCACACACAAATACGCACCTCCCCACACCCCGCTGTGCCCGGCCAGCCAGCAGCCTGGAGAGGAGACTGCTCATTAGTGACCAGATCCCAAAGCAACTGGATCCTACACCCTGGTCTCAGATCCGCCCCCCCATGGGCACAGACCCTGGTCTCAGATCCCCCCCATGGGCGCATGCACGAGCCTCAGATCCTGCCCTCCATGGACAGACACCCAGGTCTCAGCTCCCATCCCCCTCAAGGGACACATGAGGGGGTGGGACTCAGTTTCCCTGTTACTGGTTTAACAAGGTGATGGGAGAGGGAGGTTGTTGTGACAGAGGACCAGCGCGGATACTTGGGACCCCAGCCAATGGCCTGGAGAATGGATACCCCAGAGACTGGGGACCTGGTGACCGGGAGGTCCAGCTCGGGAGTCACAGCCGGTTCTGGCCACTGGGAGGACAATGGTCTGTGAAGAGAGGAGTCCGGTGACCTGACCAGCTGGTTCCAGCCAGAGCGGGCCAGAGAACAGAAGAGAGGAGAGGAGGCCCAGACGACCCTGTTTACCTGGACAGAAGACAAAGGACAGAGGCGGGACATGGGGGAGGTGATATCAGATGCCCTGCTGGGAAGCAGAGGAGCACGGGACTGGAGAGGGGAAGCAGTCAAAGCCCACCAGGAGGCAGGGGAGACTTGGATGTGCTCTGCTGAGGGAGGCCAGGCCTGAGGCCCTGAGAGTTTCTTGTGCTGTATTCAATGCTCAATAAACCCTCCTGCTTTATGCTGGCTAAGAGTCTCTCCGGGCTAGAGAACAGGGTTGCATCAACCTCTTTGGGGGGTGGAGGCCCCGGGGGTCCAGAGTGAGTGGATTCCCTGAGGGGGCCCACGGCGAGAGACAGGCTTGCTAAGGCTCAGAGAGGTGCGGCTCCAGGAGGTGGAGGGGCCTGTCCCCGAGAAAGAGTGGACCCCCGAGAAGGGCTGTCTCACTGAAGGGAGTTCACCGCAGGGACCATAGAGGGCCAAGAGTGGGCACCACCTGTGAGTCTGTGACAGCCGGGACCCCCCGCTCCTTATTCAGCCTCTAGTGCCAGCCTCTCCTTACCTGTCCAGTTCAGGCACGGTGCAACCCTGCTCATGCTCCCTCCCCCCCCGAATAGCTCCCCTCCAGCACCACCCCATGCACTCCTTTTGCCCAGATTGCTGGGTCACACCCACCCACGCTGCCCCTCCCTGATCCCAGCCAGGATTGACAAGTGCCCAGGTCCAAAGATGCTCTGGGAGGCTGGGAACTAGCTGCTGAGAGGAAAAGGGTGTGTGTGTGCCCAGCCTTCAAAATAGAACCCAGGAGTCCTGGGTCCCAGCCAACCAGTTCTAACCCATTAGGCCCCAATACCCCACTGCTGCACTAGGGGGTGCTATGCTGGAGGGAGCAGGAGGAGGGGCTCAGTAGAGGGGCGCTCTCCCCTGATACCCCAGTGCACTGCTAGGGGGCGCTGTGCTGCAGGGAGTGGGGGCAGAGGTCACTAGGGGGTGACCGGTGCAACAATTACAGCCGTGGTCCTCTTCACATCCCCACCAGTGTTCTCGGCTCCGATGGACCTCTCAATAGACAAGCATCGCTAGCGGGATGGTTCCTGCTGGGGTTTCCCTTGGGCCTGCCCTCTTTGATATTGTAGTTCTGACCACACCTAACACATAAGAACGGCCAGACTGGGTCAGACCAAAGGTCCATCTAGCCCAGTATCCTGTCTTCTGACAGTGGCCAACGCCAGGTGCCCCAGAGGGAATGAACAGAACAGGGAATCATCATGTGATCCATCCCCTGTCGCCCATTCCCAGCTTCTGACAAACAGAGGCTAGGGACACCATCCCTGCCCATCCTGGTTAATAGCCATTGATGAATGTATCCTCCATGAACGTATCTAGTTCTTTTTTTGAACCCTGTTATATTCTTGGCCTTCACAACATCCTCTGGCAAGGAGTTCCACAGGTTAACTGTTTGTTGGGTGAAGAAATACTTCCTGTTGTTTGTTTTAAATCTGCTGCCTATTCATTTCATTAGGTGACCCCCTAGTTCTTGTGTTATGAGAAGAAGTAAAATAACACTTCCTGATTTAGTTTCTTCACACAAGTCATGATTTTATACACCTCTATCGTATCCCCACCTTTTTCATCTTTTTTCCAAGATGTTTGACAATCAACAGAGGTGCTGCACTTAGGGAAGAAAAACCAAATGCACAAGCACAGGATGGGGGCTCACTGGCTTGGCAGCAGCACTGCTGAGACGGAGCGGGGAGCTGTGGTGGATCACAGCCTCAACATGAGTCAGCAATGCGATGCCATTGCAAAACAAAAGCAAATGCAATGTTCGGCTGCATTAAGAGAGGTGCAGCGTGCAAGTCACGGGTGGTGAGAGTACCGCTCTGCTCGGCGCTGGGCAGGCCGGGAGTGCTGTGTCCAGTTCCGGTCACCAACGTGTAGAAAGGATGTGGAGAAACTGGAAAAGGATCCAGAGGCGAGCGACAAAGGGATCACCTCACCTAGGGCACCTCCCTTGGGCAGCTGTAATAGGCCTCAGCCAGGATCAGTCCCAGGACGAGCAGGACCACGGTGCTCAGCCCCAGGCGGGCGATGTTGGCGTGGATAAAATCTGGGCGTCCCGGGGGGGGCTGCTGTGGGGGAAAGGGGAGAGTCACTTGGCGGCTCAGACAGGGAGATCAGCAGCTGGCGCTGCCCTGGGAGCGGAGCCCCCAACCCCCCGTCCGGCAGGTCTGGCTCTGGGACATCAGCTTCCCCAACAAAGCGGTTGCCCAGGTGGACGAACTCCCCCTGCCCTGCGGCCCCACCCCCCACTCACTCTATCCCCCTCCCCCGTCGCTCGCTCTACCCCACCCTCACTCACTCGCTCATTTTCACCGGGCTGGGGCAGGGGGTTGGGGTGCACCAGGATCCCTTTGCAACCGGGTGTTCGGGTCAAAAGCCAGACACCCGGCAACCCTAGCCCGAGGCCCTGCCTGGGAACCCAGCTGGTCCCAACCCCAGATCCAGGCCCCCCAGATCCTGTCCCTCTCCTGGGATCCCCTAGTAGCTTCCAGACAGCAACCTACAGGGCAGGAGGTGCTGGAAGAGCTGGGGGTCTGGTGGTGAGGGATGGGTAGGGGCAGGGAACCCCCCTTCATTTGCCCCAAATCTCCAGTGGCTGCTTCTCCCCCCTGGCTGGGGAACCCCCCAGTGACTCTGTCCCCGCTCCCGTGCTGGGTGTCCTCTCTGCTGGGCCCAGGGCTCAGGGCAGAGCCTGGCTCTGAGCATCCCATCGGTGCAAAGCCCCCCCGAGGGTCCGGCTGGGTGTGGGGCTAGGAGTGGGGACACCGAGCCAGGCCCCTCACCTGCTACCACCAGCTCCACGGTGTCGCTGGGCTGCGAGGAGACAAAGGGCTCAGATTGGGACCGGTAGCTGCAGCTGTAGCTCCCTCCATGCTGCCGGCCCACGGTGGGGATGCAGAACTCGGCCCCGTCCCCAGCAGGGTCCACGTGTTGCTGCGGGTTCAGGTCTCCAGCCTTGTGCAGGAAGAACCTCACGTCCCGGTGCTGCCCCTGACACCAGATGGTGACGTCTGCCCCTGAGGCAGTGACCCAAATGGGGCTCAGAGAGATGGAGGGTCTGGGTAAGCTGGGATCTGTGAACAGGAGACAGGCTATGAGAGCCAGACCTGGGCATCCACCCAGCCCCGACCTCCCCGGCCGGCCCCAGCCACGGGAAGATCCAGGGGCCCCCAGACAGAGATTCTCTCCCAGATCCCAGAGTTCCCCACACCCAGAATCCCGGCCCTGCGAGCTGGGTTCCCAGCCCCACAGATCTGGGGCCGCGGCTCCCTAGTGCTTGGGATCCTCATATGCCGTGTGTGGCCCTTGCCTCATTCACTGCATCCGGCCTGCCCTGGACAGATCGACTCACGGGCTGGTCTCTGGCGCCCGGCATCTCAGGGCCCAGGGTTGCCGGTGTCCAGTTTTCAGCTGGAAAGTGGGTTGAAAAGGGAACCTGGCAGGGGGAGGGTGGTGGAGAGAGCAGCGAGTGACGGTGGAGGTGGGGGGAGGAAAGAGGAGCAGGGGGCAGGGCCTCCGGGAAGAGGCGGAGCAGGGGGTGGGGGAGGTTCTGGTGCTCAGTGTCCGGTTTTCACAAATTGGAAAGTTGGCCACCCTAGCAGGGCCTGAGCCCCCCACAGGAAGGGAGTCACCCCCTGGGAGGCAGGGAGGGGTCTTATCCCCATTCTACATGTGGGGAAACTGAGGCACAGACAGATTCACTTTCCTTAGTGAGCTCCCAGGGGCAAGGACTGTCTCTTCACTCTGTGTTTGTGTTATTGAGGCCAGCGTTTGCAGAAGTCTCCACTATCTGTGGGCATCTTGGTTTGTGGGCTCTCGGCCTGAGATCCCCCAAGATTGAGGCCCCCCCACAAGGAAGGACACTTTTGAAAACCGCGACATGCTCCCATCACACAGAGTCTGTGGCCGCGCCAGGAGCTGGGCCAGATCTCCTGGGTCCCAGCCCAGCGCCGTGTCCACCAAGCCACCGCTTCTCCTGCAGCCCCTGCCCCATTCATCTCCCGCTGGGGCACTGCCTGGGGCGGGACCTGGAGCACAGAGGGGATGGGATCATGGGATTAAATAGCAACTCACGGTTCCTACGCACAAGGGGCAGCTTTAAAGTAGCCTCCGTGCCCCGAGTCTCCAGGGGCTGCTGCTCCCCCTTGGCTGGGAACCTCTCAGTGACTCAGTCCCCGCTCCCCAGCCGGGCGTCCCCTCTGCGGGGTCAGGGCTCAGGGCAGAGCCTGGTTCTGAGCGTCCCATTGGTGCAGAGACCCCGTGGGGATATGACTGGGTGTGGGGCTGGGAGCCGGGACACTGAGCCGGGCCCCTCCCTCACCTGCTACAATGATCTCGACGGGGCCGCTGGGATACGACCAGTGATTCTGTTCCGTTATGGAGCGATATTCACAGGTGTAGCTCCCTCCATCTTTCCGGCCGACACTGGGGATGGGAAACTGAGCCATGGTCCCATCAGGCACCACTGACCGCACCTGCAGGTTAGGGTGTCCAGCTTTACGCAGAAAGAACTTCGTGGATAGGTACCAACCCTTACAGCGGATGGTGACGTGTCATAACTATAAAGGGAAGGGTAACAGCTCTCCCGTGTACAGTACTAAAATCCCTCCTGGTCAGAGACTCCAAAATCCTTTTACCTGTAAAGGGTTAAGAAACTCGGGTAACCTGGCTGACACCTGACCCAAAGGACCAATAAGGGGACAAGATACTTTCAAATCTTGGGGGGGGGGAAAGGCTTTTGTGTGTGCTCTTTGTTTGAAGGGGTTGTTCGCTCTTGGGACTGAGAGGGACCAGACATCAATCCAGGTTCTCCCCATCTTTCTAAACAAGTCTCTCTTATTTCAAAATTGTAAGTAAAAGCCAGGCAAGGCGTCCTAGATTTACTTTGTTTTCTCAACTTGTAAATGTACCTTTTACTAGAGTGTTTATCTTTGTTTGCTATACTTTGAACCTAAGACGGGGGGGGGGGGGGGGTCCTCTGAGCTCTTTAAGTTTGATTACCCTGTAAAGTTATTTTCCATACTGATTTTACAGAGATGATTTTTACCTTTTTCTTTAATTAAAAGCCTTCTTTTTAAGAACCTGATTAATTTCTCCTTGTTTTAAGATCCAAGGGGGTTTGGATCTGTATTCACCAGGAGTTGGTGAAAGGAAGGAGGGGGGAAGGGTCAATTTCTCCTTGTTTAAGATCCAAGGAGTTTGGATCTGTATTCACCAGGGAATTGGTGAGAGGTTTCTAAAAGCTTCCCAGGGTAGGGAATGGTGGCAGCGGACCAGAACTAAGCTGGTAGTTAAGCTTAGAAGTCCTCATGCAGGCCCCTACATTTGTACCCTAAAGTTCAAAGTGGGGATACAGCCTTGACATGGTGGCACAGCGGTGGAGATCGTTTTAAACCCAAAAGCCAGTAAGAGATTTTTTTTTCCTTCTAGCTGCTTGGAAAGCAGAGCTGAAGGTAGATGCATATCTTATCTCTCCTTGCCTGAAGGCAGAGGTGTTAAGTTTTTTTAACAAGGTCCTTTGTTAAGAGAAGGGTTCAAAGCGAGCAAACTTTGACTGGTAAAGGCAATTTACAAGCTGAATTGTTTTTTTTTTCTTTTTACATCCTCGGGAGTAGCTTGTTAGAAAGTCTCTGTTAACTCAGCAGCAGCCAGAGCTAAGTACATCCCAGTTGCAGTCAACTGCAGAGGGGTGTGACCCAGCACAAGAAAACAGGAAAATGACTACCAAAGAAGTAGCTAACAAAATAGAACTGGCCAAACTAGAAGCAGAAGAAAATGAAAGAAAACATCAGAGACTGCTTCAAATTAAAAAACTTGAAACAGAGGCCCATGAAAGAGAAGAAAAAGCCAAAGAGGAGGCCCACAAGAGAGAGATGGAGCTGGAAAAAGCCAAAGAGGAGGCGAGAGAAAAAGAAAGGAAGCATGAACTGGAAGCAGCAAGTGCTAGGCAGGATGCATCAGACCATCGTAGCAACTCCTCTCCAGGTACCACTTCCCATCCCAGGAAATTCCCCACCTACAAGGCAGGCGATGATACTGAGGCCTTCTTAGAAAATTTTGAAAGGGCCTGCCTTGGATACAGCATCCCTCCAACCCAGTACATGGTAGAGCTGAGGCCGCAGCTCAGTGGACCCTTAGCAGAGGTGGCGGCTGAAATGCCTAAGGAACACATGAACAGTTATGAACTTTTTAAAAACAAGGCCAGAATCAGAATGGGGCTAACACCTGAGCATGCCCGTCGGCGGTTCAGAGCCCTAAGGTGGAAACCCGATGTGTCATTTACCCGACATGCCTACCACATTGGGAAAAATTGGGATGCCTGGATATCAGGAGCAAATGTTAAATCTACGGAAGAGTTGCCCTTCCTATTGCAAATGGAGCAGTTTTTAGAGGGTGTTCCTGAGGAAATAGAAAGGTACATCCTAGATGGGAAGCCCAAAACTGTAACCGAGGCGGGGGAGATTGGAGCCAAGTGGGTGGAGGTGACAGAAAAGAAAAAAGCTAGTAGCAGTTGGAGCGAATATCAGAAGGGGCAAGCCGAAACAAAACCTTACCACCGGGGACAACCCAAGGCCCCACCCACATCCCAAGGGAAACCCCAGACGCCTTCTCACCCCACCACACCAGTCTCCATCAACCAACATCGCCCCGGTGATACCTTAGCAGGGCGATGTTTTAAATGTAATGAACTGGGACATATAAAGGCTCACTGCCCCAAGAACCCAAACCGATTACAGTTCATTACACCACAATCACACCAAAGATCCCCAGACCCAGATGCCTCTCTCATACCCTCGGAGCGAAGGGAAACCTTGAGAGTGGGCGGAAAGAAGGTTATCGCTTGGAGGGACACTGGGGCACAAGTGTCAACTATCCACCAATCCCTAGTGGACCCCAAACTCATCAACCCGGAGGCTACAGTGACAATTCAACCCTTCGTGTCACAGTCTGTAACCTTGCCTACAGCCCAGTTGCATGTCCAGTACAAGGGCTGGTCAGGAATGTGGACTTTTGCAGTCTATGACAATTATCCCATCCCCATGCTGCTGGGGAAAGACTTGGCCAACCATGTGAAGCTAGCCAAGAGGGTGGGAATAGTCACCCGCAGCCAGGCTAAGCAAGCTTTCACCCCCATCCCTGTTCCTGAGCCGTCCACCAGGGCCCCGTCTGTGTTACCAGAGACCCAAACACAGGAGGTGGAACCGGATCCCCTGCCAACGACTGAAACAGCCGTAGTGGATCCAATCCCAGAGACCCAGCCAAAGCCAGTCCCAGAACCGGAACTGGCAACGCAGCCAGCACCAGAACCATTGCCAGCACTGAGTCCAGCGCTTGCAAACCCGTCTACAACTCCAACGCCAGAGGGCACCAGCGAGCCTAAACTGGCGGAAGCAGCAGATAACCCTACCCAAGAGGCTCAGCCAGAGCCTGAAATACCACATAGTGCACCAGCGGACAGCGGTTCACAGTCAATGGAAACAGCCCCAGCACCTGCATCGCTTCCAGAGGGACCAAGCCCCAGTCCACAGTCCAAGGAGGAACTGACGTCTCCAGCATCAAGGGAACAGTTCCAGGCCGAGCAGGAAGCAGATGACAGCCTTCAGAAAGCTTGGGCGGCGGCACGGAGCACCCCACCGCCTCTCAGCTCTTCTAACCGATCCCGATTGGTTGTAGAACAAGGACTTTTATACAAGGAGACTCTTTCTGGTGGGCACCAGGAAGACTGGCATCCTCAAAGACAGCTGGTAGTTCCCACTAAGTATCGGGTAAAGCTCTTGAGCTTAGCCCATGATCATCCCAGTGGCCATTCTGGGGTGAACAGAACCAAAGACCGGTTGGGGAAGTCCTTCCACTGGGAGGGAATGGGCAAGGACGTTGCTAATTATGTCCGGTCTTGTGAGGTGTGCCAACAAGTGGGAAAGCCCCAAGACCAGATTAAAGCCCCTCTCCAGCCACTACCCATAATTGAGGTCCCATTTCAGCGAGTAGCTGTGGATATTCTGGGTCCTTTCCCAAAGAAGACACCCAGAGGAAAGCAGTACGTACTGACTTTCATGGATTTTGCTACCCGATGGCCGGAAGCTGTACCCTTAAGCAACACCAGGGCTAACAGTGTGTGCCAGGCATTAGCAGACATTTTTGCCAGGGTAGGGTGGCCCTCCGACATACTTACAGATTCGGGAACTAATTTCCTGGCAGGGAACATGAAAAACCTGTGGGAAGCTCATGGGGTGAATCACTTGGTTGCCACCCCTCATCACCATCAAACCAATGGTCTGGTGGAGAGGTTTAATGGAACTTTGGGGGCCATGATACGTAAATTCGTAAATGAACACTCCAATGATTGGGACCTAGTGTTGCAGCAGTTGCTTTTTGCCTACAGGGCTGTACCACATCCCAGTTTAGGGTTTTCACCATTTGAACTTGTGTATGGCCGCGAGGTTAAGGGGCCATTACAGTTGGTGAAGCAACAATGGGAGGGGTTTACGCCTTCTCCAGGAACTAACATTCTAGACTTTGTAAGCAACCTACAAAACACCCTCCGACACTCTTTAGCCCTTGCTAAAGAAAACCTAAAGGATGCTCAGGAAGAGCAAAAGGCCTGGTATGATAAACATTCCAGAGAACGGTCCTTCAAAGTAGGAGACCAAGTCATGGTCTTAAAGGCGCTCCGGGCCCATAAAATGGAAGCGTCGTGGGAAGGACCATTCACGGTCCAGGAGCGCCTAGGAGCTGTTAACTATCTCATAGCCTCCCCCACCTCCAACATAAAGCCTAAGGTATACCATGTTAATTCTCTTAAGCCCTTTTATTCCAGAGAATTAAACGTTTGCCAGTTTACAGCCCAGGAAACAGATGACGCGGAGTGGCCTGCAGGTGTCTACTACGAAGGAAAAAGGAATGGTGGCGTGGAAGAGGTGAACCTCTCCACGACCCTGGGACGTCTGCAGCGACAGCAGATCAAGGAGCTGTGCACAAGCTTTGCACCGATTTTCTCAGCCACTCCAGGACGGACCGAACGGGCATACCACTCCATTGACACAGGTAATGCTCACCCAATTAGAACCCCACCCTACCGGGAGTCACCTCATGCCCAAGCTGCTATACAAAGGGAGATCCAGGACATGCTACAAATGGGTATAATCCGCCCCTCTACCAGTGCATGGGCATCTCCAGTGGTTCTAGTTCCCAAACCAGATGGGGAAATACGCTTTTGCGTGGACTACCGTAAGCTAAATGCTGTAACTCGTCCTGACAACTATCCAATGCCACGCACAGATGAGCTATTGGAAAAATTGGGACATGCCCAATTCATCTCTACTTTAGACTTAACCAAAGGGTACTGGCAAGTACCACTAGATGAACCTGCTAAGGAAAGGTCAGCCTTCGTCACCCAGGCAGGGGTGTATGAATTCAATGTACTTCCTTTCGGGTTGCGAAATGCACCCGCCACCTTCCAAAGACTTGTAGATGGTCTCCTATCAGGATTGGGAGAATCTGTAGTTGCCTACCTCGATGATGTGGCCATTTTTTCTGATTCATGGACAGAACACCTGGAACACCTGGAAAAAGTCTTTGAGCGCATCCGGCAGGCAGGACTAACTGTTAAGGCTAAAAAGTGTCAAATAGGCCAAAACAGAGTGACGTACCTGGGGCACCAGGTGGGTCAAGGAACTATAAATCCCCTACAGGCCAAAGTGGATGCTATCCAAAAGTGGCCGGTTCCAAAGTCAAAGAAACAGGTCCAATCCTTCTTAGGCTTGGCCGGATATTATAGGCGATTTGTACCACACTACAGCCAAATCGCCGCCCCGCTGACAGACCTAACCAGAAAGAAACAGCCAAATGCAGTTCAGTGGACTGATGAGTGTCAAAAGGCCTTTAACCAGCTTAAGGCAACACTCATGTCTGACCCTGTGCTAAGGGCCCCAGACTTTGACAAACCATTCCTAGTAACCACAGATGCGTCCGAGCGAGGCGTGGGAGCAGTTTTAATGCAGGAAAGACCGGATCAAGAATTCCATCCTGTCGTGTTTCTCAGCAAGAAACTGTCTGAGAGGGAAAGCCACTGGTCAATCAGCGAAAAGGAATGCTACGCCATTGTGTACGCGCTGGAAAAGCTACGCCCATATGTTTGGGGAAGGCGTTTCCAACTACAAACAGACCATGCTGCGCTACAGTGGCTTCATACCGCCAAGCGAAATAACAAAAAACTTCTTCGGTGGAGTTTAGCTCTCCAAGATTTTGATTTTGAAATACAACACATTTCGGGAGCTTCTAACAAAGTGGCTGATGCACTCTCCCGGGAAAGTTTCCCAGAGTTAACTGGTTAACAATTGTTCTTGTAATGAAACATATTGTTAGTTTTTATATAATCAGTAGTATGTCTAAAGGTACATGTGTCTAGTTAACTCTGTTTTCTCCTAGAACTCCAGGAAGAAATCACAGCCAGTGTGGAACCGAACGTCCAACACTATCTGTGATTTGGGGGGCGTGTCATAACTATAAAGGGAAGGGTAACAGCTCTCCTGTGTACAGTACTAAAATCCCTCCTGGTCAGAGACTCCAAAATCCTTTTACCTGTAAAGGGTTAAGAAGCTTGGGTAACCTGGCTGACACCTGACCCAAAGGACCAATAAGAGGACAAGATACTTTCAAATCTTGGGGGGGGGGGAAAGGCTTTTGTGTGTGCTCTTTGTTTGAAGGGGTTGTTCGCTCTTGGGACTGAGAGGGACCAGACATCAATCCAGGTTCTCCCCATCTTTCTAAACAAGTCTCTCTTATTTCAAAATTGTAAGTAAAAGCCAGGCAAGGCGTCCTAGATTTACTTTGTTTTCTCAACTTGTAAATGTACCTTTTACTAGAGTGTTTATCTTTGTTTGCTATACTTTGAACCTAAGACAGAGGGGGGGGGGTCCTCTGAGCTCTTTAAGTTTGATTACCCTGTAACGTTATTTTCCATACTGATTTTACAGAGATGATTTTTACCTTTTTCTTTAATTAAAAGCCTTCTTTTTAAGAACCTGATTAATTTCTCCTTGTTTTAAGATCCAAGGGGGTTTGGATCTGTATTCACCAGGAGTTGGTGAAAGGAAGGAGGGGGGAAGGGTCAATTTCTCCTTGTTTAAGATCCAAGGAGTTTGGATCTGTATTCACCAGGGAATTGGTGAGAGGTTTTCTAAAAGCTTCCCAGGGTAGGGAATGGTGGCAGCGGACCAGAACTAAGCTGGTAGTTAAGCTTAGAAGTCCTCATGCAGGCCCCTACATTTGTACCCTAAAGTTCAAAGTGGGGAACTTCATGGATAGGTACCAACCCTTACAGCGGATGGTGACGTTTCCCCCGAGCGCCACCACCCTGCTGGGGCTCACTGAGATAGTGGGTTTGTGAAATTCACGCCCTGCTTTCAACAAGAGACAGGAGTTAAACAGGGGAGACAGCCCCCCGCATCCCTTCCACCCCAATTCAGTCCATCCGTAATTCGGCCTCTCTAGGAGTCTGTCCCCTACCACGGTTGGCACTGCCTGCCCATGGGGGTTGGGGGAAGGGGGTTCACCCAGACGTAGCTCAGGACCTGGCTGCATGAGAGATCACCTGCCCGCCCAACCCCACCTGAGGCCAGCCTGAGGGCCTGGCCAGTGGGCCCCCTGCAGCTCTGCCCCCCACCCCGGGGTTGGAAATAGAGTCTGTGACCCACGGGAGTCGCACAAGACACAACTTTTCCCAGGCCTTGGGAACTGGGAGGGGGGGCTGTGAGTGCAGGGGAGGGAGCTGTTGGTGGTGGATCTGGGGGCAGGGGCAGATCTGGGGGGTTCTCCCCATGGCTGCACTGACCGTGAATGTTTCGGTTCCCCCGCGGGGATCTAGAGCCCATGGATGGGCCCTATTAATGTTTGTATGAGCTGAAATAAATCCATGTGATGACCCTTTCCCCCCGGACACTCACAGCCTCTGGGGGGCAGGACTTTGAACCAAGGGACAGTTCCCGTCTGTTTCGTCAGACCCCGGGAACCAGATTCGGCTCCTGGTTACTCCCTGGTGGAGGGTGGGGGTGGGACAGAAGAATGGGGACGGATCTGAGCTCACAGGGGGAGTTTGGCTTGAGTTTTGGGGAAGGTTCAGGGCTCAGTTCCTGTTTCATCCACTCCACATATCCCCTCCCCCATCCTTGATGTTATTGTCCTCCCCACAGACTGACACTCACCTCCCCACCCCCTGCTGGGCCCGGCCAGCCAGCAGCCTGGAGAGGAGGCAGCTCATTAGTGACTGGATCCCAGAGCATCTGGATCCTACACCCTGGTCTCAGACCTTCACACGCCCCCCACCCCATGGGCACACGCCCTGGTCTCAAATCCCCCCATGGACACACGCACGAGCCTCATATCCTGCCACCCCATGTACACAAGCCCTGGGTTTATTCAATACTCACTGAGGAGAAGGACAGTGAGAGCAGATGCCATGATGGGGGCAGCGAGGGGCCCTCTCAACTCTGCCACCAATGCCCCAGTGCCCAGCTCCACTGAGCCCAAGATAAGGAACTCAGCTGGTGGCTCCAGCTACAGGAAGTCGACGCTGTCTCATCTCTTCCTGCATCCATTACACCTTTTCTCTAATCTTCAGGTGAAATCTAGCGCAGCCAGAGCAAGCAGAGGTCCCTGCAAACCCCAGGAAACCATGGGCCCATCAGCCTGGCCAAGCATCATGCAGCTCCCAGCTTGTCTATGTCTCTGTGGGGAGCGGGGAGAGGTCACCTTCAGTGCACCCTGCAGCATTGCGGAAGGTGTATCAGGCTGGGAGCCAGGAGGCCACAGAGTCTTGTCTACAATATTTGACTGACCACTAGAGGAGAATCTCAGAGTTACGAACTGACCAATCAACCACACACCTCATTTGGAACTGGAAGTGAGCGATCAGAAGGCAGCAGAGATAACTTATAAAACAAGAAACACAGAACAGTTCTGTGTTAAACATAAACTGCTAAAAACATAAAGGGGAAGTTTAAAAAGAAAGATTTGACAAGGGAAGGGAAGGAAACTGTTTCTGTGCTTGTTACATTTAAATTAAGATGGTTAAAAGCAGCATTTTTCCTTGGCATAGTTAAGTTTCAAAGCTGTACTGAGTCCATATTCATCTATATGAAGTCAATATTCAGACATAAACTTTTGAAAGACCAGTGTGATGAGGTGGGGGATTTTCTGGTTTTTTTTCTTGTTTTTCCAATGCTTTGCATGCAGAGGGGGTGGGACTCAGTTTCCCTGGATGTTACTAGTTTAACGAGGTGATGGGAGAGGGAGTTTGTTGTTACAGAGGACCAGAGCAGGAACTTGGGACCCCAGCCAATGGCCTGGAGAATGGATACCCCAGTGACTGGAGACCTGGTGACTGGGAGGCCCAGCTAGGGAGTCACAGCCGGTTCTGGCCACTGGGAGGACAATGGGCTGTGAAGAGAGGACCCCGGTGACCTGACCAGCTGGTTCCAGCCAGAGGGAGCCAGAGGACAGAAGAGAGGAGAGGAGGCCCAGGCGACCCTGTTTCCCTGAAGAGAAGACAATGGACAGAGGTGGGGCTTGGGGCTGGTGATATCAGATGCCCAGCTGGGAAGGAAGGGGGGCACGGGACTGGAGGGAGCAAGCAGCCAGAGCCCACCTGGAGGCAGGGGAGACTTGGATGTGCTGTGCTGAGGGAGGCCAGGCCTAAGGCCCTGAGAGTTTCCTGTGCTGTGTTCAGATGCTCAATAAACCCTCCTGTTTTACGCTGACTGAGAGTCACTCCAGTCTAGAGAACAGGGGGCATTATTCTCTCTGGGAGTGGAGGCCCTGGAGGTCCAGAGCGAGTGGACTCCCTGGGAGGGCCCATGATAGAGACAGGCGTGCTAAGGCTCAGAGATGTGTGGCTCCAGGAGGTGGAGGGGCCTGTCCCCAAGAAAGAGTGGACCCCCGAGAAGGGGTGTCTCACTGAAGGGAGTTCCCTGCAGGGACCCTAGGGGGCCAAGAGTGGGCACCACCTGTGAGTCTGTTACAGCCAGGGCCCCCCGCTTCTTATTCAGCCTTTAGTGCCAGCCTGTCCTTTCCTGTCCAGTTCAGGCACGGTGCGCCCCCCACCCATGCTCCCTCCCTTGCCCAAATAGCTCCCCGTCCGGCCCCCTGCCACCCCCACTGCATGCACTCCTTGTGCCCAGATTGCTGGGTCACACCCACCCATGCTGCCCCTCCCTGATCCCAGCCAGGATTGCCAAGTGCCCGGGTTCCAGGGCCGGTGCTACCATTTAGGCCAACTAGGCGGTTGCCTAGGGCGCCTAGATTTGGGGGCACCAAAAAGCGGCGCCCCCAATTTTTAAAAAAGTGTTCCAGCGGCCGCTGCGCTGGGAGGGAGAGGGAGTCTGAGCCGCTGGCTGCCTGCCAGCGGCTCAGACTCCCGCTCCCTGACAGCGCAGCAGCCGCTCCATCCCATGCGAATCTTCTCAATGTCTGCTGAGGCGCCGGCGGCTGGGCAAAGCTCCACAGCTCTGCTTACAACACGTGACACGAGCACGGCGATGGCGACGGGCGCGACTCAGCAGGGCTTCTGGAGGAAAGGGGCAGCTGCCTCCTGGCTCAGCCTCCACGGTCAGCCCTATTGGGGGGCACGGAGGAAAAAAGAGCCTCAGGCGGTGGTCTGGTGGAGCGGATGAAGAAAGAGGACCCCGACGCCCCTGCATTGGGCAAGGTAAGCGCTTCCCCACACAGCTCGGCCTCCGGCGCCTGGGCTCCTGCCCACTTGGTCCTTGGCTGGTCCCTGCTCCTGCTCCCCTTGTGCATGGCGGCTGGAGAGGACGGCAGCCTGTAGAGCTGAGCTGCCCCAGTGCCCCCCTCTCCCTGCTCCAGCCTGTGTCATGCCCGGTCTGAGTTCAGGACCGCCCAGAGGGGGGGAAAGTAGGGCAATTTGCCCCGGGCCCTGCAGGGGCCCCCACGAGTATGTCGGAGACTCCCCCTGCCCCACGAGTATGTTGGAGGCTCCTAGGAGAGGGGATAAGTGGCATGGTAAGGGGCCGGGCACACCCCCGACCCCATCCCCCACACAGCCCTGACCCCCAGCTCCGAGCCCAGCTCCTCTGAGCCGGACACCCCCCGACCCCATCCCCCCCACAGCCCTGACCCCCACCTCCGAGCCCAGCCCCTCTGAGCCGGAACCCCCCCAACCCCATCCTCCCCACAGCCCTGACCCCCAGCTCCGAGCCCAGCCCCTCTGAGCCAGACACCCCCCTGACCCCATCTCCCCACATCCCTGAGCCCATCCCCTGTGAGCAGGGCACCCCCAAACCCAGAGCCCAGCTCCCCACCCAGCCCTGGGCAACAGCAGCACCACCCACAGGCAGCGACTGCCCATTGGTACCAACCATCACCATCACCCAGCAACAGCCCATTATGTAATTGCAAATGTAGACATACCATTACAGTTTTAAATGTTTTTAAATAATGTATTTAGTGTATTTTCAAATTATTACAAATTAATTTTTGAATGTATTTCACTAGTTATTTTTTACATTTCAAAATACATGTTACTAGGGTATTGAAACATTTTTTATGGAAGGGGCCCCCGAAATTGCTTTGCCCCAGGCCCCCTGAATCCTCTGGGCGGCCCTGTCTGAGTTTTAAGCCCTGCTGCTGTGTCATGCCTGCAACAGGCAGGCCTAAGCCTGTGAGTGACCCCCACAGCAGCTGCCTGGAGAAGTGCGTGGGGGAATCACGCAGAAGGAGCGTGATATTTGTTTGAGTTCTGTCCTCATGGAGGCTGCGCTCCACTTGGCGCAGGACAGCAGTGTCAGCAGGACTCTAGGCCCAGCACCTTGCCTCGGTTTGTAGACTTGTAGTGCACCCCTGTCACCGGGCTCAGTCTGGCACCGCTACCCCTCACCAGTGCCCAAGAAGCAGTCAAAAAAGTTGGATGGACTGGTTAGGTTAGTTGTCATGCTGTTGCTTGGCCAGTGTAGAGACCACTGAATGCATAATATTCCTCTATGCTGTTCTGTCCTGAGCAAAATTGGCATGTTATGAGGTAGTGCCTGTGAGGGACAGGTGTCTGTTTATGTCATCCAGCCATCATTTCTTAGGTCTTCTGGGGGTGTGTGTGTGTGTTCCATCCTGCTTTCATTGGATCAAAGTCAAAGATTATTCTCACAGGGAAGTTAGTAGGCATTTAGAGCAGATGAGCATATCACCACAGAGAGCACTTGGCAACCATTTGAGAGTGTGTGACCTATTTAGTTAGAAAATGGAACTTTTCGTTCAAATTGAGTTTGTACCATTTGATGTTTTTAATCATTTGGAGGTGCATGGCTGGTTGGACAGAATGGGTTCCACAGCACTCCCAGTCAGATTTTGATATGAAAGAAGGAAGTATACATGACTAAAAAGGGTGTATTTCTGATTACAATCAACATTGCTTAATTTTAAGGGAAAGTCATCTTGATCTCTTAATCAATATTTACGTCAAACAGTTGATGAAATTCAAATAGTGAATTATAGTAAGTGACATGTATTCTCTATCCTTTACTTTTAATAGTGAACAAGAAAAAGAACTGATAGGAATAAAATTTCATTTTTTTTCGTTTCAAGTTGATGCAGCCTCATGGCAGACAAAAAAAATGTGTCTGGGGCACAATTTCGTAAGCGGAAGGCTGATAAACAAAAAGAAGAAAGAAAGCAAGAAGGTTCGTTTCTGAAATATCTCCATCCCTTGGCCAGAGATGAAGGTAGTTCAATGCCAAAGGATCAAGCAGAGATGGAGGTGGGGATGGGAGTTTCACAAGTTGAAGAAGAGTTTGAAGAACATAATCTGAATATTGAAGACGAATCAAATGAGACACGCGAGGATCAAAATTTGGAAGACCGTGAAAGCGAAAATGTCACTCATTTGAATTTGAGCTTTAGTGATCCTGCTACTTGAGCCAAATGCGATGATCAAGTCTGACAAATTCTGATGGAACATGGGCCGGAACAAGTTCAGCAGTTCGATTTTCCCAAAGATAGTAAGCAAAGAAAATTCTCGACAATTTATTACAAACGTAGACTTGTTAATGGAGAAGAAATGCACCATCAGTGGCTGCAGTATTCCACATCAAGTGAATCTGTCTTTTGCTTCTGTTGCAAGTTGTTTGGCAGTAGTACTATTGGCATATCATCTCTTTCTGAAAAAGGCTCAAGGGATTGGAAAAACATGTCTGCAATTCTTTCACGGCACGAGAAAAGCAGTGAACATTTGACGAATATTCAAACATGGAAGGAACTTGAACTGCGATTGAAATACAAGAGAACAATTGATGAAGAACATTTGCGCTTGATTAAGCAAGAAGAAAAGTATTGGCAGCAAATACTAAAACGTCTGATTGCTTTGGTCAGAGTTCTTGGAGTGCAAAACCTGGCCTTTCGGGGAACACATGAAAAACTGCACACTTCTGGTAATGGGAACTTCCTCAAATTTGTCGAATATCTAGCTTTGTTTGACCCGCTTATGGATGAGCATCTTCGCAGGATTAAGGACCAGGAGATGCATGTACATTACCTAGGGAAAGACATACAGAATGAGCTTATTCAGCTTCTATCCAATGCCATCAAACAAAAAATCCTAGCATCTGCTCGTGCTGCAAAATACTTTTCGATCATTCTAGATTGTACACCAGATGCAGGCCACGTTGAACAAATGACCATGATCATTCGGTTTGTGGATAAGCCTACTTCAGAGACCGAGAATGAGACTGAATCAGTATGCATAAAGGAACACTTCTTGGGATTTGTGTCGCTTACGGAGACAACTGCAGCTGGTATGACAGAAACTATTCTTCACCAGTTAGAAGAGATGTCACTGCCTATAGAAACCTTGCGTGGTCAAGGCTACGACAATGGGAGCAATATGAAAGGGAAAGAAAATGGTGTCCAGCGAAGAATTTTGGATATTAATCCACAAGCCTTTTTCGTTCCTTGCAGTGCACATTCATTGAATTTGGTTGTTAATGATGCTGCAAAGTGTTGCTTGGAGGCAACCGCCTTCTTTGATTTAGTTCAACGTGTGTATGTGTATTTCTCAGCTTCTACACATTGCTGGGAAGTTCTAACACACCACGTATCTAATCTCACAGTTAAACCATTGAGTGAAACAAGCTGGGAAAGTCGAATCGATGCCTTGAAACCTCTTCGCTATTCGCTTGGTGACATCTATGATGCTCTGGTAGACATCTATGAAGACGCTATTCTAACAGGATCATCTGGCAATACGTCACAAGTTGATGCAAAGGCTCTTACAAAAGCCATTTCTAGTTTCAAGTTTCTTATTTCTCTTGTTTTGTGGTATGACATATTGTTTGAGATCAACATGACTAGCAAACAAATTCAGGCAAAAGAATTCGACATATATGATGCCATTAATCAACTTGGAGAAACCAAGAAGTTTCTTGTGGGCCGCAGAAGTGACGCAGTCTTTGAGAAAACATTGGTAGATGCAGGTGAACTTGCAGAGGAGTTGGAAGTACCGGCACTTTTTTAATCAGATCCAATCCGTATTAGAAAGAAGAGGAAGCAGTTCACATATGAAGCAGATGACGAACCTATTTATAATCCGAAAGAAAAATTCAAAGTGAACTTTTACTTTGCAGTCATTGACACAGCAATACATTCGGTTGAAGAAAGATTCACATTGATGCAGCAAATTAGTTGAGTATTTGGCTTCATATATGATGTTATGAGAAGAAGTAAACAACACTGACGTCTTTACTTTCTCCACACCAGTCATGATTTTATAGACCTCTATCATATCCCCCCTTAGTTGTCTCATTTCCAAACTGAAAAGTCCCAGTCTTATTAATCTCTCCTCATATGGCAGCCGTTCCATACCCCTAATCATTTTTTGGCCCTTTTCTGAACCTTTTCCAATTCCAATATGTCTTTTTTGAGATGGGGCAACCACATATGAACGCAGTATTCAAGATGTGTGTGTATCGTGGATTTATACAGAGGCGATATGATATTTTGTCCTATTATCCAATCCTTTCTTAATGATTCCCAAAATTCTGTTCGATTTTTTGACTACCACTACACATTGAGTGGACATTTTCAGAGAACTATCCACAATGACTCCAAGATCTCTTTCTTTCTCATAACACAAGAACCAATTAAATTAATAGTCAGCAGGTTTAAAACAAACAACAGGAAGTATTTCTTCACCCAATGCACAATCAGCCTGTGGAACTCCTTGCCAGAGGATGTTGTGAAAACCAAGATTATACCAGGGTTCAAAAAATAACTAGATAAATTAATGGAGGATAGGTCCATCAATGGCTATTAGCCAGGATGGGAAGGGATGGTGTCCCCAGCCTCTGTTTGCTGGGAGGACAACAGGGGCTGGATCACTCGCTGATTCCCTGTTCTGTTCATTCTCTCTGGTGCACCTGGCATTGGCCACTGTCGGCAGACAGGATACTGGGCTAGATGGACTTTGGTCTGACCCAGTCTGGCCATTCTTATGTGTTAGGTGTAGTCAGAACTACAAAATAAAAGAGGGCAGACCCAAGGGAAACCCCAGAAGGAACCATCCCGCTAGCGATACTTGTCTATTGAGAGGTCCATCGGAGCCGAGAACACCGGTGGGGATGTGAAGAGGACCACGGCTGTAATTGTTGCACAAGTTTTTGTAGGATTTCTCTCTGCAGGACTAATTGGAACTTTGCTTAGCACTGGGGCCAGCACTGACAGCCAGGGAAGAGTGCCCCCTAGTGACCTCTTGTGACGAACTGCGACTGTTCTTAATGTGGTCTTTGAATGCTGAGTGGGGAGTGTTGGCTGGGAAGGCAGCGGAGTGTGGCTAGGATGGTCTGCATTGGGGGATGGGAGACTGGCCGTGAGGGAGAATACCTGAGCATGTAACATGAGAACCCAGGAAGGGGTTAGAGGCCAGGTGACACCTTTGCCTGGGAAACTGAACAAAGGCTGTGGGAGGAGTCACTGGAGGGGGAGTTTCAGAGCTGGCTGGTGGAATGGCTGGGAGGCAGATGGGGCTCTGACCCCCCCAAGGGGCTGTGGTGCCCTGGGACCCCAAGATGCACCTAATTGGGGGGGATCCTGTTGTCTGTGCCTGCAAGACCTGTCTTGGATTGTGTTCCTGTCGTCTAAATAAACCTTCTGCTTTACTGGCTGGCTGAGAGTCATGGTGAATCGCAGGAAGCCGGGCGTGCAGGGCCCTGAGTCCCCCATACTCCGTGACACCTCTGCCACCACTCCTGCAGCACAGTGCCCCCTAGCAGTGCACACTGGGGTATCAGAGCCAGGTCTGACTGCCAGGGGAGAGCGCCCCTCTACTGAGCCCCTCCTCCTCCTGCCAGCAGCATAGCACCTCCTAGTGCAGCAGTGGGATAGTGGGGCCTGTCCCGGACTCACAGGTCGTGCCCACTCTTGTCCCCGTACAGTCTCTGGGGGGAACCCCCTTCAGTGTGACAGCCCTTCTCGGGGGTCCACTCTCTCGGGGTCAGGCCCCTCCGCCTCCTGGAGCTGCACCTCTCTGAGCCTTAGCACCTCTGTCTCTCTCCGTGGGCCCCCTCAGGGAGTCCACTCGCTCTGGACCCCCGGGGCCTCCACCCCCGAAGGGGTTGATGCAACCCTGTTCTCTAGACCGGAGTGACGCTCAGCCAGCATAAAACAGGAGGGTTTATTGAGAGTTGAACACAGCACAGGAAACTCTCAGTGTCACAGGCCTGCCCTCCCTCAGCACAGCCCATCCCAGTCTCCCTGCATCAAGGAGGGCTCTGCCTGCTCCCCCTCTCCAGCCCAGCCCCCCCCTGCTCCCAGCTGGGCATCTCATATCCCCGGCCCCAAGCACCGCCTCTGTCCATTGTCTTCTCTCCAGGTCGTAAACTGGGGCCTCCTCTCCTCGCTTCTGTCCTCTGGCTGGAACTGGCTGGTTAGGTCACTGGGTCCTCACTCTGCAGCCCATTGTCCGCCCACTGGCCAGAACCGGCTGCAACTCCTGAGCTGGGTCTCCGTGTCGCCAGGTCACCGGTCGCTGGGGTATCCATTCTCCAGGCCATCGGCTGGTGTCCCAAGTTCCCTCTCCTGTCCTCCGTAACAACAAACTCCCTCTCCCCTGACCTCGTTAAACCAGTAACACCCAGGGAAACTGAGTCCCACCCCCTCCACATGCAAACCATTGAAACCCCACAGAAAACAAGAAACCCCCCCCCCACTTCGTCACAGTGCCCATTCTTGGCCCCGTCCATTCCCTGGGGGGAACCCCCTTCAGTAAGACAGCCCTTCTTGGGGGTCCACTCTCTCTTCTGGGTTACGCCCCTCTGACTTCTTTACTTTCTCCACACCAGTCATGATTTTATAGACCTCTATCATATCCCCCCTTAGTCGTCTCTTTTCCAAAATGAAAATCCCAATCTTATTAATCTCTCCTCATATGGCAGCTGTTCCATACCCCTAATAATTTTTTTGCCCTTTTCTGAACCTTTTCCAATTCCAATATGTCTTTTTTGGGATGGGGCGACCACATATGAACGCAGTATTCAAGATGTGGGTGTACCATGGATTTATACAGAGGCAATATGATATTTTGTCTTGTTATCCGATCCTTTCTTAATGATTCCCAAAATTCTGTTCACTTTTTTGACGGCCACTGCACATTGAGTGGATGTTTTCAGAGAACTCTCCACAATGACTCCAAGATCTCTTTCTTGCGTAGTAACAACCAATTGAGACCCCATCATTTTATAGGTCTGGTTGGGATGATGTTTTCCAATGTGCATTGTTTTGCATTGATCAACACTGAATTTCATCTGCTATTGTGTTGCCCAGTCACCCAATTTGGTGAGATCCCTTTGTAGCTCTTCGCAGTCTGCCTGGAACTGAACTATCTCGAGTAGTTTTGTATTATCTGCAAATTTTGCCATCTCACTGTTCATGCATGAAGGTGTGTCACGGACTCACAGGCCCCCCGTGCTCTCTCGGCTCCATAGAGTCCCCAGGAAGAGCTCCCTTCAGTCTGACAGCCCTTCTCGGGGTCCTGTCTCTCTTGGGGGCTAAGCCCGGGGTCCCACCATCTCCTGGAACTGCACCTCTGAGTCTCCAGCCCACCTGGCTCCCTCTGGGAGCCCCCTCAGGGGGTTCCCTTGCTCTGGCCCCATGGGGCCACCACCACCAGAGGGAGCGATGCCCCTGATCTCCAGCCTGCAGAGACTCTCAGCCGGCATAAAACAGGAGGGTTTATTGTATGGCCAAACCCAGCCCAGGAAGTTCTCAGGGGCTCGGGTCTGGCCAGTCTCAGCACCGTGAAGCTGGGTCTGTCCAAGTGGGTCCAGACCCCTCTTTGTCCCCGGTCCAGAAGCGACTCCCTTCCAGCTGACCCCCCATATCATCTTCCCCAAACCCCCTGCTCTGCCCTTTGTTTTCCTTCCAGGCAAACAGATCACCGGGACCTTCTCTCTTCCATCCTTTGTCCTCCCACTGGCCAGAACTGGCCAGCTCCCAAGATGCGCTGGGCCTCTGGTCACTGGTTGCTAAGTTCTACCATATCCAGGCCGTTGTCCGGTGTCCAGGCTGCTAGGCAAGGTCACACCTGGTCCTCTCTCCAGTCCCGAGCCCCCCTGCTTCACATCTGGGCAACTGATATCACATTCCCCAAGTCCTGCCTCTGTCCCTTGTCTTCTCTCCAGGTAAACAGGGTCACCTGGGCCTCCTCTCCCTTCTTCTGTCTTCTGGCCCCCTCTGGCTGGAACCGGCTGGTCAGGTCACCGGGGTCCTCTCTCCGCCGCCCATTGTCCTCCCACTGGCCAGAACCAGCTGTGTCTCCCGAGTTTGGCCTCCCAGTCACCATGTCACCAATCGCTGGTGTCTCCATTCTCCAGGCTATTGGCTGGGGTCCTAAATTCCCTCACTGGTCCTCTGTAACAACAAACTCCCTCTCCCCTCACCTCGTTGAACCAGTAACACACAGGGAAACTGAGTCTCACCCCCACTGCATGCAAACTATTGAAAAAAACAAGAAAACTCTCCACTTCATCACATCTCTCCAAATTTTGATTCTGAACTGAGCGGGGTTACTTAGCTAGTGACCTGGGGAAGTTCAGGGCTCCGCCCAATGGTCAAGCATCGGTTTAGATGTGCTGTGGTGAGGGAGGCCAGGCCTGTGGGCTTGGAGAGTTTCCTATGCTGGGTTCAGATGCTCAATAAACCCTCCTGTTTTACGCTGGCTGAGAGTCACTCCGGTCTAGAGAATGGGGTTGCATCAACCCCTTCAGAGGGTGGAGGCCCTG
This sequence comes from Emys orbicularis, assembly GCF_028017835.1. Lineage (NCBI taxonomy): Eukaryota > Metazoa > Chordata > Testudines > Emydidae > Emys > Emys orbicularis. Next base: position 19,501,337 of record NC_088703.1, read on the forward strand.
GGGGTCCAGAGCGAATGGACTCCCTGAGGGGGCCCATGGCGAGAAACAGGTGTGCTAAGGCTCAGAGAGGTGCGTCTCCAGGAGGTGGAGGGGCCTAACCCCGAGAGAGAGTGGACCCCTGGGAAAAGGGCTGTCTCACTGAAAGGGGCACCCCTGCCATGTACCACATGGGGCCAAGAGTGGGCACAATCTGTGAGTCCGTGACAGCCCCCACCTGGGATGTGAACTCATGGGAAAGTACCTCTGAACTCTGAGTCTCCACTGACGAAGGACAACACCGGTGTGGGGGGAGGGAAAACGGAGGGGCAGGTTACATGAACATTTGTTTGTTGAACTACATAAAGTTTATGACCAAGGACAACACCGGTGTGTGGGGTGCGGTGGAGGGAAAATGGAGGGACAGGTTAAATGAACATTTGTTCGTTGGACTATATAAAGTTTATAACTTATATAAATATAAGTTTCCAGTAGGCCAAGATTTTTAAAAGGTATAATTTGCAAGGTTGTTTTCTCACATTGTTGCTATCTTGAGAGGTCATTAAGTTGTGGAGTTTCTGTATTAAATATTTTTATTATTATAATTAATTTTTACATAAGAACAGCCATACTGGGTCATATCAAAGGTCCATCTAACCCAGTATCCTGTCTTCTGACAGTGTCCAATGTCAGGTGCCCCAGAGGGAATGAACAGAACAGGTAATCATCAGGTGATCCATCCCCTGGTGCCCATTCCCAGCTTCTGGCAAACATGCTAGGGACACTCAGAGCTTGGTGTTGCATCCCTCCCCATCCTGGCTAATAGCCACTGATGGACCCTAACCTCCATGAACTTATCTAGTTCTTTTTTTAATCCTGTTATAGTTTTGGCCTTCACAACATCCTCTGGCAAAGAGTTCCACGGGTTGACTTTATGTTGTGTGAAGAAGTACTTCCTTTTGTTTTTTATAAAACCTGCTACCTATTCATTTCATTGGGTGACCACTAGTTCTTGTGTTATGTGAAGGAGTAAATAACATTTCCTTATTCACTTTTTTCACACCAGTCAAGATTTTATAGACCTCCATCATATCCCCCCTGAGTCGTCCCAGTCATTTTAATCTCTCCTCCTGTTCTATACCCCTAATCATTTGAGTTGCCCACCTCTCTACCTTTTCCAATTCCAATATATCTTTTTTGCGATGGGGTGACCAGATCTGCACACAGTATTCAAGATGTGGTGTACCATGGATTGATGTAGCGGCTCTGTGATATTTTATGTCTTGTTATCTATCCCTTTCTTAATGCTCCTTAACAATCTGTTCGCTTTTTGACTGCCGCTGCACACTGAGTGGATGTTTTCAGAGAACCATCTACAATAACTCCAACATCTTTCTTGAGTGGTAACAGCTAATTTAGACCCCATCATTTTGTATGCATAATTGAGATTGTTTTCCAGTGCGCATTACTTTGCATTTATCAACATTGAATTTCATCTGCCATTTTGTTGCCCAATCACCCAGTTTGGTGAGATCACTTTGTAACTCTTCGCAGCCTGCCAGGAATTTAACTATCTTGAATTGTTTTGTATCATCTGCAAATTTTGGCAACTCACTGTTTACCCCTTTTTCCTGATCATTGATGAATATGTTGAACAGTAATGGTCCCAGTACCGACCCCTCAGGGATACCACTATTTATCTCTCTCCATTCTGAAAACTGATAATTTATTCCTACCCTTTGTTTCCCATCTTTTAACCAGTTACTGATCCATGAGAAGATTTTCCCTTTTATCCCATGATGGATTACTTTTCAAAAGTCAATTTAAATTTTTTTAAAAAAATTTATATTTGTTTTAGAAATCTAGAACTGTTATGTGTTTTGGTGTAATTTGCATTATCCTTATGTTAAATTTGCATTATCTTAACAACATTTAATTTATTCATATCTCTTTTCTATGTTGCAGATCAAAGTGAAAATGAAAAGACAAAAAAAATGCAACAATTTTTCCACTCAAAGGCCTCAAAAACCAATCAAGGTGAAGAACACACCAAGAACCAAGAATATATCAATATGTCATCTGAAGATTCAAGTGGTGTATCTACATCCGACCAGCCCGAAGCACAAATACAGCTACCTAGTGAAGAAAGTGTCTCCAAAACCTAAAGGCAGTTCCCGATGTTTGTCAGTCAAAGTGTTCCCATTTATTGAAGTTACAAAAGATGGCTACTGGTGTGCCTCTTGCAAAAAAGCTTACGAAGAAGGAAAGCTTCCCAATGCTATAATTGGTAAAAGTGGAGGAGCTTGGTTTGCCAGACCGATCAGCAAAGCCAGTGCTGACCAACTACGTGAAATGACTGCAAAACACCAGGGCTCTAGACTGCATCAACATGCAGAAAGCCTTATAAGCCCACTTTCAAAGCCAATTTTAGAAGTACTTAATGAGGCTGTTAAGAATGCTGGAGACACAATACAGTTCATGTGAACAAACATGGCTGTGACATCATACTTTCTATTTAAGCAAGAGATACCACACACTACAAACTGGAGGCCAATGTTAAGTGCACTGTCACTTGTTCATCCTGAAGTTGAACACTGGTGGACCGGCACATGCTCACTATCTTTCTGCAAGAAACTCAGCGACTGGTTAGAAGCATGTGGTGCAACAGTGAAAGACTCAACAGTTGAAAAAGTGAAGAACTCTCTCACCACATTCAAAACATTTGTATACATGGCTGATGAATGCACCGATGCAAATGGGGGTCAAGTATTAAGTCATTGTGTACGTCATCTTGATGTCATTGGTAGGCCAGTAGATGCATTTCTAGATGTTCACGTTATAGAAGACACATCGGCTGCATCTGTGACAACCCACATCTTAGAGTTACATGCTTGTCAATTGGACCCCAAACAGATATCTGCTTGTGCATTTGAAACTTCTCTGGAAGACATGGTGGAGTACAAGCTTTGCTCAGAGAAAAGTGTAATCCATAATGTTACCCAAAATTGGGCCAGCTAGTAAGCTTAGGGAGGACTAATGACCCACCAGAGTTTGGCAGAAAGCAGTACGTTTATTATACTGAGAGCTAAGCTCAAAAGAAGGGGGGGGGGACACGTCACACTCACACTCGCATACTCACGCTCCCAGGACAGGCACGGCACTGGAGATGTCAGGATCCTTCAAAGGAAGTGTCCCACAGCGCAGTGATGGATGGTGCGATGAGGTAAGTCTACCCGAGGCACGATGGAAGGCAACGCGGCGAACCACTGGTCAGGCGGTCCGGGCGAAGGGCCTTCACGGGAGGTACAAGCTTGTGAGTGCACTGCTGAGCACATGGCCCCTTCCCCTTTTAAGAACCTGCTCCTCATGGCCTGCGACTAGAGATGACTTGGCCGCGTCTGGTTGGTCACACTCCACCTCAGGCAGTGTCCATGCAGTGTCCATGCATTGGGTGTGTGAGCGCTGCCTAATTAGAGTCCCAGACACCTTGTCTACCTGGGAGCTCTTCTGATCTTCCAGCTGTTCAAGCAGCCCATTCATCCCACAAGCATTACAGGAGGGAGGGGGAGGGGGAAAGCCACTTCACAGGTATTAAGTGGAGTGAGACACTACCAGCAATGGGGCTGCCATGTGATCAGGAGAGAACAGAGAATTTGAACAGAGTGGAATATCATACGACGAATGAAGATTTGGCTTCAACTTCTTTTTTATCATCACTAGTGGCTCGACCTGATCTCTGTGCTACGTTTCCTGGAATGAAAGAAGTAGGAATTCATCTCTTGCTACTCCCAGTTACAACAGCTACAGTTGAGCGTTCCCAGTTACAACAGCTACAGTTGAGCAGTCGCTGGGTGGTGGTGTCTGTAGATGGAGGTGGAAGAGAGAGGAAGAGCATGGCAAACATCTCTCCCTTTTATCATGTCCTTTCTTCCCTCTTGGCTTTGCCCCCCACTTCAGAGTCAGGTGAGCTGTCAAGGCTGCTTCCCCACTCTGAACTTTAGGGTACAAATGTGGGGGCCTGCATGAAACTTCTAAGCTTAACTACCAGCTTAGATCTGGTCCGCTGCCACCACTCCCAAAGTGCTAATTCCCTTCCCTGGGTAGCCTTGAGAGACTTTTCACCAATTCCCTGGTGAATACAGATCCAAACCCCTTGGATCTTAAAACAAGGAGAAATTAACCATCCCCCCTCCTTCCTCCCACCAACTCCTGGTGGATCAAGATCCAACCCCCTTGGATCTAAAAACAAGGAAAAATCAATCAGGTTCTTAAAAAGAAGGCTTTTAATTAAAGAAAAAGGTAAAAATCATCTCTGTAAAATCAGGATGGAAAATAACTTTACAGGGTAATCAAACTTAAAGAGCCCAGAGGAACCCACTCTAGCCTTAGGTTCAAAGTTACAGCAAACAGAGATAAACACTCTAGCAAAAAGTACATTTACAAGTTGAGAAAACAAAGATAAACTAACACACCTTGCCTGGCTGTTTACTTACAAGTTTGAAATATGAGAGACTTGTTCAGAAAGATTTGGAGAGCCTGGATTGATGTCTGGTCCCTCTTAGTCCCAAGAGCGAACAACCACCAAAACAAAGAGCACCATCAAAAGCCTTCCCCCTACCAAGATTTGAAAGTATCTTGTCCCCTTATTGGTCCTTTGGGTCAGGTGTCAGCCAGGTTACCTGAGCTTCTTAACCCTTTACAGGTAAAAGGATTTTGGAGTCTCTGGCCAGGAGGGATTTTATAGTATTGTACATAGGAGGGCTGTTACCCTTCCCTTTATAGTTATGACATGAGCATTACCTCATCGCAGTCCCAAACTGACCAAAGGAACGGGGGTGACTCACTCGAGAGGCCAACAGATCCTTTGTTGCTGCCTAGGCCAGTGTCCTTTGTTCTGGTGAGGTGAGGTGAGGTGAGGTGGAGGAATAGCTCAGTGGTTTGAGCATTGGCCTGTTAAACCCAGGGTTGTGAGCTCAATCCTTGAGAGGGCCACTTAGGGGTCTGGGGCAAAAATCAGTACTTGGTCCTGCTAGTGAAGGCAGGAGGCTGGACTCAATGACTTTTCAGGGTCCTTTCCAGTTCTATGGGTTTGTCCCATACATGCCCTGATGAGGTGTGAATTGTCCCTCTGTTCCTGGAGAGCTTTGCCTGGGCTTGTTTTAAACCAGGAGGACACATTTTCAGCCTCATAACTATATACATGAAATTACAACCTATAACATTACTGTAACAACAATGCTCAGTGCATCATGAGCCTTCTGAAGACACCTGAGATGACAAACTTTGCATTGGATGCCACACAATCATATTATGAGGATGAACATGGGGGTGCAAGGTGTTTACCCCTGAGGTACAGAGTGTCACAGGCAGGGACTAGCAGGCTCAGGGGGGCTCTTTAAGCAGGAGTTAAGGGAAACTGAGGCAACAGGGAGACGTCCGATGTCTGAGCGCCCAGGGACAGGCAGACAGGGATCAGTCGCGTCTCTCCAGGCCAATCTGTGGGTCTGGAGGCTGCAGGGGCCAGGATCTTGGGGTGGGGAGCATCTCGTGCAGAGGCCAGGATGGTGGAGTTGAGGGGACTCTTACTCCGCACACCACTGAACGGCAACAAAGCCTTGTTCAATGGAAAATAGTCTCCCACCCCCTGCAGGGGGGATTCAGAACTGCCCCACTCTGTGTCCTAGCCCCTGCACTGCTCCCAGCAAGTGATGATTCCTATGTTGCCCCAGGGGCCCTTGCGGGGAAGTCCCAAGGAGGGGATTAGCTGTGGGGCTCTCCCTTCTGCAGCTTTGCCCAGAGTCAGGCCATGAACCCTAGCATCCTGCCCAACTGATGCCCTTCCCCAGAGGTGCCGCATCCCAGTGCCGGGTGACGGGTCACTGTATGACCAGTGCCCACCACAGATGTGGCCGCATCCCAGCGCTGGGCGATAGGTCCCTGTATAACCAGCCCCGCACCCCACCCCATCTCCCCCAGGTGTTACACACATTCCGGGCACGGGCTCAGGGGGGCTGTGGGGTGCCCAGGTTGGGCTGGTTTGTGGTTCTGTGTTTATTGCAAATCTGAAGATTAACAGGAAGCAAAATAACATAAACAGCCATACACCAGCCCTTACATGTGGGCCTTGGCAGGGCAGGGTGACAGCAGCTCGATGGGATGGGGATGCAGTGGGGGGAGGGCAGCATCCCCCCATAATCTTCCCTGGAAGCAGAGTTCTCTGGGGCTGGAACTGCAGGGGGGTGAGTCTGTTGCCCCCTGGGGGCCAACGCCCCATGGCTACGGGGGGCTCTCACTGTGGGGCCCCTGGCTCACGTTGATCGCGGCATACACGCTGGGCTGGGCGGGCTCAGGGGCAGGGGCCGGGCCCCCCCGCTTGGCCTGCAGCACCTGGCCGTCCAGCTCGGCGTAGGTGAGTCCGTCGGTGCCGGGGTCGGGCTCCTGGGGCTGGGAGGGGAGAGAGTCACTGGGGTGTGTGTGAATCCACCACACCCCAACACACACAGAGCACAGGGTACATACACACACACACACATACAAACACACTCACACCTGCAATCCCAGCTGGCGATCCCATAAGTCCCTCCCAGCAACCTGACCCCCACCACAAACTACTGAGTGTGCCAGATAAGGTGAGTGGGGTCCATGTGGGTCAGGGTTGGGGGTCAGGCCCCATGGGGGATCAGAGGACACTTACCAAGGTCTGTGTCTCTTTCCCTTCATCGATGGAGGCGTCTGCAGAACAGAGACACCCGCTGAGCTGCACCCCCGACCGGCCCCGCGCAGAACCCCACACCCAGCTCCGACCCCTCCATCCAGCTATGGGGCTCAGAGCCCGGCACAGCCACCCCCGCCACTCCCCTGCCGTTCAGCATGGGCCAGGGTCATTAGCCCCATGTTACAGAGATGAAAACTGAAGCACAAAGATGTCTAGGGGGTTACAGCGGGGTGGGGGGCTGGGAGTCCGAACTCCTGTGTTCTCTCCCTGGCTTGGGAGGAGAGTGGGGTCTAGACTAGTGGTTAGAGCAGGGGGCTGGGAGCCAGGAGTGGATGGGGAACTAGAGTGGGAAGGGAGGGAGGCCCCAGGGAGCTCCTGGGAGTCCAACACTCTCAGCTGATACTGGCTACCTCTGGGACCCTCTCCTTAGTCCCGCCCAGCAGCAGCTATAAATCAGGCCCTGCCCCATATGGGTGGAGCCCCCACAAGCCCCTCCCCTCCCCAGAGGTCCTGCCCCACCCTGGTACCCCCCTGGGTGTGTTACTCACAGGTGGGGTCTTCCTGAGCTGGTGCCTTTAATGCCACCATAGGGCTGGTGCTAAAAGAGAAAATTCCCTTGTAAATGTCATATCCCCCCACCTGTGGGGAGATTCCTCAACACACCCAGAGAGCCCCCATCCTGCCTCACACTGAACCCAGTTCCCTAAACCCCCCTTTCCCCAACCACCAGACCTCACCCCCACCCCGCTCTAACAACTAGACCCCACTCCCCTCCCCAAATTGGGGACAGAACCCAGGAGCACTGTGACCCCGGCAGGTTGATTCGGAGGTGTGACGAACTGGGACAGTTCTTACTGTGGGCTTTGAATGCTGACAGGGGAGTGTGGCTAGGATAGTCTGCATTGGGGGATGGGAGACTGACCGAAGGAGAATACCTGAGCATGTAACATGAGAACCCAGGAAGGGGTTAGAGGCCAGGTGACACCTTTGCCCGGGAAACTGAACAAAGGCTGTGGGAGGGGTCGCTGAAGGCAGAGTCTCAGGAGCTGGCTGGGGAGATGGCTGGGAGGCAGACGGGACTCTGACCTCCCAAGGGGGCTAGGGTGCCCTGGGACCCCAAGATGGACCTAACTGAGGGGGGTCCTGTTGTCTGTGCCTGCAAGACCTGTCTTGGAATGTGTTCCTGTCGTCTAAATAAACCTTCTGTTTTACTGGCTGGCTGAGAGTCATGGTGAATCACAGGACGCCGGGGGTGCAGGGCCCTGAGTCCCCCACACTCCGTGACAGGAGGGGGCAGGAGCTGGGTTCCTACCTGCTCAGTCTCGGTGCGGCTCCTTTTCCTGCAGAGGGACACAAACCAAAATCCCCCATGAGCCAATCGGGATCCGCTGATACCAGTGCCGGCCACTCACCCCCACAGGGCAGCAGGGATGGGGGTGCCTGGGGGGTCCCCTCTGCCGCTGGTGCTGAACCTGGATCCCTGCTGGGGTGCGATGGACCAGCAGGGGGCAGCGCAACACCAGAGCATGCTCCAGGGGCTAGGGGCAGATTAACTCAGGGGGCTTTTCCTGTCCCCAATCCTCCCTCATTAGTGACTTGTTATAACGAACCTGGTCCACAGCTTGGCTCCCCTGGCACCTGAGAGGCACGGTACTGGTGGCTCTTTATACAGGGACCCCTCGCCCAGGGCTGAGATGCAACCACCTCTGGGGTGGGTGTGACAGCTGTGTGTACAGGGATTACTCATGCAGCAGAACCACCTGCTGAGCCTTCACCCCCACCCCCGTCCTTGGCTTTCCTGGCACAGTCCCCCATCCAAGCCGTGACCCCATCCCGCCCTGCTTAGCAGCAGGTTTAACCCTTCCCTCGCTGGGGGGGCACTTACTGGCTTGGGTTTTTCTGAAGCAGACGAAGGCCACAAGGAGGAGGAGGAGGACAGCAGCTACCACACTCACCCCGGCGATGATGGGGCTGGTCAGACCCGGATGTGCCGGTGATTCCAATCCATCTGGGAAACAGCAGAGCCGTGAGTGCCAGGAGTGGCTGGTCTTTTCCCCCCGCAGCCCCTCCCACCCCAGGCGGTGCCCAAGGGGCTGGGGCTCCGCAGGGAACAGGCAGCAGAAAATTCTATGGGGAGGATTTTGGGGCCCCAGGGTATCAAGTGGGGTCAGAGCCAGCAAGATTTGGGGGATTTGTAGTGCTAGGGAGCACTGGACTGCAGGGGGTGGGGGGCTCAGCAGGGGGCATTCGCCCCATCAGTCAGGGCTGGCCTGATTGCCCCAGCACGGCGCTAGGGGGCGCTGTCTGATCCATCCTGGCCATCATTTCTAAGGCATTTCAACCCCTGCCTCATGGCCACACTGGCTCAGGCCAATGGGCCCAGCTAGCCCGGTATCCGGCCTCCCATGCTGGCTCTTCCTGGCTGCTTCATGGGGAGCTCCAACGCACCGCCCTCCCGTCCATGGCCACTGATGGGCCTAGCTGCCCCCAGAGGAAGCCTCCAGCTGCCCCGTTAGCGGTGGGTTCGTGTCTGAGCAGGAGGCTTCGGTCCCCTCCCAAATCTGTTGGCGTCGGTGGGGGGGAGTCACTGCCCCTGTGAACAGCCTCCATCCCTTCCCCTGGTCAACCACTGGGGGAAGCTGCCCCATAATCTGTGACTCAATAGATTCCCCCCCAGCCCTAGTACCTGACCCCGCACTGCCCGGGCGGGTGGGAGCCGGCGCCACTCGAGGCTGGGTTGGGGGGTTCCCCCTGTGGGGGGCGGGGGGGGGAACCGACCCGACCCAGCCTGGAGCAGCATCAGTCAGGGCGTGGGGAGGGGCTGAAACACTGACTCAGAGATCGCCCCCCACCCTCCGCGACCACTGGTAGATCAGACACAGGCCCTACGGCCCTGGCCAAGTGGGGGGCCCCAGAGCTCTGGCTGCCGGGCGAGGAAGATGGGAGAAGCCGCAGCACCCCGACCCTGGTCCCCCGCAGGAGCATGTAGGGGGGGTAGGGGAAGCCTTAGCAACGGGACCTCCACTGTGGCCCCAGGATGGCCTCAGGGCTGGGGGACTCTCACTCCCCGCTGCGCCCCAGGGCTGAGGCGTGGGGACAGAGCTTCTCCGGTCTTGGGGACGCAGTAGCGGGGGGGCCATAAAGTAGCAAATGGGTTGCAGGGCTGCAGTGGGGGGACAGATAGGGACAGGACCGTGGGTGGAATAGGGGAGGGGTCCCTGGGAAGGGGCAAAGTGGGTGGGGCCGTGGGTGGGGTTGCAGGCCGAGGAGGCGGGACAGGAGAGGGACGGCAGGTGGGAGGGGTGGGGAGGGACCCCCCTTTCTCTGGTCCAGGGCCCCAGGAAACCTTGTTTCACCTCTGCCCGTGACTCAGCATCGATCGTTACTGTCAGTCCCGGGGAGGGGGGTTTGTGGCTGGGGATGGTGCTGGCTGGGCAGCCCCTGGGCCCTGACTCCTCTGTGAGTCCCCAGAGCGGGGGCAGCTGGGGGAGCATCCCCTTGGAAAGGCCCCTGCTCTGCAGCTCCCCCTGGGGGCAGGATCCCCCCTTCCTTGGCCCTGAATCTCCAGGAGCTGCTGCTCCCCCCTGGCTGGGGAACTCCCCAGTGACACTGTCCCCGCCCGCTGTCCAGGTGAGTCCTAGGGCTCTGGGCAGAGCCTGGCTCTGAGCATCCCTTCTGGGTGCCGACCTTCTGGTGGTCCGGCTGGGAGCGGGGACGTGGAGCTGGGCCCCTCACCTGCTACCACCAGCTGCACGGGGTCGCTGGGCTGCGAGGAGACGAAGGGCTCTGATCGGGGCCGGTAGCTGCAGCTGTAGCTCCCTCCGTGCTGCCGGCCCACGGTGGGGATGCGGAACTCGGCCCCGTCCCCAGCAGGGTCCATGTGTTGCTGCGGGTTCAGGTCTCCAGCCTTGTGCAGGAAGAACCTCACCTCCCGGTGCTGCTCCTGACACCGGATGGTGACGTCTGCCCCTGGGGCGGTGACCCCAGTGGGGCTCAGAGAAATGGAGGGTCTGGGTAAACTGGGATCTGCGCACAGGAGACAGGCTATGAGAGCCAGACCCGGGCACCCACCCAGCCCCGTCCTCCAGCTGCAGAAGAGAAGAGTGAGGGGGGATTTGATAGCAGCCTTCAACTACCTGAAAGGGGGTTCCAAAGAGGATGGAGCTCAGCTGTTCTCAGTGGTGGCAGATGACAGAACAAGGAGCAATGGTCTCAAGTTGCAGTGGGGAAGGTCTAGGTTGGATATTAGGAAACACTATTTCACTAGGAGGGTGGTGAAGCACTGGAATGGGTTCCCTAGGGAGGTGGTGGAATCTCCATCCCTAGAGGTTTTTAATGCCCGGCTTGACAAAGCCCTGGCTGGGATGATTTAGTTGGGGTTGGTCCTGCTTTGAGCAGGGGGTTGGACTAGAGCCCCCTGAGGTCCCTTCCAACCCTGATATTCTATGATTCACCGGGCACAGGCAGATCCAGGGGCCCCCTGGCAGAGATTCTCTCCCAGATCCCAGAGTCACCCTGACCCAGAATCCAGCTCTGTGAGCTGGGGTCCTCATATGCCATGTGTGGCCCCTGCCTCATTGACTGCATCTGGGCCCCCTGAGCACAGAGCAACTGATGGGCTGGTCTCTGACATCCAGCATCACAGGGCATGAGCCCCACACAGGAAGCGAGTCAGTCCCCCAGGAGTCAGTTTCCCCCATTGTGCGGGGGGGGGGGGGAAACTGAGGCACCCACAGATACACTTTACTTAGTGCAATCCCAGGGGCAGGGACAGTTTCTTCTTCGCTCTGCGTTTAGGCAGCGCCTGGCACAAAGGGGACCCTACATGTTCCCACAACACAAGGGATCCAGCGCTATTGAGGCCAGTGTTTGCAGAGGTCTCCACTAACTGTGGACATCTCGGTTTCTGGGTACTTGGCCTGAGATTCCTCAAGATTGAGGCCCCCACACAAAGAAGGACACTATTGGAAACCGCAACGTGCTTCCATCACACAGAGTCTGTGGCCGCGCCAGGAGCTGGGCCAGATCTCCTGCGTCCCAGCCCAGCGCCGTGTCCACCAAGCCACTGCTTCTCCTGCAGGCCCTGCATCATTCAGCCCCAACCAGGACACTGCCTGGGGCAGGGCCTGGAGAAAAGAGGGGACGGGATCATGGGGTTAAATAGCGACTCACGGTTCCTACGCACAAGTGGCAGCGTTAAAGTAGCCTCCCTGCCCCGAGTCTCCAGGGGCTGCTGCTCCCCCCTGGCTGGGGAACCCCCCAGTGACTCCGTCCCCGCTCCCCAGCTGGGCGTCCCCTCTGAGGGGTCAGGGCTCAGGGCAGAGCCTGGCTCTGAGCATCCCATTGGCACCGAGCCCCTGTGAGGGTCTGGCTGGGGGTGGGGCTGGAAATGGGGACGCCAAGCTGAGCCCCTCACCTCTCACCACCAGCTCCACAGGGTCGCTGGGGTACGACACGGCGAACGGCTCTGATCTGCTGTGATAGGAGCAGCTGTAGCTCCCGCCGTGCTCCCAACGCACGTTGCTGATGGGAAACACAGCCTCAAACCCATCTGAATCCACAGTTTGGAAATGGCGTCGCTCTTTATTCAGCATGAACTGCACGCCCTGGTGCTGCCCCCGACACCGGACGGTCACGGCTCCCCCCAGGGAGACCCCCCCGCTGGGTCTCAGGTAGATGCTGGGTTTGGGGTAGCTGGGCTCTGCAGTGGGAAGCAGACAGGCCGTGAGACGCAGGCCCCGTCACGCACTCCTGGGGTCCGTCCTCACCACGCAGCCTCAGTGCTGGGTCAGACCCGGCGGCCCTGAGGACGGGCTCCTGAATGCCTTTCCACAGGGACCAGAGTTTCCTCTGAGCACTGGGCTAACAGCATGAGACACGGAGAAACCCCAGCGCCTGGGGGCCCAGAGCTCTGCTCCCTGGCGGGTAACAGTCCACTCCAGTCTCCAGGGTCCATTCACTCCCTGGCTTCTCTGCTGGGAGGACTGGGAGCCAGGACTCCTGGTTTCTCTCCCCGGCTCTAGGAGGGGAGTGGGGTCTAGTGGGGAGAGCAGGGGGGATGGGGGCCAGAACTCCTGGGTTCTGTGCACAGCACCACCCCTGACTTGTAGGGGACTGTGGAAGTCTCTACTATACACTGAGATTTATAAACTTCAGCTCTGCCCATCACCCCGTAACTGATGTGTTGTCTGGGAAAGGCCCCCTGCTCTGCAGCTCCCCCTGGGGGCAGGGATCCCCCCTTCCTGTGCCCCAAATCTCCAGTGGCTGCTTCTCCCCCCTGGCTGGGGAACCCCACAGTGACTCCATCCCCGGCCAGGTGTCCCCTCTGCTGGACCCAGGGATCAGGGCAGAGCCTGGCTCTTAGCGTCCCATCAGTGTACAGACCCCCTGTGGGTCTGGCAGGGTGTGGGGTTGGGAGCCAGGACACTGAGCCGGGCCCCTCACCTGCTACAATGATCTCGACGGGGTTGCTGCGATACGACCAGCGATTCGGTTCCGTTATGGAGTGATAGTCGCAGGTGTAGCTCCCTCCATCTTCCCGGCTGACATTGGGGATGCGAAATTCAGCCATGGTCCCATCAGGCACCGACCGCACCTGCGGGTTCGGGTGTCCAGCTTTACGCAGAAAGAACTCCATGCCCGGGTACCGACCCTCACAGCGGATGGTGACACTTCCCCCGAGCGCCACCACCCTGCTGGGGCTCACCCAGATGATGGGTTTGGGGTATTCTCGCCCTGCTTTCAACAAGAGACAGGAGTTAAACAGGGGAGACACAGCCCCCTGCCTCCCCCTGCCCCAATTCAGTCCATCCATCATTCGGCCTCTCTAGGAGTCTGTCCCTACCAGGGTTGGCACTGGCTGCCCATGGGGCTCGGGGGCAGGGGGTTCACCCTGACATAACTCAGGACCCGGCTGCATGAGAGATCACCTGCCCTCCCCTCAGCCCCACCACAGGCCAGCCAGGGAGCCTGACCAGTGGGCCCTCTGCAGCTCTGCCCCCCGCCCTGTGGTTGGAAACAGTCTGTGACTGGCGGGAGTCACACAAGACCCACCTTTCCCCAGGCCCTGGGAACGGGGGGGCTGTGCGTGCAGGGGAGGGAGCTGTTGGGGGTGGTTCTGGGGTAGGGGCGGATCTGGGGGGTTCTCCGCATGGCTGCACTGACCGGGAATGTTTCAGTTACCCTGGAGCCCTGGCCACCGGGCGAGCAGGACAGGAGGAGGCCCAGAACCCCGACCCTGGTCCTCACAGAAGCACCATAGTGGGGACAGGGGAAGCCTTAGCACCAGGACCTCCGCGGCAGCCCCAGGACAGGAGGACTCTCGCTACCTGCTGTGGCCTCAGGGCTGGGGCACTCTGACTCCCCACTGCACCCCGGGGCCAGGGCGGTGGGACAGAGCTTCTACGGTCTGGGGGACGCAGTGGGGGCTGCGAGGCAGAAAGTAGAAAATGGGTTGCGGGGCTGCAATGGGGGGATGGAATGGGGCAGATACGTGGGTGGAATAGGGGCGGGGCCCCAGAGAAGGGGCAGAAAGGGGTGGGGCCATGGGAGGGGACGCAGGCTGAGGAGGCAGAACAGGAGAGTGACCGGATGGGCAGCCCCTGGGCCCTGACTCCTTTGAGTGCCCCCAGTGCAGGGGCAACTGGGGGAGCGTCCCCTGGCAAAGCCCCCCTGCTCTGCAGCTCCCCCTTGAAGCAGGGATCCCCCCTCCCTCAGCCCTTAACCTCCAGGAACTGCTGCTCCCCCCTGGCTGGGGAACCCCCTAGTGACACTGTCCCCGCCCCATGTCCAGGCGAGTCCTAGGGCTCTGGGCAGAGCCGGGCTCTGAGCATCCCATCAGGGTGCCGAACTTTTGAGGGTCCGGCTGGGAGCAGGGACGTGGAGCCAGCCCCCTCACCTGCTACCACCAGCTGCACGGGGTCGCTGGGCTGCGAGGAGACGAAGGGCTCTGATCGGGGCCGGTAGCTGCAGCTGTAGCTCCCTCCGTGCTGCCAGCCCACAGTGGGGATGCGGAACTCGGCCCCGTCCCCAGCAGGGTCCACGTGTCGCTGTGGGTTCTGGTCTCCAGCCTTGTGCAGGAAAAACCTCACGTCCCGGCGCTGCCCCTGACACCGGATGGTGACGTCTGCCCCCGGGGCGGTGACCCCAGGGGGGCTCAGAGAGATGGAGGGTCTGGGTAAGTTGGGATCTGCGCACAGGAGACAGACTGTGAGAACCAGACCCGGGCACCCACCCAGCCCCGTCCTCCAGCTGCAGAAGAGAAGAGTGAGGGGGGATTTGATAGCAGCCTTCAAATACCTGAAAGGGGGTTCCAAAGAGGATGGAGCTCGGCTGTTCTCAGGGGTGGAAGATGACAGAACAGGGAGCAGTAGTCTCAAGTTGCAGTGGGGGAGGTCTAGGTTGCATATTAGGAAGCACTATTTCACTAGGAGGGTGGTGAAGCACTGGAATGGGTTCCCTAGGGAGATGGTGGAATCTCCATCCTTAGAGGTTTTTAAGGCCCGGCTTGACAAAGCCCTGGCTGGGATGATTTAGTTGGGGTTGGTCCTGCTTTGAGCAGGGGGGTTGAGTAGATACCTCCTGAGCTGTCTTCCAACCCTAATCTTCTGTGATTCCCCAGCTGGCCCGAGGCACGGGCAGATCCAGGGGCCCCCTGGCAGAAATTCTCTTCCAGATCCAAGAGTTTTCCTGAGCCAGAATCCCGGCCCTGCGAGCTGGGCTCCCAAAACCACAGACACAGATCTGCGATTGCCTAGTTCTTAGGTTCTTCATATGTCGTGTGTGGCCTCTGCCTCATTCACTGTGTCCAGCCTTCCCTGAACACAGAGCAACTCACGGGCTGGACTTTGGCGCCTGGCACGGCAGGGCCTGAGCCCCACACAGGAAGGGAGTCAGCCCCCCGGGAGGCAGGGAGGGGTCTTTATCCCCATTCTACAGGCCACAGACAGATTCACTTTCCTTAGTGAGCTTCCAGGGGCAGGGACTGTCTCTTCGCCCTGAGTTTATGCAGCGCCTGGCACAGCGGGACCCTGATCATGGCAGGGGCCCCGGGCCCTACATGCTCCCCCAACACAAGGGATTCAGCGCTATTGAGGCCAGCATTTGCAGAGGTCTCCGCTAACTGTGGGTGTCTCGGTTTGTGGGCGCTCGGCCTGAGATCTCCCAAGATTGAGGTCCCTCCACAAGGAAGGAAACGTTTGAAAACTGCGACATGTTCCCATCACACAGAGAATGTGGCTGTGCCAGGAGCTGGGCCAGATCTCCTGGGTACAAGCACTATGCTGTGTCCACCAAGCCACTGCTTCTCCTGCAGCCCCTGCCTCATTCAGCTCCGGCCAGGGCACTGCCTGGGGCAGGGCTTGGAGAACAGAGGCGATGGGATCATGGGATTAAATAGCGACTCACGGTTCCTACGCACAAGGGGCAGCATTAAAGTTGCCTCCCTGCCCCGATTCTCCAGGGGCTGCTGCTCCCCCCTGGCTGGGGAACCCCCCAGTGACTCCGTCCCCGTTCCCCAGCCGGGCGTCTCCACTGCAGGGTCAGGGCTCAGGGCAGAGCCTGGCTCTGAGCATCCCATTGGCACCGAGCCCCCATGAGGGTCTGGCTGGGGGTGGGGTTGGGAACGGGGACGCCGAGCTGGGCTCCTCACCTCTCACCACCAGCTCCACGGGGTCGCTGGGGTACGACACGGCGAACGGCTCCGATCTGCTGTGATAGGAGCAGCTGTAGTTCCCGCCGTCCTCCCAGCGCACGTTGCTGATGGGAAACACAGCCTCAAACCTGTCCGAATCCACAGGTGGGAAATGGCGTCCCTCTTTATTCAGCACGAACCGCACGCCCAGGTGCTGCCCCCGACACCAGACGGTCACGGCTCCCCCCAGGGAGACCCCCCCGCTGGGTCTCAGGTAGATGCTAGGTTTGGGGTAGCTGGGCTCTGCAGTGGGAAGCAGACAGGCCGTGAGACGCAGGCCCCGTCACTCACTCCTGGGGCCCGTCCTCACCGCACAGCGTCAGTGGTGGGTCAGACCCGGCGGCCCTGGGGACGGGCTCCTGGATGCCTTTCCATAGGGCCCAGAGTTTTCTCTGAGCCCAGGGCTAACAGCATGAGACACGGAGCAACCCCAGCCCCTGGGGCCCAGAGCTCTGCTCCCTAGCGGGTGACAGGCCAGTCCAGTCTCCAGGGTCCATTCACTGCCTGACTTCTCTGCTGGGAGGTCTGGGAGCCAGGACCCCTGGGTTCTCTCCCCGGCTCAAGGAGGGGAGTGGGGTCTAGTGGGGAGAGCAGGGAGGATGGGGGCCAGGACTCCTGGGTTCTCTGCACAGCACCACCCCTTACTTGTAGGGGACTGTGCAAGTCTCTACTATACACTGAGGTTTATAACTTTCAGCTCTGCCCATCACCCCCTAACTGATGTGTTGTCTGGGAAAGGGCCCCTGCTCTGCAGCTCCCTTGGGGCCAGGGTCCCCCCTTCCTCTGCCCCAAATCTCCAGTGGCTGCTTCTCCCCCCTGGCAGGGAACCCCCCAGTGACTCTGTCCCCGCTCCCTGGCCGGGTGTCCCCTCTGCTGGGCCCAGGAATCAGGGCAGAGCCTGGCTCTGAGTGGTCCATTGGTGCAGAGACCCCTTGTGGGTCTGGCTGGGTGTGGGGCTGGGAGCCGGGACACTGAGCCGGGCCCCTCACCTGCTACAATGATCTTGACGGGGTCGCTGGGATATGACCAGCGATTCTGATCCGTTATGGAGTGATAGTCGCAGGTGTAATTCCCTCCATCTTCCCGGCCGACACTGGGGATGGGAAATTCAGCCACGGTCCCATCAGGCACCATCCGCACCTGGAGTTTTGGGTGTCCAGCTTTACGCAGAAAGAACTTCATGGATAGGTACCAACCCTCACAGCGGATGGTGACGTTTCCCCCGAGCGCCACCACCCTGCTGGGGCTCACCGAGATTGTGGGTTTGAGAAATTCATGCCCTGCTTTCAACAAGAGACATGAGTTAAACAGAGGAGACACAGCCCCCTGCCCCCCCACCCCAATTCAGTCCATCCGTCATTCAGCCTCTCTAGGAGTCTGTCCCCTACCAGGGTTGGCACTGCCTGCCCAGGGGCTTGGGGGCAGGGGGTTCAGCCAGACATAGCTGAGGACCCGGCTACATGAGAGATCACCTGCCCCCCCGGCCCCACTTGGGGACAGCCTGGAGGCCTGGCCAGTGGGCCCCCTGCAGCTCTGCCCCCCGTCCTGGTGTTGGAAATAGAGTCTGTGACCGACGGGAGTCACACATGTCCCAACTTTTCCCCAGGCCTTGGGATCGGGGGGTGGGGGGGGGGCTGTGAGTGCAGGGGTGGGAGCTGCTGGGGGTGGATGTGGGGATGGAGGTGGATCTGGTTTGTTCTCCCCATGGCTGCAGTGCCCGTGAATGTTTCTGTTCCCCGAGGGGCTCTAGAGCCGACGGACAGGCCCACCCCACGTATCCCCTCCCCCGTTGTTGATATTACCGTCCACCCCACAGACTGATACTCACCTCCCCAAACCTCGCTGTGCCGTGCCAGCCAGCAGCCTGGAGAGGAGATGGCTCGTTAGTGACCAGATCCCAGAGCAACTGGATCCTACACCCTGATCTCAGATCCCCCCAATGGGCACACACCCTGGCTGTCTCTGATACTCACCGAGGAGGAGGACGATGAGAGCAGATGCCATGATGGGGGCAGTGAGGGGCCTCTCAGGGTTGCCACCAACACCCCGGTGCCAAGCTCCACCGAGCCCCAAATAAGGAACTCAACTGGTGGCTCTAGCTACAGGAAGTCTATCATGTCTCGTCTCTTCCTGCGTCCATCACACGTTGTCTCTAATCTGCAGGCGAAATCTAGCGCAGCCAAAGCAAGCAGAGGTCCCTGCAAAACCCAGGAATCCCTGGGCCCATCAGCCTGGCCAAGCATCATGCAGCTCCCAGCTTATCTATGTCTCTGTGGGGGGGGGGGGGGGGAGAGGTCACCCTCAGTGTATCCTGCAGCATTGGGGAAAGTGCATCTGGCTGGGAACCAGGAGACCAGAGGGTCTTGTCTTCAATCTTCAACTGACCACTACAGTAGAACCACAGAGTTACAAACTGACCAATCAGCCACACCCCTCATTTGAAACTGGAAGTGAGCGATCAAATGGCAGCAGAGATAACTGAAAAAGCCCCCCAAATACAGAACAGTTCTGTGTTAAACATAAACTGCTAAACAAATAAAGGGAAAGTTTAAAAAGAAAAATTTGACAAGGGAAGGAAACTGTTTCTGTGCTTGTTTCATTTAAATTAAGCTGGTTAAAAACAGCATTTTTCTTTGGCATACTTAAGTTTCAAAGCTGTACTGAGTCCATGTTCAGTTATAAACTTTTGAAAGACCAGTGTGACAAAGTGGGGGATTTTCTTGTTTTTACGTAGGTTTTTCAATGGTTTGCATGCAGAGGGGGTGGGAATCAGTTTCCCTGAGTGTTACTGGTTTAATGAGGTGAGGGGAGAGGGAGGTTGTTGTGACAGAGGACCAGAGCGAGAACTTGGGACCCCAGCCAATGGCCTGGAGAATGGATACCCCAGCGACTGGTAACCTGGTGACTGGGAGGCCCAGCTCGGGAGTCACAGACGGTTCTGGCCAGTGGGAGGACAATGGTCTGTGAAGAGAGGATCACGGTGACCTGACCAGCCGGTTCCAGCCCGAGGGGGCCAGAGGACAGAAGAGAGGAGAGGAGGCCCAGGCGTCCCTGTTTATCTGGAGAGAAGACAATGGACAGAGGCGGGGTTTGGGGACGGTGATATCAGATGCCCAGCTGGGAAGCAGGGGGGCTCTGGGCTGGAGAGGGGGAGCAGGCAGAGCCCACCTGGAGGCAAGGGAGACTTGGATGTGCTGTGCTGAGGGAGGCCAGGCCTGAGGCCCTGAGAGTTTCCTGTGCTGTGTTTAGATGCTCAATAAACCCTCCTGTTTTACGCAAGCTCAGAGTCACTCCAGTCTAGAGAACAGGGTTGCATTATTCCTGCTGGGAGTGGAGGCCCCGGGGGTCCAGAGCGAGTGGACTCCCTGAGGGGGCCCACGTCGAGAGACAGGTGTGCTAAGGCTCAGAGAGGTGCAGCTCCAGGAGGTGGAAGGGCCTAACCCCGAGAGAGAGTGGACCCCCAAGAAGGGCAGTCTCACTGAAGGGGGTTCCCCCCATGGACCGCATGGGGCCAAGAGTGGGCACCACCTGTTAGTCCGTGACACCCTAGTCTCATATCCCCCCCAGGGGCACACACCCTGGCTGTCTCCGATACTCACCGAGGAGGACAGTGAGAGCAGATGCCATGATGGGGGCTATGAGGGGCTCCTCAGCAATTGGGTTGCTGGACTTAAGACCCTGAGGGGAAAAGGACACTGCCAAACTTACTTGGGGGTGGGTCTTTTGCTCATGGTTTGTGTTATGAATCCTGTTTGTGGTGTTTCCCCAACATAATGCCGCATTGTTTCCCTCCTTTATTAAAGGCTTTTGCTACACTCAAACTCTGTGCTTGCGAGAGGGGAAGTATTGCCTCTTAGAGGCGCCCAGGGGCGTGGTATGTAATTTCCCCAGGTCACTGGGTGGGGGCTTGAGCCGGTTTTGCATTGTGTTATTTATTGAAACGGAACCCCTAGATACTGAACCCGGCCCTTGTTGCTGCCAACTCTGATGGGTAGAAGGGTTACACAGAGGACCAGTGATGGAACTTGGGACCCCAGCCAATGGCCTGGAGAATGGAGACCCCAGTGACTGGTGACTGGTAGGCCCAGCTCAGGAGTCACAGCTGGTTCTGGCCATTGGGAGGACAATGGACTGTGAAGGGAGGACCAGCCGGTTCCAGCCAGAGGGGGCCAGAGGACAGAAGAGAGGAGAGGAGGCCCAGGTGACCCTATTTACCTGAAGAGAAGACAATGGACAATGGCTTGGGGCCGGTGATATCAGATGCCCAGCTGGGAAGCAGGGGGGCTCGGGACTGGAGAGAGGGAGTAGGCAGAGCCCACCTGGATGCAGGGGAGACTTGGATGAGCTGTGCTGAGGGAGGCCAGGCCTGAGAGTTTCCTGTGCTGGATTCATATGCTCAATAAACCCTCCTGTTTTACGCAAGCTCAGAGTCACTCCGGGCTAGAGAACAGGGTTGCATTATTCCTGCTGGGAGTGGAGGCCTCGGGGGTCCAGAACGAGCGGATTCCCTGAGGGGGCCCATGGCGAGAGACAGACGTGCTAAGGCTCAGAGAGGTGTGGTTCCAGGAGGTGGAGGGGCCTAACCCCGAGAGAGAGTGGACCACCGAGAAGGGCAGTCTCACTGAAGGAGGTTCCCCCCAGGAAGTGTACGGGGCCAAGAGTGGGCACGACCTGTGAGTCCATGACAGGCCCCAATACGCCACTGCTGCACTAGGAGGTGTTATGCTGCAGGGAGCAGGAGGAGGGGATCAGTAGAGGGGTGCTCTCCCCTGTCAGTCAGTGCTGGCCCTGATACCCCAGTGTACTGCTAGGGGGCGCTGTGCTGCAGGGAGTGGGGGCAGAGGTCACTAGGGGGAGCTCTCCCCTGCTGTCAGTGCTGGCCCCAGTCCTAAGCAAAGTTCCAATTACTCCTGCAGAGAGAAATCCTATGAAAACCTGTGCGACAATTACAGCCGTGGTCCTCTTCACACCCCACCGGTGTTCTTGGCTCCGATGGACCTCTCATTAGACAAGCATCGCTAGTGGGATGGTTTCCTGCTGGGGTTTCCCTTGGGTCTGCCCTCTTTCATATTGTAGTTCTGACTACACCTAACACATAAGAACAGCCAGACTGGATCAGACTAAAGGTCCATCTAGCCCAGTATCCTGTCGTCTGACACTGGCCAATGCGAGTGATCCATCCCCTGTCGTCCTCCCAGCAAACAGAGGCTAGGGACACCATCCCTGCCCATCCTGGCTAATAGCCATTGATGGACCTATCCTCCATGAACGTATCTAGTTCTTTTTTGAACCGTGTTATAATCTTGGCTTTCACAACATCCTCTGGCAAGGAGTTCCACAGATTGACTGTGCGTTGGGTGAAGAAATACTTCCTGTTGTTTGTTTTAAACCTGCTGCCTATTCATTTCATTGGGTGACCCCTAGTTCTTGTGTTATGAGAAGGAGTAAACAACATTTCCTTATCTACTTTCTCTACACCAGTCATGATTTTATAGACCTCAGTCATATCCCTCTTTAGTCATCTCTTTTCCAAGCTAAAAAGTTTTAATCTCTCCTCATATGGCAGCCATTCCATACCCCTAATCATTTTTTTGCCCTTTTCTGAACCTTTTCCAATTCCAATGTATCTTTTTTCAGATGGGGCAACCACATATGAACGCAGTATTCAAGATGTGGGCGTAACATGGATTTATATAGAGGCAATATATTATTTATTGTCTTATTATCTATCCCTTTCTTAATGAATCCCAACATTCTATTCGCTTTTTTGACTGCCGCTGCACATTGAGTGGATGTTTTCAGAGAACTCTCCACAATGACTCCAAGATCTCTTTCTTGCGTGGTAACAGCCAATTGAGACCCCATCATTTTATATGTCTGGTTGGGATGGTGTTTTCCAACTTGCATTACTTTGCATAGATCAACACTGAATTTCATCTGCCATTGTATTGCTCCATCACCCAGTTTTGAGATACCTCTGTAGCTCTTCGCAGTCTGCCTGGGACTTAACTATCTCAAGCAGTTTTGTATCATCTGCAAATTTTGCCACCTCACTGTTTATGCATGAAGGTGTGTCACGCACTCACAGCACCCCCCCCCCCGTGCTCTCTCAGCTCTGTATGGTCCCAGGGAGGAACTCCCCTCAGTCTGAAAGCCCTTCTCGGTGTCCACTCTCTCTTAGGGGCTAAGCCCGGGCTTCCAGCGTCTCCTGGAACTGCACCTCTGAGCCTCCAGCCCGCCTGGCTCCCTCCGGGCGCCCCCTCAGGGGGTTCCCTTGCTCTGGCCCCATGGGGCCACCACCCCCAGGGGGAGTGATGCCCCCCAATCTACAGCCTGCTGGGACCCTCAAAACAGGAGGGTTTATTGTACAGCCGAACCCAGCCCAGGCAGTTCTCAGGAGCCTCAGTCCTGTCCAGTCTCAGCACCGTCCAGATGGATCTGTCCCAGTCCAGGTGGGGTCAGACTCCTCTTTGTCCCCAGTCCAGAAGCAACTTCCTTCCAGCTGACCCCCCATATCACCTTCCCCACAGCCCCTCCTCCGCCCTTTGTCTTCCTTCCAGGCAAACAGATCACCGGCCCCCCCTCTTTTCCATCCTTTGTCTTCCCACTGGCCAGAACTGGCCAGCTCCCAAGATGGGCTGGGCCTCCGGGTCACTGGTTGCTAAGTTCTACCATGTCCAGGCCATTGTCCGGGGTCCAGGCTGCTAGGTGAGATCACACCTGGCCCTCTGTACCAGCAAACCCCCTCTCCCACCACCTCGTTACACACACAGCACACAGGGGAAACTGAGGCAAGCCCAGTACTCATGCTCAACACTAAGAAAATCCCCTGCTTTGTCACAAGGCATCAACCCGCTTTTCCTTAGCTGCACTTCCACACCCCGTGATTATTGGTGTGCCCTGTTTTTCATAAGTTGTTTGTAGTTCGTTTTCGTCTCACGCAGCTACACATGGCAGGTACCATGTGGTCAGGACAGACATTTAAAGATGTTACAATCAGGCCGGGTGGCTGGTGGTTTCGGACAATACATTGTGTCTATTGCAATCCATTTTTCCATAACCTCACCTATTGGCACATCTTATGCAGTAACCTTTGGTCTTATCGGTTATTGTTAGGTCACTCAATCATCTTAAGCCTCTGGCCTAGTCTGGCGAAGCTAAAATCTTACAGGTCTAAGCAAAGCAGCCTCCCTCTGGACTTAAGAGCGAGGGACCACTGTGTCCCCCCCGGTGGGAGGAGCCAAATGTGCCCGCCCTCTTCCCAGAAGTACCGGGGCGGGGCAAGAAGTATAAAGAGAGGGGGGGACAGGGGAAGGAGGCAGACGTCTCCAGCCCGCTGCTAAACACCACAGCTGAGCCTGTGCTGTGCAGTGCCCTGCCCCCGGGGGAGACCAACCCTGGAGATGAGGTGCCAGGACTGTCATCCACAGTGTACCCCGCGGAGACAGAGGATCCATGGACTGTGGAACACCCCCCCCCGCCCAGACTGTGGTAGGAAGTAGCCCAGGGGCACCAGACTTTCATCCTGTTTTGTCGCCAGATCACAGGCCAGCGTGTTTGGGTAGGATCCCTGCTGACCCAGTTGTGGTGCTTCATATTCTTCATAGAGATACGCTTATGATGTGAATAGGGCATAACTAAGATTTATTTTATGCAAGATGGATCTGTCACAAACTCACAGGTCAGGCCCACTCTTGGCCCCGTGTGGTCCATGGGGGGAGCCCCCTTCAGTGCGACAGCCCTTCTCAGGGGTCCACTCTCTCTCGGGGGTTAAGCCCCTCCCACTCCTGGATCCGCACCTCTCTGAGCCTTAGCACGCCTGTCTCTCACCGTGGGCCCCCTCAGGTAGTCCATTCACTCTGGACCTCCGGGGCCTCCACTCCCAGAGGGAATAATGCAACCCTGTTCTCTAGCCCGGAGCGATTCTCAGCCAGCATAAAACAGGAGGGTTTATTGAGCATCTGAACACAGCACAGGAAACTCTCAGGGCCCTCAGACCTGGCCTCCCTCAGCACAGCACATCCCAGTCTCCCCTGCATCCAGGTGGGTTCTGCCTGCTCCCTCTCTCCAGTCCCGAGCCCCCCTGCTTCCCAGCTGGGCATCTGATATCATCGGCCCCAAGCCCCGCCTCTGTCCATTGTCTTCTCTCCAGGTAAACAGGGTCATAAACTGAGGCCTCCTCTCTTTGCTTCTGTCCTCTGGCTGGAACCGGCTGGTTAGATCAGCTGGGTCTCCGGGTCGCCAGGTCACCAGTCACTGGGGTATCCATCCTCCAGGCCATTGGCTGGGGTCCCAAGTTCCATCGCTGGTCCTCTGTAACAACAAACTTCCTCTCCCATCACCTCGTTAAACCAGTAACACCCAGGGAAACTCAGTCCCACCCCCTCTGCATGCAAACTATTGGAAAACCAAGGAAAAACCAAGAAAACTCCCCACTTCGTCACACAAGCAAGAGCAGTTTGTCTTCAAGAAACTCTGCAACCTGCTTAAAACAACTTTTAGGGTGAGAAATTACTGCTTGTAACCAGTTTCTTTAGTGTATTAAGCTTAGTTTGCATGTTTGTTTTATTTGCTCAGTAATCTGCTTTGATCTGTTTGCTATCCCTTATAATCACTGAAAATCTGTCCTTTGTAGTTAATAAACTTGTTTTGTTTTCGCAAAACCCAGTTTGTGGAACTCATTACTGGGGGGGGGGGCAAAAAGCTGTGCGTCTCTTCCTCCACTTTGAGGGAGGAGGCAAATTTCCATCAGCTTACGCAGTACAGTTCTCTGTGCAGCGCAAGACAATACAATTTTGGGTTTGCACCCTGAGAGGGTGTGCACTTGAGTGCAGGTCAATTCCTTAGCTGAAGGCTTCCCACGCTGGGCTGGTTTCAGTGTCTGTGTCTTTCTGCAGCTGGGTGTGTCCCTACCTGTGTGTGTGCTGGAGAAGCTTGAGGGCCTGGCTCAGCAAGACAGGGTGAGGGAGCCCAGGCTGGTGGAACGGGTGGGCTCACTGGTACCCCAGTACATTAGGTGGCATTGCTGGAGTGGGGGGCAACCATCATACCAGTGTTGGAACTATTCACCATTGTTTACTCCTGGGGGAATTCTGTGCATCTGCGAATGGGCAGAATTAATCTGTCCTGCATAATCTTGATTTTTCCTGCATAAAATATATTCTGCCCAAGAAGTGCTGCAGTTCCACCTGGTGCCCACCAGAGGGCACTGTGGCACCAGAGCAGCCAGCTGCGTTCATGCACTGCCAGCCACTAAGGGAGCGGCACTAGCTGGGCAGTGAAGGGAAAACTCCCTGAGACCCCTGGTGCAGAGGGAGACTTTGAATGGGGGAAAATGCCTGTTGTGATCCGGCCGCCGGGCTGAATCACAGAGAGGCAGCAGAAGATGCTGGAGTCAAGAGCGAGAGAGAGGGGCGGAGAGACGGCAGGCAGCCGCGGGAAGGGGCTGCTGTCTGCTTCCAGTGCGGTCCACGGTGCCAGGACAAACAGGAAGCCAGTCTTGGCACCCCTGCTGCATCGCTGACCGGGAGCCGCCTGAGGTAAGCCCGTGCCTCAATCCCCTGCCCCAGCACTGAGCCCCCCCGTGACGAAGTGGGGGATTTTCTTGGTTTTTCCAATGGTTTGCATGCAGAGGGAGTGGGACTCAGTTTCCCTGGGTGTTACTGGTTTAACAAGGTGAGGGGAGAGGGAGATTGTTGGTACAGAGGACCGGAGAGGGAACTTGGGACCCCAGCCAATGACCTGGAGAATGAATACCCCAGCGACTGGTGATGGGCCGCACCTGTTCCCAACAGGCAGCTGGGTAGTTAAATCCCACAGGACCACCAGAGCTCATCGCTCAGCTCCGAGCTGGGACCCCCACATCCTGCAGAATCACACACACCCCAGTGCCCTGAGACAGAGCCCGCAGCCCCAGTGTGTGGGGTGCTGCGTCTGGCTCTGGCGCTGGAATAAAGGCACTTATTGCCCCCCCAGTGTCTGTCCCCCTCCTCTCTCTGCAGCGGGGTCCCCCAGCCCCTTTTATCTTTCCTCTTTCTCCACAGACCTCCCCCGCCCTGTATTTCTATTGTACAACCCCCCAGAGCTTCCCGGGTGAGTGAGTGAGAAGTTCAGGCAGTGTCACGAGAACCTGGACGAATGAACGTTGGGGAGAAAGTTGGCGAGACAGAAAGACGGGATTAGTCCAACCGGAGCGGCCGCCGGACAGAACCCACGGGCCGGGCTGGGGCTTACCGGGGACACAGGAGAAATGGGGGAGCAGAAATCTGTGACCCAAAAGTGGGGTGTTGGAAACGAGGCCTCATTGGTGGATATTTCAGGAATGGGCCTTAAAGAAAGAGACTCGCTTCACAGTCGTGGCTGCCACCCCCGTCTTCTGGACCCCCGGGCCGCTCAGGACCCTGCTCCACAGAGACGTCCTGAGCAGAGCGGCCGGAGAGAGGGACCCCGATGCCATCGCCCCTCCCCCCGTTGAATCCCGAACCCGGGAGGAAATGGGGTCAGACTTTAACAGTAGCCGCGGTGACGCCACCTCCAGCCCAGCTCCACTGGCTCCTCTGCCCCCCAGGACAGTCGCTAGCATCTCCGGGGCCAGTGGGGAGACGCCCGAACCCGGGGGATTTTCCGGCTAGAGACTCGCTCCAGCGAACGGGGCCGGGGCCGGAGCTGGAACAAACCCCTCGTTTCACACGGTGCCTGCCACAGCTCCCCTGGTTCCTGCTCTGCTGTGTCTGTAACAGCCAGTCCCGGGGTCAATGGGGGGTTTGCCATGGGGCTGAGCAGGCTGCAGGCTCTGGACCTCGCCCCGGCCCGTGTTTAACCCTGTTCAGTGTGGGGCAGGGGCTGGGGCGTGTTCGCACTTTGGGCTCTTTATTGCATCTCCATAAACACAACAGGGCACAGAGTGATTTAGCTGCCGGCGCTTTTGGGCCCCCCCATGATGGGTGTTTTGGGGGGAGCCAGATCGGGGGAGCCGGGAGTTTGAGGGAAGTAGTTTGGGGGTGTCAGGATGGGGGTTGAGGGCAGAGGGATCGGGATGGGGACAGGAGTTTGGGGGCAGACAGGGTCCCTGCAAAAGTCAGAGCTGGGGGGCAGGATTGTTTGGGGGTGTGAGGGGGGGAGAAGCAGACGGTGCCACCCAGGAGGGAGCTGCCATTTCCACCCCTCAGCAGGTTCCCCTTTCACTGTCCCCTCCTGCTCCTGACCCCTCAGTCCTGGGTCCCCCATTTTCTTTCCCCTCAGTCTCCTGGCCCCACAAAACCCCACATACCCCACTGCCCCACATTCCCTGAGGGAAGTGGGGGGTGTGAGGGGATAGGGGATGGCGTGGGTAGAATGGGGGAGGGGATGGG
Organism: Emys orbicularis; assembly: GCF_028017835.1. Taxonomy (NCBI): domain Eukaryota; kingdom Metazoa; phylum Chordata; order Testudines; family Emydidae; genus Emys; species Emys orbicularis. The sequence goes on from NC_088703.1 coordinate 19,529,070, forward strand.
GCAGGAGGAAACACAATGGTGGGTAAAGGGACATGGGAGAGGGGGCAGAATTGGGGGGATGGGGACCTGACGGGGGGAGAGAGGGAACTACAGAATAGGGAAGGGGACACAGGCCAGGGGGAAGAAAGGGGAGGACAGGAACATGAGGGGACACAGGATGGGGTGGGGGTGGGGGGATGTGTATGTGTGGTGTTTAGATGCTGCTGTAATTATTAGAACTGGGAGCACTGGCTGTTGGGAGTCTGAAAGGACAGGAAACAGGAAGGAGGGGGAGGAGTTGAGGTGGCTGAGTGAGGGTTACAGAGGGTGCAGCTAGGGTGACCAGACGTCCCGATTTTATCGGGACTGTCCCGATATTTGCTTGTTTGTCCCGCCTCCCGACCAATGTTAGGTCGGGACAATGGACAAACAAGCAAAGGCTCCGGAGCCCGGAAGTGCTCGCGCCCCCCCCCGCCCCGACTCTGCCCCTCCTTCCCCCATTGGCTCCCTCCCCAAATCCCCGCCTCTTCCCCAGGCTCGCCATTCCTCCTCCCTCCACAAGCGCTGGAGGGAGGCCCCGGAGATGCAGGGAAGTGTGAGAGTCTGGCCTGGCCCTGAGCGCAGGCAGGACTCAGTCGGGCGGTACCTGGAGGGAGAGGAGGGGGGCGGCCCACGGGGCCAGGCAGCGGCTGTTCTCCCCACCTGGGCAGCGGGACTCGGGAGCAGCCGCTGCTGCAGCTCCCACTGCCGCGGCCGGAGGAAGCGGCCATGGCGCTCGGCGGCTGCGGCTCTTGCGCCCGGGCCCGAACCCCCCAAGCCGGGCCCGAACCCCCGTCCCGCTTGGGTCCCGCAGGGGAATGAACGGGGCTGCCGATGCCTCCGCCCTGGGGCAGCCGCGGGATTGCACCAGCTGGGCAGCCAGCCCAGACGCGACTGGCCAGGGGCTGGGCGCAGGTGGGGAGAACAGCCGCCGCCTGGCCCCACGGGCCCTCCCCTACTCTCCCTCCAGGTACCGCCCGACTGAGTCCTGCCTGTGCTCGGGGCCAGGCCGGACTCTCACTAACCCCAGCCCCGCGCTCCCCCTGCGTCTCCGGGGCCTCCCTCCAGCGCTTGCGGAGGGAGGAGGAAGGGGGGGTTGTTGTTGTTTTTTGCTCTGCCATCTTTTCTTTTTGTGTGTGTGGTTTTTTTTTCTCCGCCCCCCCCCCGCCCCGATATTTGACCTGGGTGATCTGGTCACCCTAGGTGCAGCAGCAGTTTGGTAAAGAGGTTTCCACTGTAAAAATAAAGTCCTGTTGAAGCTTGTTAGTACCTTTCCTGGTCGATACAACATTTTGGCGATGAGGGTGGGATCTTCTGCCTCTGAACCCACCTGCATCTTTTCTGCAAAGAGAGCCACTTAGGGATCTGGGGCAAAAATCAGTACTTGATCCTGCTAGTGAAGGTAGGGGGTTGGACTCAATGACCTTTCAGGGTCCCTTCCAGCTCTATGAGATATAGGTATAGCTCCATATGTTTGAGACTTATCTGCTTGCTGTGATTAATGTGCACAAGCAGTGTTAGGCCTAAAACTTCCGGAAGTTGTAAGAAGCAAGTACAGTTAAATCCTGCAAGCCTAAACTTAATCTAGCTAGGAAACTCTGTAAAGATAGATACAGACTTGTGGTTACTATGCTCTGCAACCAAATACCTCTTTAAGCTGAGGTTAGCAAATGGACCACAATTAGCTGCATAGAGAAGAGATGAGCTGAGCACAGGTGCAAAGTTCATAAGACCAAGACAACCGCAAATACCACACTGAAATATTTAGCTACCTTCATTGGTTGACCTGTTTTGAAACGCGGCCAGCAAACACCTTATAAAAACCATGCAAAAACGCAAATGTGTGTGTGTGTTGACCTAAAGGAGATCACTCTTTGTCAGGCTCACATGCACCCCCTGAACCAAAGGGACTTGCACTTCACCGACTATCTGTGTTTGGCCAGCGCAGGAAACGGTCGACTGAAAGGTAATGTATCTTTGGAAAAACGCAGGGTAAGGGTTTGGACTGAAGAGGTCCGGTTGTGCTCGAGCTAGTTAATCTTAAGTCTGTATTAATACTATAGTTTAAGTATATTAGTAAATTGTTTAAGTTGTTTAGAGATAGTAGTAGTCAATAGCTGATCAATATATAGGAACTGTATATGTTTTTGTGCCTTGCTGAAGACGGGCACAGCGCTGGTAAAGCTAGAAGTTTGTAAACAATAATAGCTTTGCATGTCGCTGTGGCTGTCTTCAGTATAAGTTGTCATTCCGTTTATCATAAAAGCCAGTAAAAGTTTATAAGTTGTTAAATAAGTTAATAGGAAGGTTAAAATTAGTAAGCTATAGTTAATTAATGTATCAGTATTGCATATAAATTTGTGTTGGTTGGGAATGGTTACAATACATGTAAAGTCATTAGGCACATTCTGTCTGTGTTGCCTTTATGGTTGTAAATCATTAAAAACCTTTCTTAAGGAATAATTAGTTGTTTAGTTTCTCTTTTGCAGACACTACTCAACCTCATTCCATCTGTGTTGGGTGGTGGGAAGTAGCGATTACCCAGAGCCCCCCTAGGGTCCTGATGTGTGCCTCCTTCTTCCATTAATCTCCACACTTGCCATCAGTGCTACAGAGATTTCTGAAGTAAGAAAGCGTGCTCTGCTAATCCACTGCCTTGGAGCAGAAGGGCAGCATATATTTTACACTTTTCCCCTTGCAGATGATAGATATGAAACTGCACTCACTGCATTAAAAAACTTTTTTGTGCCAAGAGTGAATGTAGTAGCAAATCGCTACAGATTTCGCCAGTGTGAGCAGAAACCAGGGGAGACTATAATGCAGTATATTGTGACTTTGGGAATATGGCAGATGAGATGATTAGAGACCAGCTCATTGAGAAAACAACCATGGTTCGTGTAAGGGAATGCTTACTTCTAGAACCACAACTGACACTAGAAAAAGCAATAACCATTGCTACTCAGATTGAGTCAGCTACAGCTGAAGCCAAAATAATGAGCAGAGATACAGAAGGCACAGTTCAGGCTGTGACTCCTTTGCAGAAAAGTTCACTATCCCTGCAGACAAACAATTGCAAGAAGAAAACTAATGAAAAGCCACTGAATCAGCAAATTCAAAATACGGTAAAAGCACGCTTTCACTGTGGATCCCCACAACACCTTGCAAGCTACACAGGATGTTTATCAAAAGTAGCTCAGTGCAATCATTGCAAAAAGATTGGGCATTTTGCTAAAGTATGTCGCAGTAGCCAGTTCAATCAACAGGTGCATGCAGTTACATTACCAGATGTTACTGTGCTGAGTGTAGACAAAATCACTACTGCACATATTCCAGAACAGATAAAGTGCACTGTAAATGTTTCCGCTATACCTTCAGGCAAATCACACTCTATTCAGCTAATGTTGGACACTGGCTCAGCAGTATCTATACTACCTGATTCCATCTATTTGCATTACTTGAAAGATGTGCCTCTTACTGAACCCAAACTTCAGTTGGTGTGCTATTTGAAAAACCATATTCCAGTACATGGCTGCCTGCCAGCAATAGTTACTTTTGGTGATTGCTGTGTAACTGCAGAGTTCTACATTGTCCACAAAGGCACTCCTATCCTTGGCAGAGATTTATTGTCTCCTTTAAATCTCAGGGTAGTTAATGGACGAATTGATCTTCCTCAGCAAAGCACTCTTGCGGTACAAACACCAGTTTCAGCTGGGACCCAAGACCAGGTCGAGGACAAACTCAGCTGTGCTTATGGGTTTCTGCATAAAGTTAAAATGCGGAATAATGTGATGCCTGTACAACAGAAATTACGGTGCTTACCATTTTCAGTCAGGGAAGCTGTTTCAGAGGAACTTAGAAAACTTGTTCAAAAGGACATTATTGAAGAGATTAACTCCTCGGAATGGTTTTCACCTATAGTAGTGACGCAGAAGAAGGGTGGAGGCATTCGCCTTTGTGTGGACTTAAGGGAGCCAAATAAAGCTATTGTGATTGACAGCCATCCTCTTCCTCACACAGAAGAAGTATTTGCAGAACTCCATGGAGCAAAGATGTTTTCTACTCTTGATTTGCAGAGCGCATACCACCAGGTTATCTTGCATGAAGACAGCAGAGACCTCACAGCATTTATTACACATGAGGGACTATTTCATTTTAAACGTGTTCCATACAGTCTCGCATCAGCCCCAAGTGCCTTCCAAAAAATGATGTCATTGATTTTGAAGAATCAACATGGAGTTCAGTGCTATTTGGATGATATTATCGTGCTTGGAAATACTACTGAGGAGCATGACAATCACCTGCAGTCTGTATTAAACTGCATCAGCAAAGCAGGCCTCAAGCTCAATAGGTCCAAATGCAAAATTAGACAAACTGAACTCTCCTTTCTGGGGCATACAATTTCACAGGCTGGACTAAAACCTGATCCAGATCAAATCCTGGCAATTTCAAATGCTCCTCCTCCAACAGATTTGCAAACCTTACGTTCCTTCTTGGGTCTTACCTCCTGGTATGCAAAATTCATTCCCAATTATGCCTCTGTCATTGAACCGTTATGAGAATTACTGCGGAGAAGTTCAACCTTAGTGTGAACAATGGATGCACAAGCTAGTTTCGAAACGGTGAAAGACTTGATTGTACATAGTCCAGTACTTGCACTATTCAGTCCCACATTGCCCACAATTGTAACTACTGATGCTTCTGATTATGGACTTGGGGCTGTCCTCACACAACTTCATGAGGACAACACAGAGAGGAGTGTTGCATTTGCTTCAAGGACACTAAGTAATGCTGAGAGAAAATATTCTACAGTCAAAAAAGAAGCACTTGCTTGCGTCTGGGGTACTGAAAAATGGAGAACTTACCTGTGGGGCCGCACGTTCAAGTTGCGCACAGACCACAGCCCTTTGACAACGTTGCTCACCGCGAAAGGACTGGGAAGAGCAGGATATCGGATTGCCAGCTGGTCTGCAAGACTACTCTCTTTCAATTATGACCTGGAATATAAACCTGGGGTAAATAACAGGGTAGCTGCTGGGGCATCGGGTTTACGCAGTTTCACCGGCAGTAACAGAAATAGGAAGCGAGCTCCGGCTCTGCGCAGACTTCCCCTTTCCCGGATTTATTGACTGCTCCTTTAACAACTCAGGATCTACATTTATCCCTCCCTCCCCCACTCACGGGGCCAGAAACCACAATGCCTCAAACCGCATCCTGTCTCTGTGCCACATCACTGAGCTAAGAACGGCAATGCAGTGAAATTACCTGGGAAGGAGGTTGGCCAGGCCCCCTCCACTCTCATGCTCCAGGGCGGGCGCTGGGCCCAGCTGGGTCAGGAAGGAACCTCTGCCCCGCTCCATGGGAGAGGATTGCTCTGTGGGGGGCACTGTGTGTTTGTATGGGGAGCCTTCCTCTGCTCTGAACTGCTGCTCCAGGGAGATTAGGTTGGAAACGATCAGGGCAGCCTGGGCATCTCTTGACACCTCCTGAGATGACCCCACCCCATCACCTCCTTGGGCAGCTCCCATGTAGGGCTGGGAGGTGATGGGGGTGGGGTCCAGGCAGCTGTGTGAGGGGATTTGGTTTGCTGGGCATTGCAGGGAGCTGGCTTTGCTCTGACCATGGTAGATTGGGGCTGGAGATTGCAGAGAAACCATATGATGGGGAAGAAAGGAGCCGAGCACATCATGGGCTTCCAGGGGCTGCAACCCCTGGTGCAGTTCTTCATTCTGCTCGCACTCGAGCCTCAGGCTTGGTGGAGCTCAACACTGGGGCTTTGGTGGCAGCTCCAAGGCCTCCCCCACTGCCCCACCATGGCATCTGCTCTCACCATCCTCCTCCTCGGTGAGTATCAGAGACAGCCAGGGCATGTGCCTATGGGGGAGGAATCTGAGACCAGGATGTAGGATCCAATTGCTCTGGGATCTGGTCACTAAGCAGTCGTCTCCTTTCTAGGCTGCTGGCTGGTCAGGCACAACGGGGTGTGGGGAGGTGAGTATCAATCTGTGGGGAGGATGGTAACATCAAGGATGGGGGAGGGGATAGATGGGGTGGGGAAAAGAGGAACTAAGCCCTGAACCTTCCCCAAAACTGAACCCAAACTCCCCCTGTGAGCTCAGACCCTCCTCCCTTCTTCTGTGCCCCTCCCCCTCCCCAATGAAGTAACTAGGAGCCGAATGTGACTCCCGGGGTCTGACGAAGCAAACGGGAACCGTCCCCTGGTTCAATGTCCTGCCAGTGGCTTAGCCAGGTGAAGGGAACAGGGGGAGCAATAAAAAAAAAGGCGCCACCCGCTGCGGCGCTTTTACTCACCCAGCGGCACTCCAGGTCTTCAGCGGCACTGAAGGACCCGCAGCTGAAATGCCGCCAAAGATCCGGAGTGAGTGAAGGTCCCACCGCCGATCACCCGGAGCACCGCCGGGTGAGTAAAATAAAAGCGCCGCAGCGGGTGGTGCCTTTTTTTCTATCGCTCCCCCGGGTGAGGAAAAAGGCGCCAAGAAATTGACAAAGCACCATTTATGCTCAGTGGGGGAGTGGATGCTCCCCCCGGGCCCCCCCAGCTACGCTACTGTGTCCAGCCAACCCAGGCTGTGAGGATCAGGGATGGGGGCTGCAGGTGGATTTATTTCAGCTCATACAAACACTAACAGGGCCCGTCCATGGGCTCTAGATCCCCTCGGGGAACTGAAACGTTCACGGTCAGTGCAGCCGTGGGGGAGAACCCCCCAGATCCGCCCGCAGATCTACCCCCAACAGCTCCCTCCTCTGCACTCACAGTCCCCCGTTCCCAAGGCCTGGGGAAAGGTGGGTCTTGTGCAACTCCCGCCGGTCACAGACTTTATTTCCAACCCCGGGGCGGGGCGCAGAGCTGAAGAGGGCTCAGGGCTCAGGCTCCCTGGTTGGCCTCAGGTGTAGGGTTACCATATCTGAACTTTCAAAAAAGAGGACACTCCATTGGGGGGGTAGTCCCGCCCCCTAGCCACTCCCTCCCACTTCCCACCCCCATACTGCCCCCGACAGAACCCCCAACCCATCCAACTCCCTCTGATCCTTGTCCCCTGATCACCCCCTCCCGGGACCCCTGCCCCTAACCACCCCCGGGACCCCACCTCCTATCTAAGCCTCCCTTCTCCTTGTCCCCGACTTCCCCCTCTTGAGACCCCCATCACCCTAACTGCCTCCCAGAACTACACTCCCTCCCTGTCCCCTGACTGTTCTGACCCTTCTCCACATCCCCGCCCCCACCAGATCCCCGGGACTCCGACGCCTATCCAACTGCTGCCTGTTCCCTGGCTGCCCCCTGAACCTCCGACCCATCTAACCCCCCCGCTCCCTGTCCCTGACTGTCCCAACCCCTCTCCACACTCCTGACCCCTGACAGCCCCCCCAGGACCCCCGACCCATTTAACCCCCCCGCTCCCTGTCCTTGACTGTCCCAATCCCTCTCCACACCCCTGCCCCTCTGACAGGCCCCTGAACTCCCGACCCATCCAACCCCCTCACTCCCTGTCCCCTGACAGCCCCCCTTCTCCAAATCCCCAGCCCCCTTACTGTGCCGCTTAGCTTAGAGCAGGTGTCTGGCTCCGCGCCCCAAGGAGCGCCCTGCCCCGCCCCGCCTGAGCGCTGCTGAGTGGCGTGCTGAGGCTGTGGAGGAGGGGGAAAGCGGGGGAGGGGCTCTGGCCACCGCTGCCAGCCCCGCCGCCGCGTTCCCTCACAGGCGCACAGCGCTGCTGGGCGACGTGCTAAGGCTGCAGGGGATGGGGGAGCCAGGAAGGGGCTTTGGCTGCTGAGGCCCCAATGTGAGTGGCGGTCGGCCACACCGTCAGCCGCTTTTCGGTCAATAAATAGCCATCCGGGGGGAAATCCCGGACATTTTTAGAAATCCCCCGGGATGGCTATTTAAAGAGCGAAAAGCCAGACATGTCCGGGGAAACCCGGATGTATGGTAGCCCTACTCAGGTGGGGTTGGGGGGGACAGGTGATCTCTCCTGCAGCTGGGTCCTGAGCTACTTCTGGGTGAACCCTGTGCCCCCGAGCCCCATGGGCAGACAGTGCCAACCCTGGTAGGGGACAGACTCCTAGAGAGGCTGAATGATGGATGAACTGAATTGGGGCCTGGGGCAAGGCAGGGGGCTGTGTCTCCCCTGTTTAACTCCTGTCTCTTGTTAAAAGCAGGGTGAGAATACCCCAAACCCACCATCTCGGTGAGCCCCAGCAGGGTGATGGCACTGGGGGGGAAGCGTCACCATCCGCTGTGAGGGTTTGTACCCGGGCATGGAGTTCTTTCTACGTAAAGCTGGACACCCGAACCCACAGGTGCAGACGGTGCCTGATGGGACCATGGCTGAATTTCCCATCCCCAGTGTCGGCCGGGAAGATGGAGGGAGCTACACCTGTGACTATCACTCCATAACGGAACAGAATCACTACTCAAATCTCAGCGACTGTGTTGAGAACATTTGTAGATGGTGAGGGGCCAGGCTCACTGTCCCGGCTCCCAGCCCCACACCGAGCCAGACCCACAGGGGGTCTTTATACTGATGGGATGCTCAGAGACAGGCCGGGGAGCTGGGACAGAGTCACTGGGGAGTTCCTATCTGCTTCGTCAGACCCTGGGAACCAGCTGGGCGGGAGCAGCAGCCACTGAAGATTCAGGGCCAAGGAAGTGGGGATTCCGGCTTTCAGGGGGAGCTGCAGAGCAGGGGGCCTATCCCATGGGACGCTCCCCAAGTTGTCCCCACTCTGGTGATGCACAGAGAAGTCAGGGCCCAGGGGCGGCCGAGCCGGCACCATCCCCAGCCACAGACCCCCCCTCCCCAGGACTGACAGTAACGATTGATGCTGAGTCATGGGCAGAGGTGGAATAAGGTTTCCTGGGGCCCTGGGCCAGAGCAAGGGGGATCCCTCCCTCCCTGCAGCCTAGCCCCCCTAGCACTACAATCCCCAAAAGCTGCTTCCTGTCATGGTGTCCCGGACTCACAGATCGTGCCCACTCTTGGCCCTGTGCGGTCCATGGGGGGTGCCCTTTTCAGTGAGACAGCCCTTCTCGGGGGTCCACTCTCTCTTGGGGGTTAAGCCCCTCCACCTCCTGGAACCACACCTCTCTGAGCCTTAGCACGCCTGTCTCTTGCCGTGGGCCCCCTCAGGGAGTCCACTCGCTCTGGACCCCCTGGGCCTCCACCCCGAAATTGGTTGATGCAACCCTGTTCTCCAGACCAGAGTGACACTCAGCCAGCATCAAACAGGAGGGTTTATTGAGAGTTGAACACAGCACAGGAAACTCTCAGGGCCTCAGGCCTGGCCTCCCTCAGCCCAGCACATCCCAGTCTCTCTGCATCCCGGTGGGCTCTGCCTGCTCCCCCCTCTCCAGCCCCGAGCCCCCCTGCTTCCCAGCTCGGCATCTGAGATCACTGGACCCGGACCCCACCTTTGTCCATTGTCTTCTCAGGTAGGAGTAAGCGCCGTCGATGGGGGAGCCGCGGCAGTTGATTTGCCGCAGTCCTCACAGCGGGGTAAGTCGCATCAGATACGTCGAATTCAGCTACACTATTCCCGTAGCTGAATTTGCGTATCTGAAATCGATCCCCCCCCCGTAGTGTAGATGTAGCCCAAGAAAATCCCCAACTTTGTCACATTTCTCCCACTTTCGAGGCTGAATGGAGCAGGGTCATTTAGCCAGTGACCTGGGGAAGTTCAGGGCCCCCACCCATGATAAAGCATCGGCTATAACATTGGCACTCCCCCTCACATGGACCACCTCCATGTCATACCCCTGGAGGAGCAGGCTCCATCTCAGCAGCTTGGCATTAGCTCCTTTCATTTGCTGCAGCCACGTCAGGGGCGAATGGTCAGTGCACACGGTGAAGCGCCGCCCAAATAGATACGGCTGCAGTTTTTTAAGGGCCCACACCATGGCTAGGCATTGCTTCTCTATGGCCGCATAGTGCTGCTCCCGGGGCAGCAGCTTCTTGCTCAGGAACACAATGGGGTGTCTCTCCCCCTTAGTATCAGTTTGCATCAGTACCGCCCCCAGCCCCGTGTCTGAGGCGTCGGTGAACACCAGGAAGGGTTTGTTAAAATCTGGGTTTACCAGCACCGGGCCTTGGATAAGTGCCCCCTTGAGAGCACAGAGAGCCCTCTGGCACTGCTCGGTCCAGACCACCTTGTCCGGCTTTCCCTTCCTACATAGCTCTGTGAGGGGAGCTGCCAGGGAGCTAAAGTGGGGCACAAACCTCCGGTAGTACCCCGCCATCCCAATGAACTCCTGGACCTGCTTCTTAGTCTGGGGAGCGGGCCAATCCTGGATTGCCTCCACCTTGGCCAGCTCCGGCTTCCGGTGGCCGCCCCCCACCTTGTGGCCCAGGTATGACACTTCTTCCATCCCCACCTTGCACTTTTCAGCTTTTATGGTCAGTCCTGCATCTTGGAGGCGACCCAGCACCCTTTTCACCTGGGACATATGTTCTTCCCAGGTTTGGCTAAAGACACAGATATTATCACTATATGCCAGAGCAAAGTCCTCCATCCCCCTTAGCAACTGATCCACCCGGCACTGGAAGGTGGCAGGTGCCCCCTTGAGTCCGAAAGGCAGGACCAGGAACTCAAAGACCCCTATTGGGGTGGTGAAGGCAGACTTTGCCCTGGCCTCCGAGTCTAAAGTCACCTTCCAGAAGCCTTTCATAAGATCCATGGTAGTGAGGTACTCCCAACTTGTCTAGGATCTCATCGGTCCTAAGAATGGGGTAGGCATTGGACACGGTGATGGCATTGAGATTCCGATAGTCCACACAGAACCGGATCGACCCGTCCTTCTTGGGGACCAGCACCACAGGTGAGGCCCAGGGGCTGGAGGATGGCTGGATCACCCCTAAAGCCAGCATGTCCCTGACCTCTCTCTCCAGGTCCTGGGCTGTTTTTCCAGTGACCCTGAATGGGGAACACCTGATGGGAGGGTTGGCTCCTGTCTCCACCCGGTGGACAGCCAGGTTAGTGAGCCCAGGCTGGCTGGAGAACAGCTGCTGGTATGAATGCAGCACCTCTCTGATCTCTGCCTGCTGGGCCGGGGTTAGCTGGTCTGAGAGGGGAATTGATTCCAGCGAGGGATTAACCCCAGCCTCAGGGAGGAGTCCCACCAGGGGATCTTCTCCCTTCTTCTCCCACTGCCCACACGCAGCCAGCACCAACTTCTACTTGTCCCAGTATGGTTTCATCATGTCGACATGATGCACCCGGTGGCTGTGAGCCCGGTTGGACAGTTCCACTACATAGTTCACCTTGTTTACCAGTCTGATGACCTTGAAGGGGCCATCTCAGGCAGCTTACAGCTTGTTCTTCCTCACAGGGATGAGGAACATCACCTGGTGCCCGGTAACACAGGAGTGGGCACGTGCTGAGTGGTCATACCGGACCTTCTGCTTCCTCTGGGCCCTTGCTAGGTTTCCTCTAGCCAAGCCTATGAGCACCATGAGCTTTTCCCAGAAAGTCAGTACATACTCCACCACTGATTCCCCATTGGGAGAAGCCTTTCCCTTCCACTCGTCCCTCATCCAGTCCAGAGGTCCCCTCACTCTTCTCCTGTACAGCAACTCAAATGGGGAAAACCCTGTGGATTCCTGGGGCACTTCCCTGTATGCAAACAGCAGGTGGGGTAAATACTTGTCCCAGTCCTGTTGGTGCTGGTCCATAAAGTTTTTCAGCATCGTCTTTAGGGTCCCATTGAACCTCTCCACCACCCCATTGGAGTGAGGGTGATACGCTGAGGCCCAGGTGTGTCGGACCCCACACTTCTCCCACAAGCACTGGAGCAGGGTTGACATTAAGTTAGACCCCTGGTCTGTAAGGACCTCCTTGGGGAACCCCACTCTGCTGAAGATGGTCAGCAGCGTGTCTGCCACGGTGTCTGCCTCGATAGAGGATAAGGCCCCCGCTTTGGGGTAGCGTATAGCAAAATCTACCATCACCAGGATGTATTTCTTCCCTGACCGGGTCACCCTGCTGAGGGGCCCTACTATGTCTACGACCACCTTCTGGAAAGGCTCCTCTATGATGGGCAAAAGTCTCAGCGGTGCTTTACACTTATCTCGGGCCTTCCCCACCCTCTGGCAGGAGTCACAGGACCTGCAATACTGTTGGACCGGGTCAAAGGTCCCGGGCCAGTAAAAGTTCTGCAGCAGCCTTTGCCGGGTGCACTGGATGACCGATGCCCCGAAGGGGAATATCCTTGGCCAAGTACAACAGTTTGTGTCGGTACCTCTGGGGAACCACCAGCTGCCTCCTGGGTTTCGTAGGTTCAGTTTGCCCTGAACCCGCCCATACCCAGTACAGGAATCCCTTCTCCCACAGGAATCTTCCCCCTGGGACCCTGCACTGCTGTCGCCAGCCAGGGCCCTCAGCTTCTCCAAGGAGGGATCCTCCTGCAGCTCCATCTGGAACTCAGCTGCTGGGTTTGAGGATACAGCCCTGGTTGGCAGTACCTCAGTTTCACCACCTTGGGACGGAGGCTCCGGCCCAGCCCCACAATGCTTTGGTCCCCTCCTCGGGAGGTCCCACATCCCTCACTAGTTCTGGCTCTTGGAAAGGACCAGTGTGCTTTGAGTGCCATCCGGCCAGTTCTCCAAGTCATTACCCATTAGCCCCTTGGTAGGCAGGTGATCCCTCTTTGGGTCCCTCCTTAGCCCCCCATTTCAGGAGTATCCTCGTTACGGGCTCCTTGACGGTGTGATGAAGCGGGGGAGTTTCTTGTTTTCCTTGTTTCCTATGGGGGATTTTCTTGGTTTTCCTAGGGTTGCATGCAGAGGGGGTGGGACTCAGTTTCACTAGGTGCTACTGGTTTAATGAGGTGATGGGAGAGGGAGTTTGTTGTTACAGAGGAATGGCGAGAGAACTTGGGACCCCAGCCAATGGCCTGGAGAATGGATACCCCAGCGACTGGTGACCGGGTGACCTGGAGGCCCAGCTCAGGAGTCACAGCTGGTTCTGGCCAGTGGGAGGACAGTGGGATGTGAAGAGAGGAGAGGAGGCCCAGGCAACCCTGTTTACGATCCTGTTTACCTGGAGAGAAAACAATGGACAGAGGCGGGGCTTGGGGCCAGTGATATCAGATGCCCAGCTGGGAAGCAGGGGGGCTCTGGGCTGGAGAATGGAGCAGGCAGAGCCCACCTGGATACAGGGAGACTTGGATGTGCTGGGCTGAGGGAAGCCAGGCCTGAGGCCCTGAGAGTTTCCTGTGCTGTGTTAAACGCTCAATAAACCCTCCTGTTTCACGATGCCTGAGAGTCACTCCGGTCCAAAGAACAGGGTTGCATCATCCCCTTTGAGGGGTGGAGGCCCAGGGGGTCCAGAGCAAGTGGACTCCCTGAGGGGGCCCACGGCGAGAAACAGGTGTGCTAAGGCTCAGAGAGGTGAGGCTCTAGGAGGCAGAGGGGCTTAACCCCGAGAGAGTGGACCGCCGAGAAGGGCTGTCACACTGAAAGGGACACCCACCACGGACCGCACGAGGCCAAGAGTGGGCACGATCTGTGAGTCTGTGACAGATGGGGGTCCCAAACACTCCCCTCAGAGTCATGTAGGCATCGGGCACTAGCTGGTCTGGGCCCACCACCTCGGACCGCGCCAGCATCACCTCAGCACCTGTGTCCCAGAACCCTTGGGTGCTCCTCCCCCCCACCTCAATGGGGAGGATGCAGCGATTGTCCCCCTGGGCCTGTCCCATGCTCACCCGGCGGATAGAGTATGGGCGCTCTGGACCTGGGGCCCCGCCTTCCCCTGCTGGCCTGGCCTGGCGTTCCCCTCCCCCTGGCACATCCCTCTCGACTGCGGCCTCCTGGATGGGCATTGCCCCCTCTCGGTGGGCTTCCACCTAGTTGACACCTGCGGGTTCTGGTTGGCTGCCATTTCCTTCATCTTCAGGCACCGTACCACCTTGTGTCCCTTTTGGCCACAGTAATTACATTTCAGGTCCATCAATTCCCACGAGGGGGGTCGGCCCGCCCCGGCATTCCTGGGTACCCCTGAGTTGGGCTTCCTGGAATCCCACCTTTGAGAGGTCTCTGGGTGACTCCCCTTCTGAGTCCCTGATGTGGGTCTCCCGGCTGTCCCCGATCTGCTGTCCACAAACTCATCCGCCACTGCACCAGCACTGCGTAGAACTTTGGGCTTGCGGTCCACTAGCCACATCTTAAGGTCCGGAGGGCAGATGTCATACAGATGCTCCAACCCCACCAGGTTATACAAGTCCTCTGCGGTAGTGGCCCCTGCGCCCTTCCCCCACTTGCAGAGATATTCCCCCAGCAGGTTGGTGACCTCCTTGTAAGTGACACCTGAGGCCCTGCGTACACCCCGGAATCCTTTCCTGTACGCCTCGGGGGTCAGTTCAAACTTCATCAGCAAAGCCTGTTTGAACAGGTCATAGTCCCCCGTCTCAATCCCATCCATTTGGCTGAACGCCTCTATGGCCTTGGGACCCAGCAGGGGGTCAGACAGCGGAGCCTGTCTGCGGGGTCAATCTGGTACAGATCACAAGCCTTCTCACCTCCCCTCCTTGAACTGGGGCAGCAGTTTGGTGTCTAGATTTCCCAAAAAACTGGCATCCCGGGGCCCTTCCCCACTTACCCCCTGGCAGGATCTCTTGGCCCGCCACTCCTCCAACTCCAACTCGTGCTTCTGCTGTTCTGCACGGACCACCAACCTCTGCTCCTCCAGCTCCAGCTCCTTCGCTTTTAGCTCCAGTCTCCGCAGCTCCTCCAGGCAGAAACCTGATTGGGGAGCTCCCCGCTGACTGGGGCATCTGATCTGATAGACTCCCAGCTGCTACACTGGCCGCCCCCTGGTTACACCCCGAGAGCCCACCTGGGATCTGGAGCCTGTTCCTCAGACTGGTCATTCTCTACAAGCTGAGCAATCAGCCGCTCCTTAGTGATCCTCACAATGCTCAGCCCTCTCTCCCTGCACAGATGTGCCAGGTCCCTCTTATAGAGCTGGTTCTAGGCCATTTCCAGGCTGGTTCCTTTCAATTCCCTCATTTTATTGCTAGCCACCACTCTCTGGAAAGCGCCTGCGCTCACAGCCAACCGTCTACAGGGTGCAGCCACCAACCATCCTCTGCTACCACATTCTCACGGACTCACAGATCGTACCCGCTCTTGGCCCCGTGCAGTCCCTGGGGGGAACCCCATTCAGAGCGACAGCCCTTCTCAGGGGTCCACTGTCTCCGGGAGGTTAAGCGCCTCTGCGACTGGTTGGATCACAGAACCCCCCTTGGGAGCTGCCACCTAATGTACCAAGACTACCCCTGCTTCTGTTTTCCCTGCCAGCTCAGGGCTCCAGCAACCTGTCTTGCTGAGGCAGACACTCCCATCTCCTCCAACACAGACCCAGTGTCTGAATCACTTGTCCCAAAGCTGCAGGTTTACCTGAAAACAGCTCACAGTTGTGTGCTTGTCTTTAGCACTCAGATGCCCAACTCCCAACGGGGTCTAAACCCAAATACATCTGTTTTACCCTGTATATAGCTTATACAGGGTAAACTCATAAATTGTTCGCCCTCTATAACACTGATAGAGAGATATGCACAGTTGTTTGCTCCCCCAGGTATTAATACATACTCTGAGTTAATTACTAAGTAGAAAGTGATTTTATTAAATACAGAAAGTAGGATTTCAGTGGTTCCAAGTAGTAACAGACAGAACAAAGTAAGTCACCAAGCAAAAGAAAATAAAATGCGCAAATCTATGTCTAATCAAACTGAATACAGATAAGATCCTCACCAGTTCCAGAATGCTCCCTTTTACAGACTAATCTCCTTTTAGCCTGGGTCCAGCAATCACTCACACCCCCTGTAGTTACTGTCGTTTGTTCCAGTTTCCTTCCAGTATTCTGGGGGGTGGAGAGGCTCCTTCTTTAACCAGCTGAAGACAAAATGGAGGGGTCTCCCACGGGTTTAAATAGACTTTCTCTTGTGGGTGGAGACCCCCTCCTCACTCCTATTCAAAGTCCAGCTCCAAGATGGAGTTCTGGAGTCACCTGGGCAAGTCACATGTCCCTGCATGACTCAGTCTTTACAGGCCAAAGCCTTTGTCCACATGGTATCTTGTATGTCTCCAGGAAGACTTCTTATGTGGATTGGAGCATTCCAATATGCATTGTTCCCCAAGTGCTTCCTGATCAGGTACTTAACCTTGCGAATTCCTTCCTAAAGAAACCGACCTAATGCCTCACAAAGCTTACTCAGAAACCAAGCAAGTATATAGCTCATATTCTTAACCTCAAGTAGAAAATGATATATGTGTACAAATAGGATGAATAAATATAGTAGACCATAACATTTACGGAGATATGTTACATGGCACAGGCAGCACAAAACATATTCCAGTTATGTCATACATACATTTATAAGCACCCCGCCCTCATAAAGCCTTATGGGGTACACTGTCACAGCCTCCACCTTCTGGAACTGCACCTCTCTGAGCCTTAGCACGCCTGTCTCTTGCCGTGGGCCCCCTCAGGGAGTCCACTCGCTCTGGACCCCCCAGGCCTCCACTCCCAGAGGGAATAATGCAACCCTGTTCTCTAGCCCGGAGCAACTCTCAGCCAGTGTAAAACAGGAGGGTTTATTGAGCGTTGAACCCAGCACAGGAAACTCTCAGTGCTTTAGGCCTGGCCTCCCTCAGCACAGCACATCCCAGTCTCCCCTGCCTCCAGGTGGGCTCTGCCTGCTCTCCCTCTCCAGCCCAGAGCCCCCCTGCTTCCCAGCTGGGCATCTGAGATCACTGGCCGCAAGCCCCGCCTATGTCCTTTGTCTTCTGTCCCACACAAACAGGTTGCCTGGGCCTCCTCTCCTCTCATCCGTCCTTTGTTCCCCACTGACTAGAACCAGCTGGTCAGGTTACCAGGGTCCTCTCTTCACACCCCATTCTCCTCCCACTGGTGAGAACCGGCTGCGACTCCTGAGCTGGGCCTCCCAGTCAGCAGTCGCTGGGGTATCCATTCTCCAGGCCGTTCACTGGCTGTCTGTAACAGCAACCCCCTCTCCCACCACCTCGTTAAAACAGTAACACCCAAGGAAACTGAGTCCCACTCCCTCTGCATGCAAACCATTGAAAACAAGAAGAAAACCCCCTGCTTCGTCACACTGCCACCAACACCCCGGTGCCCAGCTTCACTGAGCCTGAGGCCCAAGTGCGAGCGGAAAGTGGAAATACACCTGGCTCCAGGAAGCCTGTGATACGCCCGGCCCCTTTCTTCCCATCCCTGCAATCTCGAGGGCAAATCTACTGTGGTCAGAGCAAAGCCAGCTCCCTTCCATGCCCAGCAAACCACATCCCCTCCTGCAGCTGCCCAGCCCCTGCCCCCACCATCACATCCCAGACCCACATGGGAGCTGCCCATTCCGGGGACCAGCTGGGAAAGGGGGAATCTGAGGATATATCAAGAGATGCCCAGGCTGCCCTCACCTTTTCCAACAGGGCCATCTAGCCTCCCTGGAGCAGCAGGTTAGAGCAGAGGAGGGCTTCCTCTCCCACCTGTCCCCCAAAAGGAGCGACCCTCTCCCATGGAGTGGGGCAGAGATTCCTTCCTGACCCAGCTGGTCCCAGCGCCCACCCTGGAGCATGAGGGTGGAGGGGCCTGGCCAACCTCCTTCTCAGGTAGCATCGCTGCAGATGCTGTTCTTAGCACAGTGGTGTGAGACAGAGACAAGACAGAGGGGTGGAGGGGTTGTGGTTTCCGGCCCCCGCAATGGGATGGGGGAGGGATACAGTTAGATCCTAAGTTGCTAAAGCAGCAACCGAAATATTTGTGAAAAGGAGAAGTGAGTCCAGAGCCGGCCGTCGCTTGCTGGTTCTGCTACTCCCAGTGAAACTCAACATAAACCTGATTCCCCGGCAGCTCCCCATCTCCCCCCAGTGTGACACATTCTCCTAGCTCCAGGATATGGGGCTGGGGGCTGCCCAGGGGGGCTGGTTTAATGATCTGTGTTTATTACAAATCTGGAGGTTAACAGGATGCAAAATAACATCAAAGCTGCCTTGAAGCGTCTCCTACCCATGCCGGTGCTGAACGCCCCCCCCCCCACATGTAGGTCTGAGCGGGGTAGGGGGACAGAATCTTGATGGGACCAGGCTGCAGTGGGGGGAGGGCAGCGTCCCCCCTAAATCTTCCCTAGATGCAGAGTTCTGTGGGGCTGGCGCGGTTGGGGCGTGAGGCTGTTGCCCCCTGAGGTCTGGCGCCCCATGGCTGCGGGGGGCTCTCACTGCGAGGGCCCCTGGCTCACGTTGATCACACCGTACACACTGGGCTGCAGCGTCTGGCGGTCCAGCTCGGCGTAGGTGCCGGGGTCGGGCTCCTTGGGATGGGAGGGGAGAGAGTCACTCGTATGTGTGTGTGTGTGCGCGTGCATGCACCAACCCCCCCCCCCACACACACAGAGCAGGGCCCATCCCCTCCAATAGGGGGCGACAGGGAAACACACACACACACACACACACCCTGCAATCTCAGCTGGCGATACTATAACCGCCCCTGCCTATAGCCCGACCCCCACCCCAAACCACTGAGTGTGCCAGGAAAGGCTGGGGGGGGATGTGAGAGGCCTGCTGGGGCCCATGTGGGTCAGGGTTGGGGGTCAGGCCCCATGGGGGAACAGGGGACACTTACCAGGGTCTGCGGCTCTTTCCCTTCGTCCATGGAGGCGTCTGCAGAACAGAGACACCCGCTGAGCTGCACCCCTGGCCGGCCCAGAGCAGAACCCCACACCCAGCTCCGACCCCTCTGTCCAGCCAGTGGGGTCAGAGCCCAGCACAACCACCCCTCCTCCGCCCCACAGCATGGGCCAGGGTCATTAGCCCCATGTTACAGAGAGGAAAACTGAGGCACAGAGACGATGGCAGAGTCTAGGGTGTTACGGTGGGGTGGGAGGGGGGCTGGGAGTCAGGATGCCTGGGTTCTCTCCCCGGCTCTGGGTGGGGAGTGGGGTCTAGAGGTTAGAGCAGGGGGCTGGAAGCCAGGAGTGGATGGGGATTCCCTGTAGGTCACTGGCTGGGAAGATCCGATGGAGAAGTGAAGGGGGGGACACAAGACCCCTCATACCTGGGGGGAAGAATGGGGGGCATACAGAGGGAGGCCATGAACTAGAGGGGGAGGGGAGCCCCCAAAAGCCCCTCCCTTCCCCAGGGGTCCTGCCCCAATCTGGTACCCCCTTGGGTGTGTTACTCACAGATGTTGTCTTGCTGAGCCGGGGCCTTCAACACCCCCAAAGGGCTGGCATTAAAAGAGAGAAAATCCCTTTATAAATGTCATATCCCCCCACTTGCAGGGAGATTCCCCAACACAGCCAGAGAGCCCCCAATCCTGTCTCACATTGAACCCTGTTCCCTAATTCAACCTCGCCGCAACCACTACACCCCACTCCCCTCCCAGACCAGGGAGAGAAGCCAGGAGTCCTGGCTCCCAGCCACCCTGTTCTAACCACTAGACAGATCTCTCCTCCCCAAGGTGGGACAGA
The DNA here is from genome assembly GCF_028017835.1 of Emys orbicularis. Classification (NCBI taxonomy): domain Eukaryota; kingdom Metazoa; phylum Chordata; order Testudines; family Emydidae; genus Emys; species Emys orbicularis. Next base: position 19,548,583 of record NC_088703.1, read on the forward strand.
ACCCAGGAGCCCTGTGACCCCGGCAGGTCGATCGGGAGGGGGAGGAGCCGGGTTCCTACCTGCTCGGTCTCGGTGCGGCTCCTTTTCCTGCAGAGGGACACAAACCAGAATCCCCCATGAGCCAATCGGGATCCCCCGGTCCCAGTGCCCAGCCACTCACCCCCCACAGGGCAGCAGGGATGGGGGGCCTGGGGGGGTCTCCCGTCTGCTGCTGGTGCTGAGCCTTGATCCCGGCTGCGGTGATCTGGACCAGCAGGGGGCAGCACAACACCAGAACATGCACCGGGGGGAGGGGCAGATTCATTTGGGGGCTTTTCCTGTCCCCAATCCTCCCTCGTTAGTGACTCATTATAACAAACCTGATCCAGGCCAGTTGGCTCCTCTGTCATCCAAGGTACCGGAGAAGCTTTTTATACAGGGACACTTAGCCCGGCACTGAGACGCAGCCACCTCTGGGGTGGGACAGGTGCATGTTTACAGGGATTACACATGCAACAGCGCCCTCTGCTGAGCCCCCCCCCCCACTCCTTGGCTTTCCCGGCACAGTCCGCCATCCAAGCCGTGACCCCATCCCGCCCTGCTTAGCGGCAGGTTTAACCCTTCCCTCACTGGGCGGGACACTCACTGGCTCGGGTTTTTCTGAAGCAGACGAAGGCCACGAGGAGGAGGAGGACGGCGGCTGCTGCACTCACCCCGGCGATGATGGGGCTGGTCAGACCTGGAGGTGCCGGCGATTCCAATCCACCTGGGCAACAGCAGCAGCCTGAGTACCGGGAGCAGCTGGTCTGCCCCCCCAGCCCCTCCCACCCCAGGTGGTGCCCAAGGGCAGCAGAAAATTCTATGGGGAGGATGTTGGGTGCCCTGAGAAATCAAGTGGGGTCAGAGCCAGCAATATTCGGTATTAAGAAATGCATAGGGGAAACTGAGGCACCCACACAGTATTCAGAGGAAACATTAAAAACAGTCATAGTTCGTCACACCCTGCAACTGATGTGTTGCCTGGGAAAAGCCCACCTACTCTGCAGCTCCCCCTGAGGACAAGGATCCCCCCTTCCTCTGCCCGAAATCTCCAATGGCTGCTTCTCCCCCCTGGCTGGGGAACCCCCCAGTGACTCCGTCCCTCCTCCCTGGACGGGTGTCCGCTCTGCTGGGCCAAGGGTCTGGCTGGGTGTGGGGCTGGGAGCGGGGAGGCTGAGCCGAGCCCCTCACCTGCTACCACCAGCTCCACGGGGTCGCTGGGTTCCGACCAGGTGTCTAGATCCAAGTCAGGGGTATAATAGCAGGTGTTGCTGCCTCCGTCTGCCCGGCTCACTTTGGGGATGGGAAATTTGACCCCAGCCGAGTCCCCGCCCGGCGCTGCTGTGTTCCTGGCCCCAGTCTTGTACAGAACAAACTCCAGACCCCGGCACTGACCCCGACACCAGACGGTCGCGGCTACCCCAGGGAGACCCCCCCGCTGGGGCTCAGGGAGATGGAGGGTTTCGGGGAGCTGAGCTCTGCTGTGCGAGTGACACGGTGCGTGAGACAGACCCCAGCACAGCCACTGCACCCTGTCCACAGCATGGAGCATCAGCAACGGGGCAGAGACAGTCTGAGTTCTCCCCTAGGATGGAGGGCACCAAGGCACCACAGGGCCGAGATATCCCCCCTCCACCCGACCTTAACTGGTTGGGCTGGATGTCCCGTCTGCTGGGCACTAGGGCTCACGGAGACCCCCTGAGCCCTGGCTGGGTCTGGGGCTGGGAGCCGAGATTCCAGGCTGGGCCCCTCACCTGCTATAGTGATCTGCACACGGTCGCTGTGCTCCGAGTAGATGGCTGATTTGTTGTGATAACGACAGGTGTAGTTGCCACCGTGTTCCCGTCTGGCGCTGGTGATTGGAAATTCAGCCACATAACCAGCAGGGTCTGTGTAATTCTGATAGTTATTTTCTCCATTCTTGTAGAGGAGGAACGTCATGCCCAGGAGCTGATACTGACACCGGATGGTGATGTTTCCCCCCACGGGGATCACCCCACTGGGGGTGACGGAGATGGAGGGTTTGGGGTAGGACACATCTGGATTCACAGACAAACAGGCAGTAAGTGGGTGTGACACAAACCGCATCCATCTGATTCAATCCTCTGCCCATCTGTCGCTCCAGCGTTTCACCCTCCGTCCGTCTCTGGGGTGCAGGCCCGGCCCCGCGGCTCACAGCCAGGGAGAGACACAGGAGGGGGAAAGGAGATTTCCAATCTCGGATTTCTTTAGCTCTCCAGGGTCAATTCAGCTCTGCCCCCGCTGCAGTCAGGAGTGACTCCAGATTGACCCTGTGGGGGCTGAGATCCGAATCACCCTCCTGTTTTTCTAACATTGTAGCATCTCTGCTGTAGTTGTGCTGAACATGGATTATTCTTTAAAATATTCTAAAAACACATTTACTCAAACTGTGTGGCAATGTGCTGAATTGTATAGGAGTGCGGGGTGGGGTTCGTGGGACAAATCTGAGTCCTTTGAGCAAGGCCTCTGAAAAACACAGTTACAAAATCCCCCATTGTTCGAACATTTTCCTGCCCACCCCTGGGGCTCAAACTCTGGCTCTGCTCCGACACCCCAAACCGCTTTCAGCCGCTGGGGATTTAGCTCCGCTCTGCACGGTGCCGGCGGCCCCTTTGGGGACGGGATATTCCCAAAGCTGTTCAGGGGACGTTCCGAACGTCAGGTTGGGCTGAGCTGGACCCACGAGCAAAGCAGTGACACGCGCGTGTGCAGCAAGCCGAGGGTGAGACACAACGGTGCCTTGCTCCAGTCCCTCTGCGTGTCCACGTCTTACAGCCCTGCTCTGCCTGACCCGTTCCCCAAGCTCCTGTCAGCTCCCTGGGCACAGTGCGGGGGCACTGTGGGGTGGCTGGTGCCTCACTCTGTATTTCCTGGGGGGCAGAGCTTTGAGTGCAGGTGAATTCACCCTGTGTGGTGCCCATCCCTGTAATGAGTGGGGGGAGGTCTCAGTCCCCACCTCTGGGTGTGGGAGGGAGCACAGGTCTGACAGGATCATCCCTTTGGGGGATCTGTACCCCTCACCTCCCAACCACATCCCTCGTCCTTAATGTGGAAATTCCCCCAGCTGCCCCATTCCCCACAGATACTCACGTCCCAACATCCCGCTCCGCAAAGCCAGCCAGCAGCCTGGAAAGGAGACGGATCATTAGGGACCAGATCCCAGAGCAACTGGATCCTACACCCTGGTATCAGATACTGCCCCCATGGTCGCAAACCCTGGTCTCAGATCCACCCCTATGTTCACATGCCATGGCTCTCTCAGATACTCACCGAGGAAGAGGATGGTGAGAGCAGACGCCATGACAGGGCAGTGGGGGACCCCTCAGCTCTGCCACCAACACCCCGGTGCCCAGCTCCCCCGAGCCCTGAGGCCCGAGTGTGAGCGGAATGAGGAACTGCACCGGGGGCTGCAGCCCCAGGAAGTCCATGATGCGTTCGGCCCCTTTCCTCCCCATCAGGTGGTTTCTCTGCAATCTCCAGCCCAAATCTACTGTGGTCAAAGCAAAGACAGCTCCCTGCAATGCCCAGCAAACCACATCCCCTCCTGCAGCTGCCTGGTCCCCCCCGCCCCCCATCACTCCCAGCCCCACATGGGAGTTGCCCAGTTCAGGGATCAGCTGGGAACGGGGGAATCTCAGGCATCAAGAGGTGCCCAGGCTGCCCTGACCTTTTCCAACAGGCCCATCTAGCCTCCCTGGAGCAGCAGCTCAGAGGAGGCCCCCCCCCCACAGTGTCCCCCACGGAGCAGCCCTCTCCCATGGAGCGGGGCAGAGATTCCTTCCTGACCCGGCTGGGCCCAGTACCCGCCCTGGAGCATGAGGGTGGAGGCACCTGGCCAACCTCCTTCCCAGGTAGTGTCACTGTAGACGCGGTTCTTATCTGAGTGATGTGGCACAGAGATGGGACGGTGGGCTTGGAGAGTTGTGGTTTCTGGTCCCCATTAGGGGCGAGAGACTGGAAAATGTAGATCCTTGTGACGAACTGGGACTGTTCCTTTGGGACTCCTCCCTGTTATCCCCTGACCGGCTCTTTACAAACTCATCGGCCAGCCGGCCTGCATGTCGCGGGTTCTCTGGTTTTTTGTCCCTCAACCACAGCCTCAGGTCGGATGGGCACCGCTCATACAGTTGCTCCAGTACCAGCAGTTTAACCAGGTCCTCCTTCGTCTGGGCCCCACCTGCCCACTTGCTGGCGTATCCCTCCATGCGGACGGCTAGTTGCAGATATGAGATCTCAGGGGTTTTATCCTGACTCCGGAACCTTTCCCGGTACATCTCAGGAGTCAGCCCAAACTCACGTAGCACGGCCTTTTTGAACAGTTCGTAGTCCCCTTTCTCCGCCTCTTCCAGTTGGCGGTACAATGCCACGGCTTTGGGGTCCAGTAAGGGGGTGAGAACCTGGAGTCGGTCCGCAGGATCAACCTGGTGCAGCTCGCAGGCCGTCTCAAAGGCATCCAGGAAGTCATCCGTGTCCTCCCCCTCCTTACGTGGGGCCAGGATGCACTTATCAAAGCTCCGTGCAGTCCTGGGTCCCCCCTCACTCACCGCAGCCGGGGGCTCGCGGCCCCTCAGCCTCGCCAGCTCCAGTTCATGATGCCTCTGTCTCTGTCTCTCCTCCCGTTCATGCTGTCTCTGTTGTTCACGATCCTCCAGCTCTCTCAGTTTTAGCTCTTTCTCCCATTCCAGCCACTTCCGCTCCACGGATGCCGCGCGTCGCCGGGAGGATCCCCTGCTGGCCGGCGAGCTTCGCCGGGAGGATCCCCTGCTGGCCGGGGGGGTCACGGCGCCCTCGGTATTTGCTGGGCTTCTCCCCACCCTTCCCCTAGGCATAGGAAGGAGGGGTCTCGGGAAGCCCTCAGCAGCCGGCTGACCACTCCCAGCTGGGACAGACACTGGGGCCTGCGCTGCATCCGCCAGGCTACTTCCCTCAGAGACAGGGATCAGTTCATTGGAGCGATCTCCCTCCTCCAGCTGGGCAATGAGCTGTTCTTTGGTGAGCCTCCCACTGCGCAGCCCCCTCTGCTTGCACAGCTCCACCAGGTCGCTCTTAAGCCGCGTGGCATACATCTTCCTGCTGGCCACTCACAGCCCTGGTGCTCACCGCTCCCCACAGTTTCCAGGGAGACCCCTAGTGTGCCAGCTCTTCTCGAGGTCACCACCTCTCTGCCAGGGTCGAGCTGCAGACTCCTCCGCCCCTGGTACCACTCGCTGCGATCCCCCGGGGGACCCTGTTACTGCAAAATTCCTTCTCGCTGGTGTCACACTCCCAGGGGTGATAACCGTCTCTCTCTGACTCTTCAGCATGCCTGGTCCCCGTCAATCCCACTTCATTTTACTGCTCCCCAGTCACTTACTGCAGGAAGCGCCGTCCACGGGGTGCAGTAGATCCCACCGCTGCCACCAGCTGTCACGGAGTATGGGGGCCTCAGGGCCCTGCACGCCCGGCTTCCTGCGATTCACCATGACTCTCAGCCAGCCAGTAAAGCAGAAGGTTTATTTAGACGACAGGAATACAGTCCAAGACAGGTCTTGCAGGCACAGACAACAGGACCCCCCTCAGTTAGGTCCATCTTGGGGTTCCAGGGCGCCCCAGCCCCCTTGGGAGGTCAGAGCCCTGTCTCCCTCCCAGCCACATCACCAGCCAGCTCCTGAAACTCTGCCTTTAGCGACCCCTCCCACAGCCTTTGTTCAGTTTCCCAGGCAAAGGTATTACCTGGCCTCTAACCCCTTCCTGGGTTCTCATGTTACATGCTCAGGTATTCTCTGTCGGTCAGTCTCCCATCCCCCAATGCAGACTATCCTAGCCACACTCCCGTGTCAGCATTCAAAGACCACATTAAGAACAGTCCCAGTTCGTCACAATCCTGAGTTGTTAAAGCAACAGCCATTAAATCCGCGAAAGGGGAAGTCTGCCCAGAGCCGGTGCAATCTTCTTGTTTCTGCTACTGCCAGTGAAACTCTGTGTAAACCTGATGCCCGGCACCTACCCTGTTATATACCCCAGTTCTGGGAGGGGAGTGGGGTCTAGTGATTGGGGGGGAGGGGCTGGGAGCCAGGACTCCTGGGTTGTTTCCCTGGCTCTGGTTGGAGCCCAGGGTGTGGGGTCTAGTGGTTAGAGAAAAGGACACAGATTAGAGCCAGCCCCCTAAATGTGAAAAGCCCCGTGTCCCCTACCCATCCCATCCCCAGGGCAGCAGGTCTGCGCAGCTCAGGGCCCTGGGTAGAGCTCACCTCAGGATGCTGTGAAACAGAAATGCAGGGGGGAGCTGACCAGCCCCCCAGAAAGGGGAGGGGGCAAGAACATGAGGACAGAGCTCAAGAGAAATTGGCCCCCCCGTCAGATGCTCCAGCTCTGGCTCCCCAGTTTGTTTGCCCTTCACCCCTACCCCCGATGTTGACACATTGGGCCCCTCAGCCCCCGATTCTGACCCCTGGATTGAGTCCCCTCCCCAGTATCCTCATGACTCCCTCCCCCCATTCAGGTCCCCATCCCCCCCAGTTCTGCCCCCCATCCCGTGTCCCTTCATCCCCTGTCGTATCTCCTCATGTCCCATGTCCCCTCCCCTGTTCTGCCCTTATTCCCTATCTCCTAACACCCCCCAGACCTCCCCTTTTTGCCCCATCCTGTACCCCTATACCCCTCCTGTTCTGCCTACAGCCCCTGGCCCCTTGGGTGCTCTGGGGCTGGAGCACCCACAGGGAAAAATTAGTGGGTGCTCTGCACCCACCGACAGCCAAACTCCTCTCACCCCCCCTTTCTCCCCCGCGCTGAGCGTGCCATGTCCCCGCTCCTCCGCCTACCTCCCAGCGTTTCCCACCCGGCCGCTGCCAAACAGCTGTTTGGCGGCATTAGCACAGTCCGGGAGGGACGGGGAAGAGCGGGAACGTGGTGCGCTCAGGGGAGTAGGCAGAGCTGGGGTGGGGATTTTGGGGAAGGGGTTGGAAGAGGCGGGGCAGGGGCAGGGCCTCATGGAAGGGATGGAGTGGGGGCAGGGCCGGGGGCAGGCGGGGGGGTCGAGCACCCATGGGAAAGTGGGGAAGGTGGCGACTATGCTTATGGCCCCCCCACTAGCCAAAGCCGCGATCTCCCATTGCTCCCCAAGGGAAGGAAGCCCCTGGCTGCCCTCAGTTAACATGGCCCTGCCCTCTCCCCCTGCAGCCCTCACAGGGCGGCCATGCTGCCCCCTGGCTAAGATGGCCGACGCCTGAGCCTGGTGGTGGGGACAAGATTCCTCCTGTACTGGTGCGGTGGGTCGATGGCTGCACGGAAATGAGCCCCACAGCTTCTCTGACTCTAGACTGAACCCAAGCCTGTGTTCCCCCAACTCCCATCCCTTGATCCTGCCCCGCAGCCATGTGTGATGAAGTGGGGTGTTTTCTTCATTTTTCCTTGTTTTTCCAATGGTTTGCATGCAGAGGGGATGTGACTCAGTTTCCCTGGGTGTTACTGGTTTAACAAGGTGATGGGAGAAGGAGTTTGTTGGTACAGAGGACCAGCGAGGGAACTTGGGACCCCAGCCAATGGCCTGGAGAATGAATACCCCAGCGACTGGTGACCTGGTGACCTGGAGGCCCAGCTCAGGAGTCACAGCTGGTTCTGGCCAGTGGGAGGACAATGGGCTGCGGAGAGAGGACCCCGGTGACCTGACCAGCTGGTTCCAGCCAGAGGGGGACAGAGGCCAGCTGAGAGGAGAGGAGGCCCAGGTGACCCTGTTTACCTGGAGAGAAGACAAGGGACAGAGGCAGGACTTGGGGAATGGGATATCAGTTGCCCAGATGTGAAGCACGGGGGCTTGGGACTGGAGAGAGGACCAGGTGTGACCTTGCCTAGCAGCCTGGACGCCGGACAATGGCCTGGATATGGTAGAACTTAGCAACCAGTGATCGGAGGCCCAGCCCATCTTGGGAGCTGGCCAGTTCTAGCCAGTGGGAGGACAAAGGATGGAAGAGAGAAGGGTGAGACTGGCCGGACCCGAGCCCCTGAGAACTTCCTGGGCTGGGTTTGGCCATACAATAAACCCTCCTGTTTTACGCAGGCTGAGAGTCCCTGCAGGCTGGAGATCGGGGGCATCGCTCCCTCTGGGGGTGACGGCCCCATGGGGCCAGAGCAAGGGAACGCCCTGAGGGGGCTCCCAGAGGGAGCCAGGTGGGCTGGAGACTCAGAGGTGCAGTTCCAGGAGACGGTGGGACCCCGGGCTTAGCCCCCAAGAGAGACAGGACCCTGAGAAGGGCTGTCAGACTGAAGGGAGTTCTTCCTGGGGACTCTATGGAGCTGAGAGAGCACGGGGGGCCTGTGAGTCCGTGACACACCTTCATGCATGAACAGTGAGATGGCAAAATTTGCAGATGATACAAAACTACTCGAGATAGTTCAGTTCCAGGCAGACTGCGAAGAGCTACAAAGGGATCTCACCAAACTGGGTGACTGGGCAACACAATAGCAGATGAAATTCAGTGTTGACTAATGCAAAACAATGCACATTGGAAAACATCATCCCAACCAGACCTATAAAATGATGGGGTCTCAATTGGCTGTTACTATGCAAGAAAGAGATCTTGGAGTCATTGTGGAGAGTTCTCTGAAAACATCCACTCAATGTGCAGCAGCTGCCTAAAAAGCGAACAGAATTTTGGGAATCATTAAGAAAGGATCGGATAATAAGACAAAATATCATATCGCCTCTGTATAAATCCATGGTACACCCACATCTTGAATACTGCGTTCATATGTGGTCGCCCCATCTCAAAAAAGACATATTGGAATTGGAAAAGGTTCAGAAAAGGGCAAAAAAATGATTAGGGGTATGGAACGGCTGCCATATGAGGAGAGATTAATAAGACTGGGACTTTTCAGTTTGGAAATGAGACAACTAAGGGGGGATATGATGGAGATCTATAAAATCATGACTGGTGTGGAGAAAGTAAAGAAGGCAGTGTTGTTTACTCCTTCTCATAACACATAACATAATCTGATACCTCTTCATTTCATTGGGTGACCACTAGTTCTAGTGTTATGTGAAGGAGTAAATAACATTTCCTTATTCACTTTTTTCACACCAGTCAAGATTTTATAGACCTCCATCATATCCCCCCTTAGTTGTCCCAATCATTTTAATCTCTCCTCCTGTTCTATACCCCTAATCATTTTAGTTGCCCATCTCTGTACCTTTTCCAATACCAATCTATCTTTTTTGCGATGAGGTGACCAGATCTGCACACAGTATTCAAGATGAGGTGTACCATGGATTTATATAGTGGCTCTATGATATTTTCTGTCTTGTTATCTATCCCTTTCCTAATGCTCCTTAACAATCTGTTCACTTTTTGACTGCCGCTGCACACTGAGTGGATGTTTTCAGAGAACCATCTACAATGACTCCAACATCTTTCTTGAGTGGTAACAGCTAATTTAGACCCCATCATTTTGTATGCATAATTGAGATTGTTTTCCAATGTGCATTACTTTGCATTTATCAACATTGAATTTCATCTGCCATTTTGTTGCCCAGTTCACCCAGTTTGGTGAGATCCCTTTGTAACTCTTAAAAAAACAACAAGAAGTCTGGTGGCACCTTAAAGACTAACAGATTTATTTGGGCATAAGCTTTCGTGGGTAAAAACTTCTTCAGGTGCACCGGGGAGAATCACCATCGAACCAGCCCTGGAAACAGGCTCATGGTGCCCCCATCGTTCCCCCCACCGAATTGCCGCCGAAGAATGAAGTGGTAGAGCTGCCGCCGAAGTGTCGCCAATCGTGGCTTTATCTTTTTTTGTCTCTGCTTTGCCGCTTGGGGTGGCAAAAAAGCGGGAGCCAGCCCTGGATTCAAATCCTAGCTGCTTTGAAAGAGCCCGGGAGCCAGATTCGACTCCTAGCTACACCATGGCGGGGAGGGGCACAGAAGAACGGGGCTGGGTCTGAGCTCACAGGGGGAGTTTGGGTTGAGTTTTGGGGAAGGTTCAGGGCTCAGTTCCTCTTTTCCCCACCCAATGCATCCCCTCCCCCATCCTTGATGTTACCGTCCTCCCCACAGTCTGACACTCACCTCCCCACACCCCACTCTGCCCGGCCAGCCAGCAGCCTGCAGAGGAGATGGCTCGTTAGTGACCAGATCCCAGAGCAACTGGATCCTACAACCTGGCCTCAGACCCCCGCCCCCATGGGCATACGCCCTGGTCTCAGATCCGCCCCCCTCCATGTTTATATACCCTGTCTGTCTCGGATACTCACCGAGGAGGAGGATGGTGAGAGCAGATGCCATGATGGGGTAGTGAAGGGCCCCTCAGTGCTATCACCAACACCCTGGTGCTGAGCTCCACCGAGCGGAATGAGGAACTGTGCTGGGGGCTGCAGCCCCAGGAAGCCCGTGATGCGCTCGGCCCCTTTCTTCCACATCAGATGGTTTTTCTGCAATCTCCAGGCCAAATCTACCGTGGTCAGAGCAAAGCCAACTCCCTGCAATGCCCAGCAACCCACATCCCCTGCTGCAGCTGCCTGGTCCCCCCACCCCCATCACCTCACAGCCTCACGTGGGATCTCCCCAGTCCGGGGACCAGCTAGGAAGAGGGGCATCTCAGGAGGTGTCAAGAGGTGCCCAGGTTGCCCTAACTTTTTCCAACAGGACCCGTCTAGCCTCCTTGGAACAGTAGCTCAGAGCAGAGGAGGGCTCCTCCTGCTCCCCACAGAGCAACCCGCTGAACAGAGGTTCCTTCCTGACCCAGCTGGGCCCAGCACCCGCCCTGGAGCATGAGGGTGGAGGGGCCTGGCCAACCTCCTTCTCAGGCACCGTCGCTGCAGACACTATACTTAGCCAAGTGATATGGCACAGAGATGGGCTGGGGGGCTGTGAGGGGTTGTCGTTTCTGGCCCCCATGAGTTTAGGGGGAGGGATAAATGTAGATCCTGAGTTGATAAAGGAACAGCCAATAAATCTGCAAAAGGGGAAGTTTGCCCAGAGCTGGTGGTCACTTCCTGTTTCTGCTACTGCCAGTGAAACTCTGCATAAACATGATGCCCCGGGAGCTACCCTGTTATATACCCCGGCTCTGGCAGAGGACTGGGGTCTAGTGATTTGGGGGTGGGGCTGGATGGGAGCCAGGACTCCTGGGTTCTCTCCCTGGTTCTGGTTGGGGGGTGGGGTCCGGTGCTTAGAGAAAAGGACACAGATTAGAGCCAGCCCCCTAGAGGTGAAAGGCCCCGTGTCCCTTCCCCAGCCCATCCCCAGGGCAGCGGGTCTGCGCAGTTCAAGGGCCCGGGCAGAGCTCAACTCAGGATACTGTGAAAGAGACATGGGGGTGGGGGGGCAGCTAACCAGCCACCGAGAAAGGAGAGGGGGAAGAGCACAGGGACAGAGCTCAAGAGAAACTGCCCCCCCGGCAGATGCCCCAGCTCTGGCTCCCCAGCTTATTTGCCCTTCACCCCCCACCCCCGATTTTCACGCATTGGGCCCCTCAGCCCCCCATTCTGCCCCTTGGCCTGCATCCCCTTCCCCATTCTGTCCCCCCAGCCTGTAGTTCCCTCATGTCCACTCCATCCGGTCCCAGGCCCCCCAATTCTGCCCCCTGTCCCATGTCCCTTCACCCCCCTTTGTGTCCCCTCATGCCCCTATCCTCTCCCCCGTTCTGCCCACCCCATCCCCATCCCCTCAAACCCCCAACCTCCCTTAGGGAATGTGGGGCAGAAAAGAGTGAGGGGCAGGAGACTGAGGGGAAAGAAAGTGGCTCTGGGAGGGGAGCGGGGTCTAATGGTTAGAGTGCGGGGCTGGGGCTTTTGGGTGGCCAGCTCCCAGTACCAAAGGGGAAGGGTCAATGAGAAATCGAGTCCCTGGGACTGACAGTCCCCAGGGCCAATGGGGAGAGACCAGTGCTCCAGGTCAGCTTGATTGGCAGGGCAGGCAGGCTAATGAGGGAGTCAGGAGCCCGGGGTCCCGCCCTCCCTGTGAGCTGGAGCTGCCTGAGCCAGAGCAGGTGACCTGGGGGAGAGCAGCAGCCTGAGCAGAGCCGGGAGCAGAGCCAGAGGGGCCAGGGGAGCTGGGCTGGAGGCAGAGTGGGGCTGGAGCTGGGTGCTGTGAGCAGCTGGGCAGAGTAAGGGGGACCCAGCGCAGGGAGATGCCCCCAGCCAAGAGGCCCTGCAGGCCGGACTCGGAGGGGGATCATAACACCGACAGAGGGGTGACGCTGGGATTAAGGGTCCTGCCACCTACAGCCAGAGCAAGTGTCTGACACGTAGCGTCCCTGCAGCTAGGCCAAGCTGTGGGCAGGGGCCTGGGACAAGTGAGGAACAGCCTGTGAACTTCCTTTCCCATGCAGAGGTGGCTGTTTGTGGTGTCCCTGTGCCCACAGGGTGGGTGATTTGTTTCCTTTAACTTTCCCCAGTTTTACTTATTTTGTCATGAGTTGCTGTTTAATACATTGTCCGTGCTCTGAACTCTGTGTAATGATCAGTGGGTCAGGGAGGCATCTGGTGCAAAGAGAGTGCCCTGGAGTGGGGACACCCTCGCCCCGTCCTATGTGACCACAACAAGACTGGGGCCCAAGCCCCCAGGGATCTGGGGCCCAGCCTTGCCCGGGTTATGAGGATTCTGCCACACGGGAGGGAGGAAGGGGAGCCCTCGAGGTCAGGCAGGACTCTGGGTAAAGGAGTGGGAGCGAGGACTCAGATCCTTTCACTAGCCAATCCCACCAGGGCATGTATAAGCCAGAAAAGTTCCCCACAATAGCGGGACCATTTCTCCGCTTACACACTGACACCATGAGAAAAGGCCCCACCCCCGCCCTAAAGCCAAGCCCTGAGGCTCTAACCAGAAACAAGGTGCAGGAAGGATGATTATCCCCAGTTCTTACAAGGGGAAATGGAGGCAGAGGCAGGTTTAGTGACAGCCCAATGTCCCCTGGGGTCTGGGAACCCCCCCCCTCCCTCTGCCCCAAATCTCTAGTGACTGGGAAACCCCCCAGTGACTACATCCCCGTTCCCTGGATGGACCTCCCCTCTCTTGGGCTCAGGTCAGAGCCTGGCTCTGAAGGTCCCATTGGCACAGAGACCCCCTGTGAGTCTGGCTGGGTGTGGGGCTGGGAGCAGGACAGCGAGCACAGAAGCTGGGAGGGTGACAGGGGATGGATCACTCATTGATTCGATGGTCTGTTCATTCCCTCTGGGGCTCCTGGCATTGGCCACTATCAGAGCAGGATACTGGGCTAGAGGGACCTTTGATATGACCCAGTCTGGCCGTTCCCATGAGCTGGGCCCCTCACCTCTACAATGATCCACACGTAATCACTGGGATCCAACCAGTTGGGTGGCTCCAATCTGGAGTGAGATCGGCAGCTGTAGAACCCTGCGTCTTCCCGTCTGGCGCTCGGGATGGTGAATTCACCCCAGTCCGCAGTAGCATCCAGCTCGCGAATTTCGATTCCAGCTTTATACAGAAATAGCCTCCTGGACCCGCACCGACACTGACAGCGGAGGGTGAAGGCTACCCCTGGGGCGATCACCCCACTGGGGCTGATGGAGATGGAGGATTCGGGCTGTCATGAACTCTCAGATCATGCCCACTCTTGGCCCCATGAGGTCTGTGGGGAGAATCCCCTTCAGTGTGACAGCCCTTCTCGGGGGTCAAGCCCCTCCACCTCCTGGAATCTCACCTCTCTGAGCCTTAGCATGCCTGTCTCTCGCTGTAGGCCCCCTCAGGGAGTCCACTCGCTCTGGACCCCCGGGGCCTCCACTCCCAGAGGGAATAATGAAACCCTGTTCTCTAGCCCCGTGTGAATCTGCCCGTGGCCGTGGGGGGTTCTGTCACTGACTCCCAGGTTGTGCCCACACTTGGCCATATGGTCCCTGGGGGGAACCCCCTTCAGTGCGACAGCCCTTCTCAGGGGTCCACTCTCTCTTGGGGGTTAAGCCCCTCCGCCTCCTGGAACTGTACCTCTGAACCCTAGCACGTCTGTCTCTCACCGTGGGCCCCCTCCGGTAGTCCACTCACTCTAGGTCCCTGGGGCCTCCACTCCCAGAGGGAATAATGAAACCCTGATCTCCAGCCCAGAGTGACTCTCAGCCAGCGTAAAACAGGAGTGTTTATTGAGCATTGAACACAACACAGGAAACTCTCAGGGCCTCAGGCTTGGCCTCCTTCAGCAGAGCACATCCCAGTCTCCCCTGCATCCAGGTGGGCTCTGCCTGCTCCCTCTCTCCAGCCCAGAGCCCCCCTTGCTTCCCAGCTGGGCATCTGATATCACCGGCCCCAAGCCCCACCTCTGTCCATTGTCCTCTTTCCAGGTAAACAGGGTCGCCTGGGCCTCCTCTCTCCTCTTCTGTCCTCTGGCCCCCTCTGGCTGGAATTCTCTGGTCAGGTGACCGGGGTCCTCTCTTCACAGCCCATTGTCCTCCCACTGGCCAGAACCAGCTGCAACTCCTGAGCTGGGCCTCCCGGTCACCAGGTTGCCAGGTCACCGGTCGCTGGGTGTCACGGAGTATGGGGGGACTCAGGGCCCTGCACTCCCGGCTTCCTGCGATTCACCATGACTCTCAGCCAGCCAGTAAAGCAGAAGGTTTATTTAGACGACAGGAATACAGTCCAAGACAGGTCTTGCAGGCGCAGACAACAGGACCCCCTCAGTTAGGTCCATCTTGGGGTCCTCGGGCACCCTAGCCCCCCTGGGAGGTCAGAGCCCCGTCTGCCTCCCAGCCATGGTCACTAGCCAGCTCCTGAAAACTCTCCCTTCAGCGACCCCTCCCACAGCCTTTGTTCAGTTTCCCGGGCAAAGGTGTCACCTCGCCTCTCACTCCTTCCTGGGTTCTCATGTTACATGCTCAGGTATTCTCCCTCGGTCAGTCTCCCATCCCCCAATGCAGACTATCCTAGCCACACTCCCCTGTCAGCATTCACAGATCACATTAAGAACAGTCCCAGTTCGTCACACTGGGGTATCCAGCCTCCAGGCCATTGGCTGGGGTCCCAAGTTCCCTCTCCAGTCCTCTGTAACAACAAACTCCCTCTCCCCTCACCTCGTTAAACCAGTAACACCCAGGGACACTGAGTCCCACCGCCTCTGCATGCAAACCACTGGAAAACCAAGGAAAACACAAGAAAATCCCCCACTTCATCACACGGGCGCAGGGAGCTCTGCAGTCACACACAAACAGGAGTGAGATGGGGAGACACAAACCCCGCCCATGTGTCTGTAACCTGCACCCGGCCCCAGTGGCAGCACCAGCTCTAATAGATAGGAGCAGCGAGGGGCCCCTCAGCGCTGCTATCAACAACCCGTTGCCCCAAATAAGGAACTCAACTGGTGGCTCCAGCTACAGGAAGTTAACGATGTCTCGTCTCTTCCTGCGTCCATCACACATTGTCTCTAATCTGCAGGCGAAATCTAGAGCAGCCAAAGCAAGCAGAAATCCCTGCAAAACCCAGAAAACCCTGGGCCCATCAGCCTTGCCAAGCATCATGCAGCTCCCAGCTTGTCTATGTCTCTATGGGGAGGGGGGAGAGGTCACCCTCAGTACACCCTGCAGCATTGGGGAAGGTGCATCGGGCTGGGAGTCAGGAGACCACAGGGTCTTGTCTTCAATCTTCCACTGACCACTACAGTAGAACCTCAGAGTTACGAACTGATCAACCAACCACACAATTCATTTGGAACTGGAAGTGAGCAATCAGACGGCAGCAGAGATAACTTATAAAACAAGGAAATACAGAACCGTTCTGTGTTAAACATAAACTGCTAAAAAATAAAGAGGAAGTTAAAAAAGAAAGATTTGATAAGGGAAGGAAAATGTTTCTGTGCTTGTTACATTTAATTTAAGATGGTTAAAAGCAGCATTTTTCTTCGGCATAGTAAAGTTTCAAAGCTGTACTAAGTCCATGCTCAGTTGTAAACTTTTGAAAGACCAAAAATAATGTTTTGTTCAGCGTAGTGAATATTTCAGAGTTACGAACAACCTCCGATCCCAATGTGTTCATAACTCTCAGGTTCTACTGTATTTCCATGCAGATTCACAAACAGACGCCCCCCCCCCGACCTCCTTCCCTCCCACACACACACCGCCTGCTTTGTTGCATTCTGAGTTCAAAGCTGGCTGGTGACACATGTCTCTAAAATTAATACTTAATCATGCAAATAAAGGGGGCAGAGTTAAGGAAAACTTAACTGTGGCATTTCCTGGTGCTGGAGGGTTTGACTCTGCAGCCTTCTCTCTCACCCTGCAAACCTGCCCACCTGCGACATGAGCCGTGGCACTGTGTGAGGAGAGGGCGCGATGGGGAACACCTGGGTTGCTGCCCCTTGCGCCATAGCAGCGCTGGCGGGTTTACACTGTAACGCTTGGTTCTAAGGGGCTTTTCTCAGCGTGTGAATTAAATAAACCAGATTCAAAAGAAAATCAGAGAAAGAGAAATTCCATCCCAGGCCCCCAACGGGTCACTCTGCCCCTGCAGAGACCCTGCCCCCGAGCTGAAGGAGACACTGTCAGTGGTTATGTGGCCAGGCCCCTAGAGAGGGATGTGACACAGGTTTGTTTATACAGCCATTGGCTAAAGGGCAGCAGAAAGCCGGGGTCAGGGAGCTCCATTCCCGACTCCGGGAGGGGAATGGGGTCTAGTTGTTAGAGGAGTGGGCTGGGAGCCAGGACCCTGTGCTGGGTAACACCACGGAGCAGGAGGGCGACAAGCAGGAGATTCACTGCATAGGAGAGTCATTCCCCACCCCTGGCCTGTCACCCCCAACTAACACCCCCACCCCTGCCTACCCCCCATCTCCCATCCTGCCCCCTGGTCTATCCCTTTCAAGTCCCCCCAAGACTGCCCCCCTCACAGCCTGCCCCCGTCACAGCCCATCCGTCCTCATTCCCCCCCAGCCTTCCTCCCTCACACCCTCCCCCACCATGGCCAATCCCGCCTCATACCCCTGTCCCCTGCCCCGTTTCCCCTCAAATGCCCAACCCCTGCCCTCAGTTAAGATGGCTGCCATCTCCCAGTGTCCCCAGTGGGCTTGGCGCCTAGCTGCCCTCTGGGAAATGGCACCTACCTGGGCTAAGAGGGGCAGAGGAATATTAGGGGTGGGAGAATGTGAAGGAAGATTGTGGGCCAGGGGCTTGAGGGACCGGGGGGTGAATAGAAGCTGCCCCCCATGATTAGGGGTGCCTGGGTTCCCCCCTCCTGAGTGTTTCAGTGTGAATCTGCCCGTGGCCATGGGGGGTTCTGTCACTGACTCCCAGGTTGTGCCCACACTTGGCCATATGGTCCCTGGGGGGAACCCCCTTCAGTGCAACAGCCCTTCTCAGGGGTCCACTCTCTCTTGGGGGTTAAGCCCCTCCGCTTCCTGGAACTGTACCTCTGAACCCTAGCACGTCTGTCTCTCACCGTGGGCCCCCTCAGGGAGTCCACTCACTCTGGGTCCCTGGGGCCTCCACTCCCAGAGGGAATAATGAAACCCTGATCTCCAGCCCGGAGTGACTCTCAACCAGCGTAAAACAGGAGGGTTTATTGAGCGTTTGAACCCAGCACAGGAAACTCTCAGGGCCTCAGGCCTAGCCTCCCTCAGCAAAGGACATCCCAGTCTCCCCTGCATCCAGGTGGGCTCTGCCTGCTCCCTCTCTCCAGCCCAGAGACCCTGCACTTTCCAGCTGGGCATCTGATATCACCGGTCCCAACAGCTCTTCCCCTGTCCTTTGTCTTCATCCCAAGTAAACAGGTTGCTGGGTCCCTCTCCCTTCCGTCCTTAGTTCCCATCTGGCTGGAACTGGCTGGTCAGGTCACCCGGGCCATCTCTTCACAGCCCTTTGTCCTCCCACTGGCCAGAACCAGCTGACGGCCAAGCTGGGGTGGGCCTCTTAGTCACCAGGTCACCAGCTGTTAGGGTTCCCCCTAATAACACAGGAATGCAGGGGCAAGATTAGAAAGGCAAAGGCACAAAATGATCTCAAACTAGCTACGGGAATAAAGGGAAACAAGAAGACTTTTTATCAATACATTAGAAGCAAGAGGAAGACCAAAGACAGGGTAGGCCCACTGCTCAGTGAAGAGGGAGAAACAGTAACAGGAAACTTGGAAATGGCAGAGATGCTTAATGACTTCTTTGTTTCGGTCTTCACCGAGAAGTCTGAAGGAATGCCTAACATAGTGAATGCTAATGGGAAGGGGGTAGGTTTAGCAGATAAAAGAAAAAAAAAGAACAAGTTAAAAATCACTTAGAAAAGTTAGATGCCTGCAAGTCACCAGGGCCTGATGAAATGCATCCTAGAATACTCAAGGAGCTAATAGAGGAGGTATCTGAGCCTCTAGCTATTATCTTTGGAAAATCATGGGAGACGGGAGAGATTCCAGAAGACTGGAAAAGGGCAAATATAGTGCCCACCTATAAAAAGGGAAATAAAAACAACCCAGGAAACTACAGACCAGTTAGTTTAACTTCTGTGCCAGGGAAGATAATGGAGCAAGTAATTAAGGAAATCATCTGCAAACACTTGGAAGGTGGTAAGGTGATAGGGAATAGCCAGCATGGATTTGTAAAGAACAAATCATGTCAAACCAATCTGATAGCTTTCTTTGATAGGAGAACGAGTCTTGTGGATAAGGGAGAAGCGGTGGATGTGGTATACTTAGACTTTAGTAAGGCATTTGATATGGTCTCGCATGATATTCTTATCGATAAACTAGGCAAATACAATTTAGATGGGGCTACTATAAGGTGGGTGCATAACTGGCTGGATAACCGTACTCAGAGAGTTGTTGTTAATGGTTCCCAATCCTGCTGGAAAGGCATAATGAGTGGGGTTCCGCAGGGGTCTGTTTTGGGACCGGCTCTGTTCAATATCTTCATTAACGACTTAGATATTGGCATAGAAAGTACGCGTATTAAGTTTGCAGATGATACCTGTAGTGGGATGGACACCCGCTCCTGCCCTGAGGGGTTTGGAACAGCCCTGGGAGAAGGCTGGGACAGGGAAGCAGCTACTGGGCTGATTGGGGAAGTAGCTGCACCTGGGCCATGCCCCAATCAGAGCCCAGCTAGCCTGTATAAAGAGGCTGGGAGCCAGGAGCTCAGGGTCTCTCTCTGCTGTCAGAGAAAGAAGAGCCTGCTGCAGGGAGGTAGAGCAGAATACCTGAGTGGAGCAGGGCTCAGGAAAGGCTGAGGAGCTGGGCAGTTCCAGCCTGGAAAGCCCCAGGCTGTGGCCTAGCATTGGGCCAAGGGGTACTGGGGGTTGCAGAGAGCAGCCCACGGCTAGACTGAGGCAGCAGGTCCAAACCCACCCTTGCCTGTGATGAGTGGCCTATACTGCAGTCTGCCCCAGGGAGTGGGGGCTAATTGGTGACTGGCAGTGGCCTTACACTGTGGTGAGGTGTGGTTTGTGGGTAGGAGTTCCCCTGGGAGGGGAGACCTAGCGTGTGTGGGTACTGCCAGGGGGTAGCACCTAGAGCAAGGGGCACCGGGGTCCTGGGAGGGACATGGGGCCCAGTAGAGGACAAGGCAGATCACCGGCCTGCAGAGGGCGCTCCGGAGGCTGGTTCAAGCTAATTCCCCAAGAGACCAGCAGGAGGCGCTGCAGGGGTGAGTCTGACCCCTTACAATACCAAACTGGGAGGGATTGCAACTGCTTTGGAGGATAGGGTCATAATTCAAAATGATCTGGACAAATTGGAGAAATGGTCTGAGGTAAACAGGATGAAGCTTAACAAAGACAAATGCAAAGTGCTCCACTTAGGAAGGAAAAATCAGTTTCACACATACAGAATGGGAAGAGACTGTCTAGGAAGGAGTACAGCAGAAAGGGATCTAGGGGCATCAAGCTAAAAATGAGTCAACAGTGTGATGCTGTTGCAAAAAAACCAAACGTGATTCTGGGATGTATTAACAGGTGTGTTGTGAGCAAGACACGAGAAGTCATTCTTCTGCTCTACTCTGCGCTGGTTAGGCCTCAACTGGAGTATTGTGTCCAGTTCTGGGCACCGCATTTCAAGAAAGATGTGGAGAAATTGGAGAAGTCCAGAGAAGAGCAACAAGAATGATTAAAGGTCTTGGGAACATGACCTATGCAGGAAGGCTGAAATAATTGGGTTTGTTTAGTTTGGAAAAGAGAAGACTGAGAGGGGACATGATAGCAGTTTTCAAGTATCTAAAAGGGTGTCATAAGGAGGAGGGAGAAAACTTGTTCACCTTAGCCTCTAAGGATAGAACAAGAAGCAATGGGCTTAAACTGCAGCAAGGGAGGTTTAGGTTGGACATTAGGAAAAAGTTCCTAACTGTCAGGGTGGTTAAACAGTGGAATAAATTGCCTAGGGAGGTTGTGGAATCTCCATCTCTGGAGATATTTAAGAGTAGGTTAGATAAATGTCTACCAGGGATGGTCTAGACAGTATTTGGTCCTGCCATGAGGGCAGGGGACTGGACTCGATGATCTCTCGAGGTCCCTTCCAGTCCTAGAATCTATGAATAAATCTATGACTATGAATAAATCTCCAGGCTGTTGTCTGGGGGTCCCAGCTGCCAGGCGAGGTCACCCCTGGTCCTATGCAACAACAAACCCTCTCCCACCACCTTGTTAAATATGCAGCACACAGGGAAACTGAGGTGCGCACACACTATTCATGTAAAACACTACAAAAATCCCCAAGTTAGTCACAGCTAGGCACTCCCATGATGCACTGCAGTCTATCTCTGTAGTCATGATGTTGCAGTGCATCATGGGAATTGTAGTTTGGGTGCCTTCACTATGTCCCCATTCTCCTCAATGAGCTGGGCTCTCCAGCCAGAATACGTCTCCAATAATGCACCATGGCCAGATACTCCCATGATGCATGACCTTCCCTCCCAGAGGGAAGCCTGTGGTGCAGTGTGGGAGATGAGGTCCAGTCAGGGAGCCTGGCTTATAAAGGAGAATAAGGCCACTGAACTACAGCTCCCTTGGTGCACCACAGTCAGGCACTCCCATAATGTACCACTCCCCTCTGAGAGGGGAGCCCATGGTGCATCATGGGAAATGTAGTCCAGCACATAGATATGAAAGGGGACACAAGGCACCCGGACTATAACTCCCACGAGACATTGCAGCAGCACTTCAGAATCGAAATATTCCTGTTTTCACATTTTGGTTGGAAAATTGGTATTTTCTGTGCCCCCCCCCCACTGCATTTTCCCAGCTGCTCTATAGAGGGGGTGAGCCTGTCCCAGAGCTACAGAGTCTACCTCCATCACTCACCCTGCCCTGAGCCATACTTCAGCGTCGGATTGCGCGCATCCCATCAGGGGCTGGGCAGTACATGCCCTGCTGGAGACTAGTAGGGAGGTTCTCATCTCAGCTCCCTTGGGGTCAATCCAGAGTCACCCCTGACTGCACTGGGGGCAGGGCCAGGTTCTGATTTCAGCACCCAGTAGAATCCTCCTTTAAGCTCCTGGCTGGGGTCGGAAGCCTCCCCCGCTCTGTGGGGCTATTCCCCCTGGTGACCCCCTTTGCTTTTCCAGTTCAGTTTTGCTCCTGGTTCGAACACGTCAAGGGCTGGCTGGGGCTGCGGGGCTGCGAGAACTTCTTCTGGATCAGCAACGAGGCGTTGCAGCAGGTGGGGCAGGAGAGAGATGGAGGGGAGCACAGCAGGGGAGGGGGGCTGGGGACCAGGGGGTGGGGTGGGGGGTATAGTCTAGCATATCCCAGGATAGTGTGTGTGGGGGGGAATCCCAGCTGCGGGGGGGGGGTTGGAGCTGGGGGGTGGTGGTCAAAGGGGCTGCGAATGGAGGGGACAGCAGAGGGGGGACCTGGGGACACAGGGAGGAGGCTGGGGGGAGCTGGGAATGGAGGGGAGGGGATCCCGAGAGAGGGGCTTGGGGACAGAAGACAGGCGACTGGGTATTGGGGATGGGAGGGGATCCTAGCAGCAGGAGGGCCCGGGGGGGAGGGGGAAGGAGCTGGGATTGGAGGGGTGGGGTTCCCAGCAGCAGGGGGGCAGAAGAGAGGGGGTTGGAGGGGGAGGGGATCCCAGCAGCAGGGGGGACTGGGGAGCTGAAGGGAGGGGGCTGAGCCTTTGGGGAGAGGGCCAGGAGAACACAGTGGCAAGTAAGCACATCCCTTGCCAGGACATGCAGCCCTCTCACCCCCCCAACCCCGGGAGCCTCCAAGGCCACGGCTCCCCGTCCCCTTTACCCCTCCTGCACAGGACCTGCTGGGCAGCGTGGGGCGGATCTGCCACTTCCTGGGCAAGGATTTAGCCGCTGAAGCCCAGGCCTGCATGGCGGAGACGCTTCCTTCCCGGCCGCGAGGCAGAACCCGCCGGCCACCTACAGCCTGGTGCCCGAGGACTTCATGGCCCTTGCCAAGGGCCTTTCCCTGAGGAAAGCTGGGTAGACCAGGGGTCCCACCCCCCTGTGCCTGCACCCCCCCCCACAAGGCCCCCCAGCTTTCACCCCCTCTGGGCTGGTTCTAGCCGGGCTGCACCACCCCAGACACACCAGCAGGACCCTCCTGCTGCTGTACCCCCAACGCCAGCCCCTCCCGCCAACGGGCGCCCGATGTAGGGGGCAGGTGGGAAGAACGAAGCCCCTTTTTCAGTGCCTGGGGGGACCCTTCTGCCCCGCTGGCCGCCTCCCTGTGCCTCGACTCTGGGCTGGGTCTGTCTACACTGCGGCATAAGCCCAGGGTTAGTAGAAGTGGAGTGACCCGCCCCCTCCTAACCCTGGGTTGAACCCAGGCGTCCTATCGCCCTCCCGAAATGTGAGCTCGCGTCAAGCCAGGACCCTGAGTTGAAGCCCAATTGCTTGGTGGTGTATGCGCAGCCCCCTGGCCCGGGGGATTGTGGGCTATATTTGGAGGACTCTTGGAGCACAAGGCTGGCAGGGCTGTGTCTACACTGCAGAGCAATAGGGTTTGAACCCCGAGGGCCGGCTTGACTCAGGCTGGGACCTTTCACTCCCGTGGGGTGCTGGGTCCGAGCCCCGGGGGAGCGTGATGGGTGTGTAGACAGAAGGGGGGGTAGGTCTGATCCTGGGTTCGAGCCTTGGGTTTGCATTGCAGTGAAGAGGCAGCCGCTGAGTTCACCGGTGCTTCCTGCCGTTGCGTGTGGATGGTTCAGGGTCGGGCCCTCTGGTGTCCCTCTGGATCTGGGTCGGATTCAATCAGTTCCTTAAGGGCCTAGAAAGCCTGGTGCCACCCGCACCTCTAGGCCTGTGCAGATGTAACCCTAGTCCTCCCGCAACCCCGGTAGCCATGCGAAGGACAGAAGGAAACTGAGGCACACTGAGGCGTCATAGTAATATTACAGGGCATTGCCCCTTGGTCACACATGGGGAGACATCCCCATCCTGCTGTGCGAGGTGGCTCTGCAGCATGCAGAAATAGGGCAGTACCCCTTTAAACTGGAGGTGAGCCCTCAATGGGCACTCATTGGGTTCTGGGTTGTACTAGGGGCCCCAAAGCAGACAGAGCAGATGGGCGCATGAAGCCAGGCTGGACCTGTGGGGGTGTAGCTGGTGAATGGGGGTAGGTGGTGCCTGATGGGGGTGCTGCAGAAGGGGCAGAAGACGGGGGCAATCGGAGCTGCCCAAAGGGAGGAGTGGCTGACTAGTTTTGAGGCAAGTGAGGCACTTCCCCTGGCTCCCAGCAGTGTCCGCAGCTCCTTCCACGCTGCCCCACGGCTGCACAGCCCCTGCCCAGGGCTGGCACCGGCCTGCTCGTAGGACAACTGGGAAGGGAAAGGGATGTCTGGTCTGGGACTGGCTCCCCCGCATGGGGCCCCCCAAGGAAGGGGCCTATTGCTAGGGGGGCTTGCCGTGGCCGGTCCCAGGTTTGCCATGCACTGGGCTCTTGGCCCAAAGGCTGGGGGGAGGTGGGATGCAGGGCCCCCCTGACTGCCATGGGGAAGGGCTAGGTTCTGATCCCAGCTTCCTAGAAGGCAATCTGGAGTCACACACTCTCCTCCCAGAGTCCTGGCTCCCAGCCCCACAGCTCTAACCACTAGACCCCACTCCCCTCCTGGAGCCAGAGATAGACCCCAAGAGTCCTGACCACCCAAACCAGCGCCCTATACCCTAATCCCACCTTTTGGAACATGGCACGGCTGTTATGGAAATACTCTCCCAGTGGAGGGTGCTGTGGGGAGAGGGGTGGGAGCACTGGCTGTGGGGAAGGGGGCTCCCCACTTCCCCAGCCCCACCTCTCCCACCAGGGGGTGCGCCCGTTGCACAGAATCACTGTCCCACCCAGTGTCTCTGCTTCGCAGGGGTCGCCAGTGACTGGAAGAACCATTTCAGAGTGAGTGCTTTGCCCGGTTTACCGAGAGTGGCTGCAAGAGCTGGCCGGAACCCTCCCCTGGGACAAGGAGTGACCCCCCCTATCCCCGCAGCTCAGGCAGTGTACACGGGGCTGTACATAGCCAGGGGACACATTGGCTGGTGGATGCCCCTCCATGGAGCCAGTGCTCCCCCTAGTGGTGTCCTGCAGTAGCTCCCACTCCAGAGCAGCTGGTACTACTGCCAGGGGGCGCCCACACCTGATGTCCAGTGCTCCACGCTTGCCCCTGACCCCTTCCACTCTTTCCTGCCCGTTTCCTTCCCCCCAAAATAAAAGCTGCCTGAATCTAGGGGTCGCTTTATACCCCACGCTGCTCCGGAACCGCCTAGTTCAGATGGCAGGACATGCCATCAGCAGCTGCCTCGGCTATTGCATCCACCTGTGAGCCAGGACTCCTGGGTTCTCTGCCTGGCTCTGGGAGGGCATTGGGGTCTAGTGGTTAGAACAGGGGGTGGGGCTGGAAGCCAGGACTCCTGAGTTTGGGTTGGGAGCAGTCGGGGGGGGGGGATTCTCTGAGGCAGGGTGTGACGAACTGGGACTGTTCTTAATGTGGTCTTTGAATGCTGAGAGGGGAGTGTGGCTAGGATGGTCTGCATTGGGGGATGGGAGACTGGCTGTGAGGGAGAATACCTGAGCATGTAACGTGAGAACCCAGGAAGGGGTTAGAGGCCAGGTGACACCTTTGCCCGGGAAACTGAACAAAGGCTGGGAGGCGAGTTTCAGGGCTGGCTGGTAGAATGGCTGGGAGGCAGATGGGGCTCTGACCTCCCAAGGGGGCTGTGGTGTCCTGGAACCCCAAGATTCACCTAATTGCGGGGGGGTCCTGTTGTCTGTGCCTGCAAGCCCTGTCTTGGACTGTATTCCTGTCATCTAAATAAACCTTCTGCTTTACTGGCTGGCTGAGAGTCATGGTGAATCACAGGAAGCCGGGGGTGCAGGGCCTTGTGTCCCCCGACACTCCGTGACACAGGGGTGTTTGGGGGCAGGAGGTTTTGTGCTGGTGTCTCAGCCCCCGAAGGGGCAGCAGCTCGTCCCCTGGGGAGATTCTCTTCTCTGCATGGCTGGATCCAGGCTCCTGGGGGCTCAGAGACAAAGCGAGTTAGAGGGGCCCATGTCACCATACCCAGCCCCTGGGGGGAGCAAGGGGCACAGAAGGGGGGGTCACCTCACCTACGGCACCCCCCTTGGGCGGTTGTAATATGCCTCAGCCAAGATCAGCCCCAGGACAAACAGGACTACGGCACACAGCACCAGGCGGTCGATGTTGGCATTGCTGAAATCTGGGCACCCTGGGGGACCTGCTGCGGGGGGAAGGGGAGAGTCACTGGGTCACTCGGATGGGGAGATCAGCAGCTGGCGCTGCCCCGGCAGTGCAGCCCCCACCCCATCTCATCCAGCAGGTCTGGTTCTAGGGCCTCAGCTTCCCCAAAAAAGTGGTTGCCCTGGTGGACGAACTGCCCCTGCCCCTGCCCCGAGGCCCCACCCCCAATTCACTCCATCTCCCTCCCTCCGTCGCTTGCTCTCCCCCACCGTCACTCACTCGCTCATTTTCACCAGGCTGGGCCAGGGGGTTGGGGAGTTGCGGAGCCGGCGCTCGGGTCAGGGCCAGTGCACAGAGCCCCTATGGCCACCCTGCGCCTAGGAGCCAGAGGGAGATACCAGCAGCTTTCTGGGAGCCGCCCTGACTTTTAACTGCCATGCCAGGGTCCCTTTGCAATAGGGTGATCTGGTCAAAAACCGGACACCTGGCAACCCGAGCCACAGGGCCCGCCCGGGCACCCAGCTGGTCCCAACTCCATATCCAGGCCCCTGGAACCTGTCCCTCTCCTGGGATCCCCCAGTAGCTTCCAGGCAGCAACCTACAGGGCAGGAGGTGCCGGAGGAGCTGGGGGTCTGGTGGTGAGGAAGGGGCAGGGGCTTCCCCTCCCCCTGGTGTCTGGGCTCATGCACCAGGAGTCACTTCCCCCATCCCACCCAACCAGCCCCAATCCCCGGGGGAGGCTTCTTGGGCAGCATGAGCCTTCCAGGGCTGGTCAATGGTGATTCCCCCCCTGGCCCCGGTACCTGACTGGGTGGGAGCCAGCGCTGCTCCAGGCTGGGTTGGGTCAGTTCCCCCTGCGGGAATAGAACCAGTGTCTGTCAGGATGGGGGGAGGGGCTGAAACAGTGACTCAGTGATCCCCCTCAACTCAGCTTCAATCGTCACTGCCATTCATGGGGGGGGCCCGTCCTGGCTCAGCAGTCCCTGGGCCCTGACTCTTCTGTGTGTCCCCAGAGTGGGGACAGATGTCTGGGGGCAAGGATCCCCCCTCAGCCCCAAATCTCCAGCGGCTGCTGCTCCCCCTTTGCTGGGGAACCCTCCAGTGACTCCCCTCTACTGGGCCCAGGGCTCAGGGCAGAGCCTGGCTCTGAGAGTCCCATAAGTGCCGAGCCCCTGAGGACCCAACTGGTTGTGGGGCTGGGAGTGGGGATGCCGGGCAGGGCCCCTCACCTGCTATCACCACCTGCACGGGGTGGCTTGGCTGTGAGGAGACAAAGGGCTCTGATTGGGGCCGGTAGCTGCAGCTGTAGCTCCCTCCGTGCTGCCGGCCCACGGTGGGGATGCGGAACTCAGGGTAGTGACCGAAGTGAGGCTCAGAAAGATGGAGGGTCTGAGTAAGCTGGGATCTGTGGAGAGGAGTCAGGCTGTGAGAGCCAGACCTGGGCACCCACCCAGCCCTGGACTCCCTGGCCAGCCCCAGCCCCGGGCAGATGCAGGGGCCGCTGGGCAGAGATTGTCTCTCAGATCCCAGAGCTCCCCCCACCCAGAATCCAGGCCCTGCGAGCTGGGCTCCCAGCCCCACAGACATCAAGCCACGGCTCCCTAATTCTTGGGATCCTCATATACCGTGTGTGGCCCCTGCCTTGTTCACTGCGTCCAGCCTGCCCTGGACAGAGCGACTCACAGGCTCGTCTCTGGTTGAAAAGGGAACCTGGCAGTGCCACTGACCGGACACTGTCTGATTACCTGCAGTACCTGGCCTGTGCCACCAGGGTTTGGAGAGGGACCCCTCTGGATTCACAAACAAACAGGCAGTTAGTGGGGGTGACACAAACCACGTCCATCTGATTCAATCCTCTCCCCATCTGTCGCTCCAGCGTTTCACCCCCCGCCTGTCCCTGGGGTGCAGGCCCGGCCCCGCGGCTCACAGCCGGGGAGAGACACAGCAGGGGGGAAAGGAGATTTCCAGTTTCTGATTCCTTTAGTTCTCCAGGGTCAATTCAGCCCAGCCCCCGCTGCAGTCATGGGTGACTCCGATTGAACCTGGGCTGAGATCAGAATGTGGCGCTTCCCCCACTGCCCTCAGGGGATGAATTGGGATCTACCCTGTGGGGTTCCTGGTCCAAATTCAGATCCTTTGAGCAAGCGGCTCCCAGGACAGGCCCCCTTCCACCCTCCACAAAAAAACACGTTTGGAAAATCCCCTGTTGTTTGAACAGTTTCCTGCCCACCCCTGGGGCTCAAACTCTGGCTCTGCTCTGCCCCAAACCGCTCTCAGCCGCTGGGGATTTAGCTCCGCTCTGCACGGTGCTGGCAGCCCCTTTGGGGATGGGATATTCCCAAAGCTGTTCAGGGGACGTTCCAAACGCTGGGTCGGGCTGAGCCTGACCCACGAGCAAAGCAGTGACGCGCGTGTGCAGCAAGCCGAGGGTGAGACACAACGGTGCATTGCTCCAGTCCCTCTGCGTGTCCACTTCTTACAGCCCTGCTCTGCCTGACCCACTCCCCGGGCTCCTGCCAGCTCCCCGGGCACTGTGCGGGGGTGCTGTGGGGTGGCTGGTGCCTTCACTCTGTATTTCATGGGAGGCAGAGCTTTGAGTGCAGGTGAATTCACCGTGTGGTGCCCATCCCTATAATGAGTGGGGTGAGGGCTCAGTCCCCACCTCTGGGTGTGGGAGGGAGCAGAGATCTGACAGGATCATCCCTTGGGGGGATCTGCGCCCCCCACCCCCCCGACATCACTCATCCTTCATGTGGAAATTCCCCCAGCTGCCCCATTCCCCACAGATACTCACCTCCCAACACCCCGCTCCACCCGGCCAGCCAGCAGCCTGGAAAGGAGATGGGTCATTAGGGACCAGATCCCAGAGCAACTGGATCCTACACCCTGGTCTCAGTTCCCCCCCAGCCATGGACAGAAGCCCTGGTTGTCTCTGATACTCACTGAGGAAGAGGATTGTGAGAGCAGACGCCATGACGGGGCAGTGGGGGACCCCTCAGAGCTGCCACCAACACCCCGGTGCCAAGCTTGACCAAGCCTGAGGCCCGAGTGCGAGCAGAATGAAGAACTGTGCCAGGGGCTGCAGCCCCAGGAAGCCCGTGATGCGCTCGGCCCCTTTCTTCCCCATCAGATGGTTTCTCTGCAATCTCCAAGCCAAATCTACCATGGTCAGAGCAAAGACAGCTCCCTGAAATGGCCAGCAAACCACATCCCCTCCTGAAGCTGCCTGGTCCCCTCCTGCCCCCCATCACCTCCCAGCCCCACATGGGAGCTGCCCAGTCTGGGGACCAGCTGGGAATGGGGCAATCTCAGGAGGTGTCAAGAGGTGCCCAGGGTGCCCTGATCTTTTCCAACAGGCCTGTCTAGCCTCCCTGGAGCAGCATCTCAGAGCAGAGGAGAGCTCCCACCCCCCACAGACAGTGCCCCCCACGAAGCAACCCTCTCTCATGGAGTGGGGCAGAGATTCCTTCCTGACCCAGCAGGGCCCAGCGCCCGCCCTGGAGGATGAGGGTGGAGGGGCCTGGACAACCTTCTTCTAAGGGACAGTAGCTGCAGATGCTGTTCTTAGCCCGGAGGCGTAGGAAAGAGACAGGACTGCACGGTTGGAGGGGTTGTGGTTTCTGGCCCCTGTGACAGAGGATGGGAGGGATACATTTAAATCCTGAGTTTTTAAAGGAACAGCCAATAAAGCCACGAAAGGGGAAGTCTGCCCAGAGCCAGCTCTCACCTGCTGTCTCTGCTAGAGCCAGTGAAACTCTGCGTAAACCTGATGGCCCAGCACCAGCGCCGGCTTTAGGGGCGGGCGACCGCCTGGGGTGCCGGGCTAGCAGGGTGCCAGGCTCAGGGTGCCGGTTTTGTTGTTAGTGACAAAAGGGAAAATCGAATGTTTGAAGTAAAATGTTTCAGAAGAAAAAATTCCAGAGGGAGTTTTTTTATGGCTCGTTGTCCCTGCTGAAGCATCTATCAAAGAAAGGTACGGACCAATGAAGCACCAGGAAAAGACCGGGGAGGGGGGGGTTGTATGACTTTAGTAAGCTGCCGGCGGACAGGAAAACACGGCTGAGCCATTGTACGGACCTTCACCAGGCGCTGACACATGGGGATTGTATGGACGTCAATGACAAAGACCTCTCTGTCGAATCGGACAACATCTGTCATGTTTTGCCACACTGGACATGCTCCCCACTCCAAGTTCTCCAACACACACGTGATGTAGAGCTGAAGGACCCTTCTGGCCACAGTCGTGTGTGGTGAGCGGAGCTTTTCGAAGCTCAGGCTCATTAAAACGTATCTGTGATCTACGATGGCCAAAGGGAAACGGATGTCGCTGGCTATTTTATCGCTTGAAAATGCCAATGGCCGGTCTTTGGCTCCCTCTTGGATGCTGCACTTCAGTTCGTGCCGGCAAAGGTGAGAAAAGCGACTTTTCGAACTAAAGGACCAGGGATAACATTCTCAGGCGGTCACCTGCTGTAACATGATTTAATACCGGCTGGGGCACAGGTCAAGTCCTTGACGTTAGTACTTTTCAGTTATTTTTACAATTAAAATGTTTCTATAAGCTAAGAAGAATTTTTTTTTATTTTTCTTATCTATGGCATGAATAAATATACATTTACAGATCCTAGTGTGCAAATTTATTGTCTTATACAACAAGAATAAATCATGAATTCAAATCGTGCATCGAAGTCATGAAATGGGCTACAAATGCAATAAAAAGTAAAGTATTCAAAAGTTTAACAAATGCAGAGTGGCTCCTGGGGTGCCATTACGTCCTGCCCAACACCTACCTAGTAATGTATTCCAGTTCTGGAAGGGGAGTGGGGTTCAGGGGTTAGAGCAGGGAAAGGGCTGGGTGCCAGGACTCTTGGGTTCTATCCTGGCTCTGGGAGGGGAGCGGGGTCTAGTGGTTAAAGCAGCCCCCCCGTGCCTGTTCCAGAGTGGCCCATCTCACCCAGGTGTTACACACGAGTGCCCGGGGAGGGGGGCTGGTTTGTGGTTCTGTGTTTATTACAAATCTGGAGGGTGACAGGATGCACAATATAGTAGAATCTCAGAGTTACAAACACCTCGGGAATGGGTTGTTTGTAACTCTGAAATGTTCCTAACTCTGAATAAAATGTTCTGGTTCTTTCAAAAGTTTACAGCTGACCATTGATTTCACATGGCTTTGAAACTTGACTATGCAGAAGAAAAATCCTGCTTTTAACCATATTCATTTAAATGAAACAAACACAGAAACAGTTTCCTTCCCTTGTTAAAGCTGTTTTAAAACTTTCCCTTTTTTTTTTAGTACTTTGTTTAACATAGAATGGTTCTGTATTGGCTTTTTTTTGGGTCTCTTCTGGGGTTGAGGAGTTTGGAATGTGGGAGGGGGATCAGGGCTGGGGCAGAGGGTTGGGGTGCAGGGGGGTGAGGGCTCCAGCTGGGGGTGCGGGCTCTGGGGTGGGGCCGGGGATGGGGGGCTTGGGGTACAGGAGGGTGCTCTGGAGCTACAGCAGGGAGAAAGAGGATTCCCCGAGCTCTCTGTCCTGGCAGCAGCACCTGGCTGGAGAGAGAGGCAGCCCTGCCCCAGTCGTGGCAGGTCTGGGCCAGGGCTGGGTTCAGGCTGGGTTCGGGTCACCCTTCCCCAAGCCGCAGCAGGTCTGTGGCTGAGTTGGGGCCGGGGGAGGGGCACTCTGGCAACAGCAGGTCTGGCCAGGGCTACATTCAGGTGCCCCCTTGACCAGCTGCAGCAGATCACGGCCGGGCGGGTTCTTTGAACACATGTGAGGTGCTAAATAGGCTGCTGTCCAGCCGAGCCGCTGCAAAGCTTACAGGGAACTTAGGTTGGGACCAAGCTTATTTCACATTTTTATTCCTGACCTTGTCACAAAAAGTGGCCGTGTGCAAATAAAATCTGCGGCTGACACAAAGTTGGGAGGTGTTGCCAATACGGAGGAGGACGGGAACATCATACACAAAATCTGGACGACCTTGAAAACTGGAGAAATAGAAATGGGATGAAATTTAACAGTGCAAAGTGCAAGATCATCCATTTAGGGACTAACAAGAAGAATTTGTGCTATAAACTGGGGACGTATCAATTGGGAGCGACAGAGGACGTGAAAGACCTGGGTGTATTGGTTGATCACAGGAGGACTATGAGACCCCAGTGTGATGCGGCTGTGAAAAAGGCTAATACAGTCCTAGGATGCATCAGGCAAGGTAGTTCCCATAGAGACAGGGAAGTGTTCGTACCATTATACAAGGCACTGGTGAGACCTCATCTGGAATAGCGTGTGCAATTCTGGTCTCCCAAGTTTAAGAAAGATCAATTCAAACTGGAAGAGGTGCAGATAAGGGCTACTAGGATGATCTGAGGAATGGAAAACCCACCTTACGAGAGGAGATTCACAGAGCTTGGCTTGATTAGCCGAACCCAAAGAAGGCTGAGGGGAGATCTGACTGCTCTGCTCTCTATAAATACATAGGAGGGATAAATACCAGGAAGGGAGAGGAGTTATTTACATTAAGCGCCAATGTGGACACAAGAACAAATGGATATAAACTGTCCATCAGCAAGTTTAGGCTTGAAATTAGATGAAGGTTTCTAAGGCCTCGTCGACATTACATAGTTTTGTCAGCAAAAGGCAGCTTTTGTCGACAAAAGAGGGGAGGTGTACACACTACAGTGCCACTTTTGCTGACAAAATTCCTCTGTTTAGCCAACAAAATAAAACCCTTTCGATGAGAGGAGTAGAATTTTTTGCCGTAAAGTTTTAGCGACAGTGTCAGCGACCACACCGTGCTTGGTTGTGTCACTGTAAGTGGCCTCCAGGAGGTGGCCCATAATGCCCATCCTGACCACTCTGGTCAGCAGTTCGAACTCTGCTGCCCGGCAGCCAGGTAAACAACCATCTGCACCTCCCTCTTTAAAGGCCCGGGAATTTTTGTAATTCCACTTCCTGTTTGCTCAGCGGAGAGCTCACATCGCATCTTCCCAGCTGACCATGGTGGCTCCAGATGGCAAAAGCCCCCTGCTTGGAGCAATGCGGAGCTTTTAGATCTGCTGAGTGCATGGGGAGAGGAGGCCGTCCAGTCCCAGCTCCGCTCCAGCTGAAGGAACTTCGACACCGAGAGGCTGATTTCTCCTGGACTGTGTGCTAAGGGCCACACTCAGGACATGGTGCGCGCAGAGCGAAGATAAAGGATCTGAGGCAGGAATATCAGAAGCCAAGGGAGGCAAACCGTTGCTCCGGTGCCGCGCTGAAGACCTGCTGCTTCTATAAGGAGCTGGATGCCATCCTCGGCTGTGACCCCACTCCACTGCAAAGAGCCCCGTGGACACTTCAGCCGGGCTGGAGGCAGCGGACAGTGGACCCAATCCCAAGGACAAAGTCGTGGACTAGGAGGTGGAGTTGGAGGACGATGCGGGGCTTACAGCAGGGTCGTCTGGTGATGCGGTCAGTCAGGAACTCTTCTCTACTCCAGAGGGTTGTAGCCAACCCCAGCAGCACATCTCTGGCGAGCAAGATGCAGGAGAGGAGACACCTGGTAAGTGATCTTTTTGAGTTGATGCTGCTCTGTTATATGACGTACAGGTGTCCTTTGCTCCATATACTGTAGAAGTGGGTGAAGGGATAGAAATCTAGAAGACTGTGCAGCTAAGCAGTGCGGCGGAACAGGGAGTTGATGTCCCAAGATTACACGGGAATCTCCAGAGAGATCTCTAGGAAACTTTCCTGGAGGTACTCGCCAATCCTCTGCCGAAGGTTCCTGGGCAGAGCTGTTTTGCTCCTTCCCCCATTGTAGGAAATTTTCCTGCACTGCTCATCAATCACTTGTGCAGGGACCAAAGCAGCACACAGGCAAGCAGCATAGGGACGGGGTCTAAAGCCGCATGCGTGAAGGAGATGCATCCTTGCTTCCTTCCTTACCCTCAGGAGTGAGATATTGGCTTCTATGACCCCTGCCTGTGGAAAATGGTGGCAGAATTTACAATCTTGTCTCTACTCATCTGCACTGTTCCCGTTGAAACATTACCTACACTCTTTGCCCCAGTTTGACCGCCCACCACCCACACAGGCTGAACTCAACATGTTTAGGGTGTTCCCCGAGATCTGTGCTTTGCTCAGGGTCTGTGGGAAAGCAGTTGATATGTTACCAGAGGTGTACTTTACTGTAATGATTCAGTGATGTGCGTGAACTAACAATCATGCTTCTGTGTGTTGTTTTTGTGCTTCTGCAGATGTGGCCTTCAGGGGAACCCCCTACACACCAGCGGAGGGCCTCCGCCAGATAAAGAAGCAACTAAGGTGGAGCAAGGAGGACATGTTCCGCGAGGTGCTTCAATCCTCAGAGGCAGAAAAAAGAGAACACAGGGAGTGGAGAGAAATGGAAAGGCAGGACAGAAAGGAGGGTGAGGAGAGCATTCAAAAGGGCCATGGGCGGATGGTAAAAGTCACGGAGGAACAAACAGAAATGCTGAAGACTCTCATCACGCTTCACTCAGAACAGAAGTAGTATATGGCTCCATAGCATTCATCACCATGCATTTTGACAGGTTTCCACGCCCCTTTTAGGGCTTATGTCCCACCTTCCCACCCCGTTTCCGTTGGCGAGGGGTGAGGAAGGCTCCATATCTCTGGTAAAAAACAGTTAACTTTTTTTTACATAAGCTATTTTTTCCTGTTTTTTTGTATAAATCCAATCTTTAAAAAGCAATCTTTTTTATTAAAACACATATGTAAACTCCTCTCAATTGCCAGTTTTCATATTCTTACCCAGTTGTTGTTGTTTTGGCACTTTAAAAACACTATTTTTAAAAGGACAGGCTAGTATCTTAAGCCTTTTTAGTTCACTAAACTTCTACAAAATATCCCTAAGAGGGGCCTTGTTTTGTTACAGCTCAGTCAATACTGTTTTTTCATAATAAACTTTAAAAAAATGTAATGCTTCAAATAGGCCTCACTGCATATAGAATATCCTTTTAAAAGGTCATGTTATGTTACATCTCAGTCAATTCTATGTTTTCGTGTTAAATGTTCAAAACCTTTATATAATGAAACACTGCATGTTTAGCAAGTGTTAAAAGTATGGGGGGGGGAGTCAAGGGGTGAGGGTATTCTTCAGATAGTCTATCTCTAAGCTTCATGCAGTCACAAAGTGGTGGTTTTTATCTTTTACAATCAGTAAATGGAATAAAATACTTGTTATAACTTTCATAAAGTATCGTTCAATGCAATCTCACCATTTTTTAAAACTTTAACAGCATTTAAAAAGTTAGGAAAGAAGTCTGTGTAAAAAAACAAGCAAACTAAAGGAGTGACCCCTAGAGCCTTGCGAAGGCAGACTATAGTGCATGGAGCACTGGCTAGCCTAATTAGTCTTATCTGTTTTTAAAATGTAAAGAAAGCCCCAGCTCCAGCCTGTGTTGTATTCTTTTAATAAAATCTATGGCCCCAAAACAAACACAGGAGCTTGTACCGGTGTCTCAGCACACGGGGTGCAAACATTTAAAAACAACGGCATTCTAATAATGCAACAAAAAATTCATACTTAAATCTAAAAGCCCTAGGAAAATAAAAGCTTAGTATAACTTTCACATAAATTTGTTAAAAAGTGGGGAGGAAAATAAACTTCTCTCTGATCCACTGGATTACAAAATAGGGGGAATATAAACTAGCTGTTACTAAAGTTCTGTGGTTTTAACTCTGGCGTGTTTTCTGCATGCTCATTTTTTTAAACTGAAACACGTATGTAAAAATGTTAAATAAAGGGCTGTCTTCATATAGGCTTGTCTTTTCAAGTGTTTATTTAATAAATTAGAAAAAAGGGGGTTTTTAGGCATTACTTTAAAAAACACATTTTTAAATGGTTTATATTATGTGTTGGCAAGCTTTTGTTAAAGGGTGGAAAAAAACAAAGAAGGTCCTGGTTGTTTAGATAAGAGCAGAGCGGGGGGGCCCTTACTTGTTTTTTCTGGGGGAAAAGGCGGGAGGGTCTCTGGCTACATACTTTAGCTTTTTTTAATACTAAAAAATAACACACGTTAGTTGAAAACTTTTTTGTCACTATACATTACTTTTATAAACAGGCTTTCTGTGTTTTAAGTTTGGGTTGTTTCTGCAGACTCACATGTTATTGAAACACCCCTATACCAAAGGACTGTGTCTTCAGGTAGGCTTGTCTTTTCAAGTGTTTATTCCTTTCCAAGCCTTTTACCTCTTTTTTTTTAAAAAATGGGGTTTTAAACCTGGGGTGCTTCTGCATGCTCTTTTTTATTGAGGTGTTTATTCGTTTACAAGCCTTTCACCTCTATTTGTTAAAAAGTGGGGAAAGAAACAAACTTCTTCTCTCTAATCCACTGGTTTACAAAATAAGGGGTATATAAACTGTCTGTTACTAAAAACCTGGGGTTTTTAACCTGGGGTGCTTCTGCCTGCTCTTTTTTATGGAAACACTTATGCCAAGGGGGCTAAATAAAGGACTGTGTCTTCATTTAGGCGTGTCTTTGCAAGTGTTTATTCCTTTACAAAACTTTCACCTCTCTTGGTTAAAAAGTGGGGGATGAAGCAATCTTCTTCTCTCTAATCCAGTGGTTTACAAAATAAGGGGAATATAAACTGTCTGCCATGAAAAACCTGTGATTTTAAACCTAGGGTGCTGTGATGGGTTGGATCACAGAAACCCCCTTGGGAGCTGCCACCCGATGTGCAAAGACTACCCCTGCTTCTGTTTTCCCTGCCAGCTCAGGATTCCAGCACCCTGTCTTGCTGAGCCAGACACTCCAGTCTGCTCTAATAAAGACTCAGGGTCTGAATCACTTGTCCCAAAGCTGCAAGTTTACCCAAAAACAGCTCACAGGAGTGTGCTTGTCTATAGCACTCAGATGCCCAACTCCCAATGGGGTCTAAACCCAGATAAATCCGTTTTACCCTGCATAAAGCTTATGCAGGGCAAACTCATAAATTGTTCGCCCTCTATAACACTGATAGAGAGATATGCACAGTTGTTTGCTCCCTCAGGTATTAATACACACTCTGAGTAAATTACTAAATAAAAAGTGATTTTATTAAATACAGACAGTAGGATTTAAGTGGTTCAAAGTAGTAACAGACAGAACAAAGTAAGTCACAAGCAAAATAAAATAAAATGCGCAAATCTATGCCTAATCAAACTAAATACAGATAAGTTCCTCACCAGTTCCAGAATGCTCCCTTTTACAGGCTAATCCTCTTTAGCCTGGGTCCAGCAATCTCTCACAACCCCTGTAGTCACTGTCTTTTTTTCAGTTTCTTTCAAGTATCCTGGGGGGGTGGAGAGGCTCCTTCTTTAGCCAGCTGAAGACAAAATGGAGGGGTCTCCCCCAGGTATAAATAGGCTTTCTCTTGTGGGAGGAGACCCCCCTCCTCCCTCCTATGCAAAGTCCAGCTCCAAGATGGAGTTTTGGAGACACCTGGGCAAGTCACATGCCCCTGCATGACTCAGTCTTTACAGGCCGATGCCATTGTCCACATGGTATCTTGCATGTCTCCAGGAAGACTTCTTATGTGGATTGGAGCATTCCAAGATGCATTGTTCCCCAAGTGTTTCCCGATCAGGTACTTAACCTGGCAAATTCCTTCCTAAAGAAGCTGACCAAATGCCTCACCAAGCTTACTTAGAAATCAAGCAAGCATACAGCCCATATTCTTAACCTCAAGTAGAAAATGGTATATAAGTACAAAGGATGAATAGATATAGTAGACCATAACCTTTACGGAGATATGTTACATGGCACAGGCAGCACAAAACATATTTCAGTTATATCATACATACATTTATAAACACCCCCCCATAAAGCCTTATGGGGTACGCTGTCACAGGTGCTTTTGCATATTTTTTTATTACAACACATACAAAAGGGATGTGTCTTAGGTTTGTCTTTTCAAGTCATTATAAAGCAGAGCTTTATTCCTTTGCAAAACGTAATGTAACTTTTACTTGTGTTTGTTAAAAAGCAGTTAAAAAAGCAAACTCCTTCTCTGTGATCCACTGACGCACAGAGGCTGCTTTGCTAACAGGAGCTTTGCTGCAGCTTCACATTGTTTTTACTAAATAAATAACCCCTGTTAGCATAAAACCTAGGGAAAAACTTTTAAAATTGTTTGTTACTTATGGTTTTAACTTTTATAAAAACCCCTATGTAAAAAGGCTACATGGCGAAAAAAATGCTGAGGGTCTGTTTCTATAGATAAGAATAAAACAGTTAAAAGGGAGGGGGAGAGAGGAGAGGAGGGGGGAGAGAAGGGAGTTGGCTCTTGTTTAAAATCTTGGGACTCTAGGATTGGTTCAAGAAAATAAATTCTATGACGCTGCTGTAGAACAAACTCTGATTGGGCCAATCCAAAGGTGGTGATAACAAGTCTGAGAGGGTCTGAACCAGGGAAGTTGCCTCATTCTACAGAAAGACTTAAAAGGTAAGAATTCTCTCTCTCTCTCTTTCTGATTCAACCATGTGCTGTCTATCTTTGCCCTTTCCAAAGGGGCTCTCTTTTTCCTTTTCTTGCCCTGTTCTTTCTTTTAACCTCTCTTTTTTTCTTAACCTACCCTGATAATGAATAGTTTAAATGCTTTTCTATTCACTTTTTTTACCAGGTGCTTAACAAACGGGCTCTGCCTGCTTCTCTCTTTCTTATTCTCTCTCTTATTCTGATTCCACCATGTGCTGTCTATCTTTGCCCTTTGCAAAGGGGGCTTTCTTTTCCCTTTTCTTGCCCTGTTCTTTCTTTTAACCTCTTTTTTTTTCTTTACCTACACTGGTATTGAATAGTTTCATGTTTTTTTATTTACTTTTTTACCCTGTGCTTACCAAACAGGCTCTGCCTTAGTAAATTCCCTTTTTAAACCTAGTTTTTAAAACCTTTTTTCTTAGCCACTCTTTATAGTTTTTACCAGGGGCTTACTAAACAGACTTTACCTTAGTAAATTCCCTTTTTAAACATAGTTTTTAATATTATTTAACTCTTTTCTTAAACTAACCCTTTAAAAACAAATATTTCCTTTAAGTTCTATCTTTCTATTCTTGAATAACCTGCCTTTACCAGCCTCTCTCCTTACTCAATCACATCCAATAAGCTTTCTTTCCTTTTTTTCTCTAAACCTTACTCAAACTTTCTTTTTTCATCTTTAAACTCGCTCACTCTCTTCTTTCAACCTTTCTCTCTCCATGTACCCAAGCACAAACACACACAACACATCCCCTAGTTAAACACACACACACACACATTTTTTTTCAAAATTGGCCAATGGCGTCAAACTTTGGCGCCAACAGACACGGGGTGGGAAGGCGGGACATAAGCCCTAAAAGGGGCGTGAAAACCTGTCAAAAATGCATGGTGATGAATGCTATCGAGCCATATACTACTAACAGATGTGTGCTTGCCCCCCTCCGCAGCCGATACATAACTATTTTCCATACCCTCCCCAAACTCCTTCCACACGTTCCTTTGAACTTTCCGGGACATCTCGGTATCCCGTTCATTCCATCTCTTCAGACAGTTTCTAAAACGATAGCTGGACTTACACACAGCTATGACAGCCTCCACTGCCCTGCACTACTACGTCTCTTCCCACCAAGCCTTTTGTGTGTGTTAATTAGTGGATAATAAAAGCAAACTCTCTGAAAGAGAACTAATCTTTATTTGTGTCCTACACATATTGATTACTGCTGGTGCATGTAGTTTAATCATTTGCTTACTGTCAATCCAACTATGGATGCATCACAAGTATTAGGTAAAATAAAAAAAATCAAACTAATGAATCATGGCAGGTTGCTGAATAGAAATACACATTACTAGTGCTCATTATCAAAATGTTGACTTAAAGCCTCCCTGATTTGAATTTCCCCCCGTTGTGCCCCCCTAATAGCCCTGTTATCAGGCTGCTCAAAATCAGCAGCCAGATGATCTGCCTCAGCGCTCCACTCCTGGACAAAATTTTCACCCTTATGCTCACAAAAATTATGGAGTGTGCAGCAGGCAGCTATGACCATGGGAATATTTTCCTCACTTAGGTCTAACCTGCCATAAAGGCATTGCCACCGTGCTTTTAATCTGCCACAGGCACATTCCACAGTCATTCTGCACCTACTCAGCCTATTCTTGAAGTGCTCCTTGCTGCTGTCCAGGTTTCTCATGTAAGGCTTCATGAGCCGATGGGACTAAGAGGTATGCTGGGTCTCCCAGGATCACTATGGGCATTTCAACACCCTCCACTGGAATCTTCCAGCCTGGAAAGAAAGTCCCTCCTTGCAGCTTTCTGTACAGGCCAGTGTTCCTGAAGATGTGTGTGTCATGCACCTGCCTGGACCACCCTGCATTGATGTCAGTGAAACACCCAGAGTGATCAACAAGCACCTGTAATACTATGGAGAAGTACCCCTTTCTATTGATGTGCTCTGTCACAAGATGGTCCGGGGCCAAAATTGGAACATTCATTCCATCTATCACCCTCTTGCAGTTAGAGAATCCCATTGCCCATCCACTTTTTCATGCACATTGCCAAGAGTCACAGTCCTTCATAGCGAGATGTGACCAATGGCTCTTCACACTTGTGTTAACAGGGCACCCGCGGTCAACTTCCCCACTCCCAGCTGATTCCAACTGACTGGTAGCAGTCTGGAGTCGCCAGCGTCCCCACAGCAATCGCCAGGCTCTTCTCCATGAGAGGCTGCTCTCATTTGGGTGTCCTTGAGCTGCAGGGCTGGGGCGAGCTCTGCACACAGGTCCAGGAAGGTGGCTTCCTTCATCCGAAAGTTCTGTATCCACAGTTCATTGTCCCAGGCCAGGCGACTGGTAACTGCAGATAGTGGGGACGGGAGGGTGCAATGATGGGCTCCCCGCCACCACCGCCACGGTCAGCTTCCTGGTGACTGCCAAGGGCCCCTCCAGCAACACCCTCATGACCACGGCACCTGGGTGGTTGCCCACCTTGCCCACACTTAAGGCCGGCCCTGCCAGGGTCGTCCTGAGGGAAAATGTCACCCTAGGCGAATTTGTATTTTTGCGCCTTGGCCCCTGCTGCCTCCCCCACCCCCCATATCACCCTTGGTCCCCGCTGCCTCCCCCCCTTGCCCTGACTCCCTGAGCTTCCTTCTGCGCACCCAGGCAGGCTAATCCAGACCCGCACTCAAGCAGGTACATACATTTCCTTGCTGGATTAATACTTATTTCACCAGACCTGTTTCTTCCGTGAAGAGGAGTTATTCTCACGGGGACCATGCAGCTGTTGGTGAGGAAGCAATGGGACTCAGCAGGCTTCCCCATGCCCCTTCTGGCAGAAAGCTGCACTGCCAGCCCCGTCTCACTTCCTGGCTCTGGGCAACACCTCGTGGGGATCAGTGGGATCGTTTGCTGCTGGAGTCTCTCCCATGCACATTCCTTCCACCAGGATCAGTCCGACTCGCTCCCTGGCAGAACTTGGGGGTAGGGGGCATGTGACCCAGCATGTCCCCCCCCACACGTTGTCTATTCCAGACCTGCATAACAATGCGATCCCACCAATCAGTGCTCGTTTCCCGAGCCCAAAAGCGACGGTCTGCCGTGTGCAGCCGCTCCGTGAATGCCAGAAGGAAGCTGGTGTTGATTCTTTCCATGGCACACAGCAGCTTGGGGAACTCTGATTCCTGTTCAGACTGGGAGCTCATGACATACTGCCTGACCAGCCACGCTGCATTCCAGCAGTGGAGGGATCCATCCTTTCACACAGGGATGGCGGGCGCACCAGAAACAGGGGCTGTTGGAAAATGCCGTGAAACACAGTCGGAACAGCGTGGAATGCTGGGACAGAAAATAAGGCACCATGGGTGTCATAACTATAAAAGGAAGGGTAACAACCCTCCTGTGTAAAATACTATAAAATCACTCCTGGCCAGAGACACCAAAATCCTTTTACCTATAAAGGGTTAAGAAGCTCAGGTAACCTGGCTGACACCTGACCCAAAGGACCAATAAGGGGACAAGATACTTTCAAATCTGGAGGGGGGGAGGATTTTGTTTGTGTGCTCTTTGTTTTGGGGGTTGTTCGCTCTTGGGACTAAGAGGGACTGGACATCAATCCATGCTCTCCAAATCTTTCTGAACAAGTCTCTCATATTTCAAACTTGTAAGTAACAGCCAGGCAAGGCGTGTTAGTTTTATCTTTGTTTTACCAACTTGTAAATGTTCCTTTGCTAGAGGGAGGTTTATCCCTGTTTTGTTGTAACTTTGAAACTAAGGCTAGAGGGGGTTCCTCTGGGCTCTTTGAATCTGATTACCCTGTAAAGTTATTTTCCATCCTGATTTTACAGAGATAATTTTTTCCCTTTTCTTTAATTAAAATTCTTCTTTTAAGAACCTGATTGATTTTTCATAGT
The DNA here is from genome assembly GCF_028017835.1 of Emys orbicularis. Taxonomy (NCBI): domain Eukaryota; kingdom Metazoa; phylum Chordata; order Testudines; family Emydidae; genus Emys; species Emys orbicularis. The sequence goes on from NC_088703.1 coordinate 19,590,528, forward strand.
TTTAAGATCCAAGGGTTTTGGATCTGTGTTCACCAGGACTAATTGGTGAGGGTATACTCTCAAGCCTACCCAGGAAAAGGGGTGTAAGGACTTGGGGTGGGGGAATTAGTCTCAAATCTGCTCAGGAAAGGAGGGGGTTGAGCCTTGGGAAATATTTGGGGAAAGGCAGAGTTCCAAGTGGCTCTCCCCTAAGATTTGGAACACGCTTGGTGTTGGCAGCTAACTGTTAACCTAAGCTGGTAAATAAGCATAAGGGGCTTTCATGTGGGTCCCCACATCTGTACCCTAGAGTTCAGAGTGGGGAAGGAACCTTGACAATGGGACGTTGAGCCTGCCCCCATGATGCACTGCGATCCCCCGCCTTCCCACAAGCCCTAGCTGCAGAAGGTGCCGAGTAGCATGGTGGGATAGCTACCCACAATGCACTGCTCTCGCTGTTGATGCAAACGTGTATGTGCTCTGCTGGCAGAGGAAGCGCAGTGTGAACGTGCAAGAACGATTTTATTATGGCACTTTTTGTCGACAACACTCTGTAGTGTAGACAAGGCCCAACCGTCAGAGGAGCGAAGTTCTGGAGCAGCCTCCCAAGGGACCTAACTGGCTTCAAGACTGAGCTTGAGACGTTTCTGGAGGGGACGGGATGAGGAGACATCCCACAGTGGCATGGAGCCAATCCGCGACTGCTAGCAGCAAATCTCTCCAATGGCCAGAGTCGGGACACTCGCTGGGGAGGGCTCTGAGTTACTACAGAGAATCCGTTCCCAGGTGTCCGGCTGGTGGGTCTTGCCCACATGCTCAGGGTCTAACTGGTTGCCGTATCTGGGGTCAGGAAGGAATTTTCCCCAGGTCAGATTGGCAGAGACACTGGGGGCGGGGGGGGGGGGCGGGTTTGCCTTTGTCTGCAGCCTGGGGTGCGGGGCACTGGCAGGTTTCAACTAGTGTCACTGGTGGATTCTCTGTAACTTGAAATCTTTAATCCATGATTTGAGGCCGTCAGTGACTCAGCCGGAGGCTGGGGTCTGCTGCAGGAGTGGGTGGGTGAGGTTCTGTGGCCTGCGAAGTGCAGCAGCCCAGACCAGATGATCACAATGGACCCTTAAAGCCTATGAGTCAATGAGTCTGTCACCCACTGGGGGCTGGCACCCCATGGCTGCGGGGGACTCTCACTGCGGGGACCCTGGCTCATGTTGATCGTGGCATATACGCTGGGCTGGGCGGGCTCAAGGCTAGGGGCCAGATCCACCCGCTTTGCGTACCATGCCTGGTGGTCCAGCTCGGCGTAGGTGAGTCCGTCGGTGCCGGGGTCGGGCTCCTGGGGACAGGAGGGGACAGAGTCACTGGAGGTGAGGGTGTATGTGTGCGCACCAAGTGCCCACACACACATTCACACAGAGCAGGGCGTGTCCCCTCCAGCAGGCGGTGACAGGGACACACACAAACACACACACACACACACACACACACACACACACACACACTCACACACACCCCAGCAATCCCAGATGCGATCCCATGAGCCCCTCCCAGCAACCCCACCCGACCCCAAAATACTGAGTGTGCCAGATAAGGTGAGTGGGGCCCATGTGGGTCAGAGTTGGGGGTCAGGGCACACAGGTGGACAGGGGACACTTACCAAGGTCTGTGTCTCTTTCCCTTCATCAACGGAGGAGTCTGCAGAACAGAGACACCCGCTGAGCTGCACCCCCGGTCGGCCCAGAGCAGAACCCCACACCCAGCTTCGACCCCTCCGTCCAGCCAGGGGGCTCAGAGACTGTCAGAGCCACACCTCCCCTGCCCCATAGCATGAGCCATGGTCATTAGCCCCGTGTTTAAGAGAGGAAAACTGAGGCGCAGAGATGGCACAGAGTCTAGGGGGTTATGGCAGGGCTGGGAGGCAGGATGCCTGGGTTGTCACCCTGGCTTTGGGAGGGAAGTGGGGTCTAATGGTTAGAGCAGGGGTCTGGGAGCCAAGACTGGATGGGGATTCTCCCCAGGTCATTGGCTGGGAAGGTCTGATGGAGAAATGAAGGGGAGACACACAAAGCCCCAGGGCTGGGGTGGGAGAATGGAGGGCCCCACAGAGGGAGACCCTGAACTAGAGGGGGAGGGGAGGGTGGCCCACAGGGAGCTGGTTGGGAGGAGGCAGGAAGTTCAGCTGACACCGGCTACCTCTGGGGCCCTCTCCTTAATCCCGCCTAGCAGCAGCTGTAAACCAGGCCCTGCCCCGTATGGGTGGAGCCCCCAGAAGCCCCGCCCCTCTCCAGGTGTCCTGCCCCCCCCCATGGTACCCCCTTGGGTCTGTTACTCACAGACGAGGTCTTGCTGAGCTGGGGCCTTCAACACCCCCAAGGGGCTGGTGCTAAAAGAGAAAAAATCCACTTGTAAATGTCATATCCCCCCACCCGCATGGAGATTCCCCAACACACCAGAGAGCCCCCAATCCTGCCTCACACTGAACCCTGTTCCCTAACCCCCAACCACACAGGGGCCAAGCAGGGGAGCGGACATAAAAAAAGGCACCACCCGCTGCGGCACTTGTACTCACTGGGCGGCGCTCCGAGTCTTTGGCTGCGCGTCCTTCACTGGCTCCGGGTCTTCCCTGGCACTGAAGGACCCGCCCCCCGCCGAAGTGCCGCCAAAGACCTGGAGCACCGCTGGGTGAGTAAAAATTAAAAAGGCGCCTCTAGCCGGGAAAGGGATTCTCGGCCAGGGCTCACGGGGCCCCTGCGGAGCCCGGGGAAAATTGCCACCCGGGCGGCCCTGCAACTACAACCACTAGACCCCACTCCCCTGCCAGAGCTGGGGACAGAACCCAGGCAGAGGCGACACATGTGTGTGTGGGGGGGAAACAGGGTCACATGACACCCTCCCCAGACAGCTCAGTCACATGGTGCAGCTGGGCCCCCTCCCTGCAGAGCAGCTGAGCTGGACAGGGAGAGGCAGAGGCAGGAGCGGAGGAACAGCTGGGATCACTGCTTTCTGGGGGGGCATGGTGTGACTCCAGCTGTTCTGGGGCTGTGCCCCTCCACTGTCAGCAGGCCCAGGTCATCTCTGAGGAGTCCTGGCTCCCAACCCCCACTCCCCTGCCCGAGCTGGGAGAGAACCCAGGAGCCCTGTGACCCCGGCAGGTCGATCGGGAGGGGGAGGAGCCGGGTTCCTACCTGCTTGGTCTCGGTGCGGCTCCTTTTCCTGCAGAGGGACACAAACCAGAATCCCCCATGAGCCGATCGGGATCCCCCGGTCCTAGCGCCCGGCCACTCACCCCCCACAGGGCAGCAGGGATGGGGGTGTCTGGGGTGGTCCCCTCTGCTGCTGGTGCTGAGCCTGGATCCCTGCTGTGGTGGGACGGACCAGAAGGGGGCAGCACAACACCATAGCATGCACCGGGGAGAGGGACAGATTAACTCGAGGGCTTTTCCTGTCCCCAATCCTCCCTCGTTAGTGACTCATTATAATGAACACGATCCATAGGTCAGCTCCCCTGGCACCACAGGTATCTGAGAGGCACGGTGCCCATGGCTTGTTATACAGGGACGCCTCGCCCAGTGCTGAGATGCGGCCACAGATGGTGCGGGTGGGGCAGGGTGACTAGTTATATCGGGACCCCTCAGCTGGCCCTGAGATGCGGCCCCTCTGGGGTGGGACAGGTGCATGTGTACAGGGATTACACTTGCAACAACACCCTCTGCTGAGCCCCCACCCCACTACTTAGCTTTCCTGGCACAGTCCCCCATCCAAGCCGTGACCCCATCCCACCCTGCTTAGTGGCAGGTTTAACCCTTCTCTTGCTGGGTGAGGCACTTACTGGCTCGGATTTTTCTGAAGCAGACGAAGGCCACGAGGAGGAGGAGGAGGAGGAGGACGGCGGCTGCCGCGCTCACCCCGGCGATGGTGGGGCTGGTCAGACCTGGAGGTGCCGGCAATTCCGATACGCCTGGGAAACAGCAACAGCTGTGAGTGCCAGGAGCAGCTGTTATGTTCCCCCCCAGCCCCTCCCACCCCAGGTGGCGCCCAAGGGGCTGGGACACCACAGGGTGCAGTCAGCAGAAAATTCTATGGGGAGGATGTTGGGGGGCCCCAGGGCGTCAAGTGGGGTCAGAGCCAGCAACCTTTGGGGGATTTGTAGTGCTAGGGGGTGCTGGGCTGCAGGGGGAGGGGCTCAGTAGGGGGAGCTCTCCCCATCAGTCAGGGCTGGCCCCATTGCCAAAGCAAGGCACTAGGGGGCGCTGTCTGATCCAGCTTGGACGTCATTTCACCCCCTTCCTCATGGGTGTACGGGCCCATCTAGCCCGGTATCCCGCCTCCCATGCTGGCTGCTCCTGGCTGCTTCACAGGGAGCCCCAGGCCCCTCCACCGTGTGGCTACTGATGGGCCCAGCTGCCCCCAGAGGAAGCCTCTGGCTGCTCCGTTAGTGGCGGGTTCATGTCAGAGCAGGAGACTTCTCTCTCCTCCCAAATCCATTGGGGGGGGGGGAAATCAATGCCCTGTGAACAACCTCCATCCCTCCTCCTGGCCAGCCACTGAAGAGAAGCTGCCACATAATCTGTGACTCAATAGATTCCCCCTGGTATCTGGCCCCGTGCTGCCTGGGCGGGTGGGATTCAGCGCCGCTCAAGGCTAAGTCGGGTGGGTTCCCCCTGCAGGAGTAGAACCAGCATCTGTCGGGGCAGGGGGAGGGGCTGAAACACCGACTCAGTTCCTGCAGTTCCCGCAGAAGCAGTGGGGGGAGTGGGGGGGGCAGGGGAAGCTTTACCCCCCGGGATCTCCGCTGCGGCCCCAGGATGGGAGGAGCTCTCGCTACCTGCTGTGGCTTCAGGGCTGGGGGAGCTCTCACTCCCTGCTGCGCCCTGGGGCCAAGGCATGGGGACAGAACTTCTCCGGTCTGGGGGTCACGGGGGGGCAGAAAGTAGGAAATGGGTTGTGGAGCTCCAGTGGGGGGACGGAATGGGGTGGAGTCGTTGGTGGAATTTGGACGGGGCCCCAGGGAAGGGGCAGAAAGGGGTGGGGCCGTGGGTGGGGCCGCAGGCCGAGGAGGCAGAACAGGAGAGGGACGGCAGGTGGGAGGGGTGGGGAGGGATCCCCCTTTCTCTGGCCCAGGGTCCCAGGAAATCTTATTTCACCTCTGCCCGTGACTCAGCATCGATCGTTACTGTCAGTCCCAGGTAGGGGGGTTTGTGGCTGGGGGCCGGGCCAGCTCAGCAGCCCCTGGGCCCTGACTCCTCTGTGAGTCCCCAGTGCAGGGGCAGCCGGGGAGCATCCCCTGGGAAAGGCCCCTGCTCTGCAGCTCCCCCTGGGGGCAGGGATCCCCCCTCCCTCAGCCGTGAATCTCCAGGAGATTCTCCTCCTGGCTGGGGAATCCGCCAGTGACTCCGTCCCCACTCCTTGTCCAGGCAAATCCTAGGGTTCTGAGCCACTCACCTCCAACCACCAGCTGCACGGGGTCGCTGGGCTGCGAGAAGACAAAGGGCTCTTGTCGGGACCGGTAGCTGCAGCTGTAGCTCCCTCCGTGCTGCCAGCCCACGGTGGGGATGCAGAACTCGGCCCCGTCCCCAGCAGGGTCCATCTGTCGCTGCGGGTTCAGGTCTCCAGCCTTGTGCAGGAAGAACCTCACGTCCCAGCGCGGACCCTGACAGCAGATGGTGACGTCTGCCCCCGGGGCGGTGACCCCAGTGGGGCTCAGAGAGATGGAGGGTCTGGGTAAGCTGGGATCTGCGCACAGGAGACAGGCTGTGAGAGCCAGACCCGGGCACCCACCCAGCCCCAGCCTCCAGATGCAGAAGAGAAGAGTGAGGGAGGATTTGATAGCAGCCTTCAACTACCTGAAGGGGGGTTCCTGAATCTCCAGGAGCTGTTGCTTCCTCCTGGCTGGGGAACACCCCAGTGACACTGTCCCTGCTCCCTGGCCAGGCCAGTCCTAGGGCTCTGGGCAGAGCCTGGCTCTGAGCATCCTGTCAGGTGCTGACCTTCTGGTGGTCCGGCTGGGAGCGGGGATGTGGAGCCAGGCCCCTCACCTGCTACCACCAGCTCCATGGTGTCGCTGGGCTGCGAGGAGACGAAGGGCTCTGATCGGTGCCGGTAGCTGCAGCTGTAGTTCCCTCCGTGCTGCCGGCCCACGGTGGGGATGCGGAACTCGGCCCCGTCCTCAGCAGGGTCCATGTGTCGCTGCGGGTTCAGGTCTCCAGTCTTGTGCAGGAAAAACCTCACGTCCCGGCGCTGCCCCTGACACCGGATGGTGACGTCTGCCCCTAGGGGGGTGACCCCAGTGGGGCGCAGAGAGATGGAGGGTCTGGGTAAGCTGGGATCTGCGCACAGGAGAGAGGATGTGAGAGCCAGACACAGGCACCCACCGAGCCCCGGCCTCCAGCTGCAGAAGAGAAGAGTGTGTGTGTGTGTGGGGGGGTTGATAGCAGCTTTCAACTCCCTGAAGGGGGGTTCCAAAGAGGATGGAGCTCGGCTGTTCTCAGTGGGGGCAGATGACAGAACAAGGAGCAATGGTCTCAAGTTGCAGTGCGGGAGCTTTAGGTTGGATATTAGGGGAAAATATTTCACTAGGAGGGTGGTGAAGCACTGGAATGGGCTCCCTAGGGAGGTGGTGGAATCTCCATCCTCATCTTCTATGATTCCCCGGCCGCTCCCAGGCACGGGCAGATCCAGGGGGCCCCTGTCAGAGATTCTCTCCCAGATCCCAGAATCCTGGCCCTGCGAGCTGGGCTTCCAGCCCCACAGACACGGGGCTGCAGCTGCCTTGTTCTTGGGGTGCTCATATGCCATGTGTGGCCCCTGCCTCATTCACTGCATCCAGTCCCGCCAGCACAGAGTGACTCACGGGCTGGTCTCTGGCACCCAGCATGGCAGGGTCTGAGCCCCACAGAGGAAAGGAGTCATCCCCATGGGAGGCAGTGAGGCATCTTTATCCCCATTCTATGGGGGGAAACTGAGGCACAGACAGATTCACTTTCCTTAGTGAGCTCCCAGGGGCAGGGACTGTCTCTTCACCCTGTGTTTATGCAGCGCTATTGAGACCAGTGTTGGCAGAGGTCTCCACTATCTGTGGGCATCTTGGTTTGTGGGCTCTCGGCCTGAGATCCCCCAAGATTGAGCCCCCCCCACAAGGAAGGACACTTTTGAAAACCGTGATGTGCTCCCATCACACAGAGTCTGTGGCCGCACCAGGGGCTGGGCCAGATCTCCGGGGTCCCAGCCCAGCGCCATGTCCACCAAGCCACTGCTTCTCCTGCAGCCCTGCCTCATTCAGCCCCGGCCAGGGCACTGCCTGGAAAATGGCCTGGAGAACAGAGGGGATGGGATCACGGGATTAAATAGCGGCTCACGGTTCCTACACACAAGGGGCAGTATTAAAGTAGCCTCCCTGCCCCGAGTGTCCAGGGGCTGCTTCTCCCCCCTGGCTGGGGAACTCCCCAGTGACTCTGTCCCCGCTCCCTGGCCGGGCTTCCCTCTTCTGGGTCAGGGCTCAGGGCAGAGCCTGGCTCTGAGCATCCCATTGGCTCCAAGCCCCTTTGAGGGTCTGGCTTGGATGGGGGGCCTGGGAATGGGGACGCCGAGGCGGGCCCCTCACCTCTCACCACCAGCTCCACTGGGTCGCTGGGGTACGACACGGCGAACGGCTCCGATCGGCTGTGATAGGAGCAGCTGTAGCTCCCGCCGAGATCCCGGTGAACGTTGCTGCTGGAAAACACAGCCTCAGACCTGTCCGAATCCGCAGGTGGGAAATGGCGTCGCTCTTTATTCAGCACAAACTGCACGCCCTGGTGCTGCCCCCGACACCGGACGGTCACGGCTCCCCCCAGGGAGACCCCCTCGCTGGGGCTCAGAGAGATGCTGGGTTTGGGGTAGCTGAGCTCTGCAGTGGGAAGCAGACAGGCCGTGAGATGCAGGTCCCATCACTCAGTCCTGGGATCCGTCCTCACCACGCGGCATCAGTGGTGGGTCAGGCCCTGGGGACGGGCTCCTGGATGCCTTTCCACAGGGGCCAGAGTTTCCTCTGAACCCTGGGCTAACAGCATGAGACACGGAGCAACCCCAGCCCCTGGGGGCCCAGAGCTCTGTTCCCTAGTGTGTGACAGGCCAGGCCAGTCTCCAGGGTCCATTCACTTCCTGGCTTCTCTGCTGCGAGGGCTGGTAGCCAGGACTCCTGGGTTCTGTCCCCGGCTCTGGGAGTGGGGTCTGGAGAGTGGGGTCTAGGGGGAGGGATAGCTCAGTGGTTTGAGTATTGGCCTGCTTAAACCCAGGGTTGTGAGTTCAATCCTTGAGGGGGCCATTTAGGGATCTGGGACGAAATCAGTACTTGGTCCTGCTAGTGAAGGCAGCGGGCTGGACTTGATGACCTTTCAAGGTCCCTTCCAGTTCTAGGAGATGGGATATCTCCATTTATTTATGGGTGAGAGCAGGGGGGGATGGGGGCCAGGACTCCTGGGTTCTGTGCACAGCACCACCACTGACTTGTAGGGGACTGTGCAAGTCTCTACTATACACTGAGGTTTATGACCTTCAGCTCCACCTATCACCCCCTAACTGATGTGTTGTCTGGGAAAGGCCCCCCAGCTCTGCAGCTCCCTCTGGGGGCAGGGATCCCCCCTTCCTCTGCCCCAAATCTCCGGAGCTGGGCCCCTCCTTCACCTCCCACAATCATGTCGACAGGGTCGCTGGGATACGACCAGCGATTCTGATCCGCTATGGAGCGATAGTCGCAGGTGTAGCTCCCTCCATCTTCCTGGCCAACACTGGTGATGGGAAATTCAGCCACGGTCCCATCAGGCACCATCCGCACCTGCCGGTTCGGGTGTCCAGGTTTACGCAGAAAGAACTCCATGGACCGTTGCTGACCCTCACAGCGGATGGTGACGCTTCCCCCAAGCGCCACCACCCTACTGGGGCTCACCCAGATGGTGGGTTTGAGAAATTCACACCCTGCTTTCAACAAGAGATAGGAGTTAAACAGGGGAGACACAACCCCCACCGCCCCTCCACTCCCATTCAGTCCATCCATCATTCGGCCTCTCTAGGGGCACGTCTTCACTACCCGCCGGATCGGCGGGTAGCAATCGATCTATTGGGGATCGACTTATCGCGTCTAGTGAAGACGCGATAAAATCAATCCCCGATGGCTCTGCAGTCGACTCCGGAAATCCACCGCGGCAAGAGGCGGAAGCGAAGTCGACGGCGGCGCGGCAGTGGTCGACTCGTCGCCGTCTTCACAGCCAGGTAAGTCGACCTAAAATACGCAACTTCAGCTATGCTATTCACGTAGCTGAAGTTGCGTATCTTAGGTCGACACCCCCCCCCCCCCCCGTAGTGTAGACCTAGCCTAGGAGTCTGTCCCCTACCTGGGCAGGCAGTGCCGCCCATGGGGCTCGGGGGCAGGGGATTCACCCATGTCACGGAGTGTGGGGGGACACAAGGCCCTGCATCCCTGGCTTCCTTGCGATTCACCATGACTCTCAGCCAGCCAGTAAAGCAGAAGGTTTATTTAGAGGACAGGAACACAGTCCAAGGCTACGTCTTCACTACCCGCCTGAATCGGCGGGTAGAAATCAGTCTCTCGGGGATCGAATTATCGCGTCTCGTCGGGACACGACAATAGATCCCCAAATCGACGCTTGTACTCCACCAGCGCAGGTAGGAGTAAGCGCCGTCGACGGGGGAGCCGCGGAGGTCGATTTGCTGCCGTCCTCACAGCGGGGTAAGTCGGCTCAGATACGTCGAATTCAGCTACGCTATTCGCGTAGCTGAATTTGCGTATTTTAAATCAACCCCCCCCTTAGTGAAGATGTAGCCTAAGACAGGTTTGCAGGCACAGAAAACAGGACCCCCTCAGTTAGGTCCATCTTGGGGTCCCAGGGACACCACAGCCCCATTGGGTGGAGGCAGAGCCCCGTCTGGGCTCCCTCCATTACCAGCCAGCTCCTGAAACTCTCCCTCTCCCCAGTGTCTCTTCCCCCAGCCTTTGTTCAGTTTCCCGGGCAATGGTGTCACCTGGCCTCTAACCCCTTCCTTGGTTCTCACGTTACATGATCAGGTATCCTCCCTCAAGGCCAGTCTCCCATCCCCCAATGCAGACCATCCTAGCCACACTCCCCTGCCTTCCCAGGCCAACACTCCCCACTCAGCATTCAAAGACCACATTAAGAACAGTCCCAGTTCGTCACAACCCACATGTAGCTCAGGACCCAGCTGCATGAGAGATCACCTGCCCCCCTCCGACTCCACCTGAGGCCAGCCAGGGAGCCTGACCAGTGGGCCCCCTGCAGCTCTGCCCACCGACCCGGATTTGGAAATAGAATCTGTGACCGGCGGGAGTCGCACAAGACCCACCTTTCCCCAGGCCTTGGGAACTGGGGGAAGTGAGAGCAGGGGAGGGAGCTGTTGGGGGCGGATCTGGGGGGTTCTCCCCATGGCTGCACTGACCGTGAATGTTTCGGTTCCCCGAGGGGATCCAGAGCTAACGGACGGCCCCTGTTAGCGTTTGTATGAGCTGAAATAAATCCACGTGCCGCCCCCACCCCCGATCCTCACAGCTTGTTGGGGGCAGGACATTGAACCAGGGGACAGTTCCCATCTGCTTCCTCAGACCCCGGGAGCCAGATTCAGGTCCCAGTTACTCCGGGGAGGGGGGGCGGGGCTGAGAAGAATGAGGCCGGGTCTGAGCTCACAGGGGGAGTTTCGGTTGAGTTTTGGGGATGGTTCAGGGCTCAGTTCCTCTTTTCCCCACCCCATGCATCCCCTCCCCTGTCCTTGATGTTACCGTCTCCCCCACAGACTGATACTCACCTCCCCACACCCCGCTGTGCCCGGCCAGCCAGCAGCCTGGAGAGGAGATGGCTCGTTAGTGACCAGATCCCAGAGAAACTGGATCCTACACCCTGGTCTCAGATCCCCCCCCCCCCCGGGCACATGCCCTGGTCTCAAATCCCCACTATTGGCATACGCCTGGTCTCAGATCCCCCCCATGGGCACATGCCCTGGTCTCAGATCCTCCACCCTATGGGCACATGCCCTGGCTGTCTCCGATACTCACCGAGGAGGAGGACGGTGAGAGCAGACGCCATGATGGGGCAGTGGGGGCCCCTCAGCGCTGTCACCAATGCCCCGGTGTTGAGCTCCACTGAGTCTGAGGCCCGAGTGCGAGCGGAATGAGGAACTGCGCCGGGGGCTGCAGCCCCAGGAAGCCTGTGATGCGCTCGGCCCGTTTCTTCCCATCAGATGGTTTCTCTGCTCTCTCTGGGGCAAATCTACCATGCTCAGAGGAAAGCCAGCTCCCTGCAACACCCAGCAAACCACATCCCCTCCTGCAGCTGCCTGGTGCGTCTCCCCACCCCATCACCTCCCAGCCCCACATGGGAGCTGCCCAGTCCAGGGATCAGCTGGGAAACAGGGAACCTCAGGAGATGTCAAGAGATGCCCAGGCTGCCCCGAACTTTTCCAACAGACCCGTCCAACCTCCCTGGAGCAGCAGCTCAGAGCAGAGGAGGTATCCCCACCCCCCACAGTGCCCCCCACAGAGTGACCCTCTCCCATGGAGCGGGGCAGAGATTCCTTCCTGACCCCGCTGGTCCCAGCGCCCGCCCTGGAGCATGAGGGTGGAGGAGTCTGGCCAACCTCCTTCCCAGGTAGTGTCACTGAATTGCCGTTCTTAGCTCAGTCGTGTGGCACAGAGGCAAGACAGAGGGGTGGGGCTTGTGGTTTCTGGCCCCCGTGAGCAGGGGAGGGAGGAATAAATGTAGATCCTGAGTTGTTAAAGGAGCAGCCAATAAAACCGGCCCTCAACTGGTGTTTGCGCTACTGCCAGTGAAACTGCGTAAACCTGATGCCCGGCACCTTCCCTGTTATATACCCCGGTTCTGGGAGGGGAATGGAGTCTAGTGATTGGGGTGAGGGTTGCTGGGAGGCAGGACTCCTGGGTTCTCTCCTTGGCTTTAGTTGGGGGGTGGGGTCTGGTGCTTGGAGAAAAGGACACAGATTAGCACCAGCCCCCTAGAGGTGAAAGGCCCCATGTCCCTTCCCCAGCCCATCCCCGGGGCAGTGGGTCCACACAGCTCAGGGCCCTGGGCAGAGCTCACGCCGGATGCTGCGAAAAAGATGGGGGGGCAGCCGACCAGCCCCCCAGAAAGGGGAGGGGCAAGAATATGGGGACATAGCTCAAGAGAATCTGCCCCCCCCCCAGCAGATGATCCAGCTCTGGCTCCCCAGCTCGTTTGCCCTTCACCTCCCATCCCCGACATTCACGCATTGGGCCCCTCCTCTCCCTGTCCTTCTTCCCCTCCCCATTCATATTCCCCCAAACCCACCCCTGTCCCCTAATGTCCCTTTCTCCACCCCGTTCTGTCCTCTGGCCTATGTCTGCTCCCACATACATGTCCCCCCACCTCGTCCCATGTCCCCTCATCTCCCTGTCCCCCCCTTTCTGCCCCCTGCCCTGTAGTTCCCTCACATCCCCCCCTCAGGTCCCCATCCACCCAGTTCTGCCCCCGTCCCATGTCCCTTCACCCACCAGTTGTGTCCCCTCATGCCCCCTGTCCTCGACCCTGTTTTACCCAACCCATCCCCTATCCCCTCACACACCCCTGACCTCCCTCAGGGAATGTGGGGCAGAAGGGGGTGTGGGGCATTGTGGGGGCAGGAGATTGAGGGGAAAGAAAGTGGGGGACCCAGGACTGAGGGGTCAGGAGCAGGAGGGGGTACTGAGAGGGGAACCTGCCGAGGGGTGGAAATGGCAGCTCCCTCCTGGGGGGCACCATCTACCCCCTCCCCCGTCATGCCCCCCAAAATCCTGTCCCCTGGTTCTGACATTTGGCTGTCTACCCTCAAACTCCTGTCCCCCATCCCGACCCCTCTACCCTAAACCCCCCTCCTCACACCCCCAACCTATTTCCCCCCAACTCCCGTCTCACCGCATCTGGCTCCGCCAAATCATAGAATCATAGAATCATAGAATATCAGGGTTGGAAGGGACCTCAGGAGGTCATCTAGTCCAAACCCCTGCTCAAAGCAAGACCAATTCCCAACTAAATCATCCCAGCCAGGGCTTTGTCAAGCTGGGTCTTGAAAACCTCTAAGGATGGAGATTCCACCACCTCCCTAGGTAACCCATTCCAGTGCTTCACCACCCTCCTAGTGAAATAGTGTTTCCTAATATCCAACCTAGACCTCCCCCACTGAAACTTGAGACCATTGCTCCTTGTTCTGTCATCTGCCACCACTGAGAACAACCGAGCTCCATCCTCTTTGAACCCCCCTTCAGGGAGTTGAAAGCAGCTATCAAATCCCCCCTCATACTTCTCTTCTGGAGACTAAACAATCCCAGTTCCCTCAGCCTCTCCTCATAAGTCATGTACTCCAGACCCCTAATCATTTTTGTTGCCCTCCGCTGGACTCTCTCCAATTTTTCCACATCCTTCTTGTAGTGTGGGGCCCAAAACTGGACACAGTACTCCAGGTGAGGCCTTACCAATGTCGAATAAAGGGGAAGGATCACGTTCCTCGATCTGCTGGCAATGCCCCTACTTATACAGCCCAAACTACCGTTAGCCTTCTTGGCAACAAGAGCACACTGTTGACTCATATCCAGCTTCTCGTCCACTGTGACCCCTGTCATGGACTCACAGATCGTGCCCACTCTTGGCCCCGTGCGGTCCGTGGGGGGGTGCCCCTTTTAGTGAGACAGCCCTTCTCGCGGGTCCACTCTCTCTCGGGGTCCGGCCCCTCCACCTCCTGGATCCGCACCTCTCTGAGCCTTAGCACGTCTGTCTCTGCCGTGGGCCCCCTCAGGGAGTCCACTTGCTCTGGACCCCCGGGGCCTCCACCCCCGAAGGGGTTGATGCAACCCTGTTCTCTAGACCGGAGTGACTCTCAGCCAGCATGAAACAGAAGGGTTTATTGAGAGTTGAACACAGCACAGGAAACTCTCTGACCCTCAGGCCTGGCCTCCCTCAGCCCAGCACATCCCAGTCTCTCTGCATCCAGGTGGGCTCTGCCTGCTTCCCCTCTCCAGCCCAGAGCCCCCCTGCTCACCGCTGGGCATCCGAGATCCCCGGCCCCAGGCCCCGCCTCTGTCCATTGTCTTCCCTCCAGGTAAACAGGGTAGTAAACCGGGGCCTCCTCTCCTGCTTCTCCCTCTGGCTGGAACTGGCTGGTTAGGTCACTGGGTCCTCACTCTGCAGCCCATTGTCCTCCCACTGGCCAGAACCGGCTGCGTCTCCTCAGCTGGGCTTCTGGGTCACCAGGTCGCCAGGTCACCGGTCGCTGGGGTATCCATCCTCCCGGCCACCGGCTGGGTCCCCACGTCCTCTCTCCGGTCCTCTGCAAAACACACTCCCTCTCCCCTCACCTCGTTAAACCAGTAACACCCAGGGAAACTGAGTCCCACCCCCTCCGCATGCAAACCATTGAAACTCCACAGAAAACAAGAAAACCCCCCACTTCGTCACATCTCTCCCCCCTTCGAGGCTGAACGGAGCAGGGTCACTTAGCCAGTGACCTGGGGAAGTTCAGGGTCCCCGCCCCGCGATAAAGCATCCGCTATAACATTGGCACTCCCCCTCACATGGACCACCTCCATGTCATACCCCTGGAGGAGCAGGGCCCACCTCAGCAGCTTGGCATTAGCCCCTTTCATTTGATGCAGCCACGTCAGGGGCGAATGGTCAGTGCACACGGTGAAGCGCCGCCCAAATAGATATGGCTGCAGTTTGTTAAGGGCCCACACCATGGCCAGGCATTGCTTCTCTATGGCCGCATAGTGCTGCTCCAGGGGCAGCAGCTTCTTGCTCAGGTACACAATGGGGTGTCTCTCCCCCTTAGTATCAGTTTGCATCAGTACCGCCCCCAGCCCTGTGTCCGAGGCGTCGGTGAACACCAGGAAGGGTTTATTAAAATCCGGGTTTACCAGCACCAGGCCCTGGATAAGTGCCCCCTTCAGCGCACAGAGAGCCCTCTGGCACTGCTCGGTCCAGACCACCTTGTCCGGCTTTCCCTTTCGACACAGCTCTGTGAGGGGAGCTGCCAGGGAGCTAAAGTGAGGCACAAACCTCCGGTAGTACCCCACCATCCCAATGAAAGCCTGGACCTGCTTCTTAGTCTGGGGAGCGGCCAATCCTGGATTGCCTCCACTTTGGCCGGCTCTGGCTTCAGGTGGCCACTCCCAACCTTTTGGCCCAGGTATAAAACCTCTGCCATCCCCACCTTGCACTTTTCAGCTTTTATGGTCAGTCCTGCATCCTGGAGGCGACCCAGCACCCTCTTCACCTGGGCCACATGTTCCTCCCAGGTCTGGCTAAAGACACAGATATCGTCAATATACGCTAGTGCAAAGCCCTCCATCCCCCTTAGTAACTGATCCACCAGGCGCTGGAAGGTGGCAGGTGCCCTCTTGAGGCCGAAAGGCAGGACCAGGAACTCCAAGAGCCCTATTGGTGTGGTGAAGGCGGACTTCGCCCTGGCCTCCGGGTCCAAAGGCACCTGCCAGTAGCCTTTGGTAAGATCCAGGGTAGTGAGGTACCGGGCACCCCCCAACTTGTCTAAGATTTCATCAGTCCTGGGCATGGGGTAGGCGTCGGACACGGTAATGGCATTGAGCTTCCGATAGTCCACACAGAACCGGATCGACCCGTCCTTCTTGGGGACCAGCACCACGGGTGAGGCCCAGGGACTGGCGGACGGCTGGATCACGCCTAAAGCCAGCATGTCCCCGACCTCTCTCTCCAGGTCCTGGGCTGTTTTCCCAGTGACCCTGAATGGGGAACACCTGATGGGAGGGTTGGTTCCCGTCTCCACCCGGAGGACAGCCAGGTTAGTGAGCCCAGGCCGGCTGGAGAACAGCTGCCGGTATGAATGCAGCACGGTTCTGATCTCTGCCTGCTGGGCAGGGGTTAGCTGGTCTGAGAGGGGAATTGATTCTAGCGAGGGGTTAGCCCCAGCCTCAGGGAGGAGTCCCACCAGGGGGTCCTCTCCTTTCTCCTCCCACTGCCCACACACAGCCAGCACCAACTTCTCCCTGTCCCAGTACGGCTTCATCATGTTGACGTGATACACCCGGTGGCTGTGAGCCTGGTTGGACAGTTCCACCACATAGTTCACCTCGTTTACCTGTCTGATGACCGTGAAGGGGCCCTCCCAGGCCGCTTGCAGCTTGTTCTTCCTCACGGGGATGAGGAGCATCACCTGATCCCCGGTAGCATATGAGCGGGCACGGGCTGAGCGGTCGTACCAGACCTTCTGCTTCCTCTGGGCCCTTGCTAGGTTCCCCCTAGCCAAGCCCATGAGCTCCACGAGCTTTTCCCGGAAAGTCAGTACATACTCTACCACTGATTCCCCATCGGGAGAGGCCTTTCCCTCCCACTCGGCTCTCATCAAGTCCAGGGGACCCCTCACCCTCCTTCCGTACAGCAACTCGAATGGGGAGAACCCTGTGGATTCCTGGGGCACTTCCCTATATGCGAACAGCAGGTGGGGTAAATACTTGTCCCAGTCCTGCGGGTGCTGGTCCATAAAGGTTTTCAGCATCCTCTTTAGGGTCCCATTGAACCTCTCCACTAGCCCGTTGGACTGAGGGTGGTAGGCTGAGGCCCAGGTGTGTCGGACCCCACACTTCTCCCACAAGCACTGGAGCAGGGTCGACATGAAGTTAGACCCCTGGTCTGTAAGGACCTCCTTGGGGAACCCCACTCTGCTGAAGATGGTCAGCAGCGCGTCTGCCACGGTGTCTGCCTCGATAGAGGACAAGGCCACCGCCTCGGGGTAGCGCCGAGCAAAATCTACCACCACCAGGATCTATTTCTTCCCTGACTGGGTCACCCTGCTGAGGGGCCCCACTATGTCCATGGCCACCTTCTGGAAAGGCTCTTCTATGATAGGCAAAGGTCTCAGCGGGGCTTTACACTTATCCCGGGCCTTCCGCACCCTCTGGCAGGAGTCACAGGTCCTGCAATACTGTTGGACCGCGTCAAAGACCCCGGGCCAGTAAAAGTTCTGCAGCAGCCTCTGCCTGGTGTGCCGGATGCCCTGATGCCCCGAAAGGGGGATATCGTGGGCCAAGAACAACAGTTTGTGGCGGTACCTCTGGGGAACCACCAACTGCCTCCTGGCTTTCCAAGATTCAGTTCGCCCTGAACCAGTCTATTCCCGGTACAGGAATCCCCTTTCCCACAGGAATCACTCCCGGCAGTCCTCCCCCTGGGATCCTGCACTGTCGTGGCTAGCCAGGGCCCTCAGTTTCTCCAGGGAGGGATCCACCTGCATCTCCGTTTGGAATTCAGCTGCTGGGTCTGAGGCTACAGCCCTGGCTGGTGGTGCCTCAGTTTCCCCACCCTGGGATGGAGGCTCCGGCCCAGCCCTGTTGAGCCCTACCCTTGGCGCTTCAGCCCCCCCCCTCGGGAGGTCCCGCGCCCCTCGCTGGCTCTGCTCCGGGTAAGGACCAGGGTACTATGAGTGTCATCCGGCCAATTCTCCAAGTCATTACCCATTAGCACCTCGGTAGGCAGGTGGTCGTGCACCCCAGCCTCTTTGGGTCCCTCCTTAGCCCCCCATTTCAGGAGTATTCTCGCTACAGGCACCTTGACGGGGGGCCCAAACACTCCCCTCAGGGTCAGGTAGGTATCGGGCACTAGCTGGTCTGGGTCCACCACCTCGGACCGCGCCAGCGTCACCTCTGCACCCGTGTCCCAGAACCCCTGGATACGTCTCCCCCCCACCTCAATGGGGATGATGTGGCGATTGTTACCTGGGGCCTGTCCCACGCTCACCCAGCGGATTGGGTATGGGTGCTCTGGACCTGGGGCCCCGCCTTCCCCTGCTGGCCTGGCCTGGCGGTCCCCTCCCCCTGGCACGGCCCTCTCAACTGCAGCCCCTGGGCCCGGCGGTGCCCCCTCTTGGTGGGCTTCCACCCAGTTAACACCCCGCGGGTTCTGCTTGGCTGCCATTTCCTTCATCTTCAGGCACTGTGCCACCTTGTGCCCCTTTTGGCCACAGTAATTACACCTCAGGTCCCTCAAGTCCCACGAGGGGGGTCGCCCCGCCCCGGCAGTCCCGGGCACCCCTGAGTTGGGCTTCCTGGAGTCCCACCTTTGAGAGGGCTCAGGGTGACTCCCCTTATGGGTCCCTGATGTGGGTCTCCCCCCTACCCCCAATCTACTGTCCACGAACTCATCTGCCAGCGCCCCTGCACGGCGCAGATCTTTGGGCTTCCGGTCCACTAGCCACATCTTAAGGTCCGGAGGGCAGATGTCATACAGCTGCTCCAACCCCACCAGGTTATACACATCCTCTGCGGTAGTGGCCCCTGCGCCCTTCCCCCACTTGCGGAGATATTCCCCCATCAAGTTGGTGACCTCCTTGTAAGAGACACCTGAGGCCTTGCGTACACCCCAGAATCGTTTCCTGTACGCCTCGGGGGTCAGTTCAAACTTCAGCCGCAAAGCCTGTTTGAACAGGTCGTAGTCCCCCGTCTCAACACCATCCACTTGGCTGAACGCCTGTATGGCTTTGGGACCCAGCACGGGGGTCAGACAGCGAAGCCTGTCTGCGGGGTCAATCTGGTTCAGTTCACAAGCCTTCTCAAAGGCTGTGAGGTAGGCATCAATATCCCCCCCCACCTCCTTGAACTGGGGCAGCAGTTTGGTGTCTAGATTCCCCACACCACTGGCGTCTCGGGGCCCTTCCCCACTTACCCCGCGGCAGGCCCTCTTGGCCCGCCTCTCGTCCATCTCCAACTCGTGCTTCCGCTGTTCTGCACGGTCCGCTCATTCTCTCTCTCTGTCCACCAGCCTCCGATCCTCTAGCTCCAGCTCCTTTGCTTTCAGCTGCAGCTCCAATCTCCGCAGCTCCTCGAGGGAGGAACCTGTCTGGGGTCTCCCTGTACTGACTCGGGAGTCAGGTCTGACCCACTCCCGGTCACTACACAGACTGCCCCCACGGCTACTCCCCGGCTTTCCGGGCACCCCGGGAGCCCCCCTGGGGTCTGGAGCCTGCGCGTCAGACGGGTCATTCTCTACAAGCTGAGCAATCAGCTGCTCCTTAGTGAGCCTCCCCATGCTCAGCCCCCTCTCCCTGCAGAGACGTGCCAGGTCACTCTTACGGAGCTGGTTATAGGCCATCTCCAGGCTGGTTCCGTTCAATACCCTCGTTCTATCGCTGGCAGCTACTCACTGCAAAGCGCCTGCGCCCGCAGCCAACGTCCACAGGGTGCATCCGCGAAACATCCCACTTCTGACACCACGTTGTCACGGACTCACAGATCGTGCCCACTCTTGGCCCCGTGCGGTCCGTGGGGGGGTGCCCCTTTTAGTGAGACAGCCCTTCTCGCGGGTCCACTCTCTCTCGGGGTCCGGCCCCTCCACCTCCTGGATCCGCACCTCTCTGAGCCTTAGCACGTCTGTCTCTGCCGTGGGCCCCCTCAGGGAGTCCACTCGCTCTGGACCCCCGGGGCCTCCACCCCCGAAGGGGTTGATGCAACCCTGTTCTCTAGACCGGAGTGACTCTCAGCCAGCATGAAACAGAAGGGTTTATTGAGAGTTGAACACAGCACAGGAAACTCTCTGACCCTCAGGCCTGGCCTCCCTCAGCCCAGCACATCCCAGTCTCTCTGCATCCAGGTGGGCTCTGCCTGCTCCCCCTCTCCAGCCCAGAGCCCCCCTGCTCACCGCTGGGCATCCGAGATCCCCGGCCCCAGGCCCCGCCTCTGTCCATTGTCTTCGCTCCAGGTAAACAGGGTAGTAAACCGGGGCCTCCTCTCCTGCTTCTCCCTCTGGCTGGAACTGGCTGGTTAGGTCACTGGGTCCTCACTCTGCAGCCCATTGTCCTCCCACTGGCCAGAACCGGCTGCGTCTCCTCAGCTGGGCTTCTGGGTCACCAGGTCGCCAGGTCACCGGTCGCTGGGGTATCCATCGTCCCGGCCACCGGCTGGGTCCCCACGTCCTCTCTCCGGTCCTCTGCAAAACACACTCCCTCTCCCCTCACCTCGTTAAACCAGTATCACCCAGGGAAACTGAGTCCCACCCCCTCCGCATGCAAACCATTGAAACTCCACAGAAAACAAGAAAACCCCCCACTTCGTCACAACCCCTAGGTCCTTTTCTGCAGAACTGCTACCTAGCCATTCGGTCCCTAGTCTGTAGCAGTGCATGGGATTCTTCCATCCTAAGTGCAGGACTCTGCACTTGTCCTTGTTGAACCTCATCAGGTTTTTTTTGGCCCAATCCTCTAATTTGTCTAGGTCCCTCTGTATCCGATCCCTACCCTCCAGCGTATCTACCACGCCTCCCACTTTAGTGTTATCTGCAAACTTGCTGAGAGTGCAGTCCACACCATCCTCCAGATCATTAATAAAGATATTAAACAAAACCGGCCCCAGGACCGACCCTTGGGGCACTCCGCTTGAAACCGGCTGCCAACTAGACATGGAGCCATTGATCACTACCCGTTGAGCCCGATGATCTAGCCAGCTTTCTATCCACCTTACAGTCCATTCATCCAGCCCATACTTCTTTAACTTGGCAGCAAGAATACTGTGGGAGACCGTATCAAAAGCTTTGCTAAAGTCAAGGAATAACACATCCACTGCTTTCCCCTCATCCACAGAGCCAGTTATCTCATCATAGAAGGCAATTAGGTTAGTCAGGCATGACTTCCCCTTGGTGAATCCATGCTGACTGTTCCTGATCACTTTCCTCTCCTCTAAGTGTTTCATAATTGATTCCTTGAGGACCTGCTCCATGATTTTTCCAGGGACTGAGGTGAGGCTGACTGGCCTGTAGTTCCCTGGATCCTCCTTCTTCCCTTTTTTAAAGATGGGCACTACATTAGCCTTTTTCCAGTCATCCGGGACCTCCCCCGATCGCCATGAGTTTCCAAAGATGATGGCCAATGGCTCTGCAATCACATCCGCCAACTCCTTTAGCACCCTCAGATGCAGCGCATCCGGCCCCATGGATTTGTGCTCATCCAGTTTTTCTAAATAGTCCCGAACCACTTCTTACTCCACGGAGGGCTGGTCACCTTCTCCCCATACTGTGCTGCCCAGTCCAGCAGTCTGGGAGCTGACCTTGTTTGTGAAGACAGAGGCAAAAAAAGCATTGAGTACATTAGCTTTTTCACATCCTTTGTCACTAGGTTGCCTCCCTCATTCAGTAAGGGGCCCACACTTTCCTTGACTTTCTTCTTGTTGCTAACATACCTGAAGAAACCATTCTTGTTACTCTTAACATCTCTTGCTAGCTGCATCTCTGTGACGAACTGGGACTGTTCTTACTGTGGGCTTTGAATGCTGACAGGGGAGTGTGGCTAGGATAGTCTGCATTGGGGGATGGGAGACTGACCTACGGAGAATACCTGAGCATGTAACATGAGAACCCAGGAAAGGGTTAAAGGCCAGGTGACACCTTTGCCCGGGAAACTGAACAAAGGCTGTGGGAGGGGTCGCTGAAGGCAGAGTTCCAGGAGCTGGTTGGTGAGGTGGCTGGGAGGGAGAGAGGGCTCTGACCTCCCAAGGGGGCTGTGGTGCCCTGGGACCCCAAGATGGACCTAACTTAGGGGGGTCCTGTTGTCTGTGCCTGCAAGACCTGTCTTGGACTGTATTCCTGTCGTCTAAATAAACCTTCTGCTTTACTGGCTGGCTGAGAGTCACGGTGAATCGCAGGAAGCCGGGGGTGCAGGGCCCTGAGTCCCCCACACTCCGTGACAACTGCTGGCAGCGGTGGGATCTACTGCACCCCGTGGACGGCACTTCCTGCAGTAAGTGACTGGGGAGCAGTAAAACAAAGGGGGATTGACGGGGACCAGGCATGCTGAAGAGTCAGAGAGAGACGGTTATCACCCCTGGGAGTGTGTGACCAGCGAGAAGGACTTTTGCAGTAACAGGGTCCCCCGGGGGATCGCAGCGAGTGGTCCCAGGGGCAGAGGAGTCTGCAGCTCGACCCTGGCAGAGAGGTGGTGACCTCGAGAAGGGCTGGCACACTAGGGGTCTCCCTGGAAACTGTGGGGAGCGGTGGGCACACAGGCCTGTGAGTGGCCAGCAGGAAGATGTATGCCAAGCGGCTTAAGAGCGACCTGGTGGAGCTGTGCAAGCAGAGGGGGCTGCGCATTGGGAGGCTCACCAAAGAACAGCTCATTGCCCAACTGGAGGAGGGAGATCGCTCGAATGAACTGATCCCTGTCTCTGAGGGAAGCAGCCTGGCAGATGCAGCGCAGGCCCCAGTGTCTGTCCCAGCTGGGAGTGGTCAGCCGGCTGCTGAGGGCTTCCCGAGACCCCTCCTTCCTATGCCTAGGGGAAGGGTGGGGAGGAGCCCAGCAAATACCGAGGGCGCCGTGACCCCCCCCGGCCAGCAGGGGATCCTCCCGGTGAAGCTCGCCAGCCAGCAGAGGATCCTCCCGGCCACGCGCGCCATCCGTGGAGCGGAATTGGCTGGAATGGGAGAAAGAGCTAAAACTGAGAGAGCTGGAGGATCGTGAACAACAGAGACAGCATGAAGAGAGACAGAGGCATCATGAACTGGAGGAGAAAGAGAGACAGAGGCAGCATGAAGAGAGACAGAGGCTGAGGCATCATGAACTGGAGCTGGCGAGGCTGAGGGGCCGCGAGCCCCCAGCTGCGGTGAGTGAGGGGGGACCCAGGACTGCACGGAGCTTTGATAAGTGCATCCTGGCCCCACGTAAGGAGGGGGAGGACATGGATGACTTCCTGGATGCCTTTGAGACGGCCTGCAAGTTGCACCAGGTTGATCCTGTGGACAGACTCCGGGTTCTCACCCCCTTACTGGACCCCAAAGCCGTGGCATTGTACCGCCAACTGGAAGAGGCGGAGAAAGGGGACTACGAACTATTCAAAAAGGCCCTGCTATGTGAGTTTGGGCTGACTACTGAGATGTACCGGGAAAGGTTCCGGAGTCAGGATAAAACCCCTGAGATCTCATATCTGCAACTAGCCGTCCGCATGGAGGGATACGCCAGCAAGTGGGCAGATGGGGCCCAGACGAAGGAGGACCTGGTTAAACTGCTGGTACTGGAGCAACTGTATGAGCGGTGTCCATCCGACCTGAGGCTGTGGTTGAGGGACAAAAAACCTGAGAACCCGCGACATGCAGGCCGGCTGGCCGATGAGTTTGTAAAGAGCCGGTCAGGGGATAACAGGGAGGAGTCCCAAAGGAACAGTCCCACCACAACGCAGAGAGAGAGTCACCATGGGACCTCCCAGTGGGAAAATATGGAAAACCCCCATCAGAGGGGAATATCCGGCGTCAGGGCCATCCGACCCACTCAAGGGGACCCATGGGACATGGGCTGCTATCACTGTGGCCAGAGAGGCCACATACGGGCCCAGTGCCCCAGGCTCCGGGACAGACTGAGCAGACCGAACCCACAGAGGGTTGACTGGGTAGAGACCCAGCCGGGCGAGAGGCAGCACTCCCAGGGAAGGGGGGCTGGCAGAGTACCACCTGCTAAGGAGGGAGGAGAGCTCCAGGCCAGCTCCTCTGGGGGGCTGGATGCTCCAGACTCAGGGTTTTTGGTTTATACGGTGGGCACGGGGCTGTCCCTCCGGAGAGAGTACCTTGTTCCCCTGGAGGTGGATGGGAGGAAGGTCAATGGATACTGGGATACGGGCGCAGAGGTGACGCTGGCCTGGCCCGAGGTGGTGGCCCCAGATCAGGTGGTGCCCAACATCTACCTGACCCTGACGGGGATGGGCGGGACTCCAGTCAAAGTGCCCGTGGCGAGGGTACACCTGAAGTGGGGGGCCAAGGAGGGCCCCAAGGATGTGGGGGTACACCCGTATTTGCCCACTGAGGTGTTGATGGGGGGGGACCTGGAGGACTGGCCAAGCAACCCCCAGGGTGCACTGGTTGTGACCCGCAGTCAGAGCCGGCGAGGGGCACTGCACCCTGACCTTGGGGAGGGTGCCTTGCCCGAGGCGCAGGACCCTAACCTGGTGGGGAGGGAACACCCAGGGACACGGCTCAGGGAGGCTGCGGCTTCAGACCCAGCCGGCGAGAGAGAGCAGGTGGCCATCCCTGTCCCAGCCTCTGAGTTGCAGGCCGAGTTGCAGAAAGATCCCTCCTTGCGGAAGATAAGGGACCTGACCGACCTCAGCGCGGTACAGACCATGGGGAGAGGTGGCCGGAAAAGGTTCCTGTGGGAGAAGGGGTTCCTGTACCGAGAATGGGCTCCCCCAGGGAAAATGGAGTCAGGGGGGATCAGGAGGCAGCTGGTGGTACCCCAGAAGTATCGCCGCCAGCTGCTATACCGGGCCCATGACATTCCCCTCTCAGGGCACCAGGGAACCTGGCGTAACCAGCAGAGGCTGCTACAGAACTTTTACTGGCCTGGGGTCTTTGTTACTGTCCGACAGTACTGCCGATCCTGTGACCCCTGTCAGAGGTGGAGGAAGGCCTGGGACAAGGGGAAAACGGCTTTAGGACCCTTGCCCAGCATAGAGGAGCCTTTCCGGAGGGTGGCCAAGGTTAAAAGGGGGGCTCTGAACCAAGAGAGCCCGAAGCACAGACCTCCAGACTGGAACGCTGGGAGAAGACCACAGCCCAGTTGGAACCCCAGGGGTATTGGGGTGGGAAAAGGGCACAGGCTGCATAAACCTTCCCACATGCGAACTGCGAGTGCCATCGAGCACACCCGACCTAAGGGGGGGCGTGAAACTGGAGGGGCCTGGTGTAATTCTCACCAAGGAATGGGAGGGATGCTGGGGCATCCATGGGAACGGGGGTAGGTTCGAACTTCCCTGGGTCACTGGTTAAAGTGACCCCGCTCAGTTCGGTCTCGAAGGGGGGAGAGATGTGACGAACTGGGACTGTTCTTACTGTGGGCTTTGAATGCTGACAGGGGAGTGTGGCTAGGATAGTCTGCATTGGGGGATGGGAGACTGACCTACGGAGAATACCTGAGCATGTAACATGAGAACCCAGGAAAGGGTTAAAGGCCAGGTGACACCTTTGCCCGGGAAACTGAACAAAGGCTGTGGGAGGGGTCGCTGAAGGCAGAGTCTGGGAAGCTGGCTGGTGAGGTGGCTGGCAGGCAGGGAGGGCTCTGACCTCTGGAGGGGGGCTGGGGTGCCCTGGGACCCCAAGATGGACCTAACTGAGGGGGGTCCTGTTGTCTGTGCCTGCAAGACCTGTCTTGGACTGTATTCCTGTCGTCTAAATAAACCTTCTGCTTTACTGGCTGGCTGAGAGTCACGGTGAATCACAGGAAGCCGGGGGTGCAGGGCCCTGAGTCCCCCACACTCCGTGACAATCTCCAAGTGCGATTTGGCCTTCCTGATTTCACTCTTGCATGCCTGAGCGATATTTTTATACTCCTCCCTGGTCATTTGTCCAATCTTCCACTTCTTGTAAGCTTCTTTTTTGCGTTTAAGGTAAGCAAGGATTTCACTGTTAAGCCAAGCTGGTCACCTCCCATATTTACTATTCTTTCTACAAATCACCTGCCATGGAGAGGCCCAGAAATGCTGGCGGCTAAATCACTCTCGGCCCTGGAGACGCAATAAAGGGCCCAAGGTGCGAACACGCCCCAGCCCCTGCCCCACACTGAACAGCATTAAACACGGGCTGGGGGAGGGGTCCAGAGCCTGCAGCCTGCTCAGCCCCATGGCAAACCCCCCACTGATCCCTGAGACCGGCTGTTACAGACACACCAGAGCAGGAACCAGGGGAGCCGTGGCAGGCGCCATGTGAAACGAGGGGTTTGTTCCAGCCTCGGCCCCGTTCACTGGAGCAAGTCTCTAGCCAGAAAATCCCCCGGGTTTGGCGATCTCCTCGCTGGCCCCGGAGACCCTAGCGACTGTCCTGGGGGGGCAGAGGAGATAGCGGAGCTGGGCTGGAGCCGGCATCGCTGCGTCTGCTGTTAAAGTCCGATCCGTTTCCTCCCAGGTTGGGGGTTCAACTGGGGGAAGGGCGATGGCCTCGGGGTCCCTCTCTCCGGCCGCTCTGCTCAGGACGCCTCCATGGAGCAGGGTCCGGATGGCCCAGGGGGCCGCGGAGACAGGGGCTGGCAGCCATGACGGTGAAGCAAGCCTCTTTCTTTCAGGCCCCTAGGGGTGGTGGGTGGCACAGCCCATCCCCGCAATCTTTCATCCACCAATGAGGCCTCGTTTCCAACACCCCAATTTTCGGTCACAGATTTCTGCTCCCTCACTTCTCCTGTGTCTCAGGCGGGCCCCAGCCCAGCCCGTGGGGTCTGTCCGGCGGCCGCTCGGGTTGGACTAATCCCGTCTTTCTGTCTCGCCAACTTTCCCCCCAACGTTCATTCGTCCAGGTTCTCATGATGCTGCCTGAACTTCTCACTCACCTTCATCGCCTGAACCCACCACGAGAGGACATTTGGAGGCTCCGGTATCACAGCCACCCCCGGGGTGGGGAGATTTGGGGGGCAGGGGAGAAGGAAGCTCTGGGGGTTTGTACAATAGAAATACAGGGTGGGGGAGGTCTAGGGAAAAAGTGGGGAGAGAAAAGGGGCTGGGGGACCCCGCTGCAGAGAGAGGAAGGGGATGGACACCGGGGGGCAGTAAGTGCCGTTATTCTAGTGCCACACGAGACGCAGCATCCCCGCTCCGCACTGACTGCCCTGGGCAGAGATCGACCTGGCAGAGCCAGCGAGTGGGACCTGGCGCTGTCCAGGGGCTGCTCCGCGGGGAGCCCAATGAGCCCAGCACAGGGGCAGTTCCTCTAACTGGTGCTGCAGGGGCTGGTGCTCGTGGGGTTCAGGGTTCAATCCTGGGGTGCTGCTGTCAGGTTGGGAGCTGTTCATGGGGAGCGGATTCTCTGAGGCAGGGGAGTTTGGGAGCAGGAGGTTTGTGCTGGTATCTCAGCCCTCCGAGGGGAAGCGGCTCATCCCTGGGGAGATTCTCTTCTCCACACGGCCGGATCCAGGCTCCTGGGAATGCAGAGAGATGGCGGGTTAGAGGGGCCTGTGTTACCATGGGCCCAGCCCCAGCGAGGAGCAAGGGGCACAGAAGGGGGGTCACCTCACCTAGGGCACCTCCCTGTGGCAGCTCTACTAGGCCTCAGCCAGGATCAGCCCCAGGACGAGCAGGACCATGGCGCCCAGTGACAGGTGAGCAATGTTGGGCATTGGTGAAATCCAGGCGCCCCGGGGGGGCTTCTGTGGGGGAAATGGAAGAGTCACTCGGTGGCTCAGATGGGGAGATCAGCAGCTGGCGCTGCCCCAGGAGTGGAGCCCCCCAACCCTCCTGTCTGGCATGTCTGGCCCAACAGCAGCTCTAGGGCGTCCCCTATGTGACGAAGTGGGACTGGGTGGGTACCTTAGTTTCCCCTATGCATTTCTTAAGTCTCTAGGGGGTGAGATTGTTGCAGAGCAAAGGCCCAGTGTGCATAAATGGCTGACACTCTGTCTCCTGGCAACTAATGGCCGGGGCCCTTCCCCCCTGCAAGGGGATAGCTAAAGGGGTTGGAGAACAAAGAGATCAGGTGACCTCCTGGCCCAGGAAAGGAACAAAGCTGGAGGGGGTTTTCAGTTTGGGTCTGGCTGGGGAATCGTAGAGAACCCTGAGGTTGGGGGCCAAGTTCCCTACTACCCAGAAGGACCTGACGAAGGGGGTCCTGTTTATGCCGACGAGCTCTGGTGTGGACTGTGTTCCTGTCATCTAATAAACCTTCTGTTCTACTGCCTGGCTGAGAGTCACGGGGAATCGCAGGAAGCTGGGGGTGCAGGGCCTTGTCTTCGCCAAACTCCATGACACCCTATTGCCAGGGGGACGTCATGGGGCCTAGGGAAGGCAGCAACCCTAGGCCCCGTGCTGCCCAGGCGGGTGGGATCCGGCGCCGCTCCAGGCTGGGTCAGGTCAGTTCCCCCTGTGGGAATAGAACCAGTGTCCGTCGGGGTGGTGGGAGAGGCTGAAATAGTGACTTAGCGATCACTCCACCCCCATCCTGCAACTTAGAATCATAGAATATCAGGGTTGGAAGGGACCTCAGGAGGTCATCTAGTCCAACCCCCTGCTCAAAGCAGGACCAATTCCCAACTAAATCATCCCAGCCAGGGCTTTGTCAAGCCGGGCCTTAAAAACCTCCAAGGAAGGAGACTCCACCACCTCCCTAGGTAACGCATTCCAGTGCTTCACCACCCTCCTAGTGAAATAGTGTTTCCTAATATCCAACCTAGACCTCCCCCACTGCAACTTGAGACCATTGCTCCTTGTTCTGTCATCTGCTGCCACTGAGAACAGCCGAGTTCCATCCTCTTTGGAACCCCCCTTCAGGTAGTTGAAGGCTGCTATCAAATCCCCCCTCATTCTTCTCTTCTGGAGACTAAACAATCCCAGTTCCCTCAGCCTCTCCTCATAAGTCATGCGCTCCAGACCCCTAATCATTTTTGTTGCCCTCCGCTGGACTCTTTCCAATTTTTCCACATCCTTCTTGTAGTGTGGGGCCCAAAACTGGACACAGTACTCCAGATGAGGCCTCACCAATGTCGAATAAAGGGGAACGATCACGTCCCTCGATCTGCTGGCAATGCCCCTACTTATACAGCCCAAAATGCCGTTAGCCTTCTTGGCAACAAGAGCACACTGTTGACTCATATCCAGCTTCTCGTCCACTGTGACCCCTAGGTCCTTTTCTGCAGAACTGCTACCTAGCCATTCGGTCCCTAGTCTGTAGCTGTGCATGGGATTCTTCCGTCCTAAGTGCAGGACTCTGCACTTGTCCTTGTTGAACCTCATCAGGTTTCTTTTGGCCCAATCCTCTAATTTGTCTAGGTCCCTCTGTATCCGATCCCTAACCTCTAGTGTATCTACCACGCCTCCTAGTTTAGTGTCATCGGCAAACTTGCTGAGAGTGCAGTCCACACCATCCTCCAGATCATTAATAAAGATATTAAACAAAACCGGCCCCAGGATCGACCCTTGGGGCACTCCGCTTGAAACTGGCTGCCAACTAGACATGGAGCCATTGATCACTACCCGTTGAGCCCGACGATCTAGCCAGCTTTCTATCCACCTTACAGTCCATTCATCCAGCCCATACTTCTTTAACTTGGCAGCAAGAATACTGTGGGAGACCGTATCAAAAGCTTTGCTAAAGTCAAGGAATAACACATCCACTGCTTTCCCCTCATCCACAGAGCCAGTTATCTCATCATAGAAGGCAATTAGGTTAGTCGTAATTAGGTTTGAGGCGCAAGTGGTGTTCTCGTCCATCCTCCCTGTGCAAGGAAAAGGCCTGGGTAGAGACCGTCGAATCGTGGAAGTCAACGAATGGCTACGCAGGTGGTGTCGGAGAGAAGGCTTTGGATTCTTCGACCATGGGATGGTGTTCCAAGAAGGAGGAGTGTTGGGCAGGGACGGGCTCCACCTAACGAAGAGAGGGAAGAGCATCTTCGCCAGCAGGCTGGCTAACCTAGTGAGGAGGGCTTTAAACTAGGTTCACCGGGGGAAGGAGACCAAAGCCCTGAGGTAAGTGGGGAAATGGGATCCTGGGAGGAAGCACAAGCAGGAGAGCGCAAGAGGGGAGGACTCCTGTCTCATACTGAGAAAGAGGGACGATCAGTGAGTTATCTTAAGTGCCTATACACAAATGCAAGAAGCCTGGGAAACAAGCAGGGAGAACTGGAAGTCCTGGCACAGTCAGGGAACTATGATGCGATTGGACTAACAGAGACTTGGTGGGATAACTCACATGACTGGAGTACTATCATGGATGGATATAAACTGTTCAGGAAGGACAGGCAGGGCAGAAAAGGTGGGGGAGTTGCGTTGTATGTAAGAGAGGAGTATGACTGCTCAGAGCTC
Organism: Emys orbicularis; assembly: GCF_028017835.1. Lineage (NCBI taxonomy): Eukaryota > Metazoa > Chordata > Testudines > Emydidae > Emys > Emys orbicularis. The sequence continues at coordinate 19,620,289 of NC_088703.1, forward strand.
CGGTATGAAACTGCAGAAAAACCTGAGTGTCTCTGGATAAAGTTGAGAAGTGTGAGCAACAAGGGTGATGTCGTGGTCGGAGTCTGCTATAGACCACCAGACCAGGGGGATGAGGTGGACGAGGCTTTCTTCTGGCAACTAGCAGAAGTTGCTAGATCGCAGGCCCTGGTTCTCATGGGAGACTTTAATCACCCTGATATCTGCTGGGAGAGCAATACAGCGGTGCACAGACAATCCAGGAAGTTTTTGGAAAGTGTAGGGGACAATTTCCTGGTGCAAGTGCTGGAGGAACCAACTAGGGGCAGAGCTTTTCTTGACCTGCTGCTCACAAACAGGGAAGAATTAGTAGGGGAAGCAAAAGTGGATGGGAACCTGGGAGGCAGTGACCATGAGATGGTCGAGTTCAGGATCCTGACACAAGGAAGAAAGGAGAGCAGCAGAATACGGACCCTGGACTTCAGAAAAGCAGACTTTGACTCCCTCAGGGAACAGATGGGCAGGATCCCCTGGGAGAATAACATGAAGGGCAAAGGGGTCCAGGAGAGCTGGCTGTATTTTAAAGAATCCTTATTGCGGTTGCAGGAACAAACCATCCCGATGTGTAGAAAGAATAGTAAATATGGCAGGCGACCAGCTTGGCTAAACAGTGAAATCCTTGCTGATCTTAAACGCAAAGAAGAAGCTTACAAGAAGTGGAAGATTGGACAAATGACCAGGGAGGAGTATAAAACTATTGCTCAGGCATGCAGGAGTGAAATCAGGAAGGCCAAATCACACTTGGAGTTGCAGCTAGCAAGAGATGTTAAGAGTAACAAGAAGGGTTTCTTCAGGTATGTTAGCAACAAGAAGAAAGTCAAGGAAAGTGTGGGCCCCTTACTGAATGAGGGAGGCAACCTAGTGACCGAGGATGTGGAAAAAACTTAGCATCAATCCTCACTGTCATTCCCAGGGGTGCGGGGATTTAGTGACTCGGGAGCAGGTACCCCCTTCCCTCATTGGGTGGGGGCTCACTTCCTCCTGTTTCCCTGTAGCGGAGCCAGGCCAGGAGGTGCCATTCACACCTGGAGTCACTGCGGAGTAGGTCTGGGCGCGGCTGTCCCTATTTCGGAGGAGGATGCCCCTGTGTCTATAGAGCTAAAGTAGAGCTTGTCTGCCAAATGGGGCTGTATTAAACCAGGGGGCATGAATTCTGACAGCCCAGACTTGCTCTGAGATCACCAGTGGAGCTTGGGAACCACACGGGATTCGTCATTTCGGGTCCAGTTTTCATGTAGACAAGTCCCACTTTGTGGATGGGAAATTCAACCACGTCCCCAGCAGAATCTGTCACGTGCTGTGTGTCTGGGTCTCCAGCTTTATTCGGAAGGAACCTCGCTCCCCAACACCGACACTCACACCAGACGGTCACGGCTCCCCCAGGGCGACCCGCCCGCTGGGACGCAGGGAGATGTTGGGTTTGGGGTAGCTGGGCTCTGCAGGCAGGAGAAGACAGGCCGTGAGACACAGACCCCGGCATGGTCACTGCATCCCATCCCCACAGCCTGGACCCAGTGACGAGGCCGATACAGGAGAGAGTCTCCCGGATGCTTTTCCCCTGAATCCAAGCCCGAGAGAGCTGGGCTAGCGACACAAGAGACACGGGCCGCGGTGTGGATCCATCTGAAGGAGCCCATGGAGGGGTGGCTGGGGCAGGGCAAGAAGAGGCCAAGGCAACCTAGAGGCCAATTGTGTTTTATCTCAGTCAGCTGGGGAAGGAGAAATCAGTTCAGTGGGGAATGACCACAAGTGAATCAGAGTTCGCTGGTTTAGGAGGAACTGCTTCATCAGGTCACACTGGGAACTCTTGCTGACCTTGACTGAACAGTAACTACCATTGGCTGAATTAAACCAACTTTATGGGCGAAAATTTACATTCATGGAACACCAGGATCTGGAGTTCGAACGTACAAGGCACTAGGCCAGAACCCCACCGCTCTAAGTTCCCTTCGCGGCTTCTCTGTTTTCAGCCTTGGCATGTCCCAAATTCGGAGGACAATGTTTTAGGATGTTCCATTATATCTTGATTGAACCATCTTCTTGTGATGTCATTGTTTGCTGTTCTGAGTTCCAGCTCAGATAACTACAGCTATTCCTCCATGCCACAGGTTGGCTTCTTAACTGAACAAACATCCCTCCGCTGCTTTCTTGAATACACACAGTCCCTTCCCTCTCTGGCAATTTCTCTCTTCCTGTCGCTGCACCTGAAGGTGCTGGTGTTTTACTTTCGCTACAGCCACTTCCTCTTTATTTCTTCATCCCCTTTCTCTTTGCTCACAGCTGATTTCCATGACGTTTCATTTGTGCTTTACTTCTGTCACGGAGTACGGGGGGACTCAGGGCCCTGCACCCCCGGCTTCCTGCGATTCACCATGACTCTCAGCCAGCCAGTAAAGCAGAAGGTTTATTTAGACGACGGGAATACAGTCCGAGACAGGTCTTGCAGGCACAGACAACAGGATACCCCTCAGTTAGGTCCATCTTGGGGTCCTCGGGCACCCCAGCCCCCCTCCAGAGGTCAGAGCCCTCCCTGCCTGCCAGCCACCTCACCAGCCAGCTTCCCAGACTCTGCCTTCAGCGACCCCTCCCACAGCCTTTGTTCAGTTTCCCGGGCAAAGGTGTCACCTGGCCCCAGCCCCCTCCTGGGTTCTCATGTTACATGCTCAGGTATTCTCCGTAGGTCAGTCTCCCATCCCCCAATGCAGCCTATCCTAGCCACACTCCCCTGTTAGCATTCACAGACCACAGTAAGAACAGTCCCAGTTCGTCACATCTCTCCCCCCTTCGAGACCGAACTGAGCGGGGTCACTTCAGCCAGTGACCCGGGGAAGTTCGAACCTACCCCCGTTCCCATGGATGCCCCAGCATCCCTCCCATTCCTTGGTGAGGATTACAGCAGGCCCCTCCAGCTTCACGCCCCCCCTTAGGTTGGGGGTACTCGATGGCACTCGTAGTTCGCGTGTGGGAAGGGTTATGCGGCCTGTGCCCTTTTCCCACCCCAATACCCCTGGGGTTCCAACTGGGCTGGGGTCTTCTCCCAGCGCTCCAGTCTGGAGGTCGGTGGTTTGGGTTCTCTTGGTTCAGAGCCCCCCTTTTAACCTTGGCCACCCTCCGCAAAGGCTCCTCTACGCTGGGCAAGGGTCCTAAAGCCATTTTCCCCTTGTCCCGGGCCTTCCTCCCGCTCTGACAGGGGTCACAGGATCGGCAGTACTGCCGGACAGTAACAAAGACCCCAGGCCAGTAAGAGCTCCGTAGCAGCCTCTGCTGGGTACGCCAGGTTCCCTGGTGCCCTGAGAGGGGGGTGTCATGGGCCCGGCACAGCAGCTGGCGGCGATATTTCTGGGGTACCACCAGCTGCCTCCTGATCCCCCCTGACTCCATTTTCCCTGGGGGAGCCCATTCTCGGTACAGGAACCCCTTCTCCCACAGGAACCTTTTCCGGCCACCTCTCCCCATGGTCTGTACCGCACCGAGGTCGGCCAGGTCCCTTATCTTCCGCAAGGAGGGATCTTTCTGCACCTCGGCCTGGAACTCAGCAGCTGGGGCAGGGATGGCCACCTGCTCTCTCTTGCCGGCTGGGTCTGAAGCCGCAGCCTCCCTGAGCCGTGTCCCTGGGCATTCCCTCCCCACCAGGTTAGGGTCCTGCGCCTCGGGCAAGGCCCCCTCCCCAAGGCCAGGGCGCAGTGCTCCTCGCCGGCTCTGACTGCGGGTCACAGCCAGTGCATTCTGGGGGTTGCTGGGCCAGTCCTCCAGGTCCCCCCCCATCAACACCTCAGTGGGCAAATACGGGTGTACCCCCACATCCTTGGGGCCCACCTTGGCCCCCCACTTCAGGTGTACCCTCGCCACGGGCACTTTGACTGGTGTCCCGCCCACCCCCGTCAGAGTCAGGTAGGTGTTGGGCACCACCTGATCTGGGGGCACCACCTCGGGCCGGGCCAGCGTCACCTCTGCGCCCGTATCCCAGTATCCATTGACCTTCCTCCCATCCATCTCCAGGGGAACAAGGTACTCTCTCCGGAGGGACAGCCCCGCGCCCACCGTATAAACCAAAAACCCTGAGTCTGGAGCATCCAGCCCCTCAGAGGAGCTGGCCTGGAGCTCTCCTCCCTCCTTAGCAGGTGGTACTCTGCCAGCCCCCCTTCCCTGGGAGTGCTGCCTCTCGCCCGGCTGGGTCTCTACCCAGTCAACCCTCTGTGGGTTTGGTCTGCTCAGTCTGTCCCGGAGCCTGGGGCACTGGGCCCGTATGTGGCCTCTTTGGCCACAGTGATAGCAGCCCATGTCCCATGGGTCCCCTCGAGTGGGTCGGATGGCCCTGACGCCGGATGTTCCCCTTTGATGGGGGTTTTCCGTATTTTCCCGCTGGGAGGTCCCATGGTGACTCTCTCTTTGCGTTGTGGTGGGACTGTTCCTTTGGGACTCCTCCCTGTTATCCCCTGACCGGCTCTTTACAAACTCATCGGCCAGCCGGCCTGCATGTCGCGGGTTCTCTGGCTTTTTGTCCACCAACCACAGCCTCAGGTCGGATGGGCACCGCTCATACAGTTGCTCCAGTACCAGCAGTTTAACCAGGTCCTCCTTTGTCTGGGCCCCATCAGCCCACTTGCTGGCGTATCCTTCCATGCGGACGGCTAGTTGCAGATATGAGATCTCAGGGGTTTTATCCTGACTCCGGAACCTTTCCCGGTACATCTCAGAAGTCAGCCCAAACTCACGTAGCAGGGCCTTTTTGAATAGTTCATAGTCCCCTTTTTCCGCCTCTTCCAGTTGGCGGTACAATGCCACGGCTTTGGGGTCCAGTAAGGGGGTGAGAACCCGGAGTCTGTCTACAGGATCAAGCTGGTGCAGCTCGCAGGCCGTCTCAAAGGCATCCAGGAAGTCATCCATGTCCTCCCCCTCCTTACGTGGGGCCAGGATGCACTTATCAAAGCTCCGTGCAGTCCTGGGTCCCCCCTCACTCACCGCAGCCGGGGGCTCATGGCCCTTCAGCCTGGCCAGCTCCAGTTCATGAAGCCTCTGTCTCTCCTCATGCTGCCTGTGTCTCTCATTCTCCTCCCGTTCATGCTGCCTCAGTTTCTCTTTCTCCTCCCGTTCATGCTGTCTCTGTTGTTCACGATCCTCCAGCTCTCTCAGTTTCAGCTCTATCTCCCATTCCAGCCCATTCCGCTCCACGGATGCTGCGCGTGGCCGGGAGGATCCCCTGCTGGCCGGCGAGCGTTGCCTGGAGGATCCCCTGCTGGCCGGGGGGGTCCCTGCGCCCTCGGTATTTGCTGGGCTCCTCCCCACCCTTCCCCTAGGCATAGGGAGGAGGGGTCTCGGGAAGCCCTCAGCAGCCGGCTGACCACTCCCAGATGGGACAGACACTGGGGCCTGCGCTGCATCTGCCAGGCTGCTTCCCTCAGAGACAGGGATCAGTTCATTCGCGCGATCTCCCTTCTCCAGCTGGGCAATGAGCTGTTCTTTGGTGAGCCTCCCAATGCGCACCCCCCTCTGCTTGCACAGCTCCACCAGGTCGCTCTTAAGCCGCTTGGCATACATCTTCCTGCTGGCCACTCACAGGCCTGTGTGCTCACCGCTCCCCACAGTCTCCAGGGAGACCCCTAGTGTGCCAGCCCTTCTCGAGGTCACCACCTCTCTGCCAGGGTCGAGCTGCAGACTCCTCTGCCCCTGGGACCACTCGCTGCGATCCCCCGGGGGACCCTGTTACTGCAAAAGTCCTTCTCGCTGGTCACACACTCCCAGGGGTGATAACCGTCTCTCTCTGACTCTTCAGCACGCCTGATCCCCGTCAATCCCCCTTCGTTTTACTGCTCCCCAGTCACTTACTGCCGGAAGCGCCGTCCACGGGGTGCAGTAGATCCCACCGCTACCACCAGTTGTCACGGAGTACGGGGGGACTCAGGGCCCTGCACCCCCGGCTTCCTGCGATTCACCATGACTCTCAGCCAGCCAGTAAAGCAGAAGGTTTATTTAGACGACGGGAATACAGTCTGAGACAGGTCTTGCAGGCACAGACAACAGGATACCCCTCAGTTAGGTCCATCTTGGGGTCCTCGGGCACCCCAGCCCTCCTCCAGAGGTCAGAGCCCTCCCTGCCTGCCAGCCACCTCAACAGCCAGCTTCCAAGACTCTGCCGTCAGCGACCCCTCCCACAGCCTTTGTTCAGTTTCCCGGGCAAAGGTGTCACCTGGCCCCAGCCCCCTCCTGGGTTCTCATGTTACATGCTCAGGTATTCTCCGTAGGTCAGTCTCCCATTCCCCAATGCAGCCTATCCTAGCCACACTCCCCTGTCAGCATTCACAGACCACAGTAAGAACAGTCCCAGTTCGTCACAACTTCTCTCGCAGTTTTGTAACAATTTCTTAGGTAACTTGGAGACTCTTTCATTGTTTTTCCTCTTGTTTCACTGCTCGGTTCTTCCTGTAACTTTCCCCCTCATGCCTCTGTCTTTCCTCTGTCTGCCTCCTCCTGTTCCTGCCATCTCTGTCCCTTCTCAACCGGACGTTCTCCCTGCCAGCTCCGTGCCTGGCACCCTTCGATGACACAGCTCGACCACCGGGTCCCTTTCCACTGGCTCCCCGCTCGCTGGGTCCCTTCATTTCTGGTGCCGGTTATTACCTCAGGACATGGACTCACAGGTTGTGCCCACTCTTGGCCCCGTGGGGAGTGGTTCCTCTCACTCTCGGGGGTATAGCCCCTTAGCCTCCTGGAACCGCACGTCTCTGAGCCTTAGCACGCCTGTCTCTTGATGTGGGACCCTCAGAGAGTCCACTTGCTCTGGACCCCTGGGGCCTCCACTCCCAGAGGGAATAATGCAACCCTGATCTCTAGCCCGGAGCGACTCTCAGCCAGCGTAAAACAGGAGGGTTTATTGAGCTTCTGAACCCAGCATAGGAAACTCTCAGGGCCTCAGGCCTGGCCTCCCTCAGCACAGCACATCCAAGTCTCCCTTGCATCCAGGTGGGCTCTGCCTGCTCTCTCCCCCGAGTCCAGAGGCCCTGATATCACCAGCCCCAACAGCTCCTCCCCTGTCCTTTATCTTCGTCCCAGGTAAACAGGTTGCTGGGGCCCTCTCCCTTCCGTCCTTTGTTCCCCTCAGGCTGGAACTGGCTGGTCAGGTCACCGGGGTCCTCTCTCCACAGCCCTTTGTCCTCCCACTGGCCAGAACAAGCTGACTGCCAAGCTGGGCTGGGCCTCTTAGTCTCCAGGACACCAGTTGTTAGGGTTCCCCATCTTCAGGCTGATGTCCGGGGGTTCTGGTTGCTAGGCGAGGTCACACCTGGTCCTCTGCACCAACAAGCCTCTCCCACCACCTTGTTACACATGCAGCACACAGGGAAACGGAGGCGCATACACACTATTCATGTAAAACACTGCAAAAATCCCCAACTTCGTCACATCTCACTGGCTGCTGGTGTCTCTCTCCCAGCACTTGGCAGCCTCCCTCCAAACTCTACCTACCATAGGTTTCTGCAGGAAGCTCTCTGGGGTGTGGAGGGAGCTGCTCCCTGCTGTACCCTGCAGTTTTCTTCCTCCTCCACCCAAACACCCCCCCCATACTGTCCCGGGCTCGAGCTCCCCCCACTTCAGCTGCCCGGGAATCCTTGGGGTTCTCCCCACAGCAGCTGTTTCCAGACTCCTGCTGAGCAGCCAAGAAGCGCAGCTCCCACTGCTCTTTAATCCAGCAGCCCCCAGCCCAGGTGGGCATCACACAGCCAGCCCTGGAATGCAGTCACAGGCTGGGGGCGGGGCCGGCTGGGCAGCCCCTGGGCCCCGACTCCTCTGTGCATCCCCAGAGCCGGAGCAATCAGGGAAGCATCCCCCTGGGAGAGCCTCTTGCTCTGCAGCTCCCCCTGGGGGCTGGGATCCCCCCTCCCTCTGCCCCGAATATCCAGCAGCTGGGAACCCCCCAGTGACCTCGTACCTGCTCCCCGGCTGGGCGTCCCCTCTGCTGGGCCCAGAGCTCAGGACAGAGCCTGGCTGTGAGCGTCCTATCGACCCAGAGACCCCAGCGGGTCTGGCTGGGTGTGGGGCTGGGAGTGGGGACATCGTGCGATGCTCCGTGCTGGGGATGGTGAATTCATCCCCAGCAGCATCCAGGTCCCAGATTTGGATTCCACCTTTATACAGAAATAACCTCCTGGCCCCGACAGCGGATGGTGACGGTTCCCCCCAGGGCGATCACCCCGCTGGGGCTGATGGAGATGGAGGGTCCGGGCGCAGGGAGCTCTGTCTTCACACACAAACAGGAGTGAGATGGGGAGACACAAACCCCTCCCCGTGTGTCTGTAACCTGCCCTTAGCACCCAGCCCCAGGGACAGCTCCAGGGCTAACAGACACCTCACTGCATCCACAGGGAACCTGTGAGCAGGGTTCTGATCTCAGCCCCCCAGGGTCAATATTAAGAGGTTAAAAAGAGTTCTGGGGAGAAGGTTCAGGGTTCAGCTCCTCTTTTCCCCTCCCCCCTCCATCCTTAATACTAAAAGTTTACTCAGCCCCACGGGCACTCCCGTGCAAACACCCCGCTGTGCCTGGCCTGCCCCTCGCTCCCCTCCAGCCGGCCAGAGGTGCTCCACTCAGCCGGAGTTTTGGCGGGAAATCAAATCCCCTCCACCCCACCCACCAACCCTGACTCTGTGAGAGGGGAGCCCCGCACCCCCACACCCGTCCTGTCTCCCCTCACCCACCGCCCATCCTGTCTCCCCTCACCCAGCACCCATACTGTCTCCCCTCCAGGCCCCGCCTTTCCCGTTGCCCCTCCAGCCCCATCCCCCAGACTGTCCTGTCTCCTCTCAAACCTCTGCCCCTGTGACGAAGTGGGACTCTTCTTAATGTTTCCGCTGAATACTGTGTGTGTGCCTCAGTTTCCCCTATGCATTTCTTAAGTCTCTAGGTGGTGGGATAAAGGCCAGTGTGCATAAATCACTGACCCTCTGTCTCCCTGGCAACAAATGGCCCTTCCCCCCTGCAAGGAAATAGCTAAAGGTGAACCAAGAGATCAGGTGACCTCCTGGCCGGGGAAAAAGACAAAAAGCCCAGAGAAGGAGGGGCGTGAGTGGGTTTCAGTTTGGAGCAGACTGGGGACTAGGAGTGAGGGCAGACGGGGTTGTCTGGCTCACGGGACCCCAGGATGGATCCAGCTGAGGGGTCCGGTTCTTTGTACCTACAAGCTCTGTTTTAGACCGAGTTCCTGTCATCTAATAAACCTCTGTTTTACTGGATGGCTGAGAGTAACATCAGACTGTGAAGTGGGGGTGCAGGACCCTCTGGCTTCCCCAAGACCCCGCCTGGGTGGACTCGCTGTGGGAAGCACACGGAGGGGCATATGCTGAATGCTCCAAGGTCAGACCCAGGAGATGAAGCCGTGTGAGCTTCTTGCCCTGAAGACAGTCTGCTCCGAGGGAGAGGAGGCTCCCCAGAGTCCTGACTGGCTTTGTGGGGAGCAGTTCCAGAGCATCGCCCGGGGACTCCGTGAGAGCCCTCTACCCCCATCCCATGTACCCGCCGACCCCGTCTCAGACTCCCGGGCCCTGTGCTCTCTTGGCTCTGTATGGCCCCTGGGAGACCCCCCTTCGGTGTGACAGCCCCCCCCCAAGGGTCACACTCGCTCTCCGATGTTACCAGATTTGCCCTTTACTTTGGGGTATCCTCATTTATTCGGGTTACTCTTCGGGGAGTGGGGGTTCTGTAATTCTATCAATGTGCTGCTTGTGTCACTTGTGTGTTTATATGGAGCTCTACTTCTCCCTTCTGCACGTCCCCTCCCAATGGAGCTATCCTGCAGGACCTAGGGTCCCTAGGGCTGGGTTACTCCAGCCCCAGAACCGGATGAACACCCACACACCAACACATATATTAACAGAGCAAGTCTGAGCGGACCGGGTCAATCAGCACTGTCAAGCTGACCCCTTATATGTCTCTGGACTCACTGGGCTGGAGGAAGCAGCACTTTCAAGCTGTCTCTCCTTATATGCCCCTGGGCTCCATGGACTGGGTCAAGCAGCACTTTCAAGCTGTTACCCTTATGCGTCCCAGATTCAGCACGTCCCTATCCCCACTCCCCCAACACAATTGTACTGGCAGTAACCTACTTGATGAGCAAACCCCACAGTATTTTGGGCGCTACAGGGATCTTTAGCTTAGGTAAAAGAAGTGTTGCTGTAGAGTGAATGGGGGAAGCTAAAAACACAAAAGAGTAAAGTTCAGAAAAGAGAGAGAAGCAACCAACTTAACCATCAAAGTTATTTATTGAATAATAGTGATTTAAATTTTTATTAGTGAATATTTAAAATAAACGGTACAAAAGGTTTTGAAGAGTCAGTTGTCAATCATTGGGGGGAACATACAGAGTATGGGGGGGATGTTGTTATGCTGGGGTTGTGCAGCACACATAATACATATAGACTGTAATGTCTCCAATGGGGGGGTAGGCAGTGGGTGGGATCTAGACACAGGTGGTAATCGGTGAGGGTCAATCATCCACACAGGGTATAAATAGTCATGGGTATAAGTAGGTGGGCTGGGTAATGGTGGTGGGGCGACCCTCACGTGGTGGTAGTCAGTTAGTTTGGGTAGGTTCTGGGTTCAGGGGAGAAGGCCCAGCAGGGTGGGGGGGGGGGTTACTAGGTCCCTGTCCCCTTGCGGGTGGGCGAGGTCTCCACCGGCTCACTCTTGGCATTGGCGGTGGCCGGTGAGGTTGGGTGGTGCTGGGGCTCAGGGGGTAAGGTCCCTTCCCCCGTGTAGGTGGGTGAGGTCTCCCTGGCTCGCTCTCGGCATTGTCGGCGGCCGGTGGGGTGGGGTGGGGAGGGTTCGAGGCTCAGGGGAGTGATGTTCAGTGGGGGGGGGGTCTCCCCGGCTCGCTCTCGGTAATGGCGGCAGCCGGTGGGGTTGGGTGGGTTCGGGGTTCAGGAGATTTAAAAAAAAAAAAAGGGGGGGGGATACGGGCCCCTTCTCCGTCGCAGGTGGGCGAGGTCCAAGCGGCTCATTCTTGGTATTGTCGGTGGCCGGTGATATGTTCCGTGTAAATGTCCCGTGACCAACGGATAGTGTCTGAGACCATTAGGCGTCTCATGAGCCGTGCGTAGTGGCGGCCCACTCCACAGGTCCTCAGCACTCGCTCGTTGCATGGGTCCCAGGCACCCAGGGCCCCGACAAGCAGGGCGTCTATGTGTACCTCGTATCCCTTTGACCGCAGGGTGTCAGCCAGGGGGGCATATTTTTCGAGCTTGCGGGCTCGGGCGTCACGGAAGGCCGGGGTCCTGTTCTCGAACGGGATCGTTATGTCAACCAGGATCACCTTTTTCCCGACCTCGTCCCTGATGACTATGTCCGGGCGCAGCTGGCTGTCGGTGCCGGGGATGGCGCGGTTAACGGTGACTTCCCCTAGGCGCGGGTCGATGGCCTTCACCAGGCGGTCCTGGACGGCGTTGTGCCGCAGCTGCCAGGCTCTGGCGTGGGGCTTGCAGCTGCATAGGACGTGGGGCCCATAATACCTAAGGTAGAAAGGAAAACAGAGAGAGAGAAAGAGGGGGGATCTCACCCACTCCACGAGGCTTGAACTGGTCGGGGTTCCCAGGTGATGGTGGCAGCGGAGGGTCCTGAGTGCTGGAGACAGGCAGAGCCCCCAGCACGATCAGTCAGGAGAAGATGGAGTTCCAGTGGAACTGATGCATAGTTTGGATCTAAGCATCAGAACCCTGACTAGAGGGTGAGTAGGGATTTTTGTAGAGAAAATACAATTGTTCAAGGGAGAACAATAGATTTGTTTATAGGTAAGCTGATGACTCAAGGGTTTTCTTTAGGCTAGACAATAGGAGCTGATCACTCTTGGCTATGGGTGGTGTTTTCTTCCAGGGAGCTCACAATGCAGCTAGGCTGCTTCAGTATTTTGGCTATCAATCAAGGATTCATTACTAGAATTGGTCTGATAACTGCTGAGCTGGGTGTGTGCAGGCGTAGGTTCATTAGCATCTGGAACAGAGATTCCCATGATGCAGTGCTTCCCTGCTTTTTCTGGTCCCAGAGTTCAGTGCGGTTCTATGTTCTCCATTCTGTCTTTCATGCAGATGAGGCTAGGGGAGTTGTCTCTGCTCTCCATTCTGTATGCTAATGGAGATGTCTTAATCTTGTCACCCTTGTCAAGAGGGGTCTAGGTGTGTCTCCTAATGCCCTTCACTGCTCTCTGCAAGTTTTTTGATGGGTTTTGGTTTAAGCAGAGGCTGGGGGGCGAGGGTCTTTCCTGAGTCCAGCTGGATACTGCACCCTGGTTCCCCAAGAACACAGAGCTGACTGGTATCACCAGGGTTAGGCCCTCTGGCCCCACCACCTCCTGCAGCTGCACCTCTGAGCCTCCAGCCCGCCTGGCTCCCTCCAGGACCCCCCTCGGGGGGTTCCCTCACTCTGGTCCCCCAGGACCACCACCCCCAGAGGGAACGACACCCCTGATCTCCAGCCTGCAGGGACTCTCAGCCGGCGTAAAACAGGAGGGTTTATTGTACAACTGAGTGGCGTGGGACAGAGACAGGACAGGGGGGCTGGGAGGGGTTGTGGTTTCCGGCCCCTTTGAGGGGAGGACGTAGGGGTAAATTTAGATCCTGAGTGGTTAAAGGAGCAGCCGATAATACCGTGAAAGGGGAAGTCTGCCCAGAGCTGGCGCTCGCTTCCTGTTTCTGCTACTGCCAGTGAAACTCTGTGTGAACCTGATGCCTGGCACCTACCCTGTTATATACCCCAGCTCTGAGAGGGGAGTGAGACAGGGGGGCTGTGGGGTGCCAGGGGGCAGTTTGTGGTTCTTGTTTATTACAAATCTGGAGATTAACAGGATGCAAAATAACATAAACAGGCACCTCGGTGCATCCCCTCCTCCACCCGGTGCTGAGCCCCCCCATGCCCCCCACATGTGGGTCTGGGCGGGGCAGGGGGACAGCAGCTCGATGGGATGGGGCTGCAGTGGTGGGAGGGCAGCGTCCCCCCTAAATCTTCCCTGGAAGCAGAGTTCTCTGGGGCTGGCGCTGCAGGGGGGGTGAGTCTGTCACCCCCTGGGGGCCAGTGCCCCATGGCTGAGGGAGGCTCTCACTGCGGGGGCCCCCCAGCTCACATTGATCGCAGCGTACACACTGGGCTGGGCGGGCTCGGGGGCAGGGGCTGGGCCCCCCGCTTGGCCTGCAGCGCCTGGTCATCCAGCTCGGCGTAGGTGAGTCCGTCGGCGCCGGGGTCAGGCTCCTGGGGCTGGGAGGGGAGAGAGTCACTGGGGTGTGTGTGTGTGTGTGTACACTCACATGAAATACCAGAGCCATGAGGGCAGCCGCCCACCCTGCCCACCCACCCCCACTGCCAGCTTCCCCCACCTGTCTGGTCATCCGGCAGGAACAGGGCCAGGCCCTGCCCATGCCTGTGAGTCCCATGGCACCGCCTCTGCCTGTGGGGCTGGGCCCAGCTGGGCACTGCCCGTTACTGACATGCCCAGACCCTGTCCTGGGGTCAGGGTGTCCCCTGCTGCCCCCCTCGCTGCTTCATTGCGCTGTGCCAGGTGCAGGGGCAGAGTGACCTCCGGCCCCCTGGGAACCCTCTGCCCCATACACCCAAAACCCATACACCCCCACCCCATACACTCAAAAACCCATATACCCCCCACCCCATACAGCCCTCTGCCTACCCCCTTCCCATACACCCCTCACCCTGTACAGCCCATTCCCCTACACCCAAAACCCCGTACACCCCCATCCCATACACCCAAAAACCCATACACCCCACACCCCATACAGCCCTCTGCCCACCCCCTTCCCATACACCCCTTACCCTGTTCACCTCCCATCCCATACACCCAAAATCCCATACACCCTCCACCCCTTATAGACCCCTGCCTACTCCCGTCCCATACACCCCTCACCCTGTACACCCCCATCCCATACACCCAACATCCCATGCACCCTCCACCCCTTACAGACCACTGCCTACCCCCTTCCCATACACCCCTCACCCTGTACACCCCCCATCCCCTACACCCAAAACCCCATACACCCCCCTGCCCATTCCCAGACAAACCCCAACATCCCTCCCTCCATCCCCCCCTCCCCGCTCTTGTGTTATGGGCTCCAGTCAATCTTGCTGCCCTGCCCCCAGTCCCAATGCAGGAGTCGTGGGGGAAGCATCAGACGTGGCGCTGAGGAGGGCACAGTGAGCTGGGGAGCCCCAGGGCCGCTGTCAGGACGAGGGGCCCTGTGATTGGGGGTATCCGTCCCCTCACAGTGACACACACACACACACACACTGTTACTCCTGGGGGAATTCTGTGCATCTACGGACACGTAGAATTCATCTGTCCCGCATAATTTTGTTTTTTCCCCACAGAAAATACATTCTGCCCAAGAAGTGCTGCAGTTCCGACATTTTCCCCCAGAGGCTTCTGTGGCGCCAGAGCACCCAGCAGCATGAACACAGTCCGCTGTTCTGGCGCCACAGCGGCCCCTGGAGGGCAAAAGGCGGAACTGCAGCACTTCTGGGGCAGAATGTATTTTCTGTGGGGAAACAAATTCTCTGCCTGCCCCGTGCTGCAGAATTCCCCCAGGAGTAGAAGTTCATCACAGCACCTGCCCGCAGAGCCAGGTGAGGGCAGAGTGGGGCACCCAGGGCTGCTGGGGTGTCACAGACTGGGGCTCAGTAGCTAGTGGGGTGACAGCATTGAGTCTGGGGATGGGGGAGGAGGCTGCAGCGACACATGGGGATGGGGGTTACGGGGACAGGGGCTGATGTGCCTGACTGAATGGGAGAGGCTTGGGTCACCCAGGGTCTGCATGGGGGAGGCTTCCCAGTTCCCTAACAACCCCCCCCCCGAAATAAAACCTTCTGCCGCCCACACCCAACACCTTCCAGGTTCACTCCCAGGCTCCTTCCCTCTCCCTCAGCTCCCCCGTTACCCCTGACTCCCCCAAGCCTTTACACTGCTTCAGTCGGGTGCAGAAAATACAGTTCTGTCGTGTGACTTAAATGAATTACTCAAAGTTCTGTGTTAATACAATGGGCTGCAAAGTGAGGACCCAGTGACCTAACCAGCCGGTTCCAGACAGAGGACAGAAGCGAGGAGAGGAGGCCCCAGAGGAGAGGAGGCCCCAGTTTACAACCCTGTTTACCTGGAGAGAAGACAATGGACAGAGGCGGGGCTTGGGGCCGGGGATCTCAGATGCCGAGCTGGGAAGCAGGGGGGGCTCTGGGCTGGAGAGGGGGAGCAGGCAGAGCCCACCTGGATGCAGAGAGACTGGGATGTGATATGCTGAGGGAGGCCAGGCCTGAGGGTCAGAGAGTTTCCTGTGCTGTGTTCAGTCACTCAATAAACCCTCCTGTTTTACACTGGCTGGGAGTCACTCCGGTGTAGAGAACAGGGTTGCGTCAACCCCTTCGGGGGGTGGAGGCCACGGGGGTCCAGAGCGAGTGGACTCCCTGAGGGGGCCCACGGCAAGAGACGGACGTGCTAAGGCTCCGAGAGGTGCGGCTCCAGGAGGTGGAGGAGCCTGACCCCGAGAAAGAGTGGACCCCCGAGAAGGGCTGTCTCACTGAAAGGGGGCTCCCCCCATGGACCGCACGGGCCCAAGAGTGGGCACGCTCTGTGAGTCCGTGACAACGTGGTAGCAGAGGATGGTTCGTGGATGCACCCTGTAGACGTTTGGCTGCAAGCACCGGCGCTTTGCAGTGAGTGGCTGCCAGCGATAGAACAAGGAATGGAACCAGCCTGGAGATGGCCTATAACCAGATCCGTAAGAGCGACCTGGCACATCTGTGCATGAAGAGAGGGCTGAGCATGGGGAGGCTCACTAAGGAGCGGCTGATTGCTCAGCTTGTAGAGAATGACCAGTCTGAGGAACAGGCTCCAGACCCCAGGGGGGCTCCCGGGGTGCACAGAGAGCCGGGGAGTAGCCGTGGGGGCAGTCTGTGTAGTCAACAGGAGTGTGTCAGACCTGACTCCCCAGTCAGTACAGGGAGACTCCAGTCAGGTTCCTCCCTAGAGGAGCTGCAGAGATTGAAGCTGCAGCTGAAAGCAAAGGAGCTGGAGCTGGAGGAGCAGAGGCTGGTGGACCGTGCAGAACAGCAGAAGCACGAGTTGGAGTTGGATGAGCAGCGGGCCAAGAGGGCCTTCCAGGGGGTAAGTGGGGAAGGGCCCCGAGACACCGGTGTTGGGGAGAGTTTAGACACCAAACTGCAGCCCCAGTTCGAGGATGGGGGGGATATCGATGCCTACCTCACAGCCTTTGAGAAGGCTTGTGAACTGTATCAGATTGACCTTGCAGACAGGCTTCGCTGTCTGACCCCCCTACTGGGTCCCAAAGCCATAAAGGCGTTCAGCCAAATGGATGGTGTTGAGATGGGGCACTACGACCTGTTCAAACAGGCTTTGCTGCAGAAGTTTGAACTGACCCCTGAGGCGTACAGGAAACGATTCCGGAGTGTACGCAAGGCCTCAGGTGTCACTTACAAGGAAGTCACCAACTTGCTGGGGGAATATCTCCGCAAGTGGGGGAAGGGCACAGGGGCCACTACTGCAGAGGACGCGTATGACCTGGTGGGGCTGGAGCAGCTGTATGACATCTGCCCTCCAGACCTTAAGATGTGGCTAGTGGACTGGAAGCCCAAGGATCTGCGCAGTGCAGGGGCAGTGGCAGATGAGTTTGCGGACAGCAGATCGGGGGCAGGAGGGAGACCCACATCAGGGACTCAGAAGGGGAGTCACCCCAAGACCTCTCCAAGGTGGGACTTGAGGGACCTGAAATGTAATTACTGTGGCCAAAAGGGACACAAGGTGGCACAGTGCCTGAAGATGAAGGAAATGGCGGCCAAGCAGAACCCGCGGGGTGTCAACTGGGTGGAAGCCCCCCGAGAGGGGGCACCACTGGTCTAGGGGGGTGCAGTCGAGAGGGTTGTGCCAGGGGGAGGGGGAGTGCCAATGTAATAGCTGATGCTATACCACGGGGCGGAGGCCCTGAACTTCCCCAGGTCACTGTCTAAGTGACCCTGCTCCATTCAGCCTCAAAGGGGGGAAAGATGTGACAAAGTGGGGGATTTTCTTGTTTTTTCCTGGTTTTTAGTGGGGTTTCAATGGTTTGCATGCGGAGGGGGTGGGACTCAGTTTCCCTGGGTGTTACTGGTTTAACGAGGTGAGGGGAGAGGGAGTTTGTTGTTACAGAGGACCGGAGAGGGAACTTGGGACCCCAGCCAATGGCCTGGAGGATGGATACCCCAGCGACCGGTGACCTGAGACCCCGACCCGGAGGCCCAGCTCAGGAGTCGCAGCCAGTTCTGGCCAGTGGGAGAACAATGGGCTGCAGAGTGAGGACCCAGTGACCTAACCAGCCGGTTCCAGCCAGAGGACAGAAGCGAGGAGAGGAGGCCCCAGAGGAGAGGAGGCTCCAATTTACAGCCCTGTTTACCTGGAGAGAAGACAATGGACAGAGGCGAGGCTTGGGGCCGGGGATCTCAGATGCCGAGCTGGGAAGCGGGGGGGCTCTGGGCTGGAGAGAGGGAGCAGGTAGAGCCCACCTGGATGCAGAGAGACAGGGATGTGCTGTGCTGAGGGAGGCCAGGCCTGAGGGTCAGAGAGTTTCCTGTGCTGTGTTCAGTCGCTCAATAATCCTCCTGTTTTACGCTGGCTGAGAGTCACTCCGGGCTAGAGAACAGGGTTGCATCAAACCCTTCGGGGGGTGGAGGCCACGGGGGTCCAGAGCGAGTGGACTCCCTGAGGGGGCCCACGGCGAGAGACAGACGTGCTGAGGCTCCGAGAGGTGAGGCTCCAGGAGGTGGAGGGGCTTAACCCCGAGAGTGGACCCCCGAGAAGGGCTGTCTCACTGAAAGGGGGCTCCCCCCACGGACCGCATGGGGCCAAGAGTGGGCGCGACCTGTGAGTCCGTGACAGTAGTCAGCAAGGGGACCCTCAGCCCCTCAGCACTGTTTCCAACACCTTGGTGCCCAGCTCCACCGAGCCCCAAATAAGGAACTCAGCTACAGGAAGTCGATGATATCTCTCATCGTGACCCAGTAGTGGAATGCCAGGCACTGGGTCACCTTGCTCAGCACCCAGGGACCCTGGTAGCTGGCCAGTAAAAACTAGCAGTAAAAAAGTGATAAATCTAGTAGTTCCTACCCAGCAGCAGGTCCGGCTCATAGGCAGGAAGGGCCACAGGGTTCTGCACGCTGCCCCCACCCCGAGCACCAGCTCCACACTCCCATTGGTCAGTTCCCCCTGTTCTCTGATACTCACCAAGGAAGAGGATGGTGAGAGCAGATGCTATGATGGGGCAGTGAGGGGCCCCTCAGTGCTTCCTCCAACACCCCGGTGCCCAACTCCACCGAGCCCCAAATGAGAAACTCAGCTGGTGGCTCCAGCTACAGGAAGTTGACAATGTCTCATCTCTTCCTGCGTCCATCACACCTTGTCTCTAATCTGCAGGCGAAATCTAGGGCAGTCAAAGTAAATAGAGGTCCCTGCAAAACCCAGGAAATCCAGGGACCGTCAGCCTGGACAAGTGTCACGTAGCTCGCAGCTTGTCCTTGTCTTGCGGGGGAGGGGGATGCGCGGGACACACATTACTCTCAATGTACCCTGCATGCAGATTCCCCTCTTCTCCCAGTTCTTTCTTACATTCTGTGTTCAAATCTGCCTGGCGACCCATGTAGCTAAATTAATACATGATCATAGATTCATAGATTCTAGAACTGGAAGGGACCTCGAGAGGTCATCGAGTCCAGTCCCCTGCCCGCATGGCAGGACCAAATACTGTCTAGACCATCCCTGATAGACATTTATCTAACCTACTCTTAAATATCTCCAGAGATGGAGATTCCACAACCTCCCTAGGCAATTTATTCCACTGTTTAACCACCCTGACAGTTAGGAACTTTTTCCTAATGTCCAACCTAGACCTCCCTTGCTGCAGTTTAAGCCCATTGCTTCTTGTTCTATCCTTAGAGGCTAAGGTGAACAAGTTTTCTCCCTCCTCCTTATGACACCCTTTTAAATACCTGAAAACTGCTATCATGTCCCCTCTCAGTCTTCTCTTTTCCAAACTAAACAAACCCAATTCTTTCAGCCTTCCTTCATAGGTCATGTTCTCAAGACCTTTAATCATTCTTGTTGCTCTTCTCTGGACCCTTTCCAATTTCTCCACATCTTTCTTGAAATGCGGTGCCCAGAACTGGACGCAATACTCCAGCTGAGGCCTAACCAGAGCAGAGTAGAGCGGAAGAATGACTTCTCGTGTCTTGCTCACAACACACCTGTTAATACATCCCAGAATCATGTTTGCTTTTTTTGCAACAGCATCACACTGTTGACTCATATTTAGCTTGTGGTCCACTATAACCCCTAGATCCCTTTCTGCCGTACTCCTTCCTAGACAGTCTCTTCCCATTCTGTATGTGTGAAACTGATTTTTTCTTCCTAAGTGGAGCACTTTGCATTTGTCTTTGTTAAACTTCATCCTGTTTACCTCAGACCATTTCTCCAATTTGTCCAGATCATTTTGAATTATGACCCTGTCCTCCAAAGCAGTTGCAATCCCTCCCAGTTTGGTATCATCCACAAACTTAATAAGCGTACTTTCTATGCCAATATCTAAGTCGTTAATGAAGATATTGAACAGAGCCGGTCCCAAAACAGACCCCTGCGGAACCCCACTCGTTATGCCTTTCCAGCAGGATTGGGAACCATTAATAACAACTCTCTGAGTACGGTTATCCAGCCAGTTATGCACCCACCTTATAGTAGCCCCATCTAAATTGTATTTGCCTAGTTTATCGATAAGAATATCATGCGAGACCGTATCAAATGCCTTACTAAAGTCTAGGTATACCACATCCACAGCTTCTCCCTTATCCACAAGACTCGTTATCCTATCGAAGAAAGCTATCAGATTGGTTTGACATGATTTGTTCTTTACAAATCCATGCTGGCTGTTCCCTATCACCTTACCACCTTCCAAGTGTTTGCAGATGATTTCCTTAATTACTTGCTCCATTATCTTCCCTGGCACAGAAGTTAAACTAACTGGTCTGTAGTTTCCTGGGTTGTTTTTATTTCCCTTTTTATAGATGGGCACTATATTTGCCCTTTTCCAGTCTTCTGGAATCTCTCCCGTCTCCCATGATTTTCCAAAGATAATAGCTAGAGGCTCAGATACCTCCTCTATTAGCTCCTTGAGTATTCTAGGATGCATTTCATCAGGACCTGGTGACTTGCAGGCATCTAACTTTTCTAAGTGATTTTTAACTTGTTCTTTTTTTATTTTATCTGCTAAACCTACCCCCTTCCCATTAGCATTCACTATGTTAGGCATTCCTTCAGACTTCTCGGTGAAGACCGAAACAAAGAAGTCATCAAGCTATTAAAGGATGGCATTGTAATGTACGTGAATGAGGGGGCAGAGTTAAGGGCGTTTGGGAAACTGGCATTTCCTGGTGCAGGAGGGTTTGACTCTGCAGCCTTCCCTCTCAGCCTGTCAACCTGCGACACGAGCTGAGGAGCGGGCGCGATGGGGGACGCCTGGATTTGCTGCCCCTTGCGCCATAGCTGAGCGATGATGATGGGTTTACACTGTAACGCCTGGTTCTAAGGGGCTTTTCTCAGGATGTGCATTAAATAAACCAGGTTTAAAAGAAAATCAGAGAAAGAGAAATTCTGTCCCGTGCCCCCAATGGGTGACCAACTGGGAGAGACCCAGGGACCTGCTAATGCCCCCGGAGAGACCCTGCCCCCAAGCTGGAGGAGACACTGTCAGTGGTTATGTGGCCAGGCCCCTAGACAGGGACGTGACACAGGCTTTGTTTATATGCCATTGGCTAGAGAGCAGGAGGAAGCTGGGGGTAAGGAAGGTTTGACTCTGTTCTCGGCTCTGGCAGGGGAGTGAGGACTAGTGGCTAGAGCCGGGGGTAGAGCTGTGGCCAGGACTCCTGGTGTTACCGTTGCAGTATCCCACTCTGGTGCTCGCACACAGCACTGGGCCGGGCCAGGGCTGCATTAAAGGTGTATCAGCTGCCCGGCTGAAGGGTCCCAATGAGCCTCCTTCAATCAGCCCCTTCATGCCAGGGCCCCGACCCCCCTGCTTACCAGCCCCCCAGGAGCCTTCGCCCCCGGCCCCTGGAGCAGGACGGAGACGAGCAGCAGATACATTCTGAAGCAGGGTCATTCCCACCCCCCACCCCGGCCTGACTCCCCCACTCCTGCCTGTCCCCCCTCACAGCCCCCCACTAGCCATGGCCGCCATCTCCCTTTGCTCCCCAAGGGAAGGAAGCCCCTGGTTGCCCTCAGTTAACATGGCCACCCCCTCACCCACTGCAGCCCTCGCAGGGCGGCCATGCTGCCCCCCTGGTTAAGATGGCCGATGCCTCAGCCTGGGGTGGGGAACAATCCTGCTCCAACAGACTGTCTAGAGGGTCAGGGGGAGGAGGAGGGGTGAGTGTGTGGTTGGGCCCATTATGGGGCAGGGAATGTGAGGGGGACACTGAACAGACAGAAAAGAAAATGGGGGACCTTGAGGGGGCTGGAGCTGGGGGCAGTGAGAGGGGAGGCTGCTGGGGGTAGAAGTGGCAGCCCAGACAGCAATTGGGGGTGCTGGCCACCCGCTCCCCCCTCAGACTCCCCAGCAATCCTGCCCCCCAGCTCTGACCTTCGGGGAAGGGAGCCTGTCTGCCCTCAAACTCCTGTCCCCCATCCCGGCCCCTTTCCCCACAACCCCCCTCCCAACACGCCCAACCTACTTCCCTCAAACTCCCCACTCCCCCCCAACTGGGTCCCCCTGAATGCCCACCATGGGGGAGCCCAGAAGCGCCTATGGCTAAATCACTCAGGAGACGGGGGTGGCAGCCACGAGGGTAAAGCCAATTTCTCTCTCCCCGTCTCTTTAAAGACACAAGTCCAGAGAAACCCCGTGGCAGGCAGCACCTGCGGGAGAGTCTGGGCTGATCAGCTCTGAATTGATGGTGATGCCGGGCTGGGCGAGGGGCAGACTGAGCTGCTGGAAAAGCAGGAGCTAGACGGGGGCTGCTGGGTGAAGGTCTCCAGGTCTCTGGGCTTAGAGAGGGGAGGGAGGAAATCGGGGAGAACAGACGCCCTGGGCGCCGGCCCCAAGGGAAGGGGCCCCAAGGAGGGCAGAGAAGAACCTGATGGGGAGGAAGCAGCCCAGGTTTGGGACGGGACAAAGGTTGGCTGGTGGCTGTAGGTCCCTGGGCTGGACCCTGGAGTAGCAGACGGGCCGGGCTTCCCCTACCAGCCACGGGGGCAGTGGCACAGAGCAGGCAGCGGAGCAGGAGGCTGCCTGCGGTCATCGTCCGGTGGGACTTTGATACCCTGGATGGGGAGCAGCAGAGTGACCGCAGACCCCAAAGAGGGGGTGTGATGTTATTTGATTAAAATATGACCATGACGATCACTGTTGCTACCGTTATATAATTGCAACAAATCTTGTACAAAGTATCCCAGTGAGGTGTCTAGGGAGAGGTTATGATTGGCTGACTGTAGTTGCATGAATCATTTTTGTATCTGAAAGTTATGAATATTAACCATGTACCTGTATTTCAAATGTTTGCTCCTGTGGTAACAACAGCAAGGCAATCAGCCAGCAGATTGTGAAGGAACTATTCAAGTTGAGTCGCCCATCAAAGAACACTTAGCTCACAATGGACATGGGGAGATGCCTGTCTACGCTCAGGGCCATCCTTAGCCATAGGCAGAACAGGCAGCTGCCTAGGGCACCACGCTACCTGGGGGCACCGCTCTGCCCAGAGCCCGGACAGACGGGAAGCAGTGGAGCATGTAAGAGCAGGGCTGCTGGGTCCTAGAGAGAGCCGAATGCACCACAGTCTGAGGGAGGGGATTGGCTGCTGGGGTCTCTGGGAAGGGTACGGGTACGGGTGGGGGAAAGAACTCACCTGTGAGTGTGACTTTCCCCCAGCGTGAGGTGAGGCAGGTTCGGCGGCTCTGGCACCAGTATCCTTTGTTGTCCCCCATAACGTTCATTCTTCTCCCCCCCCAAGGAGCACCCCCCTCTCTCTCTCCCCCCTCCCCTCCGGCAGGGCTGGGTTGGGTGAGGTGCTGGGAGGCAGGGGAAGGAATGAAAGTGAAAGTAACTCACTTCCTCAGCAGCCAGCCAGGATTGGAATGGTCACACACGGCTGGGCTGGGCCCCATCCCCTGCCCTCAGTTAAGATGGCCGCCATTCCCCAGTGTCCACAGTGGGCTTGGCACCAGGCTGCCCTCTGGGAAATGGTGCCTACCTGGGCTGGGAGGGACAGTGTGGGACTGGGGAATATTGGGGGTGGGAGAACATGGGGGAACATTGGCGGCCAGGAGGCTGAGGGGGGAGGAGCTGGGGGGCAGGGCAGTGACAGGGAAGGGGGGAAATGGAAGCTGCCTCCAGTGGTTAGAGAACCTGGGTTCCCCCCTCATGAGTGTTTCCGGGTGAATCTGCCCCATGGCCATAGGGGTTGGGGGGGCATCACCTGCCCCTCGCTCCCCCCCACCCCCCGCAGCCAGCCAGTGTGCCACAGCTCAGCCAGAGTTTGGGCAGGAAACCAAATCCCCCCCCATGCCTCCCATCTCCTCTCAAATCCCCATCCTCTCTGCCCCGGTCCTGTCTCCCTTGAAGCCCCCCACCCTGCACCAACCTCAGCCCATCTCCCCCTCACACTGTCCCCCCTCCAAACCTTGTTCCCCTCTCCCGTCTCCGCTCAAATACCCGTCCCATCTCCCCTCCAACTCCCACCCACCCGCCCCCTTTCTGTCTCCCCTCAAATTCCTTTCCCCACTTCCTCCCTCATCTCTGCCTGTCTCCCCTCTAATCCCTCCCCCCTCGGCCTGTCCCCCAAACTCCCGTACCCTGCTGCTCTTTGCAGAGGGTCTCACAGGCCCAGAGGGCTCAGGAGGGTTGGAAACTCTCTCCCTCACCAGCATTACACAGGCCGGGAGCCGGGACTCATTTCAAACCGAGCCCCTGTTCTACTCAGCTCCTGGGCAAACCCCCAGCAGCAGCCGTTCAAAGGCAAAGCTTTCGAGTTAAACCCACGAACAAGGAATCAAACCCGGCCTGTCTATTGAAACAGGGGCTGAGCGACCGTGGCCAACAGCCAGAATCAGACCGGCTCCAAGTCTCGCTGCTTCGGGAGTCACCGGAGCAGAGCCGCTTGTTTCCAGAACAGCCGGGCTTTGGGGGGAGGAACCGGTTCATTTCACTCTCCGGACGGACGGGCAGGGCGGCCGCTGACCCCGCTCCTAGTGTAAGCGGGGGAATGGTCCCGCTATTGTGGGGAAATTTCCTGGCTTATACATACCCCGGTGGGATTGTCTAGCGAAAGGATCTGAGTCCTCACTCCCACTCCCTTTACCCAGAGGCCTGCCTGACCTCGGGGGCTCCCCTTCCTTCCTCCCATGCGGCAGAGTCCTCGTAACCCCATCAAGGCTGGGCCCCGGATCCCTGCAGGCTCCACCCCCAGTCTTGTCGTGGTCACTTAGGACAGGGGCGAGGGTGTCCCCACTCTGGGGCACTCTCTTTGCACTGGATGCTTCTCTGACCCATTGGTTATTACATAGAGTTCAGAGCACGTACAATTTATTAAATAGCAACTTATACAAAAATAAGGAAAAAATGGGGAAGGTTAAAGGAAACAAGTCACCCCACGCTGTGGGCATAGGGACACCACAAACTTAATGAACTGACACCGGACTGGCTTCTGACCAGTGCAGGACGGTACCGGTCTGGGGTGCAAGGCTGGGGAGCTGGGGGGAATTGGCTGGACCCTCCCTATTGATGGTACCTGAGTGGCTGGGAGATCATTGGTGTAACACAGCTGGGTGGGTCCCTGCCTGTGGATGGCTGGGTGAGTGCAGAGCCTCTCCGAGGTTCCTAGCTTGACATCAGCATCACAGTGTCAGAGGCAGCCCAGGTTGGTGCCTTTGGAGGGCTCAGCGGCCCCACAGGCCGGGTTGCACCCTGGGGACCCCGTCACACACAGGTCAGACACTTGCTCTAACAAGTATCAATTTCCCCTGGTTCTCGCGGTCTTGGCCCAGCTGGGGAACTTGCCCATGGGTTTTACATGTGAGCTCACAACCGGGCCGCTTCGCAGGCTCAAGAGCCACAACAGTGCGAATGATCCCCGGGCGGCTCAGGCTGGCGGGATGATCCCACGTCCTCTCTGGCGCGGCTGTGTCAGAGCGTGTCCTGAGGCCCTGGGTACAGGGGGTGCTGCCCACAAGCCATGGCCCCTAGGGTGGTGCCCCGTGTCCCTATGGCCCCAGCCACCCTGTAGAGCTAGGAGCTCTCCCCTAGGGCTCCCCATGTCCCAATGGCCCCAGCCACCTGAGGCCCAAGTGTGAGTGGAATGAGGAACTGTGCCGGGGGCTGCAGCCCCAGGAAGCCCTATCATGGACTCACAGGTCATGCCCACTCTTGGCCCCGTGCGGTCCGTGGGTGGGGGGGTGGACAGCCCTTCTGAGGGGTCCACTCTCTCTCGGGGTTAGGCCCCTCCACCTCCTGGAGCTGCACCTCTCTGAGCCTTAGCACGTCTGTCTCTGCCGTGGGCCCCCTCAGGAAGTCCATTCGCTCTGGACCCCCCTGGCCTCCACCCCCAAAGGGGTTGATGCAACCCTGTTCTCTAGACCAGAATGACTCTCAGCCAGCATAAAACAGGAGGATTTATTGAGAGTTGAACACAGCACAGGAAACTCTCAGGGCCTCAGGCCTGGCCTCCCTCAGCCCAGCACATCCCAGTCTCCCCTGCATCCAGATGGGCTCTGCCTGCTCCCCCTCTCCAGCCCTGAGCCCCCCTGCTTCCCAGCTCCACATCTCAGATCACCGGCCCCAGGCCCCACCTCTGTCCATTGTCTTCTCTCCAGGGAAACAGGGTCGTAAACTGGGGCCTCCTCTCCTCGCTTCTGTCCTCTGTCTGGAACCGGCTGGTTAGGTCACTGGGTCCTCACTCTGCAGCCCATTGTTCTCCCACTGGCCAGAACCGGCTGCAACTCCTGAGCTGGGACTCCGGGTCGGGGTCTTAGGTCACCGGTCACTGGGGTATCCATCCTCCAGGCCATTGGCTGGGGTCCCAAGTTCCCTCTCCGGTCCTCTGTAACAACAAACTCCCTCTCCCCTCACCTCGTTAAACCAGTAACACCCAGGGAAACTGAGTCCCACCCCTCCACATGCAAACCATTGAAACCCCACCAAAAACAAGAAAAAAACAAGAAAATCCCCCACTTCATCACAAGCCCGTGATGCACTCGGCCCCTTTCTTCCCCATCAGATGGTTTCTCTGCAATCTTCAGGCCAAATCTACTATGGTCAGAGCAAAGCCAGATCCCTGCAACGCCCAACAAACCACATCCCCTCCTGCAGCTTCCTGGTCCCTGCCCAGAAAACCACATCTCCTCCTGCAGCTTCCTGGTTCCCACCACAGGGACTAATGGCTGAGCAGAGTTTTCCTCTCCCGACCTCAGGATGCTGCGAAAGGGACACGGGGGGGGGCAGGGGAGCCGACCAGCCCCCCAGAAAGGGGAGGGGCAAGATCACGGGGACAGAGCTCAAGAGAAACTGCCCCCCGAGCAGATGCCACAGTTCCCCAGCTCATTTGCCCTTCACCCCCCTGACGTTTACCCATTGGGCCCCTCAGCCCCCTTGTAAGGATAAGGCCTTTGTCTACAGCCATATTGTAATGCCTAAAGCTTAAGTCTTTCATCTGCAGCCAGATTAAATGGAATGTGAGGATGTGACTTCCTGCTTCTCAGTTAATGGCTACTGCTTGGCTGCTCTTTTAAATTACATTAAGACAATGTCATATCAGGCTGCTAAGAAGGAGACCCCGTCCTAATGGTCCCCACTATGACCACATAAAGAAACAGATCTTGAGATGGTTAAAGAAAACTTAGTTTGATAGCATCCTGTCTGTCAAGAAATCACTTATCAGTAGTTGTGGCTGTGAAATCCTCATTTCTTTATTGTTTTGTCATTATGGTCCCCACTTCCTTATTGTTTATCTGTGTGGTCTCTGTCTGGTTCTTTAATTGTTTCTGTCTGTGACATAATTAATTTTGCTAGGTTTAAATTAAATTAAGGTGGTGGGGTAGGATTGGTTAAAGAATTTTGTTACACTATGTTAGGATTGGTTAGCAAAATTTTAGTATAACAATTGATTAAGGTACAGCTAAAACAGATTTAAATTTCACAATATAAACTGGGGTCCAAAAGGAAGTTCTTTGGGAACCAACTCCAGGACACAGCCCCAAATATCAGAGATGCCAGACCTCAACGCTCTGCCAATGACACCGTGCAGAAACTGGAGTCCCCCAGATGGACCTGATCCTGACTGGTCATCAAGAAAAGTTCATCTGTCTTATTGGGAGTGGTGAGCACTGTCTGTGTAGCGTGTGCACTCTGTTTTTGGTGATTGTTAGTAATTAGAGTTTAAGGATATTACTGTGTAAGGCTTTTTCACTGGTAAAAGGTCCTGCACACCTGCCAAAGTAGAATACACCCGGAGCCCTACGTATTGGGAAAGGGTGTGGGTACTTAAATTGACCAGGTTTGTTACACCCTGAGCCCTATGAATTGGGTATGGGTGGCACTGAGCCCTACAAATTGGGTAGGTGCTTTTTGCCTGGAGCCCTATGAATTGGGAAAAGGTGGGGGTGCCTAAATTAACCGGGTTACATCTGGAGCCCTACAGACTGGGAAAAGGTGGGGTGCCCTAATGTGTGCAGGTAACAAATTTGGTGGAGAATGCGGGCAGCCTAAGGTCTTTTGGACTGAACTGATAGAGTCTAACACAGTAAATAATAGCGGAGCACCTGTGCCTTCTGTCAGAAAGGGTCGCTACCTATCTGGCAGCATGACCACCCCAGGACAACAAGAGAAAAAGGGAATGAAGAAAAGGGACCAGGAGGGGTGGAGGCTAGTTGAGGAGCCCACCCTCCTTGCTAAATGGTTAGTGGAAGAAAGCCGGTGCCCATGGGAAGGGACGGTTCAGTGAGGAAAGCAGGATCAGGCCAAGACAAGCAGGCAGGCAATAGATAAAGAGATTGGAAAACAGGTTGGGAGCCCTGAGGGGCATAGTGGCATGAGTAAGGGAAGCCGTAAGTACAGGCATGGGGATTTCAGATCCCTGGGACAATACTTGGAATGGTGAAATCTGAGTTGATGGAGGTGTCATTTTGGGAGATAAGCAAGTGATTTAGAGAGCGAGAAGTTAACTCTGCAGAGGCTGGAGGGAATTAAGCAGTTGAACGTTGTAAAAATGTTAAAAATGGAAAGTGTTAGAGAAAGAGAATTCTTGGTTTCTTTGCAGCCATGCTGAAGGAAAAATGGACCCTTTTCGCAAGGAATGTCTGTAAATAAGCCAGGCAAAGAGACAATCTGATTTAAATAATTTGACTATGGACAATTTAGTCAAATTTGCTAAAAGAATATAAGGGGTTTCTATTGGAACTTAACTGCCCCCAAATGTATAGAAATGTAATCTATGTACAGCTGTGTAAAAATTAAAGCAGTGTAAGGCATGTTAAGCAACAGAGTATGTATGTATCGGTGTGTGTGTATAAATATGTGGAGTGTTTAGGACCTAAACCAACACTCCTGGTTTGTAAAACTCTGTTTTGTAGGTATAAGATTGTGATGAAGTGGGACTGTTCTTAATGTTTCCTCTGAATACTGCGTGGGTGCCTGAGGCCTTGTCTACACTACGAGAGTACTTCGATTTTAGTTAATTCGACTATGTGGAATCGATATTACTAAGTCGAACGTGTATGTCCACACTAAGGACAGTAATTCGACTTTGTGAGACTTTGTGAGTCCACACTAACGGGGCAAGCGTCGACATTGGAAGCGGTGCACTGTGGGCAGCTATCCCACAGTTCCCGCAGTCCCCCCTGCCCATTGGAATTCTGGGTCGAGCCCCAAATGCCTTCTGGGTAAAAAAATGTGTCGAGGGTGCTTTTGGGCGCCTGTCGTCATCCGTCCGTCACTGAAGCCCTCCCTCCCTCCCTCCCTGAAAGCGCCGGCGGGAAATCAGTTCGCGCGCTTTTCTGATTACTGACAGCGCGGACGCCACAGCATTGCGAGCATGGATCCCGCTGCGACCATCGCTGCAGTTGTGGCAGTTCTCAACGCCTCGCAGCTTCTCCTCCACCTGTACCAGAGGCAGCTGCAGATCAATCATGAGAGGAGGCTACGGCACTACCGTGACGGCATGAAGTCGGACACTAGCTCTGACCTCTCTGAGAACATGAGACCCAGCGCCCAGGACATCTCGCTGTCACTGGGTCTTGTTGATACTGTTGAACGGCGATTCTGGGCCCGTGAAACCAGCACGGAATGGTGGGACCGCATAGTGCTGCAGGTCTGGGATGAATCCCAGTGGCTGCGCAACTTTCGCATGCGGAAGGGGACTTTCCTCGAACTGTGTGAGTTGCTGTCCCCTGCCCTGAAGCGAAAGGACACCCGGATGCGGGCAGCCCTGACTGTCCAGAAGCGAGTGGCCATAGCCCTCTGGAAGCTCGCAACGCCAGACAGCTACCGGTCCGTCGCTAACCAGTTTGGCGTGGGCAAGTCTACCGTGGGGGTTGCTGTTATGCAAGTAGCCAGGGCAATCGTCAAGCTACTGCTATCTAAGGTAGTGACCCTGGGAAACGTTGAGCTCATCAGAGATGGCTTTGCCGAGATGGGATTCCCAAACTGCGGTGGGGCTATAGATGGGACTCACATCCCTATCCTGGGACCGGACCACCAGGCCAGCCAGTACATAAACAGAAAGGGATACTTTTCCATGGTGCTGCAAGCACTGGTGGACCATCGGGGACGTTTTACCAATATCTACGTTGGATGGCCTGGCAAGGTTCATGACGCTAGGGTGTTCAGGAACTCTGGTCTGTGTAGACGGCTGCAGGAAGGTATTTACTTCCCGGACCACAAAGTAACTGTTGGGGATGTGGAGATGCCTACAGTCATCCTCGGGGACCCTGCATACCCGCTAATGCCCTGGCTCATGAAGCCCTACACTGGCGCACTGGACTCAGGGAAAGAACTATTCAACTACCGGCTCAGCAAGTGCAGAATGGTGGTGGAGTGTGCTTTTGGCCGTCTCAAGGGCAGATGGAGAAGCCTACTCACTCGCTGTGATCTCAGCGAGACCAATATCCCGATTGTGATAGCTGCTTGCTGTGTGCTCCACAATTTGTGTGAGAGCAAGGGGGAGACCTTTATGGCGGGGTGGGAGCTTGAGGCAAATAGCCTGGCTTCTGATTACGTCCAGCCAGACAGCAGGGCGATTAGAAGATCACAGCGGGATGCACTGTGCATCAGGGAGGCTTTGAAAGCCAGGTTCCTGACTGAACAGGGTCTCCAGTGACTTTTTACTTTGTGGACACAGATGCTGAACCTGCCCCCGTTTCTTTACCCAGTTACTGTTGACTATCCTTCCAAGTTACATACCCCCTTCCCCACCTTCCCAACAAATAAAATCTGTTCTGTTCTGTTAATGAACAAGGTTCTCTTTTTTACTGTTTTCGCGGGAATGTTTTAAACCGGGGACGCAGACTGTGGCGGGGGGCGGGCTTACTGTTTTGATGCAAATGATGCTTCTAAAGTCCGGGAATGACAGGCTCCGCAGTGCTGCATTGGTTGTTTCAACGCAGCCTGCCAGCAGTCCTGGGCGGGACTGGATGTATGTGCCGGCCAAGTGACTTTCTGGCAGGGGGCGGAGGGTAACAGATCCCCTGCTGCGTGGCTCTGTGATCCAGGATAAGGACCGCGGCATAGGATCTCTAACTGCCCTCCCCCGACACAAAGTCACAGATCAACCCCCTCGCACCCCAGAACAAGAAAACCGCCTCCCAGACTGACCAGGGTAACTGGTGACTGTGCTGTGTATGTGTCCTGATGCTGGACCTGCCCCCGCCTCTGTAGCCTGCTACAGGTGACTGTCCTGTCCAAGTAACAAACCCCTTCCCCCCCTTCAGACAGAATCCCCTCCAAAAGACACTCTCGGAAACAGTACTTAACAGAAACCGATGTTTTATTACGAACCGCACATGAGAAGGGGGGGGGGGGGGGAAGGAAACTTGGACATGGGCTAGTGTGAGATGGGTAGGAAAGGACTTTTCAAACTTTGGAACGAGAGCCTTCCATTGCTGCAGCAGTGTGCAGTGGCCGACTGACAGTTTTAACGGCCCTTGCCGCCCCTCCTTCTTTGTACTTTTGGTGAGGGGGGTGTGGGACTTGGTGGCGGGGGAGGGCGGTTAGAGATAGACAGCAGCAGTGCTCTGTCCTCCTGCCTCCGGTCTTGCAGAACATCCACTAGGCGCCGGAGCGTCTCCGTTTGCTCCCTCATTAGTCCAAGCAGGGTTTGAGTAGCCTGCTGGTCCTCCTGGCGCCACCTCTCCTCCCGTTCCATGACTGCTCTGTGCATTTGTGACAAGTTCTCCCTCCACTGTGTCGTCTGGGCTGCCTGCTCTCGTGAGCACTCCATAAGTTCATAAAACATGTCTTCACGAGTTTTTCTCTTCCTTCTTCTAATCTGCGCTAGCCTCTGGGAGTGTGATGCCAGGCTGGGTTGGGAGACAGTCGCAGATGTGTCTGTTGGAATGGGAAAAAGGGAGTAAATTCCTGAGACAGATAAATGAAGTTGCTAACAAAGAGCATAGTCTTTCTCTGTGAACAACACCATGCACTGCACCTTTCACATGCGCACTCAGGACAAGGTCGAATTTTCGGCCCTCGCCTTATGTGTCTGGGGTCCTGCAGTTGCGATCAGAGAAGCGTTGCAGGACACCTCTACTTCTGCTGCGGGAAAACATGGTAAGCCGTAGACTTGTGGCAGCTTAAACATGTAATAGTAGCACTGGGCTCCTTTCGCACTGAATGCAAGGCCACTCTCTGCTGGCAGCAATCAGGGAAGCATGAGCTCTGCCCCTGTCCCACCACCTCGCGGCTGTCCCCGGGAAAGATCCCTGTATGCTGCCCCTCTGCCGCCTCCACCGCGTGGCTGTAAAGCAGTCCAAATACTAACATTCCCCTCCCTAATTTAAAGCAGGGCGTCATGTGTGACATAACCCTCATGAGGATCTCGGAGACCGAGAGGGGAAGGATGCTGCGTGAATGCATGCAGAGGCCTGGGCCATATGCCGCCATGCTGTGCCGCGCACTGATCCCCGACTACCTCATGGACTCATGGCGTGGGAACGTGTGCTACCACGGGGGACCAAACAAGATTGCCCTGCCGTTGAACCTCGTGTGCATGCTGGAGCGGTACCTCCAGGAGAGCTATGCGGAGCTATCACAGGAGGACTGTCTGTCCATTCCCGGGCACATTGACCGCCTTTTCCTTTAAGTAGAGCATAACGGACTACAGAGTGGAGGGGCCGTGTTGTGGACTAATCATGAATATCCGGACAGTACTTGATTTTCTATACATAGTTAGTAGAAAAAAGTTTACTAAGCCAACTAAATCATGAACAACAAATTACTGATATAGTTATTATTCCTGTTTTGTTATTAATAAAAGTTTCTATGTTTAACTGAGTGACTGAAAAGCCCATTCTTAACAATATAAATATTCCACTTATGTTAAAATGAAATGTTTAGATGTTTAAAGCACTCACTGCTTGATCCTTCCCCTGATTCGGTGTCCGGGGTAAGGGCTGTGGACGGTTGGTAGGGGATCTCGGTAAGGGTGATGAAGAGCTCCTGGCTGTCGTTGAAATCAGCGGTGCAAGCGCTGTCGACTGCCTCGTCCTCCTCATCTCCTTCCTCATCTTCCCCGTCACCTAACATTTCCGAGGAGGAACCGGCCGTGGACAATATCCCATCCTCGGAGTCCACGGTCACTGGTGGGGTAGTGGTGGCGGCCGCACCTAGGATGGAATGCAGTGCCTCGTAGAAACGTGATGTGTGGGGCTGGGATCCGGAGCGTCGGTTTGCCTCTTTGGTTTTTTGGTAGCCTTGTCTCAGCTCCTTGATTTTCACGCGGCACTGTGTTGCATCCCGGCTGTATCCTCTCTCTGCCATGGCTTTAGAGATCTTCTCATAGATCTTTGCATTCCTTCTTTTGGAGCGCAGCTCTGAAAGCACGGACTCATCGCCCCACACAGCGATGAGATCCAAGACCTCCCGATCAGTCCATGCTGGGGCCCTCTTTCTATTAGATTGCACGGCCAACTCTGCTGGAGAGCTCTGCATCGTTGCCAGTGCTGCTGAGCTCTCCACGCTGTCCAAACAGAAAATGAGATTCAAACTGGCCAGACAGGAAAAGGAATTCAAATTTTCCCGGGGCTTTTCCTGTGTGGCTGGTCAGAGCATCCGAGCTCAGACTGCTGTCCAGAGCGTCAACAGAGTGGTGCACTGTGGGATAGCTCCCGGAGCTATTACCATCGATTTCCATCCACACCTAGCCTAATTCGATATTGCCATTTCGAATTTAGCGCTACTCCTCTCGTTTTCGAGGATTACAGAAGTCGAATTTAAAAGAGCTCTATTTCGAACTAAGTAGCTTCCTGGTGTGGACGGGTGCAGGGTTAATTCGATGTAACGGCGCTAAATTCGATATAAGCTCCTAGTGTAGACCAGGCCTCAGTTTCTGACTGACACTCTGTCGCCTAGCAACTAATGGCCAGGCCCTTCCCCCCTGCAAGGGGTGCTAAAGGTGTGGGAGAACAAAGAGGTCAGGTGACCTCCTGGCCCAGGAAAGGAACTCAGCAGAGGAGGAGGGGCTGGAGGGGGTTTTAGTTTGGAGCTGGCTGGGGACGGGGAGTGAGGGCAGACGGGGGTGTCTGGCTCACGGGACCCCAGAATGGACCCGGCTGAGGGGTCCGGTTCTCTGTACCTACAAGCTCTGTTTTAGACCGTGTTCCTGTCATCTAATAAACCTCTGTTTTACTGGATGGCTAAGAGTCATGTCTGACTGCGAAGTGGGGGTGCAGGACCCTGTGGCTTCCCCAGGACCCTGCCTGGGTGGACTCACTGTGGGAAGCGCACGGAGGGGCATATGCTGAATGCTCCAAGATCAGACCCAGGAGGTGAAGCCGTGTGAGCTTCTTGCCCTGAAGACAGTCTGCTCCCTGGGAGAGGAGGCTCCCCAAAGTCCTGACTGGCTTTGTGGGGAGCAGTTCCAGAGCATTGCCCGGGGACTCCTTGACAAAGATAAATTGGGTTTGGTTTTGTTTTTAAATAATCAATATCTTTTTAAAGACTCAAGTGGTGGCTGCAGCAGGGCAGTCAGACCCAGGAGAATGGGAAGAGATTCTGGATTTGTTTTTTGGTAACAAAATAGCAGATAAGAGCTGTAGTAAAAGAATAAGATATTAAAAAAGACAGTGCCCCTCTGGAGCAACAGCAGAGGTGAGGTGCACAAAACCAAAAAAAGCAACATTAGGAACACTGAGCCTTAAGGTGATTCTGTGTAATCAGTCTTTGATAAAGGTACATGAAAACTCTGTGAGCACAAAAGAAACCGTTACATCTTATGTAAAAATTCATATGGCTAATGTTATGGAAGTTAAACTATGAAAGGAATGTGCATTTTTCCCAGGACATGTGCAGTGTATATTGTAGAAGGGGTAAAAGAAATGCAAACAAAACATGCTACTTAATTAATATCCTATTAGGGCTCCAAAGGGAGCCACAAGAGGTTGTGTTTGCTTTTTCAGATCACTGTGTGTTTTGGAAGCAGGAGTTGAAAGTGGAAAGAAATCAAAATTCTGGTGGAAGTTGATTGTGTCCCTTTTAAGACAGAGTCTCTGGGCTGCTGATGGCTTTAAATCCAAAAGCAAGCCAGAAAGTGTCTGTGTCGATGCAAATTACCTGGCTGATAGAGGAAGGAGAGAACTGCCCATAAATGGCAGCACAAAGGAGCCGCAGATAAGGACATACCTGGTCAACAAACAAACTACCTGAAACCAAAAGGCTCAAATTATGACCCTCCAGAGGAAAGTGGAAAAAGGAGTCAAACCTAAGAATAAGAGAGGGACAGGTTAACCCTAAGTAGAAAAAATATGGTGGGTGTGTGTGTGTGGGTGTGTGTGCAGTGCTAAAATCTGAAGACAGGTACAAAAGGGGTCTGCTTATATTTATATATATAGATAGATAGATACCCCTTTTAATTCACCAAAACCCCAAGGATATAATTAAATTTAAAATCCTATGCAAAGATTCCAAGAGGACATTGAACACACTGGCCTCAAAAACAAATTGTCTAACTAAAAGGCCTGGTATAACAAGAGACTTTTAATAGATTTCATGTTAATATTAAATATTGGAATACATTTAATGTTAATAAGTATCCCTGTGACAATGTATAGTGTGTATGATTTTTGGGGAAAAAGCTTTAAGGGCATATGGTAATGATGCGTCTCAGCTATTACCTGTGAATAAACTTAAAGCTTAGCACAGCAGAAAAAACATTACAAACTTGGTCTGCTGTATAAGAAGGAAAACTGATGTACACCACCTCATGAATTTAATAACGGAACAGTGGGATAATTCACCCTAGACCCTTAAAAGGTAAAAGCCATTGAAACCTGGCCTGCCTATAGAACAAAAACACCAGAAAGTCTAGGGGTAATTCCTCTGTTTTGTCTGCAATCAGCAAGCGTATTTCTAAAAGAAAGGGATATTTTAAGAAATAATCTGCCACCCCAAAAGGGGTAGAAACAGAACTTCAGGAAAAGCTGGTACCAGCTGAAAAGCAAACCCAGAATACCATGAATCTACTGTCGCAACAAAGACTGTGTTTTGTGTTTTATGTTTTGTGTTTTGTCTTGTGTTGTTTGTCTTGCTGCTACCATTGTTGTGTACTGTGTTACAAAAAAAGAAAATACTGCATTAGGCAGAAAATACTGAATACGCATTTAAACTGTATTTACAGATACAAATGTTGCAAAAGGGCGAAGGTCAAGGAACGCCAGTCTGTTAACCGGAAAACAGCCTCAGGTGGTAAAGGCAAAATATGCATGAGACACAAGGTTTACCTGTTGGTGGGAATGAAAGGACGGACATAAAAATTTTGAAGCACAAAGTGAAATTACCAAGGGAGAAAAGGGTATGTGAAAACATTGGTTGCTTGGGGGGGTGGGGGGGGATCAGAAATAATTGTCAAGTTTTAATCAACTTCCAGCATGCAAGCCCAGCTGAATGTACCTGCGTGTTGTATAAAATTGGATGTAAGGAAAGGAAGGACATTTCAACACCTCCCCTGATTACTACACGAGGCAGTACAGTAAAGGCCTGGTGAAGGTGTAGCTGCCCTAATACTATCTCAAAGTGAACTACTGAAGGTTATTGGATTTGCCTGGCAGCCAGGAGGGGTGGGTAGCCTAAAGAAAAGGCTCCCAAGAAGTGTATTGAACTGCTTTGGGTAAAACTGGAGTAGGAGTTGAAGTACTGGATGCTACTAACATAGAGGTATTGGCAAACAAACTAATTTATGTTACAGCTGAAATACAAGAATTCGGACAGCCCATCAGTGTATCCTTGTCGGAATTAGGAATGGGACAACAATTATTTTAGAAAATATTGCCAGTATGGCAACAGCAAGGTGAAAAGAATTTGTTATTGTTAGCAGGGACTACGGAATCAATACAAGAAAATCTGTCCCTATACAAAGACCCAGGAAATAAGTCAGCAATTGGTCATTCAAATAATCCGGGAAGGCATGCAAGGAAATTTGCCTTTGGAAATAAAAAAGTTGTTAAAAAGTGTTACAGAAGGAAAAAACAATAAATGGTGTGGTGGAAACTGGTAAATTTTATCCTAAATAAAGATCAAATGGTTCTACAAGCATATGTAGTAACTGTACACTCCAGTCTAACTATCGATATATATCCAGTGGTACCTGTGGGAATCCAATTAACAAAAAACAATTGGTTATGTATTCCACTGATCATCATTCCTGGGCATATAAAGAAAACCAACAATGTAAAACCATTGACATGTTTCAGTGTGTGGCCCATGAAAATTTGGGATATGTGTGCGAGGACCAAAATTTACAAGAAAGAAATGAATGTTTCTATGTTAAAGACAAAGGAACCCAAAGATGTACGTTTAATATATTCACTGAACAAAAGTCAGCTGTTGTATATGCAGAAAGGGGATGTGTTTGTGTTAGAAGTCATTGTCCTATGGTAGTAGTAGATGATAATCAACTGTATTTTATGACTTATTTAGTTAATAAATGTTTTTGCAACATTACAAAGATTAAAAGTTGTGATTTTAAATACTATGTACCTGTATGGACTGTGAACTACTTAAAGTTTAAACCACAATTGTATCACAATGTAACGCCCGTAACCTTAGGCATGAATATGACCATGATAAGAAAATTCTTAATCCATCCTATTTTACATTCGCATTTACAAAATATTGCAAAGACAAGAGAACAAATACGTATTGAAGGACAACATGATAATACAGAAATCACTCGTGTATTGAAAACTATTGCAGATGCAGGACATAGCTCCTGGTGAGAAACACTATTAGGGTGGTCACCTTCTGCAACTGGTATGTTCACCCCATCGTGGTGATCATGGGAATCTGATTGGCTTTATTAGTGAGCATACTAGCTTTGGCTTGCTGGATGAAGAGAACTGTTCGAAGACTACAGGAAGCTGGCATGCAAAGTCAAATAAGGCCCTTGTTAATTATACCCAGGAGGCCAGCCCAAGCTCATCAGGTCTGACTGTTGGACTCTTGGAATAGTAATGGCGGCTTTGGTAAAAGCGTCATTAAGGAGGGGTGTGTAAGGGTAATGCCCCCGTCTGCAGCCAGATTAAAGGAGCAGCCGAGCAGTAGCCCTTAGCTGAGAAGCAGGAAGTCACATCCTCACATTGCATCTACATTACATTAAAACAATGTCATATCAGGCTGCTAAGAAGGAGACCCCGTCCTAATGGCCCCCACTATCACCAGATAGAGAAACAGATCTTGAGATGGTCAAAGAAAGCTTAGTTTTACACCATCCTGCCTGGCAAGAAATCACTTCTCAATAGTTGTGGTTGTGAAATCTTCATTTCTTTATTGTTTTGTCATTATGGTCCCCACCTCCCTATTGTTTGTCTGTGTGGTCTCTGTCTGGTTCTTTAATCATTTCTGTCTGTGACATAATTAATTTGCTAGGTGTAAATTAATTAAGGTGGTGGGGTAACACCAGGGGCAGCCAGGGGCAGTGTTAAATGTGCTTCAGCCACCTGGCCGGATGGTCCCAACAGCCTTCTTAAATCCTGAAGCCCTCCTGCTCATCAGCCACCCCTCAACCACTCGGGAACCTCCCCCCATAGCTGCTGTCAGCCCCACGGAGCAGGAGGGGGAGGAGCAGCAGACCCCCCTATCTCCCATCCTCCCCCGGGTCTATCCCCCTTCAAATCCCCCCCAGCCTTCCCCCCTCACACCCTTCCCCCACCTTGGCCCATCCCCCCTCACTCCCATCCCCTGCCCTGTTTTCCCTCAAATGCCCATGTCCCTGCCCTCAGTTAGGTTGGCCGCCATCTCTCAGTGTCCCCAGTGGGCTTGGCGCCAGGCTGTTCTTGGGGAAATGGGAGGGGCAGAGTGGGGGGCAGGGGAATATGGGGGGTGGGAGAACATGGGGGGAACAGTGGGGCCAAGGCAATGGCAGATTAGCCACTGGGACAACAGAGTCCCCACCCCATTTCCCAGCAGGAGTCCTGGGGCGGGGGACTGCAGGAGAAAGGGGTGGGGATGGGCCCCGACTTGCTCTGGCCCAAGGCCCTACAAAACCCTTGTCTGCATCTAGGCCAGGGGACTGAGGCTGAGGGGGCAGCAGCTGAGCGATGGCAGGGCAGTGGCGGGGGGACAATGGAAGCTGCCCCCAGTTGTTGGGAGCGCCTGGTTTCCCCCCCTCGTGAGCATTTCAGGGTGAATCTGCCCCATGGCCATGGGGGGTTGGGGGTCATCGCCTGCCCCTGGCTCCTTCTCCCCAGCCAGCCAGAGGTGCCCCAGATCATCCAGAGTTTTGGCGGGAAATCAAATCCCCCAC
This sequence comes from Emys orbicularis, assembly GCF_028017835.1. Classification (NCBI taxonomy): domain Eukaryota; kingdom Metazoa; phylum Chordata; order Testudines; family Emydidae; genus Emys; species Emys orbicularis. The sequence goes on from NC_088703.1 coordinate 19,659,329, forward strand.
ACACCCCATCCAGCAACCCCGACTCTGTGAGAGGGGAACTCCACACCCCCGCACCTGTCCTGTCTCCCCTCCAACCCCCATCCCTCCCATCTCCCCTCCATCCCCCATCCCCCTTCCAACCCCTGTCCCTCCTGTCTCCCCTCCAACCCCCACCCCTCCCATCTTCCCTCCAACCCCCACCCCTCCCATCTCCCCTCCATCCCCCATCCCCCTTCCAACCCCCACCCCTCCTGTCTCCCCTCCAACCCCTATCCCCCGCCCGTCCTGTCTCTCCTCCAGCCCCCAGCCCCCACACTGTCCCATCTCCTCTCAAACCTCTGCCTCCTATCCCCATCCCATGTACCCTCCGATGGAGAACTCCCTTTGGCGTGACAGCCCCCCCCCCAAGGGTCGTACTCACTCCCTGGGGTTAGGCTCTCTGGCCCCGCCACCTCCTGGGGCTGCACCTCTGATCCTCCAGTTCCTGGCCAATGGGAGTGTGGAGCTGGTGATCAGAGGGGGGGGCAGTGCACGGAGACCTGTGGCCCCCCTGCCTCCAAGCTGGACCTGCTGCTGGGTGGGGACTACTAGTTTTATTAGTAGTTTTACTAGACATTTTTACTGGCCGGCTGCCAGGGTCCCTGGGTCCTGAGCAAGGCGACCCAGTGCCTGGCATTCCGCGACCCAGTACTGAGTCGTGACCCAAACTTTGAAAACCTCTGCACTAGGGCACAGGATCCATGTGATTGAAACGCAGAGCAGGGCCCAGCCCCTCCAGCAGGGGGCGGCAGGAACACGAAACACACACACACACACACACTGGGGGAATGCTGCACTTCTGTGGACACACAGAATTCTTCTGTCCCGCATAATGTTGTTTTTCCCGCATAAAATACATTCTGCCCAAGGAGTGCTGCAGTTCCGCATTGTGCCCACCAGAGGCCGCTGTGGCACCACAGCAGCCAGCAGCATGACCACAGCCCGCTGTTCTGGCACCGCAGCGGCCCCTGGTGGGCAAAAGGCCAAACTGCAGCACTTCTGGGGCAGAATGTATTTTAAGTGGGGGAAAAAATTCTCTGCCCGCCCGGTGCTACAGAATTCCCCCAGGAGTAGACACCAATTGTGTTTTATCTCCATCAGCTGGGGAAGGAGAAATCAGTTCAGTGGGGAATGATCACAAGTGAATCAGAGTTCGCTGGTGTAGCAGGAACTGCTGGGTAGGGTCACACTGGGAACTATTGATGAGCTCGCCTGAACATTAACTACCAGTGGCTGAATTAAACCCACTTCATGGGCAACAATTTACATTCATGGAGCACCAGGATCTGGAGTTAGAACGTCCAAGGCACTAGGCCAGAACCCCACCGCTCTACGTTCCCTTCACCGCTTCTCTGATTGCAGCCTCTGTAGGTCTCGAGTTTGGAGGCAGAGTTCTTAGGATGGTTTGTTGCAGCTTGAGCCATCCTCTTGTTCAGTCTGTTAGCTGCTCTGAGTAGGGTGACCAGATGTCCTGATTTTATGGGGACAGTGCCGATATTCAGGGTTTGTCTTATATACTTGCCTAAATCCTCCACCCCGTCCCGACTTTTCACCCTTGCTATCTGGTCACCCTAGTTCTGAGTTCCAGCTCAAATCAAGAAAGCTAGTCCTCCACGCTATCTCTGTCCCTTCTGAACAGGACTTTCTCCCTGCCAGCTCTGTGCCTGGCGCCCTTCTGATGACACAGCTTGGCCATGGGGTCCCTTTCCACTGGCTCCCCACTCCCTGGGTCCCTTCATTTCTGGTCCCAGTTACTACCTCGCTGGCTGCCGGTGTCTCTCTCCAGGTGCTGGGCAGCCTCCCTCCAAACTCTACCAGCCATTTCCACCGGGAGCGCTCCGGGCTGCAGGGAGCTGCTGCCTGCAGTCCCATCTGTTTTCTTTCTCACTCTACTTCAGCTGCCCAGGAATCCTTGGGGTTCTCTCCACCACAGCTGTTTCATGGATGTTTTCAAGGAATCCCCCCTCCCTCAGCCCCAATCTCCAGCTGCTGCTCCTTATCCCAGCTGGGAACCCCGCAGTGACTCCGTCCCTGCTCCCCAGCCAGGCGTCCCCTCTGCTGGACCCAGGGCTCAGGGCAGAGCCTGGCTCTGAGCACCGAGATCCCCTGAGGGTCCAGCTGGGTTTGGGGCTGGGAGCAGGGACTCTGAGCTGGGCCTTCACCTGCTACCACCAGCTCCATGGAGTTGCCTGGCTCTGACCAGACGGGCGGGTCCCACTTGGTGCTATATTGGCAGCTCTAACTTCCTGTGTCTCTCTGGCTCACGTTGCGAATGGGAAACTCAGCCACATCCCCAGCAGGCTCAGTGTCCTGCAGCACGTTCAGGTTTCCATCATTGTAGAGAAGGAAGTTCACGGTCTGATGCCGACCTCGAGAGTGGACAGTCACGGTTCCCCCCCAGGGCGACCCCCAGCTGGGGCTCAGGGAGATGGAGGGTTTGGGGTAGTAGGTTTCTGCAGTGAGAAGGAGACCAGATGTGAGACAGACCCCGGCACAGTCACTGTACTCTGTCCTCGCCGTACAGAGACAGTTCCCCTGGGAGAAAACCCAGCCAGAGGAACCTCTCCGAGATCCCAGAAATTCCTGGGAGCTAGGCCCGAAACTGCCTAAGGACCTAAATCCAGAGCACCCCTCTGTACCTGTCTAGCTTCTTAATGGCCCCCCAGCCCAGTGTCCCCCTCCCCATCCCTGACCCCCCATGGGCCCATCTAGCCAGTATCTCCCCCCGGATGAGTACACAGCAGCCACCAGTAGCTGCTGCGTCTCTGGGTCCCCGCCGAGCACTGGTGAGACTGCGACTGTACAGTTCTGGTGTCCATGTTTTAAAAAGGACCTTGAAAAATTGGAGGGGGGGGCATAAAAGAGCCATAAAAATCATGTGAGCGCTCGAGAATGTGGCTTAAAGTGAGATATTTCAGGGGCTCAATCTCATTTCGCTGTGGAAGAAGATTGAGAGGTGTTTTGATTACGGTGGAGAAACACCTTCCTGGAGAGAAAATAACAAGTCCCAAAGTGCTCTTTAATCGAGCCGCGAAAGGCAGAACAAGAACCAGCGGTTGTCAGCTGAAGCCAGAGACATTCAAATTAGAAGCCCGGCACCAATTTTTAACACAGAGGGTGGTTAACCACTGGAACAAATTACCAGGGGAAGTGGTGGATTCTCTGTTTCCTGATGTCCTCACATCACAACTGGGTGTCTGTCTGGAAGGCGTGTTTTAGTGAAACACAAGCGATTGGGCTTAATATGGGGGTAAGTGTGTGAAACTTCCTGGCCTGTGAAATCCAGGTCAGATTAGGAGATCAAATGGTGGCCACGTCAGGCCTAAAAATCTCTGAATCTATGAAGTGTGCGGGAGGAGGAACAGATTCTGCTGTTTTACTGTTTCGCCTGCTTGTTCCCTAGAATCAATAGTGAGCAAGTGGGGTGATTTGGGGAGCAGCTGAGACACCCAAACAGGCTGGCCAGGGGCAGACACCAGCCCTGCAAGGGAGAGGTGGGCGTGGCAGTGACTTCACAAGGGCCTTGGGCAGGAACTCAGCCTATTGGGCAAAGGTGGTGAGGCGGCTGGGACCTCACAGAGCTCCCTTGACATCAGACATGCAGTACAGGGGGGCAGGGCAGGGGGAACCTCGGAGACCCCTGTGGCCTTGCTGCAGCAAGCCTCCTTCTCACCGTCTCTCCTGGAGGATTTGTGTTCACGCACCTGAGTGCTAAGGAGGAGCTTCTATGAGAATTTTCTCCTTTCCAGCTTGATTCTATCCAAAGCAGACACCTCTGTGAAGAAGGTAAGATTCTCAGTGAGGGTTGGAACATTTCAGTCTGATCCAAACTTTGCCAGCTGAATGCTGGGCTCAGAAAACACAAGGTAAATTGGCAGGAAAATGTCGCACCTAGGAATCCGCCCCTTAATACCTGGTTAACTAATAGATCTCAAAATGTAATTGTAAATGAGGAATGATTATCGGACAGGTGTCTTTCTAGTAGGGCCCTGCAGGGATCGGTTCTTGGCCCTACACGATTTAACATTTTGATCAGTGACTTGGAAGCAAATATAAAATCATCTCTGATAAAACCTGCAGATGACAGACAGATTGGGGGAGTGGTAAATAACAAACCGGGCACGACATTGATACAGAGCCATCTGGATTGTTTGGGAAACTGAGCACAAGCAACATACCTGTTAGTTTGTCAAATGTAAAGTTATACCTCTAGGAACAAAACATCTGGACTATATGTACAAGGGGGGGGCTCTATCCTGGGAAGCAGAGACCCTGAAAAAGACTTGGGGTCATGTTTGCTAATCAGCTGACCATGAGCTCCCAGCTGGACACTTTGGCCAAAACGGCAAATGCGATCTTTGGATGCCTACACAGCAGAATCTCAGCTAGAAGTGGAGAGGTGCATTTGGCACTGATGTGACCCCTACTGGAATATTGTGTCCAGTTCCGGTGTCCACAATTTGAGACGGATGCCAATAAATTGGAGACGGTTCAGAGAAGAGCCACAAGAATGATTAAAGGATTAGAAAACCGGCCTGATAATGATACACTCAAGGAGCTCAGTCTATTTAGCTGAACAAAGAGACGGTTAAGGGATGAGCATAAAGGAACAATATTTGCTAATGGGCTCATCACTTTAGCAGACACAGGGATAAAAAGATCCAATGGCTGCAAGTTGGAGCTAGACAAATTCAGGCTGGAAATAAGGGGAACATTTTTAACTGACAGGGTTTGAACAATTTACCCAGGGTTGTGATGGATCCTCTATAACTGGCATTTTTAAAATTAAGATGGGATGTTTTTCTAAAAAATCTGCTCTAAAACAGGAATTATTTTGAGAGACGTTCTATGGCCCATGTAATACAGAAGGTCAGACGAGATGTTCAGAGTGGATCTTTCTGGCTTTGGAATCTATGATTCACTGGGGCCTTTGGAATTTGTCCTTTTTCGCTTGCCTTTACCTCCCTTCCTCTTGTCTTTTCTTTTCTCTTTCCTTGTCCCATTTCTCTCTGCTGCTCGTCTTCCTGACGAGGGTGGGGCTGTTCACCAGCTGTCCTTGTGAGAGGCCCTTGCAAAGAGCTGCCCTGGAATTGTGTGCTGATGGTGATCTCCCCCAGAATGATCTCCTATGGGGACTGATGCGGTCGTCTGCCCATCTGTTCCCTTGCTCAGCTCCCAGCCCAGAGAGTCTCCACACGGATGGGCTGAGCTTGGGGTTCTCACTGAGTTAACAGGGAGGAGACTCAGGTCCCTGTTGGCTGAGTGCAGCGAGGCCGAATGCTCAGTTCAATGGCATTTCTTTGTCTGTAACACAATAATTTTTGAAGACAACGTTAAATTGATTCCAAAATTTCTAGGCATCGGTGGGAAGAACCTTGTTGATTTTGGTGACAATTGGAAAACAGCAGCACCAGAAAAGCCTGATTTTCTGCACCACGCCCATTAAATTGGTGCTGTAGGCAGAGGCGCTTTGTGACATCAGAGTTAACTCAGCCAGTCAGTGCTAACTCTCTCCAGGTGATTTGCATAATTCAACCCCATTGGTTAAAATGTGTCAACCTGCGGGTTTCAATGGGGAGAGATGACCCAGGCAGGTGGCAGGGTGAGGATTTAAGATCAGGGTTAGTGGAGTGCGTGAGTGATGGGCGGGTTGCTGAGTTATGGTCGATGTCACAAGGTTACTGCTCAGCTCCTCTGTCTGCAGCGCCACATGGGCACCGACTGCCAAGGGGAAGTTTTTGTTGACCTGAAACTTCTAAAACAAGAAGAACAGACAAGGAATGGCTCAGACGATTTGACAATAAAATGTAGGGTTTGGGGCATTGACCATGCAATTGTTACTGGTTCAGGGATGGAAACTGGGCCTACATAAACAAACAAGTGTCCGACCCTCTAGTTAGTCTCTTTTAAGGTCGATTAAATAATTTTCAACTAATTATTGATATGATGAATTTTGCTGCCTTCTCTCCTATTACCGAATATGATCAGTTTATGAGTCTCTTGAATGTGGTAGTTCTTCTAAAATCAGGGTGAATAAAAGTGATTTTTTGGAAAAAAAAAAAGCAACAAAAGGGATTTAAAAAAAATTCAATTGGATTATTTTTATTTATATTAAAACAGTTTTTTTTTAAAAAAACAAGACTATTGGGGATTAAATTTGAAATTATGACTACCCATGTTAATGCCTAAACTTCCTATAGTTTAGTCTATGTTTGCTGCCCAGTTTTAATGGACGTCAAACCACTGAATTCGTGGAAGTCGTTGGCTGAGCACCTGGAACCAGAGTTTGTTGAAATGGTAAAACCAGCTTTTGACAGCAGTAGCCTCTTCTGCAGGCACAGAAAGAATATTTTCTTCATTTCAGTGTATTCAGCTAATTCAGTTCAAAGACACGTTCATTCAAATTTCCGATACTGACGGGGAGTTGAGAAAGCAGGAAAGCTTCTTTTCCTCTTCCAATCTATGAATAAATACTACATGTGGGGGTTCAAATCTGAGCGATACGATGACCAGAAACAATCAGTTCATTTCACTAACTGCAGCTACCGCCTTACATCAGTTAGGTTAAAATGAAAAATACGTTTTGGTACATTTTTTTGCTATTATGTATTCAGAACATTTAAGATCATTTTATTTAATTAATAAATATATTGAAAATGCTGTTTCTGTGCATTTTTGCTTGTATTTGAATTTCCATCCAACAGAGCTTGGGCAAATTAGAAGTAAAAAAAATCATTGTCATCTAGGCAATAAATGCATCATTTGCCATTTTCCAACATAATAAAAATGTAAAAATTAGACTGAAGAAATGTAAATTACTCCATATAACTGCTTAAATCAATGTGCATAGATATATTTACCATCATGGTTAGCAAAAGAAAAAAGCACCAAATTTAGTATAAAGACTATATTTAATTGCAAATCACCCTTTTTAATAGTTATCAACTAATGAGAATCATTAGGAAAATAATTAAAAAGTACAAGTGTAAAACATGATTAAAATCAATGGTTTAAATCAATCCACCCTGATGTCTAGTTCTGGGATTCTGAATTTTGGAGGCCAGACTGAGACCCTCATTGACTAGGAACAGCCAGAAACAAATTCTGGTCCTATTAGCAGCCAAGCCTCTAAATCCAAGGAACAATTGAAGGCAGTAGGAGACTGAGGGACACTGAGAATTTCCAACTGTTGATTCCAAACCCAAAGACGTGACTTTGGCTTGGATGGGGAAGAAGCAGAAAATCGCTAGGGATTCTTGCCCCAAACAACAATCACCCATTCTCCTTTTGAGCTCAAAGGTGTCTAATGCTCATGGCCTACTCAAATCGCACTACTGCTAGGAGTTAGAGAAGTGTCTCTGTCCCGAACAGAGGAGGTGGAAATAGAGGTAAGACGCAAGAGGTGGTTACACAGCAAGGCTGTGGCAGAGCCAGAAAGAAAAGCATAAGAAAAAACATTGATCAAAAATGTTTTGCATTTAAACCTGAGTTCTTAAAGAAAGGAAATATTATCTGTAGTTAGTGAACTGAATTGAAACCTTCTACTCACCATGTCCTTCGAGATGTATGAACTGGTAGATCTCATCCCCTCACACCTCGTTTTTATGCACAGATTGAAGGAAGAAAACAAGTTTGCTGCTTGGTCAACTCCCCAGGGGTTTCTTAAATCCAGTGAATTTGTCATTGAACTGAACTAGTTGAATAAACTAAAACGAAGAAAGCAACAGAGGGTCCTGTGGCACCTGCGCTTTCAAAGGAGGCTACTGCTGTCTAAAGCTGTTTTAGCACTTCAGGTAATTCTGGTTCTCGGGGCTTCAGTGGTTTGACTGTCCTTAAAACTTGGCAGTAAACATGTACTACTTAATATTGGTTTTTTTCTATTCTCTTTAAATTATTTTAAGAGATTGTAATAAGGTTAGGGCTTAGCATAGGTTGTCAATTTCAAATTTAATTGTAAGCAGGTTTAGTTTAACAAACAAGCCTGTGGTTAATTTAATTTAAAAAATCCAGTTCCTATTTTAAAAATAATCTATTTTTCATCCATCTGCCTAGGGATTGAAAAGCCTCCTAGCTCATCTCCCAGTCCAGGAAGGGCTGATCCTCCTCGATCTAAGGCCTGGGGCTGGGCTCCTCACTCTGTACTGGGCTGAACTGAAAGCCCAGATGTAAATTCTAGGAATTTGGATCTGGCCTTTACTGGCCCAATGCTGCACAGCGCTTACAGGGCGGCTTTTCCTGGTTAGATCTCAGAGCGCTGACAATGGTGGGTCAGTGCTATAGACCCTGTGACTGATGCTCTCGAAGGGAGTGTTCCTCTAGTGCTCAGTGCAGGGCCTGGACACAGGACTCCTGGCTCCATCCCTGGCTCTGTCACTGGCTCCCAATGCGACCCTGAGGCAGTGAGTTCTCTGGGGGGGGGAATCATTCTGTCACCCCCTGGTGGCCGATGCTCCCTGCCCCATCGCTCCGATGACTCCCCCTGGGTTCATGCTATGGAGGTGGGTGGGGGGCACCCCTGCACCCCGGGGGCTCTGCCCGTTGGGCCCCCGGCTCAGGTTGATGGTGGTGTACAGGACGGGCTCGGGGGCAGGGGCCGCCCCCTCTGCCCCCGCTTGGTCTGCAGCTCCTGGCGGTCCAGCTTGGCATAGGTGAATCCCTCAGTGCTGGGGTCGGGCTCCTGGGGCTGGGAGGGGAGAGAGACACCCGTGTAGGGGTGTGTGTGTGTTAGAGTGACCAGATGTCCTGCTTTTATAGGGACAGTCCCAATATTTGGGGCTTTTTTTTTATATGGGCTCCTATTATGCCCCACCCCCATCCCAATTTTTCACACTTGCTCACTGGTCACCCTAGTGTGTATGTACGTGTGCCAACACCAACACACACACACCAAACCATTCTGATCCCAGCCACGAGGGGGCAGAGATGCCCCCCACAACCTCCCCCCCCCCCATTCCCAGTTGTTCTGACATGCTCTGTCCTGTCCAGCAGGGGGCTCTGGAGAGCTGCTCTTGCCTCACCCCCATCCAGGGAATCCAGCAACACCCCCCCCCCCCCCCCGCCGTACCGGGTCAGACCAAAGGTCCATCTAGCCCAGTATCCTGTCTACCGACAGTGGCCAATGCCAGGTGCCCCAGAGGGAGTGAACCTAACAGGCAATGATCAAGTGATCTCTCTCCTGCCATCCATCTCCACCCTCTGACAGACAGAGGCTAGGGACACCATTCCTTACCCGTCCTGGCTAATAGCCATTAATGGACTTAACCACCATGAATTTATCCAGTTCTCTTTTAAACTCTGTTATAGTCCTAGCCTTCACAACCTCCTCAGGTAAGGAGTTCCACAAGTTGACTGTGCGCTGCGTGAAGAAGAACTTCCTTTTATTTGTTTTAAACCTGCTGCCTATTAATTTCATTTGGTGACCCCTAGTTCTTGTATTATGGGAATAAGTAAATAACTTTTCCTTATCCACTTTCTCCACATCACTCACGATTTTATATACCTCTATCATATCCCCCCTTAGTGTCCTCTTTTCCAAGCTGAAGAGTCCTAGCCTCTTTAATCTCTCCTCATATGGGACCCGTTCCAAACCCTTAATCATTTTAGTTGCCCTTTTCTGAACCTTTTCTAGTGCCAGTATATCTTTTTTGAGATGAGGAGACCACATCTGTACGCAGTATTCGAGATGAGGGCGTACCATCGATTTATATAAGGGCAATAATATATTCTCAGTCTTATTCTCTATCCCCTTTTTAATGATTCCTAACATCCTGTTTGCTTTTTTGACCGCCTCTGCACACTGCGTGGACATTTTCAGAGAACTATCCACGATGACTCCAAGATCTTTTCCTGACTTGTTGTAGCTAAATTAGCCCCCATCATATTGTATGTATAGTTGGGGTTATTTTTTCCAATGTGTATTACTTTACATTTATCCACATTAAATTTCATTTGCCATTTTGTTGCCCAATCACTTAGTTTTGTGAGATCTTTTTGAAGTTCTTCACAGTCTGCTTTGGACTTAACTATCTTTAGCAGTTTAGTATCATCTGCAAACTTTGCCACCTCACTGTTTACCCCTTTCTCCAGATCATTTATGAATAAGTTGAATAGGATCGGTCCAAGGACTGACCCTTGGGGAACACCACTAGTTACCCTTCTCCATTCTGAGAATTTACCATTAATTCCTACCCTTTGTTCCCTGTCTTTTAACCAGTTCTCAATCCATGAAAGGACCTTCCCTTTTATCCCATGGCAGCTTAATTTACATAAGAGCCTTTGGTGAGGGACCTTGTCAAAGGCTTTCTGGAAATCTAAGTACACTATGTCCACTGGATCCCCCTTGTCCACATGTTTGTTGACCCCTTCAAAGAACTCTAATAGATTAGTAAGACATGATTTCCCTTTACAGAAACCATGTTGACTATTGCTCAACAGTTTATGTTTTTCTATGTGTCAGACAATTTTATTCTTAACTATTGTTTCGACTAATTTGCCCGGTACAGACGTTAGACTTACCGGTCTGTAATTGCCGGGATCACCTCTAGAGCCCTTTTTAAATATTGGCGTTACAATAGCTAACTTCCAGTCATTGGGTACAGAAGCTGATTTAAAGGACAGGTTACAAACCTTAGTTAACAGTTCCGCAACTTCACATTTGAGTTCTTTCAGAACTCTTGGGTGAATGCCATCTGGTCCCGGTGACTTGTTAATGTTAAGTTTATCAATTAATTCCAAAACCTCCTCTCGTGACACTTCAATCCATGACAGTTCCTCAGATTTGTCACCTACAAAAGCCAGCTCAGGTTTGGGAATCTCCCTAACATCCTCAGCCGTGAAGACTGAAGCAAAGAATCCATTTAGTTTCTCCGCAATGACTTCATCGTCTTTAAGCGCTCCTTTTGTATCTCGATCATCAAGGGGCCCCACTGGTTGTTTAGCAGGCTTCCTGCTTCTGATGTACTTAAAAAACATTTTGTTATTACCTTTGGAGTTTTTGGCTAGCCGTTCTTCAAACTCCTCTTTGGCTTTTCTTATTACATTCTTGCACTTAATTTGGCAGCGTTTATGCTCCTTTCTATTTGCCTCACTAGGATTTGACTTCCACTTTTTAAAGGAAGTCTTTTTATCTCTCACTGCTTCTTTTACATGGTTGTTAAGCCACAGTGGCTCTTTTTTAGTTCTTTTACTGTGTTTCTTAATTTGGGGTATACATTGAAGTTGGGCCTCTATTATGGTGTCTTTAAAAAGCGCCCATGCAGCTTGCAGGGATTTCACTTTAGTCACTGTACCTTTTAACTTCTGTTTAACTAACCCCCTCATTTTTGCATAGTTCCCCCTTTTGAAATTAAATGCCACAGTGTTGGGCTGTTGAGATGTTCTTCCCACCACAGGGATGTTGAATGCTATTGTATTATGGTCACTATTTCCAAGCGGTCCTGTTATAGTTACCTCTTGGACCAGCTCCTGCGCTCCACTCAGGACTAAATCTAGAGTTGCCTCTCCCCTTGTGGGTTCCCGTACCAGCTGCTCCATGAAGCAGTCATTTAAAGTATCGAGAAATTTTATCTCTGCATTTCGTCCTGAAGTGAAATGTTCCCAGTCAATATGGGGATAATTGAAATCCCCCACTATTATTGAGTTCTTAATTTTGATAGCCTCTCTAATTTCCCTTAGCATTTCACACGGGGGGGTGAGTGACCGACCCGAACCTCCATGCCCAGCACTCTCTGCCCTCCATGTCTGGCCGGGCCCCTGGGGATGGACCCGCCTCTCTTGGTACCTGGTGTCGTGTCTTCCTGAGCCAACACGTGTGTGGGGGGGGGGGGAGGGGGAGATACAGGGTCACATGCCTCCTCCCAGATTTTTGCCAGGGTTCACACCAGAACGTAGCCAGGAATAGCTTCAGTTATCTGAGCTGGAACTCAGAACAGCAAACAGAGATGGCATAAGAGGATTTCTCAAGATATAACGAACCATCTTAAGAACTCTGCCTCTGAACTCAGGACTGTCACGGACTCACATGCCGTGCCCACTCTTGGCCCCGTGTGGTCCGTGGGGGGAACCCCCTTCAGTGAGACAGCCCTTCTTGGGGGCCTACTCTCTCTCGGGGGTTAAGCCCCTCCACCTCCTGGAACCGCAGCTCTCAGAGCCTTAGCACACCTGTTTCTCATCATGGGCCCCCACAGGGAGTCCACTCGCTCTGGACCCCCGGGGCCTCCACTTACAGAGGGAATAATGCAACCCTGTTCTCTAGACCGGAGCGACTCTCAGCCAGGGTAAAACAGGAGGGTTTATTGAGTGTCTGAACACAGCACAGGAAACTCTCAGGGCCTCAGGCCTGGCCTCCCTCAGCACAGTACATCTAAGTCTCTCCTGCATCCAGGTGGGCTCTGCCTGCTCTCTCTCTCTCTCCAGTCCCAAGCCCCCCATGCTTCCCAGCTGAGATTAGGGTTACAGTTGTCTCTGACCAAAACTTTGACTCCACTATGTCTTCTAGAGAAGTTTGCAGCTCCATCAGACGCACAAGCAGCCATCTGTTTGGGGTTCAATTGACAAGCATTTAACTCTTCTAAGATGTCACAGATGCAGCCAATGTGTCTTCTATAACCTGAACATCTAGAATGCATCTACTGGCCTACCACAGACATCAAGATAACGTACACAATGTCTTAATACTTGATGCCCATTTGCATCGGTGCATTCATCAGCCATGTATGCCCATATTTTGAATATGGTGGGAGAGTTCTTCACTTTTTCAACTGCTGAGTCTTTCACTGTTGCACTGCATGCTTCTAGAGAGTCAGTTGAGTTTCTTGCAGAAAGATAGCAAGCATTTGCCAGTCTTGTTCGAAACCAATGTCCAACTTCAGGATGAACAAGTGACAATGCACTTAACATTGGCCTCCAGTTTGTAGTGTGTGGTATCTCTTGCTTAAATAGAAAGTATGATGTGACAGCCATGTTAGTTCGCATAAACTGAGTTGTGTCTCCAGCATTCTTAACAGCCTCATTAAGTTCTTCTAAAATTGGCTTTGACCCTTACTGATTTATAAGGCTTTCTGCATTTTGATGCAGTCCGGAGGTATGGTGGTTTGCAGCCTTTTCATATATGTTGCCAGTATTGGCTTAGCTGATCAGTCTGGCAAAACAAAACTGCATGCAGTTCTGGTCACCCCATCTCCAAAAAGATAGATTGGAATTGGAAAAGGTACAGAAAAGGGCAACAAAAATGATTAGGGGTATGGAACAGAGTCCATAGGAGGAGAGATTAAAAAGACTGGGACTTTTCAGCTTGGAAAAGATACGACTGAGAGGGGATATGATAGAGGCTTATAAAAACTTGACTGGTGTGGAAAAAAATGAATGAGGAAGTGTTATTTACCCCTTCACTTAATGCAAGAACCAGGGGTCACCCAATGAAATTAATAGGCAGCAAGTTTAAACCAAACAAAAGAAAGTATTTCTTCACACAACGCACAGTCACCCATGGAACTTTTTGCCAGGGATGTTGTGAAGGCCAAAATCATAACAAAGTTCAAAAAAGAACTAGATAAGTTCCTGGAGGATAGGTCCATCAATGGCTATTAGCCAGGATGGGCAGGGATGCAACACCATACTGCCCTAGCCTCTGTTCAACAGAAATTGGAGTGGACGATAGGGATGGATTGCTCGCTGATTCCCTGTTGTGTTCATCCCCTCTGAAGCACCAGGGAGGGGCTAGTTATTGAGTGCCCGGCCCCCCAGTGCTCTGGGCCCCCCGCAGATGCAGGCGGTGCCCTCCCCATGCTGAGCCCTGCTACGGCCCCGCTCCCCACTGACAGCCCTGAGTAGAGACTGGCCCGGCTGGGCCAGCAAGTGGGACCCCGGCGCCCTCCAGGGGCTGCTCGGTGGGGAGCCCGACGCGCCCAGCCCAGGGGTGGATCCTCTAGCGGGTACCGCAGGGGCTGGTGCTCGCAGCATCAGGGGTTCAATCCTGGGGTGCCCTGTCAGGTCGGGAGCTGTTTGGGGGGGAGGCAGGGGTGTTTGGGGACAGGGGGGGTTGTGCCGGCATCTCAGCCCCCCGAGGGGAAGGGGAAGCGGCTCGCCCCTGGGGAGATTCTCTTCTCCGCATGGCTGAATCCAGGCTCCTGGGGGTTCAAAGAGATGGCGGGTTAGAGAGGCCTGTGTCGCCCTGGGCCCAGCCCCTGGGGGGAGCAAGGGGCAGGTCACCTCACCTAGGGCACCTCCCTTGGGCGTCTGTAATAGGCCTCAGCCAGGATCAGCCCCAGGATGAGCAGGACCACGGTGCCCAGTGCCAGGTGGGTGATGTTGGCGCGGGTGAAATCCAGGTGCCCCAGGGGGGCTGCTGGGGGGGGAAGGGAAGAGTCACTTGGTGGCACAGATGGGGAGATCAGCAACTGCCCCAGGAGTGGAGCCCCCAACCCCCCCCCCCATCCAGCAGGTCCAGCGCAGCCCCCCTCTGGAGCTCTCCCAGGTGCGGCATCTCTGGAGCCTCCCTGGGGCTGGACCCCCCAGGGAAGGCCGTGTCCTGCTGTCCCGGGGGCTAAGCCTCAGCTTCCCCGGTGAAGGGAGCTCCCAGGAGGATGAACTGCCCCCGAGACAGCCGGCACCCCAGTACTTGGCCAGGGGATGGGGACAATCAGAGCCTGAGGGTCTTATTAAGCTGTTTTCAGATAAGCCTGCAGCTTTTGAGGGACGTAGTTCAGACCTGGGTCTGTGTTTGAAGCAGGCAGGCGTGTCTGGCTCAAGGCACTGAAGTCCCAAGCTGGCAGGGAAAACAGGCTCAGAGGTAGTCTCAGCACATCAGGTGGCAGTACCCAAGGGGGTTTCTGTGATCCTATTTCCTAGAACTGGAAGGGACCTTGAAAGGTCATCGAGTCCAGCCCTGATCAAGTACTGATTTTGCCCTGGATCCCTAAGTGGCCTCCTCAAGGATTGAACTCACAACCCTGGGTTTAGTAGGCCAATGCTCAAACCACTGAGCTATCCCTCCCCCCATCACAGGTGGTATGTAATTGTCCCAGGTCCCTGGGTGGGGGCTCGAGCCGGTTTTACATTGTGTTATTGAAAAGGAACCCCTAGATACTGAACCCGGCCCCTGTTGCTGTCAACTCTGACGGGCAGAAGGGTTACATATGAATAAGCCTTTAGATTTTAGATTCTAAAGGATTGGCAACAGCGTGATTTGTGGGTAAGATCTGATTTGTACATTGACCTGGGTCTGGGGCTTGGTCCTTTGGGATCGGGAGAACCTTTTTTCTTTTACTGGGGTATTGGTTTTTATAACAATTCACCCCCATAACGAGTGGCACTGGTGATGATAGTGGGGAACTGGAGTGTCTGAGGGAATTGCTTGTGTGACTTATGGTTAGCCAGTGGGGTGAAACCAAAGTCCTCTCTGTTTGGCTGGTTTGGTTTGCCTTAAAAGTAAAGGAACTCCATTTTGGGGCTGTAACTGCCCTGCTCTAAGCAATTTGTCATGAATTGACACTCTCAGAAGTGTCCCACCAAAGCCAGCATCATTACAGCATTTGAGCCGGGAGCCCTGTTCTCTGAGGGATGAATTGTTCCATTTCTCCCACTCACCTTCTCCCCCCAGCTCCGTCGGGGGCTGATCCAGCTGCGGGGGCCCAGCTGGGTCGGTTCCCTCTGTGGGATTAAAACGAGCATCGGCTGAGAAGGGAGATGAATGGAACCGAGGACCCAGGTCCGGGTGGGAAGAGGCTGAAACGGTGACACTGGTCGGCCCACAACACAGCGTTTCTTATGGCTTTAATTGTCCGGGCTGGGGGGGAGTGAATTCAGCGCTGCAGCCCCTGCCGGTTGGGCAGCCCCTGGGCCCCGACTCCTCTGTGCATCCCCAGAGCAGGGGCAGCTGGGGGAGCATCCCCTGGGAAAGGCCCCTGCTCTGCAGCTCCCCCTCGGGGCAGGGATCCCCCCTCCCTCAGCCCCAAACCGCCAGCAGCTGCTGCTCCCCCCTGACAGTGAAACACCACCACCACCACCCCCCCAGTGGGCCCCAGGGCTCAGGGCAGAGCCTGGCTCTGAGCGTCCCATCAGCACAGAGATCCCCACAGAGGCTGCCTGGGTGCGGGGCTGGGAGCGGGGATGCTGAGCCGGGCTCCTCACCTGCTACCACCAGCTCCACAGGGTCGCTGGGCTCAGACTGGACAGGCCGGTCTGATTTGGAGCGATAAGAGCAGCGGTAGTTCCCTCCATGTCTCCAGCTCACGTTGCGAATGGGAAACTCAGCCATGTCCCCAGCCGGCTCCGCGTCCTGCAGCAGATTCTGGTTTCCAACTTTGTACAGAAGGAACCTCATGTTCTGGTGCCGACCCCGACACCGGATGGTCACGGCTCCCCCCAGGGTGACCCCCTCGCTGGGGCGCAGGTAGATGGAGGGTTTGGGGTAGCTGAGCTCTGCAGTGAGAAGGAGACAGGCTGTGAGACAGACCCCGGCACAGTCACTGCACCCCGTCCTCGCCGCACGGTCCCAGAGATGGGGTCCCTGGGAGAAAACCCAGCCAGAGGAACCTCTCTGAGATCCCAGAGATTCCTGGGAGCTACACCCAAAACTGCCCGAGGACCTAAATCCAGAGCACCCCTCTGTACCCATCTATCTAATTAATGGGGCGCCGCAACCTGGGAGCTGGAATGCCTGAGTTCTACCCCAGCCCCAGTGGGGTCTAGTGGCTAGATTGGGAGAGGGCTGGGAGTCAGAGGTGCTGAGTGCTGCACACAGACAAAAGGTGAAGAAGGATAATTATCCCCCATTCTTCCAAGGGGAAATGGAAGCACAGGCAGGTTCAGTGATACCCCAAGGTTGCCTGGGGGCAGGGATTCCCCCTCCCTCATCCCCCTAGCTCCAGTAGCTGGGGAACCCCCCAGTGACTCCGTCCTCGCTCCCTGGCCAGGCATCCCCTCTGCTGGGCCCAGGGTTCAGGGTAGAGCCTGGCTCTGAAGGCTCCATTGTCCAGAGACCCTCTGTGGGTCTGGCAGGCTGTAGGGCTGGGAGTGGGGATGCCAAGCCAGACCTCTCACCTGCTACAACA
This sequence comes from Emys orbicularis, assembly GCF_028017835.1. NCBI lineage: Eukaryota > Metazoa > Chordata > Testudines > Emydidae > Emys > Emys orbicularis. The sequence goes on from NC_088703.1 coordinate 19,676,398, forward strand.
ATCCGCACGTAATCACTGGGATCCGACCAGTTGGGTGGATCTGATCCAGAGTGAGATTGGCAGCTGTAGCTCCCTGAGTCTTCCCATCTGGCACTGGGGATGGTGAATTCACCCCCGTCCCCATCAGCATCCAGATCCCAGATTCGGATTCCACCTTTATACAGCAATAACCTCCTGGCCTCGCACCGACACTGACAGCGGATGGTGACGGCTCCCCCCGGGGCGATCACCCTGCTGGGGCTGACGGAGATGGAGGGGCCAGGCACAGGGAGCTCTGCGTTCACACACAAACAGGACTGAGATGGGGAGACATAAACCCCTCCCCGTGTGTCTGTAACCTGCCCTTAGTGCCTAGCCCCAGGGACAGCGCTAGGGCTAACAGACACCTCACTGCATCCACCGTCTGTTACTCCTGGGGCAATTCTGCACATCTGTGGAGGCGCTAGGGTTGCCAATTTTGGTTGGCTGTATTCCTGGAGATTTCATCACATCACATAATTTTTAATTAAAGATTCATCTTTAATTCCTGGAAATTCCAGGCCAATCGTGGAGGGTTGGCAACTCTAGGACGTGCAGAATTCATTTTTCCCACATAATTTTTTTTTTTCCTGCATAAAATATATTCTCCCCAAGAAGTGCTGCAGTTCCACCCTTTGCCCACTGGAGGCCGCTGTGGTGCCAGAGCAGCCAACAGCATGAACGGAGCCGGCTGTTCTGGGGCCACAGTGGCCTCTGGTGGGAAGAGGTGGAACTGCAGCACTTCTGGGGCAGAATTTATTTTCTGTGGGGAAAAACATTCTCTGCCTGCCCCGTGCTGCAGAATTCCCCCAGGAGCAGAAGTTCATCACAGCACCTGCCGCAGAACCAGGTTAGGGCAGAGTGGGGCACCTAGGGCTGCTGGGGCGGTCACAGACTGGGGCTCAGGAGCTAGTGGGGTGACAGCGTTGAGTCTGGGGAGGGGGCAGGGGGGCTGCAGGGTCACATGGGGATGGAGGTTGTGGGACAGGGGCTGATGTGCCTGACTGAATGGGAGAGGCTTCAGGTCAGCCAGGGTCTGCATGGAGGAGGCTTCCCAGCTTCCTAACAATCCCCCTGCCTAAAAAAACCTTCTCCCGCCCACACCCACCACCTTCCAGGTTCACTCCCAGGCTCCTTCCCTCTCCCTCACCTTCTCTGTTACCCCTGACTCCCCCAAGCCTTTCCACTACTTCAGTCGGGTGCAGGAAATACAGTTCTGTCACGCATGGGTGAATACCCCCATGCGTCTGACGAAGTGGGTTTTCACCCACGAAAGCTTATGTTCCAATGCATCTGTTAGTCTATAAGGTGCCACAGGACTCTTTGTTGCTTTTTACAGTTCTGTCACGTGATTTAAATGAATTTCTCAAGGTTCTATGTTAATATGCCTAGAGAGGAAACTATTTGTCAAAAAAAATTACCAGAATCTTTTTTTGGGGGGTGGGGTCTGTATAGTTACAGACATACTCGCTGACAGATATTTTGAAATAAATGACCAAAATAATTGAAACTGGCAGGATTATATTGTGTTATTTTGACAAATAAAATATGCAGAATTTTGCTGAATTTTCAGATATTTTGTGTAGAATTCCCCCAGGAGTAGGACTCCACAGGAAACCTGTGGGCTGGGTTCTGACCTCAGCCCCCCGGGGTCAATCTGGAGTCACCCCTGAACGCTATGGGGACAGGGCTGGGTTCTGATCTCAGTCCTCCATGCTCAATACAAGGAGGTTGAACTGAGTTTTGAGGGGAAATTTCTGGGGTCAGCTCCTCTTGTCCCCACCCCCTCTCCCATCCTTAACACTAAAGTTTCCCCAGGCCCACAGATACTCACTTCCAGACACCCTGCTCCACCCAGCAGCCAGCCAGCAGCCTGGAAAGGAGACAGCTCGTTAGGGTCCAGTTCCCAGAGTACACCCTGGTCTCAGATCTCCCCCCCCCCCCCATGGGCACATGCCCTGGCTGTCTCCGATACTCACCAAGGAAGAGGACGGTGAGAGCAGACGCCATGACGGGGCAGCGAGGGGCCCCTCAGCGCTGCCACCAACACCCCAGTGCTGAGCTCCACCAAGCCCCAAATAAGAAACTCAGCTGGTCACTTCAGCTACAGGAAACCAACGATGTCTCATCTCTTCCTGTGTCCATCACACCTTGTCTCTCATCTACCGGCCAAATATAGTGCAGCCAAAATAAGCAGAGGTCTCTGCAAAACTCTGGCAAAGTGCCACGTGTGACCGGTTTGATCACAGAATCCCCCTTGGGAACTGCCCACTGATGTGCCAAGACCACTTCTGCCCCTGCTTTCCCTCTGCCCGCCTGGGACTCCAGCACCATGTCTTGTTGAGCCAGACACGCCAGTCTGCTCCAACACAGACCCAGGGTCTGAACCACATGCCCCAAAGCTGCAGACTTAAACTGAAAGCAACTTAGGCTAGGTCTACACTACCCGCCTGAATCGGCGGGTAGAAATCGACCTCTCGGGGATCGAATTATCGCGTCTCGTCGGGACGCGACAATCGATCCCCGAATCGACACTCTTACTCCACCAGCAGAGGTGGGAGTAAGCGCCATCGACGGGAAGCTGCGGAGGTCGATTTTGCCACCGTCCTTACAGCGGGGTAAGTCGGCTGCGATACGTCGAATTCAGCTACGCTATTCGCGTAGCTGAATTTGCGTATCTTAAATCGACCAACCCCGTAGTGAAGACGTAGCCTTACAGAAGTGTTCCTGCCTTTAACACTCAGCTGCCCAACTCCCAATGGGGTCTAACCCCAAATAAATCCGTTTTACCCCATATAAGGCTTATACAGGGTAAACTCATAAATTTTTCGCTCTCTATAACACTGATAGAGAGATATGCACAGCTGTTTGCCCTCCCCCGCCAGGTATTAATACATACTCTGGGTTAATTAATAAGTAAAAAGTGATCTTATTAAATACAGAAAGTAGGATTTAAGTGGTTCCAAGTAATAGCAGACAGAACAAAATGAATTACCAAGCAAAATAAAATAGAACTCGCAAGTCTATATCTAAGAAAACAATACAGATAAAAACCTGACCCAGTAAGCTTCCTTTTACAGACTAGCCTCCTTCTAGTCTAGGTCCAGCAATCACTCACACTCCCTGTAGTTACTGTCCTTTGTTCCAGTCTCTTTCAGGTATCTTTGGGGGTGGAGAGGCTCTCTCTCTAGCCAGCTGAAGACAAAATGAAGGGGTCTCCAAGGGGTTTAAATAGACTTTATCTTGTGGGTGGAGACCCCATCCTCTCTCCTATTCAAAGTCCAGCTCCAAGATGGAGTTTTGGAGTCACATGGGCAAGTCACATGTCCATGCATGACTGAGTTTCTTACCAGCCCAGCCATATTCCTGGGACAGCCCCGATGTGGATTGGCATCTTTGAGTTCATTGTTGGCTTAAGTGGTTCTTGATTAGGCACTTAATTTGCAAGTCTTTTCTCAAGAAGATGATGAAATGCTTTACTAAGGCTATCAAGCAAGTATATAGCCAATATTCCTAACTTCAAGTAGAAAAAAAGATACATGCATATAAATAGGAGGAATGTATTCAGTAGATCATAAACTTTACATAGATGTTACATGGAATAGGTAGTTGTAACAATGTGGTTCCGGCGGGACCCAACTGAGAGTGCCAATTCAGGACCAATTGCTTAAAACAGGGCAGTTACAGCCCAAGGCTGGGGTTTTTCCACCTCTAAGGCAAACCAAACCAGCCAGACTAAGAGGACTTTGGTCTCACCCCACTGGCTAACCACAAGTCACACAAGCAATTCCCTTAGACACTCCAGTTTCCCAGTATCACCACCAGTGCCACTCGTTATGGGGACAAATGGTTATGAAAACCAAGACCCCAGTAAAAGAAAAAGGTTCTCCTGATCCCAAAGGCCCAAGCCCCAGACCCAGATCAATATACAAATCAGATCTTACCCACAAATCACGCTGTTGCCAATCCTTTAGAATCTAAAGGTTTATTCATAAAAGGAAAAAGATAGAGATGAGAGCTAGAATTGGTTAAATGGATTCAATGACAATGACAGTAATGGCAAAGTTCTTGGTTCAGGCTTGTAGCAGTGATAGAAACTGCAGGTTCAAATCAAGTCTCAGGAGTCCATCCCCAGCTGGAATGGGTCATTCAGTCCTTTGTTCAGAGCTTCAGTTTGTAGCAAAGTCCCTCCAGAGGTATGAAGCAGGATTGAAGACAAGATGGAGGAAAGGCATCAGCCTTTTTATAGTTTTTTCCAGGGGTAAGAACACCCTTTGTCCTTACTGTGCAAAATTACAGGAAAATGGAGTCTGGAGTCACATGGGCCAGTCCCTGCATATTTTGCTGAGTTACAAGGCGTATCTGCCTCCTCTCAATGGGTCAGTTGTATAGCTGATGGTCCTTAATGGGCCATCAAGCAGGCTAGGCAGAGCTAACACCAACTTGTAGGGGAAGTTTTCCAGAAACATAGCATAAATTTGAAATATATGCAGTATAGAGCCAATATTCATAACTTCAACTACAAAATTGATACACACATATAGACAGCATAATTATAACCAGTAAACCATAATCTTGTCTTAGACACCTCATTTGACCCCCTTTATACAAGATTTGGTGCCACTACAGGACTTTGGTTGCAACCATGTTCTATATGGTCCCAGTTCAAATCAATAACGTGACACCCCCAACGCAAAATTGATGCAGGAAGGGATGACACAAACATCACTGATTGCATCCCAAGAGCTCCCCATCCTTGGGTCTGTCTCACTACAGCTAGTATTGGGTTAGAAGCCATATCAGGGTATAACAGAAATGGTTTATTAAAGTCATGTTCAGTAACATGATTGAATCTCTTTACAAACTTAAGGTAAAACTTAGTTAGAACAATAGTGGATTGGATCTGCTTTTGCAGCATGGTTCCTGTATGTCTCAAGTGACCTTGCCAAGAGCTAAAGAAAACAGCTACTTTGTTTATACAAGCTCTGGCAAATGTTTGGAACCCAGTTAACATTAAGTCAATGTAGCTATTAACATTGTTCATAGTACAGCAATTTTGGCATTTAGCCATGCAAGCAATATGGCAGTGTGCCTCAGTTTCCCTTTTTATACAGCACATCAGGTCTGGAATGTCTTTTCCCCTGTGAAAAGTTCCAAGACTGTGAAACATCAGTATAACAAGGCCTTTTAACATAAAGTGTGTTCTCATGTATTCCTTTTAACATGTTCAAGGGATTTTCCAAAAGATTAGGCACATTGTACATTTTTCAGTTTGGGATAATAGCAACACATTAGTTACAAAAATTACCATTAGTAATAACAACAAATTCATTGCAAGTGTCCATCTACAATCATGTTTGTTATGCCACACCTTTGGCTCAATACCATTGGAGTTTGGGCATTTTAGGGTTAACCTGTGGCTTCCCTTTGCAAAATTCAGTTTTCTCTTTCCCCTTTGTTCTGCAGGATTAAACCCTGATTTCTCTTGCTTAACAGAATTCACTGGCTGATGGGGTGGGCTCTCTGTGCTAACAGCTATTAGCAAGTCTTTCCTCTCCCAGCCAGGCAAGTAATGTGCATTACCACAGACAGGAGCCAGTCCACCAGTTTTTATATCCTTAACTGCTATTATTTCCAAGGCTGGACTCTGTCTTAAAGAGGTACCACATAAATCCAAAGAGTCTGAGGGTGAGAGTTTGCTTGCTCTCCCCTGCATCCTCAAGCATTTAGCCATAAAACTGTTCTGCTCTGACACACCAGTAACCAAATCTGTCCTCAGACCCTGAAGCACAGACTGCTCACTTAAAGGATTAGAATGGAGACAGTCCTGTTTCAACACCATTGTCTTCCCAACAAGCTGGTCAAGCACAGGCACTTGGTTATAGGGCTGTTCAACTTTCTTAACAGCTTTTATTCCATCTGAGACCTTCTCAAAGCTACCCACCCTGGATCTTTCAAAAGGAAAGTCAGTGGATCCATTCACAACAGAAAATTTTTGGCTGTTAGGAACTGAAACTTCCCTGATTAACTCACTTTTACACCCTTCAGTTGCAGTAAACTGCTTGCACAGATTACCATGAGGATTCCTTCCCTTATGAACAAAGAACAGGAGTACTTGTGGCACCTTAGAGACTAACAAATTTATTTCAGCATAAGCTTTCGTGGGCTACAGCTCACTTCTTTGGATGCATAGAATGGAACACACAGACAGAAGATATTTATACATACAGAGAACATGTAGAGGTGGGAGTAGCCATACCAACTGTAAGAGGCCAATCAATTGAGATGAGCTATCAGCAGCAGGAGGGAAAAAAACAACCTTTGAAGTGATAATCGAGACGACCCATAGAAGGTGTGAGGAGAACTTAACATGGGGAAATAGATTCAATTAGTATAATGACCCAACCGTTCCCAGTCTCTGTTTAAACCTAAGTTAATTGTATCTAATTTGCATATTAATTCGAGTTCAGCAGTCTCTTTTTGGAGTCTGTTTTTCAAGTTTTTCTGTTGCAAAATTGTCACCTTCAAGTCTGTCACTGAGTGGTTAGAGAGGTTGAAGTGTTCTCCCACTGGTTTTTGAACGTTATGTTTCCTGATGTCATATGTGTGTCCATTTGTTCTTTTGTATAGAGACTGTCCGGTTTGGCCAATGTACATGGCAGAGGGACATTGCTGGCACATGATGGCATATATCACGTTGGTAGATGTGCAGGTGAACAAGCCCCTGATGGCGTGGCTGATGTGGTTAGGTCCTATGATGGTGTCACTTGAATAGATATGTGGACAGAGCTGGCATCGGGCTTTGTTGCAAGGATATGTCCTGGGTTAGTGTTTATGTTGTATGGTGTGCAGTTGCTGGTGAGTATTTGCTTCAGGTTGGGAGGCTGTCTGTAAGCGAGGACTGGTCTGTCTCCCAAGATCTGTGAGAGTGAGGGATCATCTTTCAGGATAGGTTGTAGATCTTTGATGATACGCAGGAGAGGTTTTAGTTGGGCTGAAGGTGACGGCTAGTGGCGTTCTGTTATTTTCTTTGTTGGGCCTGTCCTGTAGTAGGTGGCTTCTGGGTACTCTTCTGGCTCTGTCAATCTGTTTTTTCACTTCAGCAGGTGGGTATTGTAGTTTTAAGAATGCTTGATAGAGATCTTGTAGGTGTTTATCTCTGTTTGAGGGATTGGAGCAAATGCAGTTGTATCTTAGAGCTTGGCTGTAGACAATGGATCGTGTGGTGTGTCCTGGATGGAAGCTGGAGGCATGTAGGTAAGTATAGCGGTCAGTGGGTTTCCGGTAAAGGGTGGTGTTTATGTGACCATCGCTTATTAGCACAGTAGTGTCTAGGAAATGGACCACTATGGATATAGAAGCCCTCTACACCAACATTCCACACAAAGATGGACTACAAGCCATCAGGAATAGTTTTCCCAATAATATCACAGCTAACCTGGTGGCTGAACTTTGTGACTTTGTCCTCACCCACAACTATTTCACATTTGGGGACAATATATACCTTCAAGTCAGCAGCACTGCTATGGGTACCCACATGGCCCCACAGTATGCCAACATCCTTATGGCTGACTTAGAAGAACGCTTCCTTAGCTCTCATCCCCTAACGCCCCTACTCTACTTGCGCTACATTGATGACATGTTCATCATCTGGACCCATGGAAAAGAAGCCCTCGAGGAATTCCACCATGATTTTAACAATTTCAATCCCACCATCAACCTCAGCCTAGACCAATCCGCAAAAGCCGTCCTTTTTATAAGGCGCTCTTATCCAAAGCAATTTTCAATAGTTAGCTAACGGTACAAACAATATTTGGAAAGATCATTAAGTGGTCTGCCGAGACCCCCAGCGATTTTCAAGTGGTCTGTGGGAAAAAAAGTTAGACTACAAAACCAATCAAGGTACCTCACTTTATTTTCATTTACTTGCAGAGGTGGCTGGGGCAGGGCAAGGAGAGGCCAAGGGGACCTACAGGCCAATTGCGTTTTATCTCCATCAGCTGGGGAAGGAGAAATCAGTTCAGTGGGGAATGATCACAAGTGAATCAGAGTTCGCTGGTGTAGCAGGAACTGCTGGGTAGGGTCACACTGGGAACTATTGCTGAGCTCGCCTGAACATTAACTACCAGTGGCTGAATTAAACCCACTTCATGGGCAACAATTTACATTCCTGGAGCACCAGGATCTGGCGTTAGAACGTCCAAGGCACTAGGCCAGAACCCCACCGCTCTACGGTCCCTTCGCGGCTTCTCTGTTCTTAGGCTGGTTTGTTGTGTCTGGAGCCATCCCCTTGCGCCGTCTCTGTTTGCTGCTCTGAGTTCCAGCTCAGATACCTGCAGCTATTTCTCCAGGCGATGGGTCGGCTTCTCAAGCGAACAACTGTCCCTCCGCTGCTTTCTTTACAGTCCCTTTGCTCTTGGACAACTTTTCCCTTCCTGTCGCTGCCCCTGAAGGTGCTGGGCGGACGTTTTGTCCAAACTATTTGCTTTACTGTTGCTACAGCTCACTTCCTCCTCATTTCTCCAGCCCGTTTCTCTTTGCTCACAGCTGATTTCCATCACGTTTCTTTCGTGCTTTACTTCTCCTGCAGTTTTCTAACAATTGCTTAGGTAACGTAGAGACTCTTTTTTCTTTGTGTTTTACTGCCTGGTTCTTCCTTTAACTTTCCCCCTCATGCCTCTGTCTTTCCTCTGTCTGCCTCCTCCTGTTCCTGCCATCTCTGTCCCTTCTCAATGGGACTGTCTCCCTGCCAGCTCCCTGCCTGACCCCTTCGATGACACAGTTTAACCACTGGGTCCCTTTCCACTGGCTCCCCACTCGCTGCATCCCTTCACTTCTGGTGCCGGTTGCTATCTCGCTGGCTGCTGATGTCTCCTAGCGCTGGGCAGCCTCCCTCCAAACTCTACCAAACATTTCTACCAGGAGCACTGGGGGCGGGGGAGGAGCCGCTGGCTGCTGTCCCCCGCTGTTTTCTTTCTCTCCCCACCACCACCCCAGGCTCGAGCTCCCCCCACTTCTCCTGCCTGGGCAGCCTTGGGGTTCTCCCCACCACTGTTGTTTCCAGTTTGCAGCTCCCACTGCTCTTTAACCCGACAGCCCCCAGCCCAAGTGGGCATCACACAGCCAGCCCTGGAATGCAGTCACAGGCTGGGGGCGGTGCCGGCTGGGCAGCCCCTGGGCCCGACTCCTCTGTGCATCCCCAGAGCGGGGCAGCCAGGGGAGCATCCCCCTGGGAAAGGGGATCCCCCTTCTCTCGGCCTCGAACCTCCAGCAGCTGCTGCTGCCCCCTTACCGGGAACCCACCAGTGATTCCGTCCCTGCTCCTCAGCCGGGCGTCCCCTCTGCTGGGCCCATTGGTGCAGAGACCCCCTGATCAGGGGCGTGCACAGGAATGAAACTGTGGCCACTTTTGGAGGGGCACTTTGTGTGCCCCCCGCAATCAGAGGAGCTGGCTCTGCTCCCCGGAGTTCTGTGCTCCGGCCCCACTGATTTGGGGGGGCCCGGTGCCTGCTTGCCCCCTTGCACATGCCCCTGCCCTTGAGGGTCCATCTGGGTGTGCGGCTGGGAGCAGGGATACTGAGCCGGCCCCTCACCTGCTATCACCAGCTCCACGGGGTCGCTGGGATGCGACCAGATGAACGGGTCCAATTTGGAGCAATAATAGCAGCTCCCTGCGTCTCCCCGGCTCACATTGTGAATGGGAAACTCAGCCATGTCCCCAGCAGGCTCCGTGTCCTGCAGCATATTTGGGTTTCCATCTTTGTACAGAAGGAACCTCATGTTCTGGTGCCGACCCCGACACCGGATGGTCACGGCTCCCCCCAGGGTGACCCCCTCGCTGGGGCGCAGGGAGATGTAGGGTTTGGGGTAGCTGAGCTCTTCAGTGAGAAGGAGACAGGCCCTGAGACAGACCCCGGCACAGTCACTGCGCCCCGTCCTCGCCACACAGTCCCAGAGACAGGGCCCTGGGGGAAAACCCAGCCAGAGGAACCGCTCCGAGTTTCCAGAGATTCCTGGGAGCTACTACTGAAACTGCCCAAGGACCTAAATCCAGAGCAACCATCTTTACCCGTCTATCTACTTAATGGGGTCCCCCAATCTGGGAGCCAGGACTCCTGGGTTCTATCCCTGGCTCTGGGAAGGGGGTGGGGTCTAGTGGTTAGATCGGGAGGGGGCTGGGAGTCAGAGGTGCTGGGTGCTGCACAGACACAGTGAGAAAAAGTTCCCGCCCTAAAGCCAAGTTCTGATTATCTAACCAGCCACAAGGTGCAGGGAGGATGATTATCCCCCATTCACACAAGGGGAAATGGAGGCACAGGCAGGTTAAGTGACACCCTAAGGAGTGTCCCATCTGCCCAGAGGGCCCCATGACGGTCAATCCGGAGTCACCCCTGACTGCACTGGGGGCAGGGCAGGGTTCTGATCTCAGCCCACCAGTAGAGTGACCATATTTCCCTATGCTGAATATGGGACACCTGGTAAAATTACTCGTATTCAAGCGAGTTCAACGGCAATCAATCAGAACTATGAAGTACAAACCTTCACATTCACATCAAGTTGACTGAGCCCCTGTTAAAAAGAAATACTGTATAGCTGGATTCTTTTTATTGACCTTCTTATCTTTAAGGCTTTAGGGTTCACATGGGGAGGGGTGACTCACACCCGTATCCCCAACCCCACCCCCCACAGGGCGAGGTTACACACACACACACACACTCCCGTACCCCTCTTTCACACAGGGGGGGTGACTGACCAACCTGAACCTCCCTGCCCAGTGCTCCCCACCCTCCACACCTGGCTGGGCCCCCGGGGACAGACCCGTCTCTCCTGGTACCTGTCGCCGTGTCTTCCTGAGGCAACACGTGGGAGCGTGGGGGGAGAGGAACACAGATTTCTGCCAGGGTTCACAGCAGAATGTGGCCAGCAGCAGCCTTTCGGCACTGTGTGGCAGGGAAGGGACGGGAGCTGCTTCCAGCCACTGGGGAGGAGTGAGTGGGGGTGGGGGGGCAGGGGAAAGGGATGGCCTGGCCCGTGTCTTTGCAGAGCTCATCTCTCCCCCTCTCCCCCATGGATGGAAGCAGCTTGTCCCTTCCTGCCCGCACAGTGTGGAAAGGCAGCTAACACCCCCAGGCTGCTGCTGGCCACTGGCATAACCCAGCCACCTCCTGTCCCCCAGCTACCGCGAGGGCAGGAAGGAGTTAAGCCCTAAGGCTGCATTGTGCAACAGAGCCCAGGGAACCTGACTGCAGGGGCCTCAGTGAACCCGGCCAGAGAGGGGGCTCAGCAGGAGAGGGTAGGGGATGGAGCAGGACCCCAAGTGAGGGGGTGGGAGGTGAAGAGGGTGCTAAGCCCCTGCCCAGGGGCTGCTGTTGAACCTGCAGGGTCGGGGTGTGAATAGGCTGGAAATCGCTTCCCCACACCTGCCCGTCCTGAACACTAAAGTTTCCCCTGCCCCACAGATAGTCAAGTCCTAACACCCTGATCCACCCAGCCATTCCAGAGCTCAGCTGAGGGGCGGAGAGGCTCCCCCGTGCCAGCGCTGTGCGGGGCTTTGGCACACCCAGGGCTCAGCTCCTCCTGGTCAATGCCCCAGGCCGGAGGGTCTTGGGCTTTCCCGGGGCGCCGGCCAGGCCAGAGGCAGCAGGGGAAGGAAGGGAGGAGCCTGCCGGCCAGGCTATGGGTGAGCTGAGCGCTCCGACCAGGGGCTGGTTCTCCCCACAGCGCTGGGTTGGGCTGTGCCCCACCGGGGGGGACATGGAGGAGCAGTGTGGGGCTGGGGGGTGAAGGGGCAAAGCAGGGAGAGGACAGCGAGAGGGGGAGCACGTAAAGGGCCAATGGGTGGGCAGCAGGGGCAACAAGTAACCGGCCGCTGCCTGGCACCTGCCCGCACTCACCAGCCACCTCAGCTCGCGCCGGCCAGAAATGGGACAAGGGGAGGGGCCCTGCTGGACAAGAACTGGTGCAGCGGGGGCTGCGCTGATGGACCAGCAGGGGAGCGGCCGGCCCCACACCCTGCATCTTCGCCCCGCCACCAGCCATGCACAACCACCCCCGTTGTCAGCCCCCGGACCTCGCCAATCACCCTTGGTGGACAGCTGGCCAGCAGGGATCCGGCCAGTACTGATGGGGGGGGGGGGGAGAGAAAATATAGGACAATTTGCCTGTTTTTAAGAAAAATTTGGGACACCTGCAGGACGGCTTAAATACAGGACTGTCCCTTTAAAAATGGGGGGGGGTCTGGTAACCCTCCCCCCCTTCCCCGATCAATCAGGAGTCACCCCCAACTGCAGTGGGGGAAGGGCCAGGTTCTGATCTCAGCCCCCTGGGATCAATACAAAGAGGTTGAACTGATTTTGGGGGTGAAGGTTCAGGGCTTAGTGCCTCTTTTCCTCTTCCCCTCCTCCCCTTCCTGAACACTAAAGTTTCCCCTGCCCCCCAGATACTCACGTCCCGACACCCTGCTCTGCCCAGCCAGCCAGCAGCCTGGAGAGGAGACAGCTTGTTAGGGACCAGACCTTAGAGCAACTGGATCCTACACCCAGGTATCAGATTCCCCCCCCCTTGGGAACACGCACTAGTCTGAGGTTTCCCCCTAACCCCATGGGCACATGCCCTGGTCTCAGATCCTCCCCCATGGACACACGCCCTGGTTGTCTCCGACACTCACCAAGGAAGAGGACAGTGAGAACAGATGCCATGATGGGGGCAGTGAGGGGCCCCTCAGAGCTGCCACCAACACCCTGGTGCCCAGCTCCACTGAGCCCCACATAAGGAACTCAGCTGGTGGCGCCAGCTACAGGAAGCAGATGATGTCTCATATCTTCCTGTGTCCATCACACATTGTCTCTAATCTGCCAGCAAAATCTAGGGCGGTCAAAGTAAGCAGAGGGCTTTGCAAAACCCAAGAAACCCAGGGACCTTCAGAATGGCCAAGCATCATGCAGCTCACAGCTTGTCTGTGTCTCTGTGGAGACGGGGGACAGGCCACCCTCAACATACCCTGCAGCTTTGAGGAAGGTGCATCAGGCTGAGACCCAGGCGATCACGGGGTCTGGTCTTCAATCTTCCACTGACCACGATTTCCCTGAAAATTCCATCCCCTTTTCATTCTGGGTTCAAGCCCGGCTGATGACCCATGTAGGTAAAATTAATATGAGCTTTGGGGAGGAACCAGGGTCATTTCACTCTCTGGATGGACGGGCAGGGCGGCCGCTGACCCCGCTCCTAGTGTAAGCGGGGGAATGGTCCCGCTATTCTGGGGAACTTTCCTGGCTTATACCCGCCCCGGTGGGATTGGCTAGTGAAAGGATCTGAGTCCTCACTCCCACTCCCTTTACCCAGAGGCCTGCCTGACCTCGAGGGCTCCCCTTCCTCCCTCCCGTGCGGCAGAGTCCTCGTAACCCCAGCAAGGCTGGGCCTCGGATCCCTGGGGGGCTCGACCCCCAGTCTCGTCGTGGTCACGTAGGACAGGGGTGAGGGTGTCCCCACTCCAGGGCACTCTCTTTGTGCCAGATGTTTCCCTGACCCACTGATCATTACACAGAGTTCAGAGCACGGACAATTTATTAAACAGCAACTCATAAAAAAGTAAGTATAAAAGGGGAAGGTTAAAGGAAACAAGGCACCCCGCCCTGTAGGCACAGGGACACCACAAACAGCTGCCTCTGCACAGGAAAGGAAGTTCACAGTCTGTTCCTCACACCTCCCAGGCCTCCTGCCCAGGCCCTGGCCACGCCACAGTGATACCACAGGGTGACAATCTGTACCTGAAAGTAGCTCCCTGGAGCCCCTTATTCACCACTACGATAGAATTATGATTGGTTGGGTACAAAGGTGCCTTGTGAGGCATCATTTTAAAAGTCTTCATCTGTTGAACATTCATGTCCTGTCAGATGTACAGTAATTCCCTTGCTTAACGTTGTAGTTATGTTCCTGAAAAATGCTACTTTAAGCGAAACGACGTTAAGCGAATCCAATTTCCCCATAAGAATTAATGTAAATAGGGGGGGTTAGGTTCCAAACACACACACACACACACACACACACACACCGCTCTACGTTCCCTTCGCGGTTTCTCTGTTTTCAGCCTGTGTACATCCCTAGTTCAGAGGCAGAGTTCTTAAGATGGGTTGTTGTATCTTGAGCCATTCTCTTGTGCAGTCTCTGTTTCCTCTTCTGAGTTCCAGCTCGGATAACTGCAGCTATTCCTCCATGCCACGGGTTGGCTTCTTCACTGAACAACCATCCCTCTGCTGCTTTCTGGCATACGCACAGTCCCTTTGCTCTCTGACAATTTCTCTCTTCCTGTCGCTGCACCTGAAGGTGCTGGGCGGCCGTTTTGTATGTACTTGTGACCGGGTGTCACAGACTCACAGATTGTGCCCACTCTTGGCCCCGTGCGGTCCGTGGGGGGTGCCCCTTTCAGTGCGACAGCCCTTCTCGGGGGTCCACTCTCTCTCGGGGTCAGGCCCCACCACCTCCTGGAGCCGCACCTCTCTGAACCTTAGCACACCTGTTTCTCGCCATGGGCCCCCTCAGGGAGTCCACTCGCTCTGGACTCCCCGGGCCTCCACCCCCGAAGGGGTCGATGCAACCCTGTTCTCTAGACCGGAGTGACTCTCAGCCAGTGTAAAACAGGAGGGTTTATTGAGAGTTGAACGCAGCACAGGAAACTCTCAGGGCCTCAGGCCTGGCCTCCCTCAGCCCAGCACATCCCAGTCTCTCTGCCTCCAGGTGGGCTCTGCCTGCTCCCTCTCTCCAGCCCCGAGCCCCCCTGCTCGCCGCTGGGCATCTGAGATCCCCGGCCCCCAAGCCCCACCTCTGTCCATTGTCTTCTGTCCAGGGAAACAGGGTTGTAAACTGGGGCCTCCTCTCCTCGCTTCTGTCCTCTGGCTGGAACCGGCTGGTTAGGTCACTGGGTCCTCACTCTGCAGCCCATTGTCCTCCCACTGGCCAGAACCGGCTGCGTCTCCTCAGCTGGGCCTCCAGGTCACCAGGTCGCCAGGTCACCGGTCGCTGGGGTATCCATCTTCCCAGCCATTGGCTGGGGTCCCAAGTTCCCTCTCCGGTCCTCTGCAAAACACACTCCCTCTCCCCTCACCTCGTTAAACCAGTAACACCCAGGGAAACTGAGTCCCACCCCCTCCGCATGCAAACCATTGAAACCCCACAGAAAACAAGAAAAAAAACCCACTTCGTCACACCGGGGTGCTGGAGGGGAGCCAGCTATGGTCACTCAATTAGGGTGAACTGCAAAGAATGGTGGATATTCCAATACTTAGATTCACCAAGCCAGCATAAAACAGCTTCTTTATTACCTCACTGGTTACTCAGAAGTCCAAACAACGCAGTTCCCTTAAAGTGCCCAGCCTCAGGCCTCCATCCAGGTACCCACGTCAAATATGATGAAAATTTCTGTAAATCTTATTTCATCATAGAAAAGAAAAGGTTCTACCCATCCCAGAGGATCGGACACATCACCTCCCAGGTTAATGAATGTTTCAGATCTTACCCAAATACACGCTACAGCCAATTCTTATTAACTAAACTAACATTTATTAAAAAACAAGAGAGAGAGTCTGGTTAAAAGATCAATATACATACAGACATGAGTTCAATTCTTGAGGTTCAGATTCACAGCAGAGCTGGTGAGCTTTGTAGTTGCAAAGATTTCCTTTAGCATTCAGTTCATAGGTCATAGTCCAATAGGGTGACCAGACAGCAAGTGTGAAAAATTGGGATGGGGGTGGGTGGTAATAGGAGCCTATATAAGAAAAAGACCCAAAAATTGGGACTGTCCCTATAAAATTGGGACATCTGGTCACCCTATAGTCCAATGTCCAAATCTCATATTCAGGGCATACCAGCATGACTGGGGCCATAGACGCCGATTCTGTGGGTGCTCCGGGGCTAGAGCACCCATGTGGAAAAAAGCAGATCTGAGATGACAGAATCAGGACCCAAGGATCTTTTATACAATTTCATGTCCCCTTTAACAAGTTGGGATTTCCTGGTGGAACAAAAGGTAATTAGGATGACTTTGAAGGAGGTCCATCACCGGTACTTAGCTATACGGATTAACATAAGGTCATTTGCTTGTTCCTCCACCATTCACAGTACATTTCAAACAGAGATGAATACCGAGAGATCCCATGTTCACAATTCATTTAAATGCTAGGATCTTCTTTTGACCTCTGAATTATCAGAATACAGCACAGACAGTGTGATAAATGAAGGGTGGGGGGTAGCCCCATTTATGGACACCCAGCCAGCCAGTTAGCGGTAAAATCCCTCTTGGTGTCTGTTCTCTGCTTGCTTTACCTGTAAAGGGTTAACAAGCCCGCAGGTAAAAGAAAAGGGAGTGGGCACCTGACCAAAAGAGCCAATGGGAAGGCTAGAACTTTTAAAATTTGGGAAAGAAACTTTCCCTTTGTCTGTTGTTCTCCAGAGAAGGAGACATGGAGCAGCAATGCTGTGTACGGCTTGAACCAGGTATGAAAATGCATCAGATCATACCTAGAATTACTTATTTGAAACTCCCCAAATATGTAAGTAAATTAGGAATGTTTAGCTAGATGCGATCAGGTTTATTCTTTATTTTGGCTTGTGGATCTCCTCTGTGCTAACCCCAGATGCTTTTGTTTGCTTGTAACCTTTAAGCTGAACCCCCAAGAAAGCTAATTTGGGTGCTTAATTTTTGTGATTGTTTCTTTTAAGATCTAGCAAAAAGCCTAAGTTCCAGATGTATTTTTTTTCCTTTTTGCTTTTAATAAAATGTACTGTACCTTTTTTAAGAACAGGATTTGGATTTTTGGTGTCCTAAGAGGTTTGTGCACATGTTGTTTGATTAGCTGGTAGCCATAGCTAATTTCCTTTGTTTTCTTTCTCAGCTCTTCCCCGGGGCGGGGGTGAAAGGGCTTGAGGGTACCCCACAGGGAGGAATTCCCAAGTGTTCCTTCCTGGGTCCAAAGGGCTTTTTGCATTTGGGTGGTGGCAGCATTTACCAAGCCAAGGTCAGAGAGAAGCTGTAACCCTGGGAGTTTAATACAAGCCTGGAGTGGCCAGTATTAATTTTTAAAATCCTTGCAGGCCCCCACTTCCTGCACTCCAAGTGACAGAGTGGGGATTCAGCCTTGACAGACAGGGACTGTTGATGACATTGTCCACCCTACTTATACATATGTAAACACACAAAACCGCAAACATTATCTCCCCACATGTCTTCTGTGGGTTATTTATTTTGCAGGATGTTTAACCCTTTCTAGCCATGTGTCACACCCCCAACGTGAGACTGGTGTGGAAGGGTGAAATTAGAGCTCCTGGATACACCTTAAGGACCTTCCCGCATTGATATGAGCTGTGCTTACATTGAATTATTTGTGAGGCCAAATTATGGATGCATGCTCTGGCCCCAGCCAAAAACTTAGTCCATACTTTGTGAAACACTTTAGTGATTCTGGGGTTTGGTCTATGTGTTAACTTAACATAGCCATTACTGTTTTCCAGAGAGCACTTGCTCTGGCATTCAGCCATGAAAGCTGTGAGGTGTTGTACCTCAGTTTCCCTTTGTGCACAGCAGTTCAAGCTTTTAGTGGTTCTTCTGCTGTGGAAAGTTTTAGAAATGTGTCTATGCATTAGCGGTGGAACCGTAACATTATTAGGCTTTTTAATACAAAGTGTGTTCTTGTTGAACCAAACAGCATAATCATAAGGGTTTCTATTATGCACCACTCTTAACACGTTTAAGGGTTTTTTCAAGAGACCCTGCACATTGTACATTTTTACAGTTCACAGTCACAAAAGTGAACATTAGCATTAGCATTAACATCACATTTATTACAAGTGTACATTCACAATCCTTTTTGTTATGCCACGTCTGTGACCCAATACCATTGGGGTTTTGGCATTTTAGGGTTAACCTGTAGCTTTCATTAGCATGATAAACTTTTTCCCTTTCTCCCTGTTCCAGAGGGTCAAAATCTGAGCTCTTTTGCTTAACAGAATCCATTGGCCGGCTGGGTGCATCCTCTTTGCTAATGGCTATGGGCCAGTCTCTCTTCCCCCCACTCAGTCAGGTAATTTGCATCAACACAGACACTAGCCTGTTTAGCAGTTTTCAGATCCTCAAACTTTACCAATTCCAAGGCTGGACTCTGTCTTAAAGCGATACCGTCCGTTTTCACTACCATGTTAGATTCAAGGTTCTTTTGTCCTTCCCTTACCAACCTCTACTTCCACATGGAATCAGATGTCAAGTCCACTAAGAGACTACAAGACATCTCCAAAATAACTAGAGATGAGAGTTTGCCTGCTTTCCCCTGTATTCTCGAGAGATTAACTGCACAACTGTCCTCCTGCTCTGCAGATTCAGCTCTCCAGTCGTCCCTCTGAACCTAAGGCCTTGGCTACACTGGCAATTCACAGCGCTGCACTTGCTGCGCTCAGGGGTGTGAAAAAACACCCCCCCTGAGCGCAGCGAGTGCAGCGCTGTAAAGCGCCAGTGTAATCAGCGCCTGCAGCGCTGCACGCTCCCTCAGCGCTGCAAGCTATTCCCCTCGGAGAGGTGGAGTACTTGCAGCGCTGCGAGAGAGCTCTCGCAGCGCTGGCGGCGCGACTACACTCGCGCTTCACAGCGCTGCCGCGGCAACGCTGCCGCGGCAGCGCTGTGAATCTGCGAGTGTAGCCAAGGCCTAAGATACAGACTGTTCACTCAAAGAATCAACATGGAGACAGTCCTGTTCCAACACCATTGTCTCCCCGACAAGCTGGTTAAGCTTATAGGGCTGTTTAAACTCCCTAACAATTTTTATTCCAGCTGAAATCTCCTCAAAGCTATTCACAGTGGATATTTTCAAAGCAAATGCAGTGGATTCATTTTCATTTGAAAGACTTTGGCCCCTGGGCAGCAACACACTTTCCTCAGAAGAGAGACTGTTTACTATCAACACTGGCCCATTAAGAGTCAATGGAAACAATTTTTTTTCACAGACTTCAAAGACTTCACCAAGAAATTCCTTTCCCTCTGCAATATCCTGCACTGCAACAGGTTCTTTCTGAGCTCTATTTATGTCCAGAACCGACTTTGGCACAACGGACAAATCACCAAACTCCTTCTGAGTTTCACGTACATCCAGAATCACCCCTGGCCCATCACGAGGATTTTCACAAACCCCCTTTCAGGTAAACTGCTCGACTTCATAGTCACAAGGTTAGAAGCATTCTCTTCCTTGTGCCAAGTTTCTACACTGTCAGTGGGTAACAATGTCCAATCACCTTCATGTTTTCCTTGTGCCCTGGCTAGGATATCACCCTGATCAGACAAGGTTGTCATATCTTTACCCAACACCACACTAGCAACATGCAAAATAGAAGCACCAGAATCGCTTGGTCTCTGGGAGCTATTTATGACATTAACTGGATGCAACCTAGTTGCAATGTCATCATCCCTAGTAGACACAAATTCAGGACCACTTCCTTCCTGGGCTTTAGCTGTATCCAGAATCAGCTCTGGGTCAACTGATAAATTTTCAACCATCATAGGCTGACAGGCTTCTTCTGTCTGCTCTACAAACAGAAAAGAGCCGGAGACACATTCCCCTTTAAGAGACACACAGCTTGGGATCTCATTTCCCTTGTCCCAGCACACATGGCTGTTCACGGACAATTGCTTGGAGATTGGGGTAGCTCCCTTCATAGGCAAGTCATTACCCCCAACAGACACAGGAACATTTCCTTCACTGTCACAATTCTCCACACTGGTAACAGGTAAGGTGCAGGGATACTCACGTTCCACTGTCCTGGCCTTTCCAAACTGCTGATTAGACAAAGCCATCCCCTGCCACACAGAATCGCTGTCCCACCCAGTGTCTCTGCTTCGCAGGGGTCGCCGGTGACGGAAAGAACCATTTCACCGTGGTGCAGAGCGAGCGCTTTGCCCAGGTTTACCGAGAGCAGCAGCAGGAGCTGGCTGGGATCATCCCCTGGGACAAGGAGTGACACCCGCCCCCAGCTCAGGCAGGGTGCACAGGGCTGTACGTAGCCAGGGGATGCTGTGGCTGCTGGATGCCCCTCCATGGAGTCAGGGCTCCCCCTAGTGGTGACCTGCAGAACTCCCCCCTCCAGAGCAGCTAGTGCTACTGCCAGGGGGCGCCCTCACCTGATGTCCAGTGCCCCACGCTCATCCCTCCTTCCCATCCACTCTTTCCTGCCCTTTCCCCCCCCCCCCCAAATAAAAGCCACCTGCATCTAGGGGTCAGTTTATACCCCACGCTGCTCCTGAACTCCCTAGTCCGGATGGCAGGACACGCCGTCAGCAGCTGCCTCCTCTATTGCATCCACCTGTGAGCCAGGACTCCTGGGTTCTCTGCCTGGCTCTGGGAGGGGAGGGGAGTCTAGTGAGACCAGTCTGGCTGGGCCAGTGAGTGAAACCCTGGCACCCTCCAGGGGCTGCTACTCCAGCTGGCTCCACAGGGGCTGCTGTTCGTGAGGCTGGGGGCCATGGGTCCGATCCTGGGGTGCAGTTATTGGGTCACAGGCTGTTTGGGGGGGCAGGTTCTCTGAGGCAGGGGGGGTTTGGGGAGCAGGAGGGTTTGTGCCGGCATCTCAGCCTCCCAAGGACAGCAGCTCGTCCCCCAGGGAAATTTTATTGTCCACACGGCTGGATCCAGACTCCTAGGGGTGCAGAGAGATGGGGGAGGGGGTTGAGGGCTCTGGGTCACCGTGGGCCCAGCCCCTGGAGGGAGCAGGAGGCACAGAAGGGGGGGTCACCTCACCTAGGGCACCTCCCTCGGACGGCTGTAATAGGCCTCAGCCAGGATCAGCCCCAGGACGAGCAGGACCACGGCGCTCAGCCCCAGGCGGGCGATGTTGGCGTGGGTGAAATCTGGGTGCCCCGGGGGAGCTGCTGTGGGGGGAAGGGGAGAGTCACTCGACCGCTCGGATGGGGAGATCAACAGCTGGCGCTGCCCCAGAAGCAGAGCCCCGAACCCCCATCTAGCTGGTCTGGCCCAGCCCCCTCTGGGGTCTCTCAGGGGGCGCGGCTCTCGGGCCTCAGCTTCCCCAACAAAGCGGTTGCCCAAGTGGACAAACTTCCCCTTCTCTGAGGGCCCACCTCCTCAGTGACTCCATCCCCCTTCCTCAGTCACTCGTTCTCCCCCACCCTCACTCACTCGCTCATTTTCACCAGCCTGGGGCAGGAGGTTGGGATGCGGGAGGGGGTGAGGGCTCCGGTTGGGGGTGCGGGTCTGGGTTGGAGTCAGGGATGAGGGATTTGGGATGCAGGAGGGGGCTCAGGGCTGGGGCAGGGGGTGGGATGCAGAAGGGGGTGCGGGGTGCAGGCTCCAGGCAGTGCTAAATTCTGGCAGCTCCTGGGAAGCGGCCGGCATGTCTCTCCAGCTCCTAGGCAGAGGGGTGGCCAAGGGGCTCTGCGCGCTGCCCCTGCCTGCAGGCGCTACCCCTGCTGCTCCCATTGGCCGTGGTTCCTGGCCAATGGGAGCTGCGGAGATGGGGCTCAAGGCAGAGCCATCATGCGGAGCCCCCATGGCCACCCCTCCGCCTAGGAGCTGGAGAGACATGCCGGCTGCTTCCCAGGAGCCATGCAGAGCCGGGTAAAGAGCTGCCAGCCCTGCTGTGCCACCAACTGGACTTTTAATGGGCCAGTCAGCAATGCTGCCTGGAGCTGCCAGGGTCCCTTTGCAACCGGGTGTTCCAGTCAAAAACCGGACACGTGGCAACCCTAATCCCAGGCCCCGCCCAGGCACCCAGCTGGTCCCAACCCCAGATCCAGGCCCCCCGGATCCGGTCCCTCTCCTGGGATCCCCCAGTAGCTTCCAGCAGCAACCTACAGGGCAGGAGGTGTCGGAGGAGCTGGGGGTCTGGTGGGGAGGGATGGCCAGGGGCTGCCCCTCCCCCTGGTGTCTGGGCTCATGCACCAAGAGTCACTGCCCCCATCCCGCCCGACCAGCCCCAACCCCCGGGGGCGGCTCCTTGGGCAGCATGAGCCTTCCAGGGCTGGTTCAATGGTGATTCCACCCCAGCCCATGTACCTGGCTCCGTGCTGCCCGGGCGGGTGGGAGCTGGCACCGCTCCAGGCTGGGTCGGGTCGGTTCCCCCTCTGGGAATAGAACCAGCGTCTGTCGGGGCAGGTGGAGGGGCTGAAACAGCGACTCAGCGATCACACACCCCTGCCCAACTCAGCATCGATCGTCATTGCTATTCCTGGGGAGTGGCAGGGGAGGTTGTGTGTGTGGCTGGGGCCAGAGCCGGCTCGGCAGCCCCTTGGCCCAGACTCCTCTGTACGTCCCCAGAGCAGGGACAGCCATCTGGGGGCAGGATCCCCCCTCAGCCCCAAATATCCAGCAGCTGCGGCTTCCCCCAGCTGGGGAACCCCCCAGTGACTCTGTCACCGTTCCCGGCTGAGTGTCCCCTCTGCTGGATTCCAGGACTCGCTGAGACCCCCTGGGGCCTGGCTGGGTGTGGGGCTGGGAGCCGAGGTGCCGGGCTGGGCCCCTCACCTGCTACAATGATCTGCACAGGGTCGCTGGGCTCCAGGTAGGCAACTTCTCCTGTTCTGTTGCTATAGCGACAGGTGTAGCTGCCCCCATGTTCCCGTCTGGCGCTGGTGATGGGAAATTCAGCCTCAGAGCCAGCAGGGTCTGTGTAATTCGGATAGTTCTCATCTTCATCCTTGTAGAGGAGGATCCTCATGTCCAGGAGCTGATGCCAACACCGGATGGTGACGTTTCCCCCCATGGGGATCACCCCACCGGGGCTGACGGAGATGGAGGGTTTGGGGTCGGACCCCTCTGGATTCACAAACAAACAGGCAGTAAGTGGGGGTGACACAAACCATGTCCATCTGATTCA
Organism: Emys orbicularis; assembly: GCF_028017835.1. Classification (NCBI taxonomy): domain Eukaryota; kingdom Metazoa; phylum Chordata; order Testudines; family Emydidae; genus Emys; species Emys orbicularis. The sequence continues at coordinate 19,699,279 of NC_088703.1, forward strand.
ATCCTCTGCCCATCTGTCGCTCCAGCGTTTCACCCCCCGCCTGTCCCTGGAGTGCAGGCCCGGCCCCGCGGCTCACAGCCGGGGTGAGACACAGGAGGTGAGAAGGAGATTTCCAGTCTTGGATTCCTTCTGTTCTCCAGGGTCAATTCAGCCCTGCCCCCATTGTAGTCGGGGTGACTCCGGATTGACCCTGGGGGAGCTGAGATCAGAACCCAGCCCTGCCCCCACTGCACTCAGGGGGCAAATTGGGATCTACCCAGTGGGGTTCCTGGTCCAAATTCAGGTCCTTTGAGCAAGCGGCGCCCAGGACAAGCCCTCCCCCCAAAAAAACATGTGTTTACAAAATCCCCCGGTTGTTCTAACAGTTTCCTGCCCACCTCTGGGGCTCAAACTCTGGCTCTGCTGCGGCCCAAACCGCTCTCAGCCGCTGGGGATTTAGCTCCGCTCTGCCTGGTGCCGGCGGCCCCTCTGGGGACGGGATATTCCCAAAGCTGCTCAGGGGAAGTTCCGAACGCCAGGTCGGGCTGAGCCGGACCCACGAGCAAAGCACTGACACGCGCGTGTGCAGCAAGCCGAGGGTGAGACACAACGGTGCCTTGCTCCAGTCCCTCTGCGTGTCCACGTCTTACAGCCCTGCTCTGCCTGACCCGTTCCCCGGGCTCCTGCCAGCTCCCCGGGCACAGTTCGGGGGCGCTGAGCACTAGCGGGTGCCCTGAGTCTGTATTTCTGGGGGGCAGAGCTTTGAGTCAGGTGAATTCACTCTGTGTGGTGCCCATCCCTGTAATGAGTGGGGCAAGGTCTCAGACCCCACCTCTGGGTGTGGGAGGGAGCAGAGCTCTGACAGGATCATCCCTTTGGGGGATCTGTGTAAGGGGACTGTTATCCCCTTACTAACATTCAGTGGGGGTATTTTGGTTGCTAGCTCCCAGTACCAAAAGGGGGAGAGTCGATGAGAAATCAGGACCCTGAGACTGACAGTCCCCAGGGGCAATGGGGAGAGGCCAACGCTCCAGGTCAGCCTGATTGACAGGCCGGGCAGGCTAATCAGGGAGTCAGGAGGCCAGGGGGGTCCCGTCCCGTGTGAGCTGGAATTGCCTGGGGCAGACAGAGTGGGACCGAGCTAAGGAGAGAGCAGGGGCCCGAGCTGAGCTGCTGGGAGCAGAGCTGCAGCCCCAAAGGCAGAGCACAGCCCAGAGAGAGCCGACCTGCCCTGGGAGGAGAGCTGCAGCAACCAGAGCCAGAGGGTCAGACAAGCAGCCCAGCGAGCTGGAGGCAGAGCAGCAGCAGCAGCCGTGCTGAGGCCGAGTGGAGCTGGAGCTGGGGCTGGGGCTGGAGCTGGAGCAGTCCGGAGCCGGGTGCGGTGAGCAGCTGGGGAGAGCGAGGGGGACCCTGGGCAGTGGGCCCAGCACAGGGAGACACCCCCAGCCAAGAGGCTCTGCAGGCCAGACTTGGAGGGGGATCATAACCCTGACAGGGCAGGGGCGACGCTGGGAAGAAGGGTCCTGACACCCAGAGCCTGAGAGCGTGTGGCCACCGCCAGAGCAAGTGTCCGACCCGCAGCGTCTCTGCAGCACAGCCAGGGCCTGAGAAGGAGGCCTGGGACCTACAAGGAACAGACTGTGAACTGCCCTGATGTCCAGAGACACTGCTTGTGATGTTCCCTGCAATAGAACGGAGTGATGTGTTTCCTTCAGCCTTTCCCATTTTTCCTTATTCCTTTTTAAACTGATTGTTAATTAAATAAACTGTATTGCTTTAAATCGTATGTCATGATCAGTGGGTCAGGGAAGCATCCAGTGCAGAGAGAGTACCCCAGAGTGGGGACACCCTAGCCCTGTCCCAGGCGACCACAGCAAGGCTGTGGGTCAAGCCCCCCAGGAATCCTGGGCCCAGCCTTGTTGGGGTTACGAGGACTCTGCCAGACAGGAGAGTGGAAGGGGAGTCCTCAAGGGAGGGAGGCCTCTGGGTAAAGGAAGTGGGAGCGAGGACTCAGATCCTTCCACTAGCCCCATTTCACCGGGGTAGTGCAGAAGCCAGGAAAGTTCCCCACAATAGCAGGACCATTCCCCCACTTACATCTGCACCCCTCATCCCCCACCCACATCCCTCATCTTTAATGCAGAAATTCGACCAGCTGTCCCATTCCCCACAGATACTCGCCTCCTGACACCCTGCTCTGCCCGGCCAGCCAGCAGCCTGCAAAGGAGATGGGTCATTAGAGACCAGATCCCAGAGCAACTGGATCCTACGCCATGGTCTCAGATCCCCCCCCCCATGGGCACACGCCCTGGTCTCAGATCCCCCCCCACCCCATGGACACACGCCCTGGTTGTCTCTGATACTCACCAAGGAGGAGGATGGTGAGAGCAGATGCCATGACGGGGCAGTGGGGGCCCCTTAGTGCTGCCACCAACGCTACACCGCGCCTGAGCGGAGTAAGGAAATGCACTGGGGGGCTGCAGCCCCAGGAAGCCCGTGATGCGGTCGTCTCCATCAGGTGGTTTCTCTGCAATCTCCAGGCCAAATCCACCATGGTCAGAGCAAAGCCAGCTCACTGCAACGCTCAGCAAACCACATCCCCTCCTGCAGCTGCCTGGTCCCCCCCACCCATCACCTCCCAGCCCCACATGGGAGCTACCCAGTCTGGGGACCAGCTGGGAACGGGGCAATCTCAGGAGCCGTCAAGAGGTGCCCAGTCTGCCCTGACCTTTTCCAACAGGCCCGTCTAGCCTCCCTGGAGCAGCAGCTCAGAGCAGAGGAGGTCACAAAACACACACACACACACACAGTGCCCCACACGGAGCGACCCTCTCCCATGGACCAGGGCAGAAATTCCTTCTTGACCTGGCTGGACCCAGTGCCCTCCCTGGAGCATGAGGGTGGAGGGGCCTGGCCAACCTCTTTCCCAGGTAGTGTCACTGCAGATGCTGTTCTTAGCCCAGTGGTGTGGGACAGAGACAGGACCAGGGAGGGGGTTGGAGGGGTTGTGGTTTCCAGCCCCTGTGATGGGGGAGGGAGGGATACATTTACATCCTTAGTCGTTAAAGGAACAGCTGATAAAGCCACGAAAGGGGAAGCCTGCCCAGAGCTGTCACTCGCTTGCTGTCTCTGCTACTGCCAGTGAAACTCTGTGTAAACTTGAAGCCCCGGCACCAGGGCCGGATTTAGGGGCAGGCGACCACCTGGGGTGCTGGGCTTGGGGGTGGGTGAGGCTCGGGGGGCTGGTTTTGTTGTTACCGACAAAAGGGAAAATCGAATGTTTAAAGTAAAATGTTTCCGAAGAAAAATGCCAGTGGGAATTTTTTCTCTCTCTCATTGACCCTGCTGAAGCGTCTATCGAAGAAAGGTTCGGCCCAATGAAGCACCATGAAAAGACCTGGGGGGTTCGTACGACTTTAGTAAGCTGCCGGTGGACAGGAAAACACGGCTGAGCTATTGTATGGACCTTCACCAGGCGCTGACGCATGGGGACTGTTTGGACGTCAATGACAAAGACCTCTCTGTCGAATTGGACAACATCTGTCACATTTTGCCACACGGGACGCGCTCTCCACTCCAAGGTCTCCAACACACGCATGTGGCAGAGCTGCAGGACACTTCTCCTAATGTGTGGACAGCTTTGAGGATCCTGCTCACGCTGCTGGTCACAGTCGTGTGTGGTGAGCGGAGCTTTTCGAAGCTCAGGCTCATTAAAACATATCTGTGATCGCCAATGGCCAATGAGAGACGGACGTCGCTGGCTATTTTATCATTTGAAAATGCCAATGGCCGGTCTTTGGCTCCCTCTCAGATGCTGCACTTCAGTTCGCACGGGCAAAGGTGAGAAAAGCGACTTTTCGAACTAAAGGACCAGGGGTAACATTCTCAGGCTGTCACCTGCTGTAACACGATTTAATACTGGTTGGGGCACAGGTCAAGTCCTTGACATTAGTACATTTCAGTTATGCTTAAAATGAAAATGTTTCTATAAGCTTAGAAGAAATGAATTTTTTTTATATTTTTCTTATCTTTGGCATGAATAAATACAGATGTACAGATCCTAGTGTGCAAATTTACCGTCTTCTACCACACGGCTAAATCATGAATGCAAATCATGCATGAAAGTCATGAAATGGGCTACAAATGCAATACAAAATAAAGTATTCAAAAGTTTAACAAATGGAGGGCATCCCCTGGGTTGCCATTACTTCCTGGCTAGCACCTACCTACTAATGTATCCCAGCTCTGGGAGGGGAGTGGGGTTCAGTAGTTAGAGCAGGGGAGGTGCTGGGAGCCAGGACTCTTGGGCTCTATCCTGGCTCTTGGAGGGGAGCGGGCCTTCCCTCCCTGTGCCCATTCCCAAGCGATCCCATCTCACCCAGATGTTACACACGAAGACAGGGGGGCTCTGGGGTGCCCAGGGAGGAGGGCTGGTTTGTGGTTCTGTGTTTATTACAAATCTGGAGAGTAACAGGATGCAAAATATAGTAGAACCTCAGAGTTACAAACACCTTGGGAATGGAAGTTATTCATAACTGAAATGTTCCTAACTCTAAATAAAATGTTCTGCTTCTTTCAAAAGTTTACAACTGACCATTGATTTCACACAGCTTTGAAACTTGACTAAGCAGAAGAAAAATGCTGCTTTTAACCACCTTCATTTAAATGAAACAAGCACAGAAACAGTTTCCTTCCCTTGTCAAAGCTGTTTTTAAACCTTCCCTTTGTTTTCTTAGTACTTTGTTTAACCCAGAACGGTTCTGTATTGGCTTTCTTGGGGGAGGGGTGTTTCTTCTGGTGCCTGATTGCGCACTTCCAGTCCCAAATGAGGGGTGTGGTTGACCAGTTAGTTCATAACTCTGGTGTTCGTAACTCTGAGGCCATGTCTACACCACCACTTTCATTGGGATATCTTACGTTGCTCAGGGGTGTGAAAGAAACACCCGCCCGAGCGACATACATTACACCGACAGAAGCGCTGGTGTGCACAGCGCTACGTGGGCAGGAGAAGCTCTCCCGCCGACAGAACAACCGCCGCTCTTGGGGGTGGTTTTATGAGGCCGCAGGGAGCTCTCTCCTGTCGGCACAGAGCGGCTACCCGGGAGTGTTACAGCAGCGCGGCCACGATCAGTTAAATGGGAGAAAATGGGGATTAATACGAGAACCCTGAAAGGTGGAGAAGGATCGGGGTGAAGGGGATACGACAAAGGGTCACACTGAAAGGGGAACTGTCAGGCTGGAGGGAGGTCACTGGTGGAGCTCTTCAGGGATCAGTCTTGGGACCTGTGTTCCCTCTAATTTTTCCCACATGTGTGCGGAATTAATTTTGTTACGTGTGACATGTCCCCTCCATATTGGTGCACACAACAATGTGGCGGGGGTGGGGCCAAGGATTTGGAGTGTGGGAGGGGGCTCAGGGCTGGGGCAGAGGTTGGGGTGCAGTGGGTAACGACTCCGGCTGGGGGCGTGGAGTCTGGGATGGGGCCGGGGATGAGGGGCTCAGGGCTGGGGCAGAGGGTTCAGTCTAGGGGGTGAGAGCTCTGGCTGGGGGTGTGGGCTCTGAGGTGGGGCTGGGGATGAGGGGTTTGGGGTGCAGGAGGGTGCTCAAGGGCTACAGTGGGGAGAGAGAGGACTCCCCACAGCTCTGTCTCCTGGCACCTGGGCTGGGGAGAGAGACGCCTGTCCCTGCTGCGGCAGCTATGGGGCTGGGGCCGCGGGATAGGTGCCCCTCCCCCGGCCACAGCAAGTCTGGGCCAAGGCTGGGTTCAGGCTGGGGGAGGGGACCCCAGCAATGGCAGGTCCCGGCCAGGCGGGTCTCCTGTGCGCCTGCGTGGTGCTAAATAGGCTGCTGTCCAGCCACGCGGCTGCGCAGCTTACAGGGAACTTAGCTTGGGACCAAGCTTATTTCACATTTTTATTACTGACCTCGGCACAAAAAGTGGGCGTGTGCTAATAAAATCTGCGGCTGACACAAAGTTGGGAGGTGTTGCCAATACGGAGGAGGACGGGAACATCATACACGAAGATCTGGACGACCTTGAAAACTGGAGTAATAGAAATGGGATGAAATTTAATAGTTCAAAGTGCAAGATCATCCATTTAGGGACTAACAACAAGAATTTTTGCTATAAGCTGGGGACGTATCAATTGGGAGCGACAGAGGAGGTGAAAGACCTGGGTGTATTGGTTGATCACAGGATGACTATGAGACACCAGTGTGATGCGGCCGTGAAAAAGGCTAATGCAGTCCTAGGATGTATCAGGCAAGGTAGTTCCCATAGAGACAGGAAAGCGTTCGTACCGTTATACAAGGCACTGGTGAGACCTCATCTGGAATAGTGTGTGCAATTCTGGTCTCCCATGTTTAATAAAGATCAATTCAAACTGGAAGAGGTGCAGAGAAGGGCTACTAGGATGATCTGAGGAATGGAAAACCCACCTTACGAGAGGAGACTCACAGAGATTGGCTTGATTAGCCGAACCCAAAGAAGGCTGAGGGGAGATACGACTGCTCTGCTCTCTATAAATACATCAGAGGGCTAAATACCAGGGAGGGAGAGGAGTTATTTCCATTAAGCGCCAATGTGGACACAAGAACAAATGGATATAAACTGGCCATCAGCAAGTTTAGGCTTGAAATTTGATGAAGGTTTCTAAGGCCTCATCTACATTACACACTTTTGTCAGCAAAAGGCACCTTTTGTCGACAAAACAGGGGAGGTGTACGCACTACAGTGCCACTTTTGCCGACAAAATTCCCCTGTTTAGCCGACAAAATAAAACCCTTTTGACGAGAGGCGTAGAGCTTTTTGCAGCAAAGTTTTAGTGACAGTGTCAGTGACCACACCGTGCTTGGTTGTGTCACTGTAAGTGGCCTCCAGGAGGTGGCCCATAATGCCCATCCTGACCGCTCTGGTCAGCAGTTCGAACTCCGCTGCCCGGCAGCCAGGTAAACAACCATCCATCCCTCCCACTTTAAAGGCCCGGGAATTTTTGAAATTCCACTTCCTGTTTGCTCAGCGGAGAGCTCACATCGCATCTTCCCAGCTGACCATGGCAGCTCCATGTGGCAAAAGCCCCCTGCTTGGAGCAATGCGGAGCTGTTAGGTCTGCTGAGTGCATGGGGAGAGGAGGCCATCCGGTCCCAGCTCCGCTCCAGCTGAAGGAACTTCGACACCTACAGGATGATTTCTCATGGGTTGTGTGATAAGGGCCATGCTTGGGACACGGTGCGCGCAGAGCAAAGATAAAGGAGCTGAGGCAGGAATATCGGAAGGCGAGGGAGGCAAACTGTCACTCCGGTGCTGTGCTGAAGACCTGCCGCTTCTATAAGGAGCTGGACACCATCCTTGGTGGTGACCCCACTCCACTGCCAAGAGACCCGTGGATACTTCGGCCGGGTGGGAGGCAGTGGACAGTGGACCTAACCCCAAGGACAAAGTCGTGGACTAGGAGGCGGAGTTGGAGGAGGATGTGGGGCCTACAGCAGGGTCATCTGGTGACATGGCCAGTCAGGAACTCTTCTCCACTCCAGAGGGGTCTAGCCAATCCCAGCAGCACAGCTCTGGTGAGCAAGATGCAGGAGAGGAGACCCCTAGTGTCACAGGCCCAAGGACTCCCTCCCTCGGGGGGTCCCATGGGGAGGCAAATCAGCATTGTATGTTGCTAACGCTGTTGCAAGCATTGCAAGGCATTTTGGGAAGGGTTAAAGGTGTGAGTGTGGAGTGGAAGATTCCTTTGCAGATTGTGAAAGGCTGAAGGGGGAGGAAGGGAGACGAGAACAGGTTAACTCCACGCTCCAGCTAGGCCCAAAAATAAGACGCTCAAGGCCGCAGCACACATCTGACTCTCGGCTGCCTGCCAAGAAAGACGGGGGCCTATTCCACCCCGACCAACTGTGAGAAAAGAGAAGTGAGATGAACCAGACTGCAGGGGAGTGCAAAAAAACAAACAAACAAGCAAAACGGTGAAGGCCAATGGGGGGGAAACAAAGTCTCTGGAGCCGGTGTGTTTTGGGAAAGCCGAGGAGGCCACAGTGAGCCGGTTTGGACTGGTACAAAGAGCACCAGGAGCAGAGGTCCCTGAACGAAACACCCCCAAAAGAACCCAGGACTTAAAAAAAAAACCAAGAGCCAAAGCAAATCAGAGATTGACAGCGGACCCTGGACAACCCGTCCACGGGACAAGAACTGCCATCCAACCCTCCCCCTCTTCTTCTTACGTTACAGCCAGACTTGGCCAGCCTTGGGTCATGCGTGTGTGAGTATGAAAGTGGGTTAGGCCTTTGGCACTAACGCTTTCTTACTTCCTTTGAGTGACGTGGGAGCAGTCCCAACACTCACTGCTGTTATTTTATTATTTTATAAATAAAGCTTTAAAATTTAGACACTTGGTGTGCTCTTCATCTCCTCCCCTAAAAATCCTGCGGCCTCAGCTTGATCACCTGACGCCACAGGCAGACTGGTAACATTAAATTAAAAATTAAATTAAATTAAATAAATCTGTCACGCTGGTAAGTGACCTTTTTGAGTTGATGCTGCTCTGTTATATGACATACAGGTGTCCTTTGCTCTGTATATGGTAGAAGTGGGTGAAGGGATAGAAATGTACAAGACTAGCTGTGTTTGCATGTGCTCCACATTCCCCTGTGCAGCTAAGCAGTGCGGTGGAACAGGGTGTTAATGCACACTGAGATTTCACTGGACTCCTCCAGAGAGATCTCTAGGAAACTTCCCTGGAGGTACTTGCCAATCCTCTGCCGAAGGTTCCTGGGCAGAGCAGCTTTGTTCCTTCCCCCATTGTAGGAAACTTTCCCGCACTGCTCATCAATCACTTGTGCAGGGACCAAAGCAGCACACAGCTGAGCAGCATAAGGACCGGGTCTGAAACCGCATGCATGCAAGCATCCTTGCTTCCCCTCAGGAGTGAGATATTGGCTTAAGTGACCCCTGCCTGTGGAAAATGGTGGCAGAATTTACAATCTTGTCCCTACTCACCTCCAGTGTTCCCCTTGAAACATCACCAACACTCTTTGCCCCAGTTTGAACACCCACCACCCACCCAGGCTGAACTCATGTTTTTTAGGGTGTTCCCCGAGATATGTGCTTTGCTCAGGGTCTGTGAGAAAGCGATTGGTATGTGACAAGAGGTGCATTTTACTGTAATGATTCAGTGCTGTGCGTAAACTAACAATCATGCTTCTGTGTATTGCTTCTTGTGCTTCTACAGATGTGGCCTACAGGGGAAACCCCTACACACCGGTGGACCGCCTCCACCAGATAAGAAAATCAACAAGGTGAACCAAGGAGGACATGTTCTGGGAAGTGCTTCAGTCCTCAGAGGCAGAAAAAAGAGAACACAGGGAGTGGAGAGAAATGGAAAGGCGGGACAGAAAGGAGAGTGAGGAGAGCATTCAAAAGGCCCATGGGCGGACGATAAAAGTCATGGAGGAGCAAACAGAAATGCTGAAGTCTCTCATCACGCTTCAGTCAGAACAGATGTGTGCTTGCCCCCCTCTGCAGCCGATGCTGAACTGTTTTCCATGCCCAAATTCCTTCCACAACTTCCTTCAAACTTTCCGGAACATCTCGGTATCCCGTTCACTCCATCCCTTTGGACAGCTTCTAAAATGATAGCTGGATTTACACACAGCTATGACAGCCTCCACTGCCCTGCACTACTACCTCTCTTCCCACCAAGGCTTTTGTGTGTGTTAATTGGTGTTTAATAAAAACAAACTCTCTGAAAGAGAACCAATCTTTATTTGTGTCCTACACCTAGTGATTACTGCTGGTACATGCAGTTTAATCATTTGCTTACACTGGGGGGAGGGATAGCTCAGTGGGTTGAGCATTGGCCTGCTAAACCCAGGGTTGTGAGTTCAATAATTGAGGGGGCCATTTAGGGATCTGGGGCAAAAATCTGTCTGGGGTTTGGTCCTGCTTTGAGCATAGGGTTGGACTAGATGACCTCCTGAGGTCCCTTCTAACCCTATGATTCTACTGGTGCTCATTATCAAAATGTTGCCTCAAAGCCTCCCTGACTTGAATTGCCCCCCGTTGTGCCCCCCAATAGCCCTGGTATCAGGCTGCTCGAAATCAGCAGCCAGGTGATCTACCTCAGCACTCCACCCTGGGCAAACTTTTCACCATTAGCCTCACAAAGATTATGCAGCAGGCAGCTATGACCATGGGAATGTTTTCCTCACTTAGGTCTAACCTGCCATAAAGGCATCGCTAGCGCACTTTTAATCTGCCAAAGGCACATTCCACGATCATTCTGCACCTGCTCAGCCTATTCTTGAAGTGCTCCTTGCTGCTGTCCAGGTTTCCCATGTAAGGCTTCATGAGCAGATGGGAGTAGCGGGTATGCTGGGTCACCCAGGATCACTATGGGCATTTCAACAGCCCCCTCTGGAATCTTCCAGCCTGGAAAGAAAGTCCCTGCTTGCAGTTTTCTGTACAGGCCGGTGTTCCTGAAGATGTGTGTGTCATGCAGCTTCCTGGACCATCCTGCATTGATGTCAGTGATCAACAAGTGCCTGCAATACTATGAAGAAGTGCCCCTTTCTATTGATGTGCTCTGTCGCAAGATGGTTTGGGGCTAAAATTGGAACCTGCGTTCCATCTATCACCCCGCTGCAGTTAGAGAATCCCATTGTCACAAAGCCCATCCATTATTTCACGCAAATTGCCAAGAGTCACAGTCCTTTTGTAAGCGAGATGCATTTAATGGCTCTGCGCACTTGTGTTAACGAGGCACCCGCGGTCGACTTCCCCATGTGGAAGAAAACAATGTCCTCACTCTGAGTTTGAAGCAACAAGCCAGAGGCAGCTTTATTTTGAGCAATTGCAATATTCACAGAAGAGTACACATGGGCAGGTCTCCGTTAGATAAACAATTAGGGCAAGCTTTTATATCTTTTGTTACATACAGAAATGATCAACAGCTGCATTTTGTTTATACATATTCCTTCCTGATATCTTACTTTTATCAGCAATTTTCTGCTACAGTCTGCATTCTATTCTTATCTAACACAAGGTCAAAATAACCTCTCACAGTTTTTCCCACTTGCCCAGGCCCTGCATTAAAGTCTTGCATTATTAAATAGAAGAGTTAGCCTGACTCTTGCTCTTCTTGGAAGACATAGATGTCTGTGCTTTTCCCAACTTCCACACCCACTTCCAACTGATTCTGACTGACCAGTGTGACGTTGTGCAGTCTACATGGTTTTATAAAAACATGATAATAAGTGAATATAATGTAACTGGGATAGTTTTATAAAAAATTTGATAATAAGTGACTATAATGCAAATGGGATATGCTTTGTGCAAAAGGTCTCTTGTAAGGTATCATTACAAAGCTCATAATCTACTGAGTGTGATCATCCTATTTGTAGAAATGTACCACTCTTGTATCTTAAAACTAGAAATATAAAATGTAACTCTGAGGGCCTATTGTAATTATGTAAAGTGTGGGCCATTAATGATGGTTTGGAATCTTGATGACTCCCATTGTCTGCAGATGGCTGTTTACCTGTGAGTCTCCCTGTATATGTGTGTGCTGGCAAGTGAGTAATGAAGTCTTGCAGTGACATGCGATCATGTCACCTGAACTGGAATCCATCTTTAACCTGGTGCTTTTCCAGTGAGGGGAGGGGGTGGAAACTCAGAGGGACAAAGGGTTCCCGCCTTATGCAAAAGATATATAAAGGGGTGGAAGAGAACAGAGAGGGAGAGGAGCCATCATGGAGAATCCCCTAGCTAACACCTAAGCTGGAACAAGAGCTGTACCAGGGGAAAGAATTGTGCCCAGGCCTGGAAGGTGTCCAGTCTGAGAAAAACTTACTGAAGCATCTCTGAGGGTGAGATTATCTGTATTTAGTTTGATTAGGCATAGATTTGCGCATTTTATTTTATTTTGCTTGTGACTTACTTTGTTCTGTCTGTTACTACTTGGAACTACTTAAATCCTACTGTCTGTATTTAATAAAATCACTTTTTATTTAGTAACTTACTCAGAGTATGTATTAATACCTGGGGGAGCAAACAACTGTGCATATCTCTCTATCAGTGTTATAGAGGGCGAACAATTTATGAGTTTACTCTGCATAAGCTTTATGCAGGGTAAAACGGATTTATCTGGGTTTAGACCCCATTGGGAGTTGGGCATCTGAGTGCTAAAGACAAGCACACTCCTGTGAGCTGTTTTTGGGTAAACTTGCAGCTTTGGGACAAGTGATTCAGACCTTTGGTCTTTGTTAGAGCAGACTGGAGTGTCTGGCTCAGCAAGACAGGGTGCTGGAGTCCTGAGCTGGCAGGGAAAACAGAAGCAGGGGTAGTCTTTGCACATTGGATGGCAGCTCCCAAGGGGGTTTCTGTGATCCAACCCGTCACAACCAGTAGCAGTCTCGAGTTGCCAGCATCCTCAAAGCGGGGTTACGTCTTCGTCTGCAGCCTGGGGTGTGGGGCACTGGCAGGTTTAAACTAGTGTCAATGGTGGATTCTCTGTAACTTGAAGTCTTTAACGATTTGAGGCCGTCAGTGACTCAGCCAGAGGCTAGGGGTCTGCTACTAGAGTGGGTGGGTGAGGCTCTGTGGCCTGAGAAGTGCAGAAGCTCAGACCAGATGATCACAATGGACCCCTCTGGCCTTAAAGTCTGTGAGTCTGTTGCCCCCTCGGGGCTGGTGCCCCATGGCTGCGGGGGGCTCTCACTGTGGGGCCACTTGGCTCACATTGATCGTAGCATACACGCTGGGCTGCACGAGCTCGGGGGCAGGGGCCGGGCTCCCCCGCTTGGTGGGCAGCACCTGGTGGTTCAGCTCGGCGTAGGTGAGTCCGTCGGCACCGGGGTTGGGCTCCTGGGGCTGAGAGGGGAGAGAGTCACTGGGGTGTGTGTGTGTCTGTCTGTCTGTCTGTGTCTGTGTGTGTGCACCAACCCCCCCCCCCACGCACACACACATTCACACAAAGTAGGGCTTGTCCCCTCCAGCAGGGGGTGACAGGGACACACACACGCACACACACACACATACACTTGCAATCCCATCTGGAGATCCCATAAGCCCCTCCCAGCAACCCGATCCCCACCCCAAAATACTGAGTGTGTCAGATAAGGTGAGTGGGGCCAATGTGGGTCAGGGTTGGGGGTCAGGCCCCATGGGGGAACAGGGGACACTTACCAGGGTCTGCGTCTCTTTCCCTTCGTCAACGGAGGAGTCTGCAGAACAGAGACACCCGCTGAGCTGCACCCCCGGCCGGCCCAGAGCAGAACCCCACATCCCGCTCTGACCCCCGCATCCAGCCAGGGGGCTCAGAGCCCGGCACAGCCACCCCTCCCCACCCACAGCATGGGCCATGGTCATTAGCCCCATGTTTCAGAGAGGAAAATTGAGGCACAGAGACAGCAGCAGAGTCTAAGGGGTTATGGAGGGTCAGGGGGACTGGGAGTCAGGATGCCTGGGTTGTCACCCTGGCTCTGGGAGGGGAGTGGGGTCTAGTGGTTAGAGCAGGGGGCTGGGAGACAGGAGTGGATGGGGATTCTCCCTAGGTCATTGGATGGGAAGGTCCAGTGGTGAAGTGAAGGGGGGGAAATACAAAGCCCCAGGCCTGGTGGGGGGGAGAATGGGGGGCCCACAGAGGGAGACACTGAACTAGAGGGGGAGGGGAGGGTGACCTCCAGGAAGCTGGTGGAGAGGGAGGCAAGAAGCTCAGCTACCTCTGGGACCAGGGCCGGCTCCAGGCACCAGGCAACCAAGCACATGTTTGGGGCGGCACCTGGTAAAGGGCGGCCAATCTTGGGGTGGCGGGGGGCAGTGCGGCGCGGCGCTCGGCGGGGGGGGGTTCCGGTGGCGCGGTGCTCCGCGGGGAGGGGTTTGGCGGCGCGGCGCTCGGTGGGGGGTGTTTGGCGGCACGGTGCTCCACGGGGAGGGGTGTTTGGTGGCACGGCGCTCAGCGGGGGGTGTTTGGCAGTGCTCGCGCGGGGGGCTTCAGCAGTGCAGCGCTCCGCGAGGGGCGGAGGTGTTCGGCGGCGCGGCGCTCCGCGGGGGTTTCGGCGGCGCGGCGCTCCACGGGGGGCGGGGGGTGTTCGGCAGTGCGGCGGGGGGGCGGAGGCTGTTCGGCGGCACGGCGCTCCGCGGGGGGCGGGGGGTGTTCGGCAGTGCGGCAGGGGGGCGGGGGCTGTTCGGCGGTGCGGCGCTCGGCGGGGGTTTCGGCGGCGCGGTGCTCCGCGGGGGGCGGGGGTGTTTGGCAGCGCAGCGCTCGGCGGGGGGCGAGGGGTGTTCGGCAGCGCGGCGCTCGGTGGGGGTTTTGGCGGCGCGGCGCTCCACGGGGGGCGGGGGGTGTTCGGCAGTGCGGCAGGGGGGCGGGGGCTGTTCGGCGGTGCGGCTCTCGGTGGGGGTTTCGGCGGCGCGGTGCTCCGCGGGGGGCGGGGGTGTTCGGCAGCGCGGCGGGGGGCGGGGGGTGTTCAGCAGCGCTCCGCTCGGCGGGGGATGTTCGGCGGCGCGGCGCTCGGCGGGGGTTTCGGCGGCGCGGTGCTCCGCGGGGGGCGGGGGTGTTCGGCAGCGCGGCGGGGGGCGGGGGGTGTTCAGCAGCGCTCCGCTCGGCGGGGGATGTTCGGCGGCGCTCCGCGTGGGGGGGTTCAGCAGCGCGGCGGGGGCAGCGGTTGTTCGGCGGCGCGGCGCTCAGCGGGGGGGGTTCGGCGGCGCAGCACTCGGTGGGGGGGTGTTACGGCGGCGCGGCGCTTTTTTTTTGCTGCTTGGGGCAGCAAAAAACTTAGAGCCGGCCCTGTCTGGGACCTTCTCCTTGGTCCCACCCAGCAGCAGTTGTAAATCAGGCCCTGCCCCATATGGATGGAGCCCCCACAAGCCCCTCCCCAGGGTCCTGCCCCACCCTGGTACCCCCTTGGGTGTGCTACTCACAGACAGGATCTTGCTGAGCCGGGGCCTTCAACACCCCCAAGGGGCTGGTGCTAAAAGAGAGAAAATCCACTTGTAAATGTCATATCCCCCCACCCGCAGGGAGATTCCTCAACACACCCAGAGAGCCCCCCCCATCCTGCCTCACACTGAACACCCCCTAACACTCCCCCGCCACAACCATTAGACCACACTCCCCTGCCAGAGCTGGGGACAGAACCCAGGCAGCGGCGACATGTGGAGGGGGGGAAGCAGGGTCACATGACCCCCCCCCAGACAGCTCAGTCACATGGTGCAGCCGGGCCCCCTCCCTGCAGAGCAGCTGAGCTGGGGAGTGGCGCTGGACAGGGAGAGGCAGAGGCAGGAGAAGAGGAACGGCTGGGAGCTGCGGGGGGGGGTCACTGCTTTCCAGGCGGGGGAGGGGGGCGTGGTGTTACTCCAACTGTTCTGGGGCTGTGCCCCTCCACTGTCAGCAGGCCCAGGTCATCTCTGAGGAGTCCTGGCCCCCAACCCCCACTCTCCCCCCATAGCCAGGGACAGAACCCAGGAGTCCTGTGACCCCGGCAGGTCGAGCGGGAGGAGGGAGGAGCCGGGTTCCTACCTGTTCGATCTCGGTGCGGCTCCTTTTCCTGCAGAGGGACACAAACCAGAATCCCCCATGAGCCGATCGGGATCCCCCGGTCCCAGCGCCCGGCCACTCACCCCCACAGGGCAGCAGGGATGGGGGGCCTGGGGAAGTCCTCTCTGCTGGTGGTGCTGAGTCTGGATCCCTGCTGGGGTGGGACAGACCAGCAGGGGGCAGACACCATAGCATGCACCAGAGGGAGGGGCAGATTAATTGAGGGCTTTTCCTGTCCCCAGTCCTCCCTCGTTAGTGACTCGTTATAACGAACCTGATCCATAGGTCGGCTCCCCTGGCACCACAGGTACCTGAGAGGCACGGTGCCCACGGCTCATTATGCAGGGACCCCTCGCCCAGTGCTGAGATGCAGCCACAGATGGTGTGGGTGGGGCAGGGGGATTGGTTATATGGGGACCCCTCAGCCGGCGCTGAGATGCGGCCCCTCTGGAGTGGGACAGGTGCGTGTACAGGGATTACACATGCAACAGCGCCCTCTGCTGAGCCCACACCCCACTCCTTGGCTTCCCCATCCCAGCCGTGACTCCATCCCACCCTGTTTAGCGGCAGCTTTAACCCTTCCCTCGGTGGGCGGGGCACTCACTGGCTCGGGTTTTTCTGAAGCAGACGAAGGCCACGAGGAGCAGGAGGAGGAGGACGACGACGGCAGCCGCCACGCTCACCCCGGCGATGATGGGGCTGGTCATACCCGGAGGTGCCGGTGATTCCGATCCGCCTGGGAAACAGCAGCAGCCGTGAGTGCCGGGAGCAGCTGATCTGTTCCCCCCCAGCCCCTCCCACCCCAGGCAGCGACCAAGAGGCTGGGACACCGCAGGGCGCAGGCAGCAGAAAACTCTATGGGGAGGATGTTGAGGGCCCCAGGGCATCAAGTGGGGTCAGAGTCCGCAAGATTTGGGGGATTTGTAGCGCTGGGGGGCGCTGGGCTGCAGGGCACGGGGCTCAGCAGGGGGCGCTCTCCCCATCAGTCAGTGCTAGCCCCATTGCCCCAGCACGGCGCTAGGGGGCGCTGTCTGATCCAGCCTGGCCGTCATTTCTAAGGCATTTCACCCCCTTCCTCATGGCCACACTGGCTCAGGCCAACGGGCCCATCTAGCCCGGTATCCCACCTCCCATGCTGGCTGCTCCTGGCTGCTTCGCGGGGAGCTCCAGGTCACTGCCTGCCTCCCCCCATGGCCACTGATGGGCCCAGCTGCCCCCAAAGCAGGGCTGGCTCCAGGCACCAGCTTAACAAGCAGGTGCTTGGGGCGGCCAAGGGAGAGGGGCGGCACGTGCGGCAATTCGGGGGCGGCAGGTCCCTCACTCCCTCTAGGAGCGAAGGACCTGCCGCCGAACTGCCGCCGCTGATCGCGGCTTCTCCCCCCCACCCCCCATTGCTGCCGCCGGTCGCGATTGTGGCTTTTTTTTTTTGCTTGGGGCAGCAGAAATGCTGGAGCCGGCCCTGCCCCAAAGGAAGCCTCCGGCTCCCCGTTAGTGGCGGGTTTGTGTCTGAGCAGGAGGTTTCGCTCCCCTCCCAAATGTATTGGCAGCTGGGAGTCACTGCCCCTGAGAACAGCCTCAATCCCTCCACCTGGGCAATCACTGGGGGAAGCTGCCCCACAATCTGTGACTCAAGAAATTCCCCTCCGGCCCCGGTACCTGGCTCTGCGCTGCCCGGGCGGGTGGGAGCTGGCGCCGCTCCAGGCTGGGTTGGGTCAGTTCCCCCTGTGGGAATAGAACCAGTGTCTCTTGGGGCGGGGGGAAGGGCTAAAACTCTGACTCAGAGATCGCCCCCACCTTCCACGACCAGTGATGGATCAGGCACTGGGCCTATGGGGCCCGTGCCCAGGGGCGCTGGCCAAGTGGGGGGCCCTGGAGCCCCAGCCACCAGGTGAGCAGGATTGGAGTAGCCCCAGTACCCCGACCCTGGTCCCCCGCAGAAGCACGGGGGGGGGGGCAGGGGAAGCCTTAGCACCGGGACCTCCACTAGGGCCTCAGGAACGGGAGCTCTCGCTACATGCTGTGGCCTCAGGGCTGGGGGACTCTCACTCCCCACTGCACCCCACGGCTGAGGCGCAGGGACAGAGCTTCTCCAAACTTGGGGCTGCAGTGCGGGGGGCAGAAAGGAGCAAGTGGGTTGCGGGGCTGCAGTGGGGGGATGGCAGGGGGCGGGACCATGGGTGGAATAGGGGTGGGACCCCAGGGAAGGGGCAGAAAGGGTTGGGGCCATGGGACTCCCCCTTGCTCTGGCCTAGGCCCCAGGAAACTTTATTCCACCTCTGCCCGTGACTCAGCATCAATCGTTACTGTCAGTCCCGGGGAGGGGGGTTTGTGGCTGGGGACGGTGCTGGCTCGGCAGCCCCTTGGCCCTCACTCCTCTGTGTGTCCCCAGTGCGGGGGAAGCCGGGGAAGCATCCCCTGGGAAAGGCCCCTGCTCTGCAGCTCCCCCTGGGGGCAGGGATCCCCCCTCCCTCAGCCGTGAATCTCCAGGAGATTCTCCTCCTGGCTGGGGAATCCGCCAGTGACTCCGTCCCCACTCCTTGTCCAGGCAAATCCTAGGGTTCTGAGCCACTCACCTCCAACCACCAGCTGCACGGGGTCGCTGGGCTGCGAGAAGACAAAGGGCTCTTGTCGGGGCCGGTAGCTGCAGCTGTAGTTCCCTCCGTGCTGCCAGCCCACGGTGGGGATGCGGAACTCAGCCCTGTCCCCAGCAGGGTCCACGTGTTGCTGCGGGTTCAGGTCTCCAGCCTTGTGCAGGAAGAACCTCACGTCCCAGCGCGGACCCTGACAGCAGATGGTGATGTCTGCCCCCGGGGCGGTGACCCCAGTGGGGCTCAGAGAGATGGAGGGTCTGGGTAAGCTGGGATCTGCGCACAGGAGACAGGCTGTGAGAGCCAGACCCGGGCACCCACCCAGCCCCAGCCTCCAGATGCAGAAGAGAAGAGTGAGGGAGGATTTGATAGCAGCCTTCAACTACCTGAAGGGGGGTTCCAAAGAGGATGGAGCTCGGCTGTTCTCAGTGGCAGCAGATGACAGAACAAGGAGCAATGGTCTCAAGTTGCAGTGGGGGAGGTCTAGGTTGCATATTAGGAAGCACTATTTCACTAGGAGGGTGGTGAAGCACTGGAATGGGTTCCCCAGGGAGGTGGTGGAATCTCCATCCTTAGAGGTTTTTAAGGCCCATCTTGACAAAGCCCTGGTTGGGATGATTTAGTTGGGGTTGGTGCGGCTTTGAGCAGGGGATTTGAGTAGATACCTCCTGAGCTCTCTTCCAACCCTAATCTTCTATGATTCCCTTGCAGGCCCCAGGCATGGGAAGATCCAGGGGCCCCCGAGCAGAGATTCTCTTCCATATCCCAGAGTCCCCCTGACCCAGAATCCCAGCCCTGTGAGCTGGGCTCCCAGCACCACAGACACGGGGCTGCGGCTGCCTAGTTCTTGGGGTCCTCATATGCCTCATTCACTGCGTCTGGCCCCACCGGGTACAGAACGACTCAAGGGCTGGTCTCTAGCTGTCGGAACCGGAGAGCCAGAGCCCCACGCAGGAAGGGAGTCAGTCCCCCGGGAGGCAGCGAGGTGTCTTTATCCCCATTCTACAGGGGTGGAAACTGAGGCACAGACAGATTCACTTTCCTTAGTGAGCTCCCAGGGGCAGGAACTGTCTCTTCACTCTGTGTTTATGCAGCGCCTGGCACAACGGGGCCCTGAACATAGCGGGGGCCCTTCATGCTCCCCCAACACAAGGGATCCAGCGCTATTGAGGCCAGCATTTGCAGAGGTCTCCACTAACTGTGGGGGTCTCGGTTTGTGGGCACTTGGCCTGAGATTTCCCCAAGATTTAGGACCCCCCACAAGGAAGGATACTTTTGGAAACCGCAACATGCTCCCATCACACAGAGTCTGTGGCTGCGCCAGGAGCTGGGCCAGATCTCCTGGGTCCCAGCCCTGCGCCGTGTCCACCAAGCCACTGCTTCTCCTGCGGCCCCTGCCTCATTCAGCCCCGGCTGGGGCACTGCCTGGGGCGGGGCCTGGAGAACAGAGGGGATGGGATCACGGGATTAAATAGTGACTCACGGTTCCTATGCACAAGGGGAGCGTTAAAGTAGACTCCCTGCCCCGAGTCTCCAGGGGCTGCTGCTCCCCCCTGGCTGGAGAATCCCCCAGTGACTCCGGCACCGGTCCCCAGCAGGGCGTCCCCTCTGTGGGGTCAGGGCTCAGGGCAGAGCCTGGCTCTGAGCATCCCGTTGGCACCGAGTCCCCCTGAGGATCTGGCTGGGTGTGGGGCTGGGAGCCGGGCCCCTCACCTGCTACAATGATCTCGACGGGGTCGCTGAGATACGACCAGCGATTCGGTTCCGTTATGGGGTGATATTCACAGGTGTAGCTCCCTCCATGTTCCCAGCCGACACTGGGGATGGGAAATTCAGCCACGGTCCCATCAGGCACCGTCCGCACCTGCGGGTTCGGGTGTCCAGCTTTACGCAGAAAGAACTCCGTGCCCGGGTACAAACCCTCACAGCGGATGGTGACTCTTCCCCCGAGCGCCACCACCCTGCTGGGGCTCACCCAGACGGTGGGTTTGAGAAATTCTCGCCCTGCTTTCAACAAGAGACAGGAGTTAAACAGGGGAGACACAGCCCCCTGCCCCCCCCCCCAATTCAGTCCATCCGTCGTTCGGCCTCTCTAGGAGTCTGTCCCCTACCAGGGTTGGCACTGCTGCCCATGGGGCTTGGGGGCAGGGGGTTCACCCAGACATAGTTCAGGACCCGGCTGTATGAGAGATCACCTGCCCGCCCCCAGGCCCACCTGAGGCCAGCCAGGGAGCCTGAGCCCTGAGCCCTCTGCAGCTCTGCCCCCAGCCCCAGGGTTTGGAAATAGAGTCTGTGACCGGCGGGAATCGCACAAGACCCACCTTTCCCCAGGCCTTGGGAACAGGGGGGCTGTGAGTGCAGGGGAGGGAGCTATTGGAGGTGGATCTGGGGGTGGGGGAGGATCTGGGGGTTTCCCCCCCACGGCTACACTGACCGTGAACGTTTCGGTTACCCTGAGGGGATCTACATCCCACGGACAGGCCCTGTTAGCGTTTGCATGAGCTGAAATAAATCCACATGCCGTCCCCCATCCCCAACACTAACAGCTTGTGGGGGGCAGGACATTGAACCAGGGGACAGTTCCCGTTTGCTTCGTCAGACCCCGGGAGCCAGATTCAGCTCCTAGTTACTTCATGGCAGGGAGGGGGGCAAAGGAGAACGGGGACGGGCCTGAGCTCATGGGGGGAGTTTGGGTTGAGTTTTGGGGAAGGTTCAGGGCTCAGTTCCTCTTTTCCCCACCCCACGTATCCCCTCCCCCGTCCTTGATGTTACCGTCCTCCCCACAGACTGATACTCACCTCCCCACACCCCGCTGTGCCCGGCCAGCCAGCAGCCTGGAGAGGAGATGGCTTGTTAGTGACCAGATCCCAGAGCAACTGGATCCTTCACCCTGGTCTCAGATCCACCCTCATGGGCATACACACTGGCTCTCTCCGATACTCACCGAGAAAGAGGACAATGAGAGCAGATGCCATGACGGGGCAGTGGGGGCCCCTCAGCACTTACACCAACACCCCAGTGCTGAGCTCCACCCAACCTGAGGCCCGAGTGCGAGCAGAATGAGGAACTGCAGCCCCAGGAAGCCCGTGATGCACTTGGCCCCTTTCTTCCTCATCAGATGGTTTCTCTGGAATCTCCAGCCCAAATCTACTGCAGTCAGAGCAAAGCCAGCTCCCTGCAACACCCAGCAAACCACATCTTCTGCAGCTACCCAGCCCCCCACCCTCCCACCCCCATCATCTCCCAGCCCCACATGGGAGCTGCCCAGTCTGGTGACCAGCTGGGAATGTGGCAATCTCAGGAAGTGTCAAGAGGTGCCCAGGCTGCCCTGACCTTTTCCAACAGACCCATCTAGCCTCCCTGGAGCAGCAGCTCAGAGCAAAGGAGGGATCCCCCCCACACACAGTGCCACCCATGGACCAATCCTCTCCCATGGAGCGGGGCAGAGATTCCTTCCTGACCCAGCTGGGCCCAGCACCCACCCTGGAGCATGAGGGTGGAGGGGCCTGGACAACCTCCTTCTCAGGTACCGTTGCTGCAGACGCTGTTCTTAGCTGAGTGATGTGGCACAGAGACAGAACAGGGGGCTGGGAGGGGTTGTGGTTTCCGGCCCCCGTGAGCAGGAGAGGGAGGGATAAATGTAGATCCTGAGTTGTTAAAGGAGCAGTGGATAAATCTTTGAAAAGAGGAAGTCTGCCCAGAGCCGGTGCTCGCTTCCTGTTTCTGCTACTGCCAGTGAAATTCTGTGTAAATCTGATGCCCCAGCAGCTACCCTGTTATATACCCCGGTTAATGGAGGGGAGTGGGGTCTAGTGATTGGGGGCAGAGATGGCTGGGAGCCAGGACTCCTGGGTTCTCTCCCTGGCTCTGGTTGGGGGGTGAGGTCTGGTGCTTAGAGTAAAGGACACAGATCAGAGCCAGCCCCCTAGAGGTGAAAGGCCCCGTGTCCCTTCCCCAGCCCATCCCCGGGGCAGTGAGTCTCCGCAGCTCAGGGCCCTGGGCAGAGCTCACTTCAAGTTGCTGCAAAAGAGACACGGGAGGCAGCCAATGAGCCACCCACAAAGGGGAGGGGGCAAGATCACGGGGACAGAGCTCAAGAGAATCTGGCTCCCCCTGCAGATGCCCCAGCTCTGACTCCCCAACTCATTTGCCCTTCACCCCCACCCCTGACGTTCACCCATTGGGCCCCTCAGCCCCCTGTTCTGCCCCTTGTCCCATGTCCCCCTTCTCCTCCCCCGTTCTGCCCACCACATCCCCTATCCCCTCACACAGCCCAACCTCCCTCAGAGAATGTGGGGCAGAGGAGGGTGTGGGGCGTTGTGGGGGCAGGAGACTGGGAGAAAAGAAAGTGAGGGACCCAGGACTGAGGGGTCAGGAGCAGGGGGGGCAGTGAGAGGGGAAGCTGCCAAGCGGTAGAAATGGCAGCTCCCTCCTGGGGGGCACCATCTGACCCCTCCCCACTCACACTCCCAAACAAAGCTGCCCCCTGGCTCTGACCTTTGGGGGAGCCTGTCTGCCCTCAAACTCCTGTCCCCCATCCCGACCCCTCTGCCCTCAACCCCCTCCTCACACCCCCAACCTACATCCCTCAAACTCCCGGCTCCCCCCAGCCAGCTCCCCACAAACACCCGCCATGGGGGGCCCAGAAGCGCCGGTGGCTAAATCACTCTGCGCCCTGTTGTGTTCATGGAGATGCAATAAAGGGCCCAAGATGTGAACACGCCCCAGCCCCTGCCCCACACTGAACAGAGTTAAACACGGGCCAGGGGCGGGGTCCAGAGCCCGCAGCCTGCTCAGCAGGGCCGGTGCAAGGATATTTTGTGCCCTAGGCGAAACTTCCACCTTGCACCTCCCCCCCCCCTCCCGTAACATCCGTTCATTGAGGGGCAAATCCCAACGAGCCTTTATAGACCCCAGGGGCCAGCCGTGCCCAGGGGCTGCTCCCCAGACCAGGTTCCCCCCTCCCTGCCCCCTGAACTCCCCTGGATGGTGCACAGCCACCCCCATGAGCCCTCCCCACCCCACCCTGGCAGCCCCTGCCCCGAGTCCACTGACTGGCTTTGCCGGGCTTGGGCCGCTGCAGCAGCTCGGCAGGGAGGAGCTGCCTTCTGGGGGCTCCTGCGGCAGATGCATGTGGGCAGAGGCCCCCGTGTGCCCCCCGGCTCACCCCTCACCACGCTCGGGCTCTGCGGCTCCCGGGGCTGTGAGCTGCCGCCGCTGCCCCTCCTGGAGCCGGCTCAGGGCCCAGCGCCCCGGTGGCAGCACACATGCCCGGAACCCGCAGAGCCCGAGCGTGGCGAGGGGGGAGCTGGGGGGCGCATGGGGGCCTCTGCCCACATGCATCTGCTGCAGCCTGCAGGAGCTCCCCGCGGGGCGCCAGGCCGCAGCCTGGGCAGGAGGGGCGGGGGGGCTCGGCTGCTCCCCGCTAGTGGTGCCGCCATCTTTGCAGGGCTCCTGTCCCCCTATGCCACGCCGGCTCCTCCATGGCTGGGGCTCACCATCCCCGCAAGCCAACGCTCTGGCTCTCTGGTGCCTCCGGAAGGCAGCTCCTCCCTGCCGAGCCTGGGCACCGCTTTTTGGCGCCCCCAGGGCTGTCCTTAGGATTTATGGGGCCCTATGCTATTTATTTATTTATTTATTTTATTTTATTTTATTTTATTTTATTTTATTTTATTATTAAACTGGTGCCCCTATGCCCGACAGCAGCCTGAGCTTGCAGCCCAGTGGGGGCTGGGGCGGAGGGAAAAGGCAGAAAGAATAACAAGATGCCCGCCCGGCTCACCTCACGGTGGCGGAGAGTCACAGTTCCCCACAGAGACCCCCGTACCCTCTCCCTCACGCAGAATGGACATGCAGAAGGTACCTAATTAAAAGCACTAAACTTGGGAATAAGAAGTGTCAGTCACAGGCTTTTTGATATGCCCTGAAGTTTGTCAGACATTTATTTGCAAAAACTTTGTAGTAAGGGCGAGTCAGCTGTCTTGCTGAATACAACATTAAATATTATGGAATACATGATGCAGCTCTTCTCTGTTTTACATTTTCTCAATCAGTATTTCTAAGCTGATTTTATATTTTAAATGTACTCTTAAACCTTCATAAAGTAATCATCCCAGATTACTACATATTTAACTCACTGAAACAGGCATTATTTTAAATGAATCAGTCACAGACGTTTAGTGTGTTAATAACAGTGTTCATTGCTTTTAGAAAAAGGGACCACTAATTTACTGTGTGTGATCTCCAGAACAATACACATGTTTATGAAATTTCACCAACTTTAAAAAATATGTTTCCAAAGATTTTAGGCATAACAAAGGATTTTATATCTTACTAAGGTACTGATTTTGCTTAAAACTAGTTCATCAGATAGTCAGAAGTAAAGAAAGGGAAACTCTGTCAAGCTATCTGGAAGCAAAGGGCTGTTGCTTCCTTCAATGGGGGAGGGCGGGAGGTGGGGAGGGGAGAGGGGAGAGGGGGTGAAGGGAGAAATGGATGGACAGAAAGGACAAGACGACTTTGGAAGTAAGTTTTTTTACTATAGTAATTAAAATGTGTATTTTAGATAAGGGTGGTCTTTTGAAGAATTTATTTAAAAAACCATATGTCTGAAGATCCAAGCATTTAAGGCTAAAGATTATGGTGCATCTAAAAATCTATGCAAGGATTTTTTAGAGATGTGATTTTATAATCTTCACCAACTCACTAATGAAATATTTTTAAAGCAAATTTTAAACTAGACTGACATTTTCTGAGTAAATATTACAGAGATGCATAACTATTTTGGTCAGTACATTCAGAAACTGACAGTAGATATCTGGGGTTTGGCAAATGCCTGTTAAAGAGCCATTCAAGGGGTAATGAAGACATTTAACAGTTTCAGTGTTGTGCTAATAGGTCTGGCAGGCTGGAGACTGTTTCTCTTTTAACTACTAGATCCCCTTCCCAGGAAGACTCAGAGCCTGCAGGAAGGGTCAGAACAGGGATAGGGAACCAGTAGGGTGGACACCAAGACCCAGTGGTGCCCCAAATTTTCAGGTGCCCTACGCAGCTGCCTATGCCTGAGGACGGTCCTGGGCGCCCCCAACCACTTGCCACCCTAGGCGACTGCCTAGTTCACCTAGTGCAGGGGTCAGCAACCTTTCAGAAGTGGTGTGCCGAGTTTTCATTTTTCACTCTGATTTAAGGTTTCGCGTGCCAGTCATACATTTTAACGTTTTTAGAAGGTCCCTTTCTATAAGGCTATAATATAGAACTAAACTATTGTTGAATGTAAAGTAAATAAGGTTTTTAAAATGTTTAAGAAGCTTCATTTAAAATTAAATTAAAATGCAGAGCCCCCCGGACCGGTGGCCAGGATCCGGGCAGTGTGAGTGCCACTGAAAATCAGCTCGCGTGCCGCCTTTGGCACGCGTGCCATAGGTTGCCTACCCCTGGCCTAGTGGTTGCACCGGCCCTGCTGCTCAGCCCCACAGCAAACCCCCCATTGACCCCTGGGACCAGCTATTACAGACACAGCAGAGCAGGAACCAGGGGAGCCGTGGCAGGCGCTGTGTGAAAAGAGGGGTTTGTTCCAGCCCCGGCCCCGTTCGCTGGAGTGAGTCTCTAACCGGAAAATCCCCCGGGTTTGGGCATCTCCCCACTGGCCCCGGAGACACTAGCGACTGTTCTGGGGGGACAGAGGAGCCAGCGGACCTGGGCTGGAGCCGGCGTCACCGCAGCTGCTGTTAAAGTCTGACCCCGTTTCCTCCCGAGTTGGGGGTTCAGCCGGGGGAGGGGTGATAGCATTGGGGTCCCTCTCTCCGGCCGCTCTGCTTAGGACGTCTCCGCGGAGCAGGGTCTGGATGGCCCGGGGGGCCCAGGAGACGGGGGTGGCAGCCACAACGGTGAAGCGAGTCTCTTTCTTTAAGGCCCCAAAGGATGGTGGGTTGCACAGCCCGTCCCTGCAATATTTTGTGCACCAATGAGGCCTCATTTCCAACACCCCAATTGTGGGGCACGGATTTCTGCTCCCCCACTTCTCCCGTGTCCCAGCCCGGCCCGTGGGTTCTGTCCGGCGGCCGCTCGGGTTGGACTAATCCCGTCTTTCTGTCTCACCAACTTTCCCCCAACGTTCATTCGTCCAGGTTCTCGTGATGCTGCCTGAACTTCTCACTCACCTTCTTCAGCTGAACCCACCATGAGGGGACATTTGGAGGCTCTGGTATCACAGCCGCCCCCTGGCGTGGGGAGATTTGGGGGGCAGGGGAGAAGGAAGTTCTGGGGGTTTGTACAATAGAAATACAGGACGGGGGAGGTCTAGAGAGAAAGGGGGGAGAGAAAAGGTGCTGGGGGACCCCACTGCAGAGAGAGGAGGGGGACAGAGACCAGGGGGGCAGTAAGTGCCGTTATTCCAGCACCAGGGCCAGATGCAGCATCCCCACACACAGGGGCTGGGGGCTCTGTCTCAGGGACTGGGGTGTGTGCGATTCTGCGGGATGGGGGGGGCCCAGCTTGGGGAAGGGCGATGAGCCCTGGTGGTCCTGGGGGACTTAACTACCCAGCACCTGTTGGAAACAGGGGCGGCCCATCCATATAGGCAAACTAGGCGGTCGCCTAGGGTGCTAAAATAAATGGCAATAAATTGAAATAAAAAAATAAAATGAAAAAGAATGAAAAAGATGAAAAAAAATAAAATAACATAGATGTCATTATTTCAGTTCCTGTGATCATACGGAAGGAATATGAATTATAATTCATTTCTCTACATTTCTGAGAATTGTTTAATATGTCATATCTTTTATTTACTGCAAAAATAAATAATATTTTAGCGAATTTTTTTTTCAATTTGCGACATAGGGTCAAGATGACCCACTCCACAATTTTGATAAGCAATAACTCAGCCACAATTAAACACATCTGCCCGCGGCAAGAGCTGCAATGCTAGTGACACCTAACTCGACTATACATCAAGGTTGCATAGCTGGAAATTCACGTAGAGTGGAGATATCACAAGTTGATACATGTCAAATGGTCATTTTAACACACGTCGATGGTTAAGAATTGAGCGAATACTGTGGGAAATTGTGTTTCTTGGTGCCAAAGAATAAAGTCTCTCAGCATTATAAATCCAAAATGTGAGTATCTTTAAGCGATATTAAACCTTAGCGTTATTATCGGGCTGTATAATTATGAACTTTTCTTTGTTATAACTGGTTCACATGTAATAAATAAGGTCCATAAAGGAAAAGTAACAGCGTTAACGCTTAATAGACTACGAAAGTGATGTCACAGTCCAAGCGGGTAACCGTGAGGAAGGGGGTTACTTTCCAAACAACCGGTGTCGGGTTATAACGTCCAAAAAGGTCATTTTGTTTCTGTATAAACGCTGTAACTAACTGTTTTAATAGGTAAGTGAGTGTATGCTACTAATCATTGACCCTTTAAGCAGTGAAAAGACGTGTTGGGATGGCTGCAATGTGGTTTAAATCGCCAACCATGTGGTGTGTCGAAGCGTGCTATAATGCTTGCAGTCGCGAGCACAGTACATAACAATATTCAAATGCCCCATGGCAGAAAGAGGAAAAAGAAAACCCTCAGGAGCTGAGTATCGTAAACGAAAGGGTGGGAAGGAAAAGGACCAAACAAAACAGCAGGGATCCTTCCTGAAATATCTTCTCTTTAATCCAAATAAAGATGGAAGCAGTTCACAGCATCCAGATGAAGGAATTTTACTTGGAGGGGAGGTTAGCTCACATCCGCACGGAAGCAGTTTGGAACATCAAGATGAAGGTATATTACTTTGAGATGAGGGTAGCTCACATACACAAAAATGCAGTTTGGAAACTCAAGATGATGGAAACTTACTTCTAGATGAAGGCAGCTCACAGCATCAGACTGATATGGAAGTGGAGAAAATGTATTCACCTTCAGAGACACATGCAGAAATTGAAGTAAATGAAGCAGAAGGAAGAAAGGATGAGGACGTTACAAACAAGTTACAGTATGGGGACCCAGCTTCATGGCCCAGATGTAATGACAGCGTGCAGAAAATTCTCATGGAACATGGACTCAAACAAGTTCATGAATTTCCCTTCCCTAAGGATGGAAATAAAAGAAAATTCTCTGCTCAGCATTACAAGAGGAAACTCATTAATGGGGAAGAAATTCATCGAAAGTGGTTACAATATTCAGTGTCGAAGAACACTGTGTTTTCCTTTTGCTGCAAGTTGTTTAGAAATCAAGCACTTGGTACATCACTTACTGAAAATGGTTCGAAGGACTGGAAAAACATCTTCAATTCTCTCTTCACATGAAAGAAGTACAGAACATTTGGAATGTTTTCAAAATTGGAAAGAACTTGAATTACAGTTTAAAAAAGGATGAAGAAAATTTACGTGTGATCAAGGAAAAAGAAGAATATTGGCAATAAATATTAGAGCATCTGATTGCTTTAGTGAGAGTTCTCGGTGGGCAAAATTTAGCATTCCGTGGCTGCGGTAGAAATGAAAAATGATACACTCCAGGTAATGGAAATTTTTTAAAAATTGTTGAATACCTAGTTTTGTTTGATCCAGTCATGAAGGAGCATCTACGTAAAATAACTGATAATGAAACACAGATTCATTACTTAGGAAAAAGATATGCAGAATGAACTGATTCAAATCCTAGCAAATGCCATTAAAAATAAAATTGTAGAAGTTGCCCATTCTGCAAAATACTTTTCAATAATACCGGACTGTACACCAGATGTGAGTCATGTTGAACAAATGACGATGATCATTTGTTTTGTGGATATGGAAAAGCCTGCAGATGAAGATAATGCTGAAGTGCTCATAGAGGAACATTTTTGGGGTTTCGTACCACTGAAGGAGATGACTGGAGCATTTATGACTGAAACTATTCTACAAGAGCTTGAAACGATGTCGTTATCTGTTAAAAACTTTAGTGGCCAAGGCTATGATAATGGGAGTAATATGAAGGGTAAAGACAATGGTGTGCAAAGGAGAATGATGGAAATCAATCCCAGGGCCTTTTTCGTTCCTTGCAGTGAGCATTCTCTGAATTTGGTTGTCAATGATGCTGCTAGATGCTGTTTGGAGGCAAGCAGTTTCTTTGACCTGGTGCAACGTGTTTATGTGTTTGTTTCAGGCTCAACACGCTGTTGGGAGATTCTGACTCGCCATGTGAATTCTCTAACTGTGAAACCACTTAGTCCAGGGGTGGCCAACCTGAGCCTGAGAAGGAGCTGGAATTTACCAATGTACATTGCCAAAGAGCCACAGTAATACGTCAGCAGCCCCCATCAGCTCCCCCCATCCCGCTCCCAGCACCTCCTGCCCACCAGTAGCCCCAATGATCAGAGCCTTCCCCCTCACACCCCCGCACCTCCCGATCAGCTGTTCCCTGGCATGCAGGAGGCTCTTGGGGGGGCAGAGGGCACAGCAGGCTCAGGGAAGGGGGCAGGAAGGGGTGGAGTGGAGGCAGGGCCTGTGGCAGAGCCGAGGGTTGAGCAGTGAACACCCCCCGGCACATTGGAAAGTTGGCGCCTGTAGCTCCAGCCCTGGAGTCGGTGCCTATACAAGAAGCCGTATATTAACTTCTGAAGAGCTGCATGTGGCTCCGGAGTCATAGGTTGGCAACCTCTGACTTAGTCAGACAAGATGGGAGAGTCACATTGATGCTTTGAAGCCTCTTCCCTATGAATTTGGAAACATTTATGATGCCCTAATTGAAATTTCTGATGATACTACCTTTACTGGATCATCTGGCAATACGGCACATTCAGATGCAGAAGCTCTTGCAAATGGCCTTTCCAAGTTCATATTTGTGACGTCACTCATTTTGTAGTATAATATCCTTTTTGAGATTAACCTCACTAGTAAGCAGCTTCAGGAAAAGGACTTGAACATACATTCTGCTATTCAAAAACTGCAGCAAACAAAAAATATTCTGGAGGAATTCAGACGTGACGAAGGGTTTGAAAGAACACTGGTAGATTCTCTCAAACTTTGCTGAAGAAATAGATTTTCCAACAGAATTTGAACCAGAGCCAGTTCGCATTCGGCAAAAGAAACAGCAGTTTTCGTATGAAGGACGAGACGCACCCATTCAGAACCCAAAACAAAGGTTCCAAGTGAATTTCTACTTCGCAGTCCTTGATACTGCTATTCACTTGATTTCAACAAATGCAGCAGCTAGAGTCAGTATTTGGCTTTCTATATGATATCCACAGCTTGCAAAAGAAAACAGCAAAACAGAGAAGAGAATTTTGTATAAAACTGGAGTCGGCATTGACTCATGAACATTCAAAAGACATTGATGCTACAGATTTGTGTCATGAGCTTCAGGTTTTTTCAAGATGACTTAAGAAACATTCTACTCCTGAAGAAGTACTGAATTTGTTTGTGAAAATAAACCCACAGACAGTTTTCCAAACATTTTTATAGCTCTAGGCATTCTTTTAACTTTGCCAGTTTCTGTAGCTAGTGGGGAACGTAGCTTCTCAAAGTTAACATTGATAAAAACGTATCTGCGTTTAACAGTGGTTCAAGAGTGACTTGTTGGACTCGCCACAATGTCAATAGAGCATGAAATAACTGGAAAACTGGATCTAAAAGAACTAGTGACTGAATTTTCAAAACTTAAAGCAAGAAAAGTCATGTTTTAAGAGCACAGAGTGTTTTTTATTCGGAGTGTTTTGTAAATACAGGTTAAAGTTCATTGAAGAGTTTTCTTATTTCTTTCTATATTGGATGTGGTGGTAATGGCAGTTAAAGCAGGTTAGCGTAATGGATGGTTTTGGATTTGTAATAATAAAAATTATAATTAACATTTTAAATGCATTTTTATTTGAAATTGGACTGAAATATCATCTAGCTGCCGTGTACAAATCTATTCTGAACATTTTGTGTCTCTATTTTATCTGATCTCAGAAACATTGGTTGGCAGACGGACGGATGACGACCCGAATAATTAAGCCTCTGTTTAAAAAAAACCACTTTAAAAACATTAAAAGGAAAAAAGGGGCAAAATGTTTTCACTTTCCCAAAAACCTCAGCCTAGATCTGCCCTTGGGGTTTGGGGGTGGTGGCACCCATTGCATGGTCGCCTAGGGCACCAGTTGCTGGCAGCTAGTCTAGGGCCGCCCCTGAATAACTACAGCTATTCCTCCATGCCACGGGTTGACTTCTCGACTGAACAACCATCCTTCCGCGGCTTTCTGGCGTACGGACAGTTCCTTCCCTCTCTGGCAATTTCTCTCTTCCTGTCGCTGCACCTGAAGGTGCTGAATGGATGTATGGTCCGTACTATTTGCTTTACTTTCGCTACAGCTCACTTCCTCCTCATTTCTTCAGCCCGTTTCCCTTTGCTCACAGCTGGTTTCCGTCACATTACACTCTTGCTTTACTTCTCTCATAGTTTTCTAACAATTTCTTAGGTAACTTAGAGACTCGTTAATTTTCTTCGTCTTTCACTGCACGATTCTTCCCTTAATTTCCCCCCTCTGTCTTTCCTCTGTCTACCTCCTCCTGTTCCTACCATCTCTGTCCCTTCTGAATGGGACTTTCTCCCTGCCAGCTCTGTGCCTGGTGCCCTTTGACAACACCGAGGTCCCGGACCCTATCCATTTCTGGTGCCGGTTGCTACCTCGCTGGCTGCTGGTGTCTCTCTGCTCATGCTGGGAAGCCTCCCTACCAGAGCTCTACCAGCTGTTTCCACCAGGAGTGCTGGGAGGGGGAGGAGCTGCTGGCTGCTGTCCCCGGCTGTTTTCTCTCTCCCCCGCTAGGAAAAAATACCTTCCCAGGCTCGAGCTCCCCCCACTTCAGCTGCCCGGGAATCATAGGCGCCGACTCCGGGGGTGCTCCGGGGCTGGAGCACCTATGGAACAAAATTGGTGGGTGCTCAGCACCCACCGGCAGCTCCCCGTGGCCCCGCCCCGCCCCCCTGCTCCAGCTTACCTCCGCCTCCACCTCCTCTGCGACTGCGCCACCGCGTCCTGCTTCTCCCCCCTCCCTCCCAGCACTTGCGCCGCGAAACAGCTGATCCGCGGGGCAGGGAGGGAGGGGGAAGGAGGGGGAATGCGGCACGCTGGGGGAAGAGGCAGGGCTGGGGCGGGATTTTGGGGAAGGGATCCAACAGGGGCAGGGAGGGGGCGGAGTTAGGGCGGGGACTTTGGGGATGGGGTTGGGATGGGGGCGGGGCCAGGGGCGGGGATGCGGTGGAGTCGAGGCGGGGTCAGGGGCGGGGGGGCACCCACCGGCGCCGGAGAAAGTTGGCGCCTATGCCGGGAATCCTTGGGGTTCTCCCTACAGCAGCTGTTTTCAGGCTGCTTCTGAGTAGCCAACGTGTGCAGCTCCCACTGCTCTTTAACCCGACAGCCCCCAGCCCCGGTGGGCCTCACGCAGCCAGCCCTGGAATGTTCCTCCCTCCCGGGGACCCTCCAGTGACTCCGTCCCTGCTCCCCAGCTGGGCGTCCCCTCGGCTGGGCTCAGGGCTCAGGGCAGAGCCTGGCTCTGAACTGGCTGGCTGGGGGTGGGGCTGGGAGCAGGGATGCGACCAAATGGGCAGGTCCGATTTGGTGTGATAATAGCAGCGGTACCTCCCTGCATCTCTCCGGCTCACGTTGCTGATGGGAAACTCAGCCAGGTCCCGAGCAGGCTCCACGTCCTGCAGCGTGGTTGAGCTTCCAACTTTGTACAGAAGGAACCTCATGTTCCGCTGTGTAGCCTGACACTGGATGGTGATATTTCCCCCCAGGGCGACCCCCCCTGCCCCTGGGGCTCAGGGAGATGGAGGGTTTGGAGTAGTAGGTCTCTGCAGTGAGAAGGAGACAGGCCATGAGACAGACTCCGGCACAGTCACTGCGTCCCGTCCTCATCGCACGGTCCCAGAGACGGGTCCCTAGGAGAAAACCCAGCCAGAGGTCCTGGAACTAGGGGTTCTGGGGGCGGGGGGCTGGGTGGTTGTCACGGACTCCCAGGTCGTGCCCACTCTTGGCCCCATGCAGTCACTGGGGGGAACCCCCTTTAGTGAGACAGCCCTTCTCGGGGGGTCCACTCTCTCTCAGGGGCAGGAGGGCTCGAGACTGGAGAGGGGGAGCAGGCGGAGCCCACCTGGATGCGGAGAGACTGGGATGTGCTGTGCTGAGGGAGACCAGGCCTGAGGCCCTGAGAGTTTCCTGTGCTGTGTTCAATGCTCAATAAACCCTCCTGTTTTACACTGGCTGAGAGTCGCTCCGGTCTAGAGAACAGGGTTGCATTATTACCTCTGGGCGTGGAGGCCCCGGGGGTCCAGAGCGAGTGGGCTCCCTAGGGGGCCAGTGCTGCTGGGTTTGAGGCTACCGACCTGGTTGGCGGTGCCTCAGTTTCCCCACCTTGGGATGGAGGCTCTGGCCCAGCTCTGTTGAGCACTACCCTTGGCACTTCGCCCCCCCCCCCCCCGGAGGTCCCGCATCCCTCACTGGCTTTGGCTCCGGGTAAGGACCAGGGCGCTCTGTGTGCCATCCGGCCAGTTCTCCAAGTCATTACCCATTAGCACCTCAGGAGGCAGGTGATCGTGCACCCCGACCTCTTTGGGTCCCTCCTTAGCCCCCCATTTCAGGTGTATCCTCGCTACAGGCACCTTGACGGGGGGCCTGAACACTCCCCTCAGGGTCAGGTAGGCATCGGGCACTAGCTGGTCTGGGTCCACCACCTCGGACCGCGCCAGCGTCACTTCTGCGCCGGTGTCTCAGAACCCCTGGACGCTCCTTCCCCCCACCTCAATGGGGATGACGTGGTGATTGTCCCCCAGGGCCTGTCCCAGGCTCA
The DNA here is from genome assembly GCF_028017835.1 of Emys orbicularis. NCBI lineage: Eukaryota > Metazoa > Chordata > Testudines > Emydidae > Emys > Emys orbicularis. The sequence goes on from NC_088703.1 coordinate 19,733,171, forward strand.
CCCGGCGGATTGAATAGGGCGCTCTGGACCTGGAGCTCCGCCTTCCCCTGCTGGCCTGGCCTGGCGGTCCCCTCCCCCTGGCACAGCCCTCTCGACTGCGGCCCCCTGGACCAGCAGTGCCCCCTCTCGGTGGGCTTCCACCCAGTTGACACCCAGCGGGTTCTGCTTGGCCGCCATTTCCTTCATCTTCAGGCAATTACATTTCAGGTCCTCAAGTCCCACGAGGGGGTCGCCCCGCCCCGGCATTCCCGGGCACCCCTGAGTTGGGCTTCCTGGAGTCCCACCTTTGAGAGGTCTCTGGATGACTCCCCTTCTGAGCCCCCGATGTGGGTCTCCCTCCTGCCCCCGATCTACTGTCCACAAACTCATCCACCAGTGCACTTAGTTTTGTTTAATGGCTTTCAGCACCCCCACTATAAAAATTGTTCCAGCACCTATGAACCCAGCCAGACGAACCTCTCCAGGATCCCAGCGATTCCTGGGAGTTACGACCGAAACTGCCCAAGGACCTAAATCCAGAGCACCCCTCTGTACCCGTCTATCTACTTAATGGGCCACCCCAGACCAGTGTCCCCCCTCCCCATCCCTGCCACATGGGATCAGACCCTTGGGCCCATCCAGCCAGTATCGTCGCCCCACCCCCTGGATCAGGCCCACAGGCCCTCACAGCCGCTGTCTCGTACCCAGCAGCCGCCAGTAGCTGCTGCGTCTCTGGCAGGCACTGGAAACCCGCCGCTCTCAGGCTGGTGGCACCGGTCAGGGACAGATTGTGTCTGGTACAGCAACACCCGGCTCCTCCCCAGCGCTTCGCACCCACAGATCTCACTGCGCTTCACAGAGGGGGGCAGGGGAACCAGCCCCATTTTACAGAGGGGGAAACTGAGGCAAAGAGGGGGGCAGGGACTCGGCCGCTTTCCCCCAAGAAATGATAGCCATACCAGGAATGGCAGCCAGCTCTCCTGAGTCCCAGCCCCGGCGCTCTCCCCACTAGGCCACACTTCCACCCAGGGAGTGTCAGCCTGGCTCAGGGCTGTAGTCCATAGAGCATTGGTGGGCTATTGGCTACAGCAGAGGTCCGAGATCCAGGGTTATATCCCCAGCTCCGGGAGGAGAGTGGGGTCTAGAGTAGTGGGGCTGGGAGCCAGGACTCCTGGGTTCTATCCCTGGTTCTGGGAGGGGAGTGGGAGCTAATGGTTAGAGCGCAGGGGGTGGGTGGCAATTAGAGGTGCTGGGTGCTGCACATGTAAGGGGACTGTTAGCCCCTTACTGACCCACAGTGGGGCTTTTGGGTTTAGTTAGACACAATCAGATTTATTTTTCATTTTGGTTTGTGTATCTCCTCTGGGCTAACCCCAGATGCTTTTGTTTGCTTGTAACCTTTAAGCTGAACCCCCAAGAAAGCTATTTTGGGTGCTTAATTTTTGTAGTTGTTTCTTTTAAGACCTAACAAAAAGCCTAAGTTCCAGCTGTATTTTTTCCCTTTTGGTTTTTAATAAAATTTACCTTTTTTAAGAACACGATTGGATTTTTTGGTGTCCTAAGAGGTTTGTGCGCATGTTGTTTGATTAGCTGGTAGCTAATTTCCTTTGTTTTCTTTCTCAGCTCTTCCCCGAAGGGGGGGTGAAAGGGCTTGAGGGTACCCCACAGGGAGGAATTCCCAAGTGCACCTTTCTGGGTTCAAAGGGGTTTTTTGCATTTGGATGGTGGCAGCGTTTACCAAGCCAAGGTCAGAGAGAAGCTGTAACCTTGGGAGTTTAATACAAGCCTGAAGTGGCCAGTGTTCATTTTTAGAATCCTTACGGGCCCCACCTTCTGCACTCGGAGTGACAGAGTGGGGATTCAGCCTTGACACCCAGTAGGGCCATTCTTATGGCCTTATTCACCTACTACAACAATCCACACAATGTCACTGGGCTCCGACCAGCTGGGCGGCTCCGATCTGGAGTGAGATCAGCAGCTGTAGAACGCTGCGTCTTCCCACCTGGCTCTGGGGATGGTGAATTCACCCCCGTCCCCAGCAGCATCCAGCTCCCGGATTTCAATTCCACCTTTATACAGAAATAACCTCCTGGCCCCGCACCGACACTGACAGCGGATGGTGACGGCTCCCCCCGGGGCGATCACCCCGCTGGGGCTGATGGAGATGGAGGGTCTGGGCACAGGGAGCTCTGCATTCACACACAAACAGGAGTGAGATGGGGAGACACAAACCCCTCCCTTGTGTCTGTAACCTGCCCTTAGTGCCCAGCCCCAGGGACAGCGCCAGGGCTAACAGACACCTCACTGCATCCACAGGGAACCTGTGGGCTGGATTCTGATGTCAGCCCCCAGGGTCAATCCGGAGTCACCCGTGATTGCAATGGGTGCAGGGCAGAGTTCTGGTCTCAGCCCTCACCCTGGTCTCAGATCCGCTCCCCCCAGGACATACACCCTAGTCTCAGTTCCGAAATCAAGTGCAACCAAAGCAAGCAGAGGTCCCTGCCGCGAGGGGGGGGGTGCCTCAGGGCAGGGAGGGAGCTGCCGCAGGGCTCCCCACCCCAGCTCACCTCTGCTACGCCCCCTCCCCGAGCACGCCGTTGCTGCTCCACTTCTCCCACCTCCCAGGTTTGCGGCACCAATCAGCTGTTTGGCGCTGCAAGCCTGGGAGAGGAGGAGAATTAGAGTGGGGGCGGCATGCTCAGGGAGGAGGCGGAGCAGAGGTGAGCTGGGGTGGGGAGCTGCCGCGGGGGGGGCGCCTCAGGGCGGGGGGGGGGGGGCGGGGAGCTGCCACAGGGCTGGGGGGGCAACACAAGGTGGAAGTTTCGCCTAGGGCACAAAACTTCCTTGCACCAGCCCTGTGGCCAAGCATCATGCAGCTCCCAGCTTGTCCATGTCTCTGTGGGGAGAACATAAGAACGGCCATACTAGGTTAGACCGAAGGTCCATCCAGCCCAGTATCCTGTCTGCCGACAGTGACCAATGCCAGGTGCCCCAGAGGGAGTGAACCTAACAGGTAATGATCAAGTGAGAGGAAGGAAAGGGCACCCTCAGTGCACCCTGCAGCATTGGGGAAGGTGCATCGGGCTGGGAGCCAGGAGACCACAGGGTCTTGTCTGCAATCTTCAACTGACCACTACAGTAGAACCTCAGAGTTACGAACTGACCAACCAGCCACACCCCTCATTTGGACCTGGAAGTGAGCAATCAGATGGCAGCAGAGATAACTTTAAAAAACAAGCAAATACAGAACAGTTCTGTGTTAAACATAAACTGCTAAAAAAATAAAGGGGAAGTTTTAAAAGATATGACAAGGGAAGGAAACTGTTTCTGTGCTTGTTTCATTTACATTAAGATGGTTAAAAGCAGCATTTTTCTTCGGCATAGTAAAGTTTCAAAGCTGTACTGAGTCCATGTTCAGTTGCATGAAGTCAATGTTCAGTTGTAAACTTTTGAACGACCAGCAATAACCTTTTGTTCAGAGTACTGAATATTTCAGAGTTACGAACAACCTCCAATCCCGAGGTGTTTGTAACTCTCAGGTTCTCCTGTATTTCCATGCAGATTCACAAACAGACCCTCCCCTCCCCTCGCACACCCCGCCTGCTTTGTTGCATTCTGAGTTCAAAGCTGGCTAGTGACCCATGTAGGTAAAATTAATACGTGTTCATGCAATTAAAGGGGGCAGAGTTAAGGAAAACTTAACTGTGGCATTTCCTGGAGCTGGAGGGTTTGACTCTGCAGCCTTCCCTCTCAGCCTGCCAACCTGCCCACCTGCGACATGAGCCGTGGCACCGTGTGGGGAGTGGGTGCGATGGGGAACACCTGGGTTTGCTGCCCCTTGCACCATAGCTGAGCGGCACTGGCGGGTTTACACTGTAACGCCTGGTTCTAAGGGGCTTTTCTCAGCATGTGAATTAAATAAACCAGGTTCAAAAGAAAATCAGAGAAAGAGAAATTCCATCCTGTGCCCCCAACGGGTCACCAGCCGGGAGAGACCCAGGGACCTTCTAATGCCCCCGCAGAGACCCTGCCCCCGAGCTGGAGGAGACACTGTCAGTGGTTATGTGGCCAGGCCCCTAGAGAGGGATGTGACACAGGCTTTGTTTATATAGCCATCCCTTCTCCCCTAAAATCCCCATCCTCTCTGCCCCTCTCCTGTCTCCCCTCAAACCCCCTCCGCCCTGCACCAACCCCAGCCCATCTCACCCTCGTCCCTGTCCCCCCTCCAACCTTCATTGACCTCTCCTGTCTCCCCTCAAACAACCCATCCCGTCTCCCTTCCAACACCCACCCACCCACCCCCTTTCTGTCTCCCCTCAAATTCGTGTCCCCCACTCCCTCCCCGATCTCAGCCTGTCTCCCCTCTAATCTCTTCCCCGCCCCACCCTCGGCCTGCCCCCCACACTCCCGTACCCTGCTGCTCTTTGCAGAGGGTCTCACAGGCCCAGATGGCTCAGGGGGGTTGGAAACTCTCTCCCTCGCCAGCGTTACACAGGCCGGGGGCCGGGGCTCGTTTCAAACCGAGCCCCTGGTTCTACTCGGTTCCTGGGCAAACCTCCAGCAACAGCCGTTCAAAGGCAAAGCTTTCGGGTTAACCCCACGGACAAGGAATCAAACCCAGCCTGTCTATTGAAATGGGGGCTGAGCGACCGCGGCCAACAGCCGGAGTCAGACCGGCTCCAAGTCTCGCTCCTTCAGGAGTCACCGGAGCAGAGCCGCTTGTTTCCAGAACAGCCGGGCTTTGGGGGAGGAACCGGTTCATTTCACTCTCTGGACGGACAGGCAGGGCGGCCGCTGACCCCGCTCCTAGTGTAAGCGGGGGAATGGTCTCGCTATTATGGGGATCTTTCCGGACTTATACACGCCCCGGTGGGATTGGCTAGGGAAAGGATCTGAGTCCTCACTCCCACTCCCTTTACCCAGAGGCCTGCCTGACCTCGAGGGCTCCCCTTCCTCCCTCCCGTGCGGCAGAGTCCTCATAACCCCGGCAAGGCTGGGCCCGGATCCCTGGGGGCTCGACCCCGTCTTGTCGTGGTCACATAGGACAGGGGCGAGGGTGTCCCCACTCCGGGGCACTCTCTTTGCATTGGATGCTTCCCTGACCCACTGATCATTATGTAGAGTTCAGAGCACGTACAATTTATTAAACAGCAACTCATAAAAAATAAGTTAACATGGGGAAGGTTAAAGGAAACAAGTCACCCGCCCTGTGGGCACAGGGACACCACAAACAGCTGCCTCTGCACGGGAAAAGAAGTTCACAGTCTGTTCCTCACACGTTCCACGTCTCTTTCCCAGGCCCTGGTCACGCCAGGGTGCTATCACAGGGTGACAATCTGTACCTCAAAGTAGCACCGTGGAGCCCCCATATTCACCACTACAATAGAATTATGACAGGTTGGGTACAAAGTTGCCTTGTGAGGCATCATTTTAAAAGTCTTGATCTGCTGAACATTCATGTCCTGTTGGATTGTATGTGGGGGGAGGGATAGCTCAGTGGTTTGAGCATTGGCCTCCTAAACCCAGCGTTGTGAGTTCAATCCTTGAGGGGGCCACTTGGGGATCTGGGGCAAAGTCCTGCTAGTGAAGGCAGGGGGCTGGACTCAATGACCTTTCAGGGTCCCTTCCAGCTCTATGAGATAGGTATATCTCCATATGTTATGTGCTATCCTTGTATGGGAAGTTATGAAGCATTGCTGTGTGTGTTACTGAAATACGTTGTGAGGTTGAGAGAAGCCCACAGCCAACCTTTCAACTGCAAGAGAGGACCAGCCAGACACAGTTAATGGCTCAGCAACACCCCTATCCCAGAGATTGTGTACAATGGAGATTGCTTGCCTGCCCAATGGGGACTGCCTGATCCCCGGGTCGCAGCAAAGATCTTTCAAACAGCTCCCCATTGAGTGCTGGGTTTCCAGGGGAGGGGCCAGATGAGCAGCCCCTGGCCACGGAGCCCGGAGCCCTCTGTGTGCCCACAGAGCTGCTGGCGTATGACGAGATGAAGGGCTCTGATCGGGGCCGGTAGCTGTAGTTCCCTCTGTGCTGCCGGCCCACGCTGGGGATGCAGAACTCGGCCCCGTCCCCAGCAGGGTCCATGTGTTGCTGCGGGTTCAGGTCTCCAGCCTTGTGCAGGAAGAACCTCACGTCTCGGCGCTGCCCCTGACACCGGATGCTGACGTCTGCCCCTGAGGCGGTGACCCCAGTGGGGCTCAGGGAGATGGAAGGTCTGGGTAAGCTGGGATCTGTGCACAGGAGACAGGCTGTGAGAGCCAGACCCAGGGACCTGGCCAGCCCCAGCCACGGACAGATCCAGAGGGCCCAATTCTACACAGGGGGAAACTGAGGCCCAGACATATTCACTTTCCTTAGTGAGCTCCCAGGAGCAGGGACTGTTTCTTCACTCTGGGTTTATGCAGCGCCTGGCACAACAGGGCCCTGATCATGGCCCTACATGCTCCCCCAACACAAGGGATCCAGCACTATTGAGGCCAGCGTTTGCAGAGGTCTCCACTAACTGTGGGGGTCTCGGTTTGTGGGCACTTGGCCTGAGATTTCCCCAAGATTTAGGACCCCCCACAAGGAAGGACACTTTTGGAAACCGCAACATGCTCCCATCACACAGAGTCTATGGCTGCGCCAGGAGCTGGGCCAGATCTCCTGGGTCCCAGCCCAGCGCCGTGTCCACCAAGCCACCGCTTCTCCTGCAGCCCCTGCCTCATTCAGCTCTGGCCGGGGCACTGCCACTGCCTGGGGCGGGGCCTGGAGCACAGAGGGGATGGGATCACGGGATTAAATAGCGACTCACGGTTCCTACAAGGGGCAGCGTTAAAGTCGCCTCCCTGCCCCGAGTCTCCAGGGGCTGCTGCTCACCCCTGGCTGGGGAACCCCCCAGTGACTCTGTCCCCTCTCCTGGGTCAGGGCTCAGGGCAGAGCCTGGCTCTGAGCGGCCCATTGGCACCGAGCCCCGTGAGGGTCTGGCTGGAGGTGGGGCTGGGAACGGGGACATCGAGCCGGGCCCCTCACCTCTCACCACCAGCTCCACGGGGTCGCTGGGGTACGACACGGCGAACGGCTCCGATCTGCTGTGATAGGAGCAGCTGTAGCTCCCGCCGTGCTCCCAATGCACGTTTCTGATGGGAAACACAGCCCCAAACCCGACCGAATCCACAGGTGGGAAATGGCATCACTCTTTATTCAGCACGAACTGCACGCCCCGGTGCTGCCCCCGACACCAGACAGTCACGGCTCCCCCCAGGGAGACCCCCCCGCTGGGGCTCAGGGAGACGCTGGGTTTGGGGTAGCTGGGCTCTGCAGTGGGAAGCAGACAGGTCGTGAGACGCAGGCCCCGTCACTCAGTCCTGGGGCCCGTCCTCACCACGTGGCCTCAGTGGTGGGTCAGACCCGGCGGCCCTGGGGACGGACTCCTGGATGCCTTTCCACAGGGGCCAGAGTTTCCTCTGAGCCCTGGGCTAACAGCATGAGTCACGGAGCAACCCCAGCCCCTGGGGGCCCAGAGCTCTGCTCCCTAGTGAGTGACAGGCCAGTCCAGTCTCCAGGGTCCATTCACTCCCTGGCTTCTCTGCTGGGAGGGCTGGGAGCCAGGACTCCTGGGTTCTCCCCCTGGATCTAGGAGGAGAGTGGAGTCTAGTGGGGAGAGCAGGGAGGATGGGGGCCAGGACTCCTGGGTTCTGTGCACAGCACCACCCCTGACTTGTAGGGGACTGTGCAAGTCTCTACTATACACTGAGGTTTATAACCTTCAGCTCCGCCAATCACCCCCTAACTGATGTGTTGCCTGGGACAGGCCCCCTGCTCTGCAGCTCCCCATGGGGGCAGGGATCCCCCCTTCCTCTGCCCCAAATCTCTAGTGGCTGCTTCTCCCCCCGCCTGGGGAACCCCCCAGTGACTCCATCCCCGCTCCCCGGCCAGGCGTCCCCTTTGCTGGGCCCAGGGCCCGCGCCACTTCCCGCAACCCCCATTGGCCTGGAGCAGCGAACCGCAGCCAGTGGGAGCCGCGATTGGCCGAACCTGCGGACGCAGCAGGTAAACAAACCAGCCCGGCCCGCCAGGGGCTTTCTCTGAACAAGCAGCGGCCCGACTTTGAGAAGCACGGCTCTAGCCTAAAGACAACCCTTGAGTCATCAGTTTACCCATAAACAAATCTAGTGTCTCCCTTCAACCATTGTATTTTCTCTACAAAAATCCCGACTCACCCTCCAGGCAAGGTTCTGATGCATAGACCCAAGCTCTGCATCAGTTCCACTGGGACTCCATCTCCTGACTGATCGTGCTGGGGGCTCTGCCTGTCTCCGGCCCTCAAGACCCTCAGCTACCACCACCACCTGGGAACCCCGACCAGTTCAAGCCTCATGCAGTGGGTGAGATCCCCCCTCTTTCTCTCTCTCTCTTTTCCTTTCTACCTTCGGTATTAACCTTTAATCATGTATGTTAGGTTGGTTTAGGCTCCTTGTGTAGTTCTCACTATTATTCAATAAATAACTTGTATGGCTAAGTTGGTTGCTTCTCTCTCTCTTGCTGAACTTTACTCTTTTGTGTTTTTAGCTTCCCCCATTCACTCTACAGTAACGCTTCTTTTACCTAAGCTAAAGATCCCTGCAGCGCCCAACATACTGTGGGGTTTGCTCATCAAGTAGGTTACGGCCAGTACAATTGTGTTGGGGGAGTGGGGATAGGGACGTGCTGAATCTGGGACGCATAAGGGTGGCAGCTTGAAAGTGCTGATTGCCCCGGTCTGCTCAGACTTGCTGTGTGTGTGTGTGTGTGTGTGTGTGTGTGTGTGTTCGTTCATCTGCTTCTGGGGTTCCTCCAGCCCCAGAACCAGATGAACACAACCGAGTCCCTGCAGGGTCACTCCATTGGAAGGGGACTAGCAGCAGGGAGAAGTAGAGCCCCGTATGAGAACACACATGACACAAGCACATTGATAGAATTACAAAACACCCACCCACACACCCAGAAGAGTAACCCGACTAAATGAGCATACCCCAAAGTAACGGGCAAATCTGGTAACACCCCCCGCATCCCGGACCCTCCCTGATGCTAATGTCCTCCCCACAGACTGATACTCATGTCCCAACGCCCAGCTAGTGAGCAGCCTGGAAAGGAAATTGGAGTTAGGGACCAGATCCCAGAGCAACTGGATACTACACTCTGGTCCCAGATCCCCCCCATGGACACACACCCTGGTCTCCTATCCTCCCCCATGGATACATGCCCTGGTCTCAGATCCCCCCCTATGGGCACATGCCCTGGCTGTCTCCAATACTCACCGAGGAAGAGGACGGTGAGGGCAGATGCCATGATGGGGGCAGTGGGGGGGCCCTCAGTGCTGCCACCAATGCCCCAGTGCCCAGCTCCACCAAGCCCTGAATGAGGCACTGAGCCAGGGGCTGCAGCCACAGGAAGCCGGCAATGGCTCATCTCTGCCTGTGTCCCTCACACCTTTGCTCTCTCATCTGCCAGCCACACCTACATCCTCGATCAAAATAGCCCCAGCAAACCATGTCCTCTTGTGCCACGGCCCACAGCCCCCGCGCTGGGCAGGGGGCTCCCCGGGGATGTGGGGTCACTGTCACCAACCCCCCCCCCCCCCCCGCCACATCGGGGCAGAGCAATAGGCCCCCTAGCCTGTCTCCCTCCCTGCTTATTGGGGGTCTCCGGGGTAAGATCAGGGGGGCTGGGAGCCAGGACTCCTGGGTTCCACCCCTGGCTCTGGGAGGGGAGTGGGGTATCTCCTTCTTCCGGGGCTTGGGAATGGCTGGCTCATGGGTGTGGGCAATTAGTAGTTTTACTAGTAGTTTTTACAGGCCAGCCGCCAGGGTCCCTGGGGGCTGAGCAAGGCGACCCAGTGCCTGGCATTCCGCGACCCAGTACTGGGTCATGATCCGAACTTGGACAACCACTGCACTAGGGCACAGGACCCATGCGATTGACACGCAGAGCAGGGCTCAATCCCTTCAGCAGGGGGTGACAGGGACACACACACACACTGTTACTCCTGGGGAAATTCTGTGCATCTGCGGACACGTAGAATTCATCTGTCCCGCATAATTTTGTTTTTCCTGCATAAAATACATTTTGCCCAAGAAATGCTGCAGTTCTGCATCTTTCCCACCAGAGGGCGCCATGGCACCAGAGCTGCCAGCAGCATGAACACAGCCCGCTGTTCTGGCGCCACAGCGGCCCCTGGGGGGAAAAAGGCGGAACTGCAGCACTTCTGGGGCAGAATGTATTTTCCGTGGGGAAATAAATTCTCTGCCTGCCCCGTGCTGCAGAATTCCCCCAGGAGCAGAAGTTCATCACAGCACCTGCCGCAGAGCCAGGTTAGGGCAGAGTGGGTCACCCAGGGCTGCTGGGGGGTCACAGACTGGGGCTCAGGAGCTAGTGGGGTGACAGCATTGAGTCTGGGGAGGGGGCAAGGGGGCTGCAGGGACACATGGGGATGGAGGATGTGGGACAGGGGCTGATGTGCCTGACTGAATGGGGGAGGCTTGAGGTCACCCAGGATCTGCATGGGGGAGGCTTCTCAGCTCCCTAACAACCCCCACACACACACACAAAAACTTCTCCCGCCCACACCCAACACCTTCCAGGTTCACTCCCAGGCTCCTTCCCTCTCCCTCAGCTCCCCCGTTACCCCTGACGCCCCCAAGCCTTTGTGCTGCTTCAATCGGGTGCAGGAAATACAGTTCTGTGGTGTAATTTAAATGAATTACTCCAAGTTCTGTGTTAATATGCCTAGTGAGGAAACTATTTTTTTTTAATTACCAGAATCTTTTTTTGCTCTGTATTGTTACAGACATCCTCGCTGACAGATCTTTTGAAATAAATGACCAAAATAATTGAAACTGGCAGGATTATATTGTGTTATTTTGACAAATAAAATTTGCAGAATTTTCAAATATTGTGTGCAGAATTTTTATTTTTTTGGTGCAGAATATTTAAATTTTTGGCGCAGAATTCCCCCAGGAGTATACAGTTCTCCAGGCTAGTGGGAAATGAATTCAGTACTGGGGATTGTGCTGGCTGGGCAGCCCCTGGGCCCAGACTCCTCTGTGTGTCCCCAGAGCAGAGGCAGCCCAGGGGAGGATTCCCCTGGGAAAGGACCCTAGTGCTGACACGGGATCGCTGGGCTCTGACCAGACGGGCAGGTCGGATTTGGTGCTATATCGGCAGTGGTAGCTCCCTGCGTCTCTCCAGCTCACGCTGTGGATGGGAAACTCAGCCACGTCCGCCTTTGGGTCCGTCACCTGCTGTGCAGCCGGGTCTCCAGCTTTATTCAGAAGGACCCTCACCGCGAATGGTCACGGCTCCCCCCGGGGCAACCTGCCCACTGGGGCGCAGGGAGATGTTGGGTTTGGGGTAGCTGGGCTCTGCAGGCACCTCCTCCACCCCCTCCTAGCCTCCCCTTCCTCAAGCGCACCGTATCCCCGCCTCTCCCAGCGCTTCCTGCCCCCCGCCACCTAACAGCTGTTTGGCGATGCTTAGGACTTTCCGGGATGGAGAGGGAGGAGCAGGGATGTGGCACTCTCAGGGCAGGAGGCGGAGAAGAGGCAGGCCGGGGTGGGAACTTGGGGGAAGGGTGTGGAATGGGGCTTGCCTGGGGTCGGAAAAGGTGGGGTGGGGACTTTGGGGAAGGGGTGGTGTAATAGGGCTCACATCCCACCCCTCTCCCTGGGGCTTGCTTGCTGCCCCCAATAAGGCTCAGAGAGGCTTCAGGGTTGTGCAACACCCATGTCTTTATTTACTTAACTTCATCCCACCACCAGTGTCCATCTATGTACAAGTTTTACAGGATTAGTTACCTCCCTTAGAGGCAGCCTTCAGCTAGGAGGCCTCCAGTTCCCTCCCTGACTGACTTCTCCCTGGCTGCCCCCCACCTTCTGGCTCCCTCCCAGCCTTTATAGCCCTTGGCTTCTCAAGCCAGCAGGTGTTGCTAATCCTCAGGCCAGCATCAGGCCTTTTCCATCAGCCCCAATCTGTTTCCCCTGATTGGAGCTGACTGGGCAGGGCTAATTAGGTGCTTTTGCACCAGCACCCTGCTACAGGTGGAATGGGAGTGGGGTGAGGGCGGTCAGGGAAGGAGCGGGGAAGGGGTGTTCAGTTTTGTACAAGTAGAAAGTTGGCAACGCTCGGAGTGAGAAAAAGTCCCCGCCCTAAAGCCAAGCCCTGACTATAACCAGACACACGGTGCAGGAGGATGATTCATACGAGGGGAAATGGAGGCACGGGCAGATTAAGTGACACCCCAGGGTGCCCTGGGAGCAGGGATTCCCCCTCCCTTGACCCCAAATCTCCAGCCTCAGGAGAACATCCCAGTTCCTTCATCTCCACTCCCCGGCCTGGCGTCCCCTCTGTTAGGCCCAGGGTCAGGGCAGAGCCTGGCTCTGAGCATCCCATCGACGCAGAGCCCCCCTGAGGGTCTGGCTGGGTGTGGGGCTGGGATTGGTGATGCCGAGCCAGGCCCCTCCCAAACCTGCTACAATGATCTGCACGATGTCACTGGGATACAACCACTTGGGCAGCTCCGATCTGGAGCGAGATCAGCAGCTGTAGATCCCTCCATCTTCCCATCTGGCACTGGGGATGGTGAATTCAACCCCGGGTGACGGCTCCCCCCAGGGCGATCACCCCGCTGGGGCTGACGAAGATGGAGGGTCCGGGCACAGGAAGCTCTGCGTTCACACACAAACAGGAGTGAGATGGGGAGACACAAACCCCTCCCCGTGTGTCTGTAACCTGCCCTTAGCGCCCAGCCCCAGGGACAGCGCTGGGGTAACAGACACCTCACTGCATCTACAGGGAACCTGTGGGCCGGGTTCTGATCTCAGCCCCCTGGGGTCAATCCGGAGTCACCCCTGACTGCACTGGGGGCAGGGCTGGGTTCTGATCTCAGCTCCCCGGCATCAGTACAAGGAGGATGAACTGAGTTTGGGGTGAAGGTTCAGGGCTCAGCTCCTCTTTTCCCCTCCCCCCTCAACATTAAAGTTTCCCCAGCCCCAGATATACTCACGTCCCGACACCCCGCTCCACCCGACCAGCCAACAGCCTGGAAAGGGAGACGGGTCGTTAGGGACCAGATCCCAGAGCGACTGGATCCTACACCCTGGTCTCAGATCCCCCCATGGGCACACACCCTGGTCTCAGATCCCCCTGTGACAAAGTGGGGGAATTTTCTTAGTGTTTAGCATGAATACTGTGTGTACCTCAGTTTCCCTGTGTGCTGCGTGTCGTATGTAACAAGGTCGTGGGAGAGGGTTTGTTGGTGCAGAAGACCAGGTGTGACCTCGCCTAGGGGCCAGAACCCCAGACAACGGCCTGGAGATGGGGAACGCGAACAACTGGTGATCTGGAGGCCCAGCCCAGCTTGGCAGCCAGCCGGTTCCAGCCAGAACAAAGGGTCGAGGAGGGAGGACCCAGGTGACCTGTTTACCTGGGACCGAAGACAAAGGATGGAGGAGGGGCTGTTGGCGCAGATGATATAGGATGATGGGCTGGAAGGAGGGGGCTGCTGGATGGGGGAAAGGAGCAGCCAGACCCCTCCTGGATTGGAGAGAGACCTAGATGTGATGTGCTGTGTTAGGGGAGGCCAGGCCTGAGGCCCTGAGAGTTTCCTGTGCTGTGTTCAGCCGCTCAATAAACCCTCCTGTTTTACGCTGGCTGAGAGTCACTCCGGTCTAGAGATCAGGGTTGCATTATTCCCTCTGGGAGTGGAGGGCCCAGGGGTCCAGAGCGAGTGGACTCCCTGAGGGGGCCCACAGCGAGAGACAGACGTGCTAAGGCTCAGAGAGGTGCTGTCAGGGTTTCCTCCCCACTCTGAACTCTCGGGTACAGATGTGGGGACCCACATAAAAGATCCCCTAAGCTTATTTCTAGCAGCTTAGGTTAAAAACTTCCCCAAGGCACAAATTCTTCCTTATCCTTGGACAGTATCGCTGCTGTTAGGGGGCTTATTCCTTCACCCTCTCACTTCCCTGGTCCTTCTCGCATGAACAGAGAGCAACAATACCCGAAGTCCAAAGGCGCAAACAATTCGATGTTTATTGGGGTGAACTTCCAGCAAGCATGATTCCAGTTTCCTTCCTCAGTGTCCCCCTTCCCAGCTCTGACACCACAGAGCCGTCCCTGTTCCCATTCCCTGTTCCCATTCCCCCCTTAGCAAAGCATGATTCCAGTTCCCCCACCCCCAGTCCCCGTTCCCATTCCCCCCCCTTACTTCCTGATTGACTGCAGACTATATAGTAAAACTTGAGTTCTGCTTAGCTATACCTTAACCAATCCTAACATATTGTAACATGGTTATTTAACCAATTATATCCCACCAACTTAATTGGTTTACACCCAGCAAAATTAATTATACCGCAGACAGAAACAATCACAGAACCGGACAGAGACCATGCAAATAAACATACAAACCAATACAGAAGCGAGGATTTCACAACTACATCTATACAGACTTAAGGGTTTTCCAGCTGTGTCTATTGAGAAGTGAGTTCTTACCAGACAGAAAACTATCAAACTAAATTTCCTTTCACATCTTTTAAGCTCTTCCCTTTCTCTGGAGGTGATAGGAATACAATCCTGTCCTGATATTCCTAACAGCCCAATAGCACCTTATTTCAATGTGACTAGTTTAGGATGTGAGGATGTGACCGTTCGCTTCCCAGCTTATGGCTGCCCCTGCTGCTTAGCCGAAGGCCTTAGCCTAAGAACCAGGCCTCAAACTGTCCCTTACACATACAAAGAGTAATTTTGACTCTTTCTTTTATACCTCTATAACTAGCTAAGTGATAAGAATACACCTAAATTCTTAAAGTATAGGCCTTTACAGACAGGCCTGAATATCTATATCCTAACAGCTGCCACCACCAAGTGAGTTAGACAAAGATTCAGAAAAAGAACCACTTGGAGTTCCTGTTTCCCCAAAATATCCCCCCAAGCCCCTTCACCCCCTTTCCTGGGGAGGCTGGAGAATAATATACCAACCAAATAGGTAACCAAGGTGAGCACAGACCAGACCCTTGGGTTTTTAGGACACTAAAAACCAATCAGGTTCTTAAAAACAGAACTTTATTATAAAGAAAAAAGTAAAAGAAGCACCTCTGTAAAATCAGGATGGAAGATAATTTTACAGGGTAGTAAGAGTTAAAACACAGAGGATTCCCCTCTAGGCAAAACTTTAAAGTTACAAAAAACAGGAATAAACCTCCTGTTAGCATAGGGAAAATTCACAAGCTAAAACAAAAGATAACCTAACGCATTTCCTTGCTATTACTTACAATTTGTAATCTTAGCTGCTTAGTTCAGGTCTGGCTTTAGGAGATGTATTTTCCCTGCCCTGATCCCTCGCTGTCCTGGAGAGAACAACAAAGAGAGACAAAACAAAAACCTCTCCCAGATTTGAAAGGATCTTCTCCCCTTATTGGTCCTTTTGGTCAGGTGCCAACCAGGTTATTTGAGCTTCTTAACCCCTTGCAGGTAAAGGGGGGATTTTATGCTACCCGTAGCTGTATGTTCATGACAGGTGCGGTTCCAGGAGGCAGAGGGCCTTAACCCCCAAGAGAGATTGTGACCCCTGAGAAGGGCTGTAGTACTGAAGGGGGAGCCAAGAGAGAGCGCGAGTCCTGTGAGTCCATGACACCCCCCCCCCATGGGCACATGCCCTGGTCTCAGATCCTCCTCCCATGGGCACACATCATGAGGATACATTTTCAGCCACATAACTATATACATGAAATTACAACCTATAACATCACTGTAACAACAATGCTCAGTGCATTATGAGCCTTCCGATGAAACCCGACATGACAAACTTTACACTAGATCCCACACAATCATATTATAAGGATGAACATGGGGGTGCAGGGTATTCCCCAGAGGTACAGAGTGTTACAGGCGGGGACTATCAGGCTCAGGGGGGCTCTTTAAGCAGGAGTTAAGGGAAACCGAGGCAATGGGGAGACGGCTGATGTCTGAGCACCCAAGGGCAGGCAGACATGGGTCAGGCCAATCTGTGGGTCCAGAGGCTGCAGGGGCCAGGATTTCAGGGGTGGGGGGGGGAGCATCTCATGCAGGAGCCAGGATGGTGGAGCTGAGGGGACTTTTCCTCCGCACACCACTGAACGGTCACAAAGCCTCGTTCAATGGAAAACAGCCCCCACACCTCCTGCAGGGGTGATTTAGAACTGCCCCGCTCTGTGTCCTAGCCCCCGCACTGCTCCCAGCAAGTGGCGATTCCCACATCGCCCCAGAGGCAGGACCTGGGGGTGGGGCCTGGGGCCCTTACGGGGAAGATACAAGCAGGGGATTAGCTGTGGGGCTCTCCCTGTGCCTACGTTGACCGGCCTGGGGTCCCTAGGAGGGAAACATCGGGGTCACAGGGTGATGCCCCCCCGATCTCTCGTACGGGCACCGCCGAGGGATCACCTCCCCTTTGCTCCCTGCACACCGTCTCACAGGGATGGATCCCCCAGCACAGCGGGGAAGGGATGACCCCATGGAGGGGATGTAAACAGCCAGCGCCAATTGGTCACGGGCATCAGACCCTTCTGCAGCTTCACCCAGAGTCAGGGTGTGAACCCCGGTGTCCTGCCCAACTGACGCCCTTCCCCAGAGGGGCTGCAACCCAGTGCTGGGCGAGGGGTTCCTGTATAACCAGCCCCCATGCCCCACCCCATCTCCCCCAGGTGTTATGCACATTCCCGGCACAGGAGGGCTCTGAGGTGCCCAGGTTGGGCTGGTTTGTGGTTCTGTGTTCATTACACTAATCTGGAGATTAACAGGAAGCAAAATAACATAAACAGCCACCTCGGCGCATCCCCTCCCCCTCCCAGTGCTGAGCCCCCCACACCGGCCCCTACATGTGGGCCTAGGTGGGGCAGGGGGACAGCAGCTCGATGAGAAGGGGCAGCCATGGGGGGAGGGCAGTGTCCCCCCTAAATCTTCCCTGGAAGCAGAGTTCTCGGGGCAGGTGCTGCAGGGGGGTGAGTCTGTTGCCCCCTGGAGGTCAGCACCCCATGGCTGCGGGGGGCTCTCACTGCAGGGTCCCCCGGCTCACATTGATCGCGGCGTACATGCTGGTCTCAGTGGGCTCAGGGGCTGGGGCCGGGCCCCCCCGCTTGGCCTGGAGTGCCTGGCTGTCCAACTCAGCGTAGGTGAGTCCGTCGGCGCCGGGGTCGGGCTCCTGGAGCTGGGAGGGGAGAGAGTCACCTGTGTGTGTGTGAATCCACCAACACCCCAACACGCACAGGGTACACACACACACACCTGGAGATCCCTTAAGACCACCCCTCTCCCACCAGCCCGACCCCCACCCCAAGCCACTGAGTGTGCCAGGAAAGGCATGGGGGGGTGAGGTGGGAGGAGGCTGCTGGGGCCCATGTGGGTCAGGGTTGGGGGTCAGGCCCCATGTGGGAACAGGGGACACTTACCAGGGTCTGTGGCTCTTTCCCTTCGTCAACAGAGGCATCTGCGGAACAGAAACACCTGCTGAGCTGCACCCCCGGCCGGCCCAGAGCAGAACCCCACACCCAGCTCCGACCCCCGCATCCATC
The DNA here is from genome assembly GCF_028017835.1 of Emys orbicularis. NCBI lineage: Eukaryota > Metazoa > Chordata > Testudines > Emydidae > Emys > Emys orbicularis. Next base: position 19,750,723 of record NC_088703.1, read on the forward strand.
CAGGGCGCTCAGAGCCCGGCACAGCTACCCCTCACCCTACAGCATTTGCCAGGGTCATTAGCCACATGTTACAGAGAGGAAAACTGAGGCACAGAGATGTCTGTGGGTTACAGCTGGGGCGGGGGGCTGGGATTCCGAACGCCTGTGTTCTCGCCCTGGCTCGGGAGGAGAGTGGGGTCTAGACGAGTGTGACGAACTGGGACTGTTCTTACTGTGATCTGTAAGTGCTGACAGGGGAGTGTGGCTGGGATGGTCTGCATTGGGGGATGGGAGAATGACTGAAGGGAAATACCTGAGCCTGTAACATGAGAACCCAGGAGGGGGCTGGGGCGAGGTGACACCTTTGCCCGGGAAACTGAACAAAGGCTGGGGGAGGGGTCGCTGAAGGCGGAGTCTGGGAAGCTGGCTGGGGAGGTGGCTGGAGGCAGGGAGGGCTCTGACCTCTGGAGGGGGGCTGGGGTGCCCGAGGACCCCAAGATGGACCTAACTGAGGGGTATCCTGTTGTCTGTGCCTGCAAGACCTGTCTCAGACTGTATTCCCGTCGTCTAAATAAACCTTCTGCTTTACTGGCTGGCTGAGAGTCATGGTGAATCGCAGGAAGCCGGGGTGCAGGGCCCTGAGTCCCCCCATACTCCGTGACAACTGGTGGCAGCGGTGGGATCTACTGCACCCCGTGGACGGCGCTTCCTGCAGTAAGTGACTGGGGAGCAGTAAAACGAAGGGGGATTGACGGGGACCAGGCGTGCTGAGGAGTCAGAGAGAGACGGTTATCACCCCTGGGAGTGTGTGACCAGCGAGGAGGACTTTTGCAGTAACAGGGTCCCCCGGGGGATCGCAGCGAGTGGTCCCGGGGGCGGAGGAGTCTGCAGCTCGACCCTGGCAGAGAGGTGGCGACCTCGAGAAGGGCTGGCACACTAGGGGTCTCCCTGGAAACTGTGGGGAGCGGTGGGCACACAGGCCTGTGAGTGGCCAGCAGGAAGATGTATGCCAAGCGGCTTAAGAGCGACCTGGTGGAGCTGTGCAAGCAGAGGGGGGTGCGCATTGGGAAGCTCACCAAAGAACAGCTCATTGCCCAGCTGGAGAAGGGAGATCGCGCGAATAAACTGATGCCTGTCTCTGAGGGAAGCAGCCTGGCAGATGCAGCGCAGGCCCCAGTGTCTGTCCCATCTGGGAGTGGTCAGCCGGCTGCTGAGGGCTTCCCGAGACCCCTCCTTCCTACGCCTAGGGGAAGGGTGGGGAGGAGCCCAGCAAATACCGAGGGCGCAGGGACCCCCCCGGCCAACAGGGGATCCTCCCGGCAACGCTCGCCGGCCAGCAGGGGATCCTCCCGGCTACGCGCAGCATCCGTGGAGCGGAATGGGCTGGGATGGGAGATAGAGCTAAAACTGAGAGAGCTGGAGGATCGTGAACACCAGAGACAGCATGAACAGGAGGAGAAAGAGAAACTGAGGCAGCATGAACGGGAGGAGAAAGAGAAACTGAGGCAGCATGAACGGGAGGAGAATGAGAGACAGAGGCATCATGAACTGGAGCTGGCGAGGCTGAAGGGCTGCGAGCCCCCGGCTGCGGTGAGTGAGGGGGGACCCAGGACTGCACGAAGCTTTGATAAGTGCATCCTGGCCCCACGTAAGGAGGGGGAGGACATGGATGACTTCCTGGATGCCTTTGAGACGGCCTGCGAGCTGCACCAGGTTGATCCTGCCGACAAACTCCGGGTTCTCACCCCCTTACTGGACCCCAAAGCCTTGGCCTTGTACCGCCAACTGGAAGAGGCGGAAAAAGGGGACTATGAACTATTCAAAAAGGCCCTGCTACGTGAGTTTGGGCTGACTTCTGAGATGTACCGGGAAAGGTTCCGAAGTCAGGATAAAACCCCGGAGATCTCATATCTGCAACTAGCCGTCCGCATGGAAGGATACGCCAGCAAGTGGGCTGCTGGGGCCCAGACAAAGGAGGACCTGGTTAAACTGCTGGTACTGGAGCAACTGTATGAGCGGTGCCCATCCGACCTGAGGCTGTGGTTGAGGGACAAAAAACCGGAGAACCCGCGACATGCAGGCCGGCTGGCCGATGAGTTTGTGAAGAGCCGGTCAGGGGCTGGCAGGGAGGAGTCCCAAAGGAACAGTCCCACCACAACGCAGAGCGAGAGTCACCATGGGCCATCCCAGCGGGAAAATACGGAGAAACCCCACCAAAGGGGAAGATCCAGCGTCAGGTCCATCCAACCCACTCGAGGGGACCCCTGGGACATGGTCTGCTATCACTGTGACCAAAGAGGTCACATACGGGCCCAGTGCCCCAGGCTCAGGGACAGACTGAGCAGACCAAACCCACAGAGGGTTGACTGGGTAGAGACCCAGCCGGGCGAGAGGCAGCACTCCCAGGGAAGGGGGGCTGGCAGAGTACCACCTGCTAAGGAGGGAGGAGAGCTCCAGGCCTGCTCCTCTGCGGGGCGGGATGCTCCAGACTCAGGGTTTTTGGTTTATACGGTGGGCGCGGGGCCGTCCCTCCGGAAAGAGTACCTCGTTCCCCTGGAGGTGGATGGGAGGAAGGTCGATGGATACTGGGATACGGGCGCAGAGGTGACGCTGGCCCGGCCCGAGGTGGTGGCCGCAGATCAGGTGGTGCCCAACACCTACCTGACCCTGACGGGGGTGGGCGGGACACCAGTCAAAGTGCCCGTGGCGAGGGTACGCCTGAAGTGGGGGGCCAAGGAGGGCCCCAAGGACGTGGGGGTACACCCGTATTTGCCCACTGAGGTGTTGATGGGGGGGGACCTGGAGGACTGGTCAAGCAACCCACCAAGTGCACTGGTTGTGACCCGCAGTCAGAGCCGGCGAGGGGCACTGCGCCCTGGCCTTGGGGAGGGTGCCTTGCCCGAGGCGCAGGACCCTAACCTGGTGGGGAGGGAACACCCAGGGACACGGCTCAGGGAGGCTGCGGCTTCAGACCCAGCCGGCAAGAGAGAGCAGGTGGCCATCCCTGTCCCAGCTGCTGAGTTCCAGGCCGAGGTGCAGAAAGACCCCTCCTTACGGAAGATAAGGGACCTGGCCGACCTCGGTGCGGTACAGACCATGGGGAGAGGTGGCCGGAAAAGGTTCCTGTAGGAGAAGGGGTTCCTGTACCGAGAATGGGCTCCCCCAGGGAAAATGGAGTCAGGGGGATTCAGGAGACAGCTGGTGGTACCCCAGAAGTATCGCCGCCAGCTGCTGTACCGGGCCCATGACATTCCCCTCTCAGGGCACCAGGGAACCTGGCGTACCCAGCAGAGGCTGCTACGGAGCTTTTACTGGCCTGGGGTCTTTGTTACTGTCCGGCAGTACTGCCGATCCTGTGACCCCTGTCAGAGGGGGAGGAAGGCCCGGGACAAGGGGAAAACGGCTTTAGGACCCTTGCCCAGCATAGAGGAGCCTTTCCAGAGGGTGGCCAAGGTTAAAAGGGGGGCTCTGAACCAAGAGAGCCCGAAGCACAGACCTCCAGACTGGAGCGCTGGGAGAAGACCCCAGCCCAGTTGGAACCCCAGGGGTATTGGGGTGGAAAAAGGGCACAGGCCGCATAACCCTTCCCACATGCGAACTGCAAATGCCCTCGAGCACCCCCGACCTAAGGGGGGGAGTGAAACTGGAGGGGCCTGGTGTAATTCTCACCAAGGAATGGGAAGGATGCTGGGGCATCCATGGGAACGGGGGTAGGTTCGAACTTCCCCGGGTCACTGGCTAAAGTGACCCCGCTCAGTTCGGTCTCGAAGGGGGGAGATGTGACGAACTGGGACTGTTCTTACTGTGATCTGTAAGTGCTGACAGGGGAGTGTGGCTGGGATGGTCTGCGTTGGGGGATGGGAGTCTGGGAAGCTGGCTGGTGAGGTGGCTGGAGGCAGGGAGGGCTCTGACCTCTGGAGGGGGGCTGGGGTGCCCGAGGACCCCAAGATGGACCTAACTGAGGGGTATCCTGTTGTCTGTGCCTGCAAGACCTGTCTCGGACTGTATTCCCGTCGTCTAAATAAACCTTCTGCTTTACTGGCTGGCTGAGAGTCATGGTGAATCGCAGGAAGCCGGGGGTGCAGGGCCCTGAGTCCCCCCTTACTCCGTGACAACGAGTGGTTAGAGCAGGGGGCTGGGAGCCAGGAGTGGATGGGGAACTAGAGCGGGAAGGGAGGGTGGCCCCAGGGAGCTCCTGGGAGTCCAACACTCTCAGCTGACACCAGCTACCTCTGGGGCCCTGTCATGGAGTGGGGGAGAGTCAGGGCTCAGCACCCCCCTTCCTGCGCTTCACCGTGACTCTCAGCCAGCCAGTAAAACAGAAGGTTTATTAGATGACAGGAACACAGTCCCAAGCAGAGCGTGTAGGTACAACCAGGATCTCTTAGTCAAGTCCTTCTGGGGGGAGCTAGGGAGCTTAGACCCCAGCTTGGGGTTCCCTGCGTTTTACCACCCAGCCCAAAACTGAAAGCCAGAACTCCTCCAGCAGCTCTCTCCCCCCTCCCCCCAGCTCCTCCTCTCCTTTGTTCAGTCTCCTGGGCAGAAGGTGTTATTTCTCCCAACCCCCCTCCTGGCTCAGGTAGCTTCCTTCAAGAGAAGTCCCCCATCCCCAATGCAACCCCCCTGCAACATTCCCAGGTCAAATCCACCCCACTCCCTGTTGCGTCACAGGCCCTCTCCTTAGTCCCGCCCAGCAGCATCTGTAAATCAGACCCTGCCCCATATGGGTGGAGCCCCCACAAGCCCCGCCCCTCCCCAGGGGTCCTGCCCCACCCTGGTACCCTCTTGGGTGTGCTACTCACAGATGGGGTCTTGCTGAGCCGGCACCTTTAATGCCCCCATAGGGCTGGTGCTAAAAGACAAAATCCCTTTGTAAATGTCATATCCCCCCACCAGTGGGGAGATTCCCCAATACACCGAGAGAGCCCCCCATCCTGCCTCACACTGAACCCAGTTCCCTAAACCCTCCTTGTCCCAACCACCAGACTGCACCCCACCCTGCTGTAACTACTAGACCCCACTCCCCTCCCAAGGTGGGAGAGAACCCAGGAGCCCTGTGACCCCGGCAGGCCGATCGGGAGTGGGGAGGAGCCGGGTTCCTACCTGCTCGGTCTCGGTGCGGCTCCTTTTCCTGCAGAGGGACACAAACCAGAATCCCCCATTAGCCGATCGCGATCCCCCAGTCCCAGCGCCCGGCCACTCACCCCCACAGGGCAGCAGGGATAGGGGGTCTGGGGGGGTCCCCTCTGCTGCTGAGCCTGGATCCCTGCTGCAGGGGACCAGCAGGGGGCAGCACAACACCATATCATGTGCCAGGGGGAGGGGCAGATTTCCTGTCCCCAATCCTCCCTTTTAGTTATAACGAACCTGATCCAGGCTGGTCGGTTTCTCTGTCACCCCATGTACCGGAGAAGCCCGGTGCCGGGGGCTCGTTAAACAGGGACCCCTCGCTCAGCGCTGAGATGCAGCCACCTCTGGGGCGGGACAGCTGTGTGTACAGGGATTACACATGCAACAGCGCCCCCTGCTGAGCCCCCCCCCCCCCCCGCTCCTTGGCTTTCCCAGCACAGTCCCCCATCCCAGCCCTGACCCCATCCTGCCCTGCTTAGCAGCAGGTTTAACCCTTCCCTTGCTGGGCGGGGTACTCACTGGCTCGGGTTTTTCTAAAGCAGACGAAGGCCACGAGGAGGAGGAGGATGGCGGCTGCCGCGCTCACCCCGGCAATGATGGGGCTGGTCAGACCCGGTGATTCCGATCCGCCTGGGAAACAGCAGCAGCCGTGAGTGCCGGGAGCAGCTCGTCTGTTTCTCCCCCCCCCCCCCAGCCCTTCCCAGCCCAGGCGGCGCCCAAGGGGGTGGAACACCACAGGGCGCAGGCAGCAGAAAATTCTATGGGGAGGATGTTGGGGGCCCCAGGGCATCAAGTGGGGTCAGAGCAAGATTTGGGGGATTTGTAGCACTAGGGGACAGGGCTGCAGGGGGAGGGGCTCAGTAGGGGGCGCTCTCCCCCTCAGTCAGGGCTGGCCTCATTGTCCCAGCATGGCACTAGGGGGCGCTGTCTGATCCAGCCTGGCCATCATTTCTAAGGCATTTCACCCCCTTCCTCATGGCCACACCGACTCAGGCCAACGGGCCCATCTAGCCCGGTATCCCGCCTCCCATGCTGGCTGTTCCTGGCTGCTTCGTGTGGAGCTCCAGGTTACCGCCCACCTCCCCTCATGGCCACTGATGGGCCCAGCTGCCCCCAGAGGAAGCCTCCGGCTGCCCCGTTAGCAGCGCGTTTGTGTCTGAGCAGAAGGTTTCTCTCCCCTCCCAAATCCGTCGGTGCGGGGGAGTCACTGTCCCTGAGAACAGCCTCTGTTCCTCCCCCTGGGCAACCACTGGGGGAAGCTGCCCCATAATCTGTGACTCAATAGATTCCCCCCCAGCCCCAGTACCTGGCCCCACCCTGTCCGGCGCCGCTCCAGGCTGGGTCGGGTCAATTTCCCCTGCGAGAACAGAACCCGCGTCTGTCGGGAGAGGGGCTGAAACACCGACTCAGAGATCTCCCCCCACCCTCTGCGACCAGTGGTGGATCAGCCACTGGGCCTATAGAGCCCCAGTCACCGGGCAAGCAGGACGGGAGAAGCGGGTGGGGGGGCAGGGGACGCCTTAGCACTTCCGCTGTGGCCCCACCTGCCGCGGCCTCAGGGCTGGGGGACTCTCACTGCCCGCTCCGCCCCAGGCCCGGGGCGTGGGGACAGAGCTTCTCCGGTCTTGGGGCCGCAGTAGCGGGGGGGGGGGGCCATAAAGTAGCAAATAGGTTGCGGGGCTGCAGTGGGGGGATGGAATGGGGTGGGGCCATGGGTGGAATAGGGGCGGGGCCCCGGGGAAGGGGCAGAAAGGAGTGGGGCTGTGGGTGGGGCCGCAGGCGGAGGAGGCGGAAGAGGAGAGGGACCACAGGTGGGAGGGATCCCCCTTGCTCGGGCCCAGGGCCCCAAGAAACCTTAATCCACCTCTGCCCATGACTCAGCATCGATCGTTACTGTCAGTCCCGGGGAGGGGGGTTGTGCCTGGGGATGGTGCCGGCTGGGCAGCCCCTGGGCCCTAACTCCTCTGTGCATCCCCAGTGTGGGGGCAGCCAGGGGAGTATCCCCTGGGAAAGCCCCCCCCCATTCTGCAGCTCCCCCTGGGGGCAGGGATCCCCCCTCCCTCAGCCCTGAACCTCCAGGAGCTGCTTCTCCCCCCTGGCTGGGGAATCCCCCAGTGACACTGTCCCCACTCCCTGTCCAGGCGAGTCCTAGGGCTCTGGGCAGACCCTGGCTCTGAGCATCTCATCAGGGTACCGACCTTCTGAGGGTCCGGCTGGGAGCGGGGACATGGAGCCGGGCCCCTCACCTGCTCTCACCAGCTGCACGGGGTCGCTGGGCTGCAAGGAGACGAAGGGCTCTGATCGGGGCCGGTAGCTGCAGCTGTAGCTCCCTCCGTGCTGCCGGCCCACGGTGGGGATGCGGAACTCGGCCCCGTCCCCAGCAGGGTCCACTTGTTGCTGCGGGTTCAGGTCTCCAGCCTTGTGCAGGAAAAACCTCACGTCCCGGCGCTGCCCCTGACACCGGATGGTGGCGTCTGCCCCTGGGGCCGTGACCCCGGTGGGGCTCAGAGAGATGGAGGGTCTGGGTAAGCTGGGATCTGCACACAGGAGACAGGCTGTGAGAGCCAGACCCGGGCATCCACCTAGCCCCGGCCTCCAGCTGCAGAAGAGAAGAGTGAGGGGGATTTGATAACAGCCTTCAACTCCCTGAAGGGGGGTTCCAAAGAGTATGGAGCTCGGCTGTTCTCAGTGGGGGCAAATGACAGAACAAGGGACAACGGTCTCAAGTTGCAGTGGGGGAGGTCTGGGTTGGATATTAGGAAACACTATTTCACTAGGAGGGTGGTGAAGCACTGGAATGGGTTCCCTAGGGAGGTGGTGGAATCTCCATCCTTAGCGGTTTTTAAGGCCCGGCTTGACAAAGCCCTGGCTGGGATGATTTAGTTGGGCTGGTCCTGCTTTGAGCAGGGGGATGGAGTCAGGGCCGGTGCAAGGAAGTTTCGCGCCCTAGGCGAAACTTCCACCTTGTGCCCCTCCCCCAGCCCTGCCGCAGCTCCCCACCACCCCCTGCCCTGAGGTGCCCCCCCACGGCAGCTCCCCCCCCCCCTGCCCTGAGGCACGCCCCCCGCAACAGCTCCCCCCCGGGAAGCTGTGCGGCAGCTCCCCACCCCAGCTCACCTCTGCTCCGCCTCCTCCCCGAGCACGCCGCCCCCGCTCTAATTCTCCTCCCCTCCCAGGCTTGCGGCGCCAAACAGCTGATTGGCACTGCAAGCCTGGGAGGCGGGAGAAGTGGAGCGGTGACTGCGCGCTCGGGGAGGGGGCGTAGGAACGCTGTAAAAAAAATTGGGGGCACCGCTTTTTGGCTCCCCCAAATCTTGGCGCCCTAGGCAACCGCCTAGTTCGCCTTAATGGTAGCACCGGCCCTGGATGGAGTAGAACCTCCTGAGGTCTCTTCCAACCCTAATCTTCTATGATTCCCCGCCCAGCCCCAGGCATGGGCAGATCCAGGGAGCCCCTGGCAGAGATTCTCTCCCAGATCCCGGAGTCCCCCTGATGGAGAATCCCGGCCCTGTGAGCTGGGCTCTCAGCCCCACAGACACGGAGCCGTGGCTGATAGTTCTTGGAGTCCTCCTATGCTGTTGTGGCCCCTGCCTCATTCACTGTGTCCGCCCTCCCCGCCCCCCCGAGTACAGAGTGACTCACGGGCTGGTCTGTGGTGCCCGACACTGCAGGGCCTGAGCCCCACACAGCCTGGCTGGGGAACCCCCCAGTGACTCCGTCCCCGCTCCCCGGCTGTGCGTCCCCTCTGCTGGGTCAGAGCTCAGGGCAGAGCCTGGCTCTGAGCGTCCCATTGGCACCAAGCCTCCGTGAGGGTCTGGCTGGGGGTGGGGCTGGGAACAGGGACGCCGAGCCGGGCCCCTCACCTCTCACCACCAGCTCCACGGGGTCGCTGGGGTCTGACACGGCGAACGGCTCCGATCTGCTGTGATAGGAGCAGCTGTAGCTCCCACCATCCTCCCGGCGCACGTGGCTGATGGGAAACACAGCCCCAAACCCGTCCGAATCCACAGTTTGGAAATGGCGTCGCTCTTTATTCAGCACGAACCGCACGCCCCGGTGCTGCCCCCGACACCAGATGGTCGCAGCTCCCCCCAGGGAGACCCCCCCCCGCTGGGGCTGAGGGAGATGGAGGGTTTGAGGTAGCTGGGCTCTGCAGTGGGAGGGAGACAGGCCGTGAGATGCAGGCCCGTCACTCAGCAGAGGGGCAGAGATCCAGGGCACCAAGGAACCATGGGGCTGAGATATCCCCCCTCCACCCAACCCTCACTGGTTGGGCTGGACATCCCATCTCCTGGGCACCAGGGCTCACGGAGACCCCCTGGGGGTCTGGCTGGGTGTGTCGCTGGGAGCTGAGATGCCGGACTGGGCTCCTCACCTGCTACAATGATCTGCACAGGGTCGCTGGGCTCCGAGTAGGCAGCTGGTCCTGTTCTGTGGCTATAACGACAGGTGTAGCTGCCACCGTGTTCCCGTCTGGCGCTGGTGATGGGAAATTCAGCCACATAACCAACAGGGTCTCTGTAAGTCAGATAGTTCCCATCTCCAGCCTTGTAGAGGTGGATCCTCATGCCCGGGCATTGAAGCCAACACCAGATGGTGACCTTTCCCCCCACGGGGATCACCCCACCAGGGCTGACGGAGATGGAGGGTTTGGGGAGGGACCCCTCTGGATGCACAAACAAACAGGCAGTAAGTGGGGGTGACACAAACCGCGTCCGTCTGACTCAATCCTCTGCCCATCTGTGGCTCCAGCATTTTACCCCCCGCCCGTCCCTGGAGTGCAGGCCCGGCCCCGCGGCTCACAGCTGGGGAGAGATGCAGGAGGGGAAAGGAGATTTCCAATCTCGGATTCCTTTAGTTATCCAGGGTCAATTCAGCCCTGCCCCCAGTGCACTCAGGGGTGACTCTGGATTGGGCCTGGGGAACTGAGATCAGAACCCAGCCCTGCCCCCATCACAGTCAGGTGGTGAATTGGGATCTACGCTGTGGGGTTCCTGGTCCAAATTTAGGTCATTTGAGCAAGCGGCTCCCAGGACAGGACCCCCAAGAAAACATGTTTACAAAATCCCCCAAATGTTCTAACAGGTTCCCATCCCTGTAATGAGTGGGGCGAGATCTCAGTCCCCACCTCTGGGTGTGGGAGGGAGAATGTGTCTGACAGGATCATCCCTCTGGGCCACTGGCACCCCTCACCCTCCTCCCACATCCCTCCTTAATGGGGAAATTCCCCCAGCTACCCCATTCCCTACAGATACTCACGTCCCAACACCCTGCTCTGCCCGGCCAGCCAGCAGCCTGGAGAGGAGACAGCTCGTTAGAGACCAGATCCCAGAGCAACTGGATCCTACACCCTGGTCTCAGATCTCCCCCCCCAGCAAACCACATCTCCTCACGCAGTTGTCTGGATTCCAGTTCAGGTGACATGATCACATATCACTGTAAGACTTCATTACCCACTTGCTGGCACACAGGTTTACAGGAAGACTTACAAGTAAAACAGAGCCATCTACAGTCAATTGTCCTGGTTAATGGAAGTCATTAAGATTCCAAACCACCATTAATGGCCCACACTTTGCATAATTACAATAGGCCCTCAGAGTTATATTTCATATTTCTAGTTTCAGATACAAGAGGGGTACATTTATACAAATAGGATGACCACACTCAGTAGATTATAAGCTTTGTAATGATACCTTACAAGAGACCTTTTGCATGAAGCATATTCCAGTTACATTATATTCACACTCATCAGCATATTTTTATAAAATCATATAGAGTGCAACATCACAGGGGGAGCCAACCAGCCCCACAGAAAGGGGAGAGGACTGTGAAGTTGCAGTCCATATGTTTTATGGAAATATGCTAATGAGTGTAAATATAATGTAATTGGAATGTGCTTTATGCAAAAGGTTTTTTGTAAGGTATCATTACAAAGCTTATAATCTCCTGAGTTTGTTCATCCTATTTGTATGAATGTATCATACTTGTATCTAAAACTAGGACTATGTAGCATAACTTTGAGGTTCTATTGTAATTATGCAAAGTGTGGGCCATTACTGGTGGTTTAGAATCTTGATGGCTTCCATTGACGAGAACAATTGGTTGTAAATGGCTTTGTTTACTTGTAAGCCTTCCTGTGTACCTGTGCCAGATAGTGGGTAAGGAAGTCTGCCAGGACATGTGAACATGTCACATGATACTGGAATCCATCTTAAACCTGGTGCTTTTCCGTTTAGAAGGAGGGGTGGGAACCCAGAGAGAGACAAAGGATTCCCACCTTGTGCCAAAGCTATAAAAGGGGGTGGAACAGAACAAAGGGGGCTGATAGTTATGAGAAATCCCCAAGTTACCACCTGAGCTGGAACTAACAAGGGCTGTACCAGGGAAAGGATTGGGCCCAGACTAGGAAGGAGTCTAGTCTGTGAAAGAAGCTTATTGGAACATCTCTGAGGCTGAGATTTATCTGTATTCACTTTTTTAATGTATTAACTTACTTTGTTCTGTCTGTTATTACTTGGAATCACTTAAATCCTACTTTTTATACTTAATAAACTCAGTTTTCTTTATTAATTAACCCAGAGTAAGTGATTAATACCTGGGGGAGCAAACAGCTGTGCATATTTCTCTATCAGTGTTATAGAGGGCAGACAATTTATGAGTTTACCCTGTATAAGCTTTATACAGAGTAAAATGGATTTATTTGGAGTTTGGATCCCATTGGGAGCTGGGTGTCTGGGTGCTGGAGATAGGAAACCTGCTGAGCAGTTTTTGGTTAAAGTCTGCAGCTTTGGGGGCGTGGACCAGACCTGGGTCTGTGTTTGCACCTGGCTAGTGTGTCTGACTCAACAAGGCAGGGTTCTGGAATCACAAGCTGGCAGGAAAAACGGGCTCAGAGGCAAATTCAGCACATCAGGTGACAGTCCCAAGGGGGTCTCTGTGACCGAACCTGTCACAGGGACAAGATCACCGGGACAGAGCTCAAGAGAAACTGCCCCCCCCAGCAGATGCCCCAGCTCTGGCTCCCCAGCTCCCTCACAGCCAGCACCATCTGCCCTTCCCCCCTCAGACACCCCCAACAATCCTATCTCCCCCCAGCTCTGACCTTTTGGGGGGAATCCTGTCTGCCCTCAAACTCCTGTCCCTCATCCCAGCCCCCTCAAACCTCCTCCCGACACCCCCAACCTACTTCCCCCAAACTCCCAGTGCCCCTGATCCAGCTCCCCCCAAACACCCACCATGGGGGGGCCCAGAAGTGCCGGCGGCTAAATCACTCTGTGCCCTGCTGTGTTCATGGAGATGCAATAAAGGGCCCAAGGTGAGAACACGCCCCAGCTCCTGCCCCACACTGAACAGGGTTAAACACGGGCCGGGAGCGGGGTCCAGAGCCTGCAGCCTGCTCAGCCCCACGGCAAACCCCCCATTGACCCCTGGGACCGGCTGTTACAGACACAGCAGAGCAGGAACCAGGGGAGCTGTGGCAGGCGCCGTGTGAAACGAGGGGTTTGTTCCAGCCCCAGCCCCGTTCGCTGGAGCGAGTCTCTAGCTGGAAAATCCCCTGGGTTTGGGCATCTCCCCGCTGGCCCCAGAGATGCTAGCGACTGTCCTGGGGGGCAGAGGAGCCAGTGGAGCTGGGCTGGAGCCGGCGTCACCGCAGCTGCTGTTAAAGTCCGACCCCGTTTCCTCCCGGGTTGTGGGTTCAGCCGGGGGAGGGGCGATGGCATTGGGGTCCCTCTCTCCGGCTGCTCTGCTCAGGACGTCTCCACGGAGCAGGGTCCGGACAGCCTGGTGGGCCCAAGAGACAGGGGGTGACAGCCACGAGGGTGAAGCGAGTTGTCAGGGTTCCCTCCCCACTCTGAACTCTAGGGTACAGATGTGGAGACTGCATGAAAGACCCCCTAAGCTTATATTCCACCAGTTTAGGTTAAAAACTTCCCCAAGGCACAAATTCCTTTCCTTGTCCTTGGATGGTATTGCTGCCACCACCAAGTGATTTAAACAAACATTCAGGGAGGGGCAACTTGGAGCCCTACCTCCCCCCAAATATCCCCCCAAGCCCTTTCACCCCCTTTCCTGGGGAGGCTTGAGAATAATATACCATCCAATAGGTTAACAAAGTGAGTACAGACCAAATCCCTGGTTTTCAGGACACTGAAAAACCAATCAGGATTCCCCTCTAGGCTCAACTTCAAAGTTACAAAAACAGGAATAAACCTCCCTCTTAGCATAGGGAAAATTCACAAGCTAAAACAAAAGATAATCTAATGCATTTCCTTGCTATTACTTACAATTTCTGGATTGTAAATTTGTAGATGTATCAGTTCAGGATCTTTTTAGGAGCTGGGTTACCTGCTTGATCTCTCTCTTTGTCCCGAGAGGGAAACAACAAAGAGAGCACAAACAAAACCTCCCCCTGCCCCCAGATTTGAAAGTATCTTCTTTTCCCATTGGTCCTTCTGGTCAGCTGCCAACTAGGTTACTTGAACTGATTAACCCCTTACAGGTAAAGGAATTCTGTACCTCTGGCCAGGAGGAATTTTATGTTACTGCTGTGATGAAGTGAGAGAGTTTCTTGGTTTTCCTTGTTTCCTATGGGCGATTTTCTTGGTTTTCCTTGGGCTTGGGGCCGGTGATATCAGATGCCCAGCTGGGAAGCAGGGGGGCTCGGGGCTGGAGAGGGGGAGCAGGCAGAGCCCACCTGGATGCAGGGGAGACTTGGATGTGCTGTGCTGAGGGAGGCCAGGCCTGAGGCCCTGAGAGTTTCCTGTGCTGTGTTCAATGCTCAATAAACCCTCCTGTATTATGCTGGCTGAGAGTCACTCTGGTCTAGAGAACAGGGTTGCATCAACCCCTTCGGGGGGTGGAGGCCCCGGGGGTCCAGAGCGAGTGGACTCCCTGAGGGGGCCCACGGCGAGAGATAGGCATGCTAAGGCTCAGAGAGGTGCGGCTCCAGGAGGTGGAGGGGCTTAAACCCCTGTGGGAGAGTGGACCCCCGGGAGAAGGGCTGTCTCACTGAAAGGGGCACCCCCCACGGGGCCAATAGTGGGCATGATCTATGAGTCCGTGACAACTGCATACATAAGGGTTGTTACCCTTCCCTTTAAATTTATGACACGAGTGTCTTTCTTTAAGGCCCCCAAAGGGTGGTGGGTGGCACAGGCCGTCCCCGCAATATTCTGTCCACCAATGAGGCCTCGTTTCCGACACCCTAATTTTGGGTCACAGATTTCTGCTCCCCCACTTCTCCTGTGTCCCATGCGGGCCCCAGCCCGGCCCGTGAGTTCTGTCCAGCGGCCGCTCGGGTTGGACTAATCCCGTCTTTCTGTCTCGCCAACTTTCCCCCAACGTTCATTCATCCAGGTTCTCGTGACGCTGCCTGAACTTCTCACTCACCTTCGTCGGCTGAACCCCCCCACGAGGAGACATTTGGAGGCTTGGGTAACACAGCCGCCCCTGGGGTGGGGAGATTTGGGGGGCAGGGGAGCAGGAAGCTCTGGGGGTTTGTACAATAGAAATACAGAATGGGGGGAGGTCTAGGGAAAAAGGGGGGAGAGAAAAGGGGCTGGGGGACAGACACGTGGGGGGCAGTAAGTGCCATTATTCCAGCACCAGGGCCAGACGCAGCGCCACACACACAGAGAGGCCGAGGGCTCTGACTCGGGGGGCTGTGGGGGCTGGGATTCTGTGGGATGGGAGGGGCCCGGTCAGGTCTGGGGGATGAGCCCTGGTGGTCCTGGGGGATTTAACGACCAAGCTGCCTGTTGGGAAAGCGCTAGGACCAAATGCACCCTGCCCAGTGAGATCCTGAACGCCATGATGGGGCAGCGGGGAGGGGGGACCAGCGCTGCCACCAACGCCCTGGTGCCCAGCTCCACCCAGCCTGGAATGAGGCACTGAGCCAGGGGTTACAGCTACAGGAAGCCAGCGATGTCTCATCTCTTCCTGTGTTTCTTACACATTGTCTCTAATCTGCAGGCCAAATCTACCTCAACCAAAGCAAGCAGTGTCCCTGCAACACCCAGGAAACCTTGGAACCATCAGCCTGACAAGGCGTCATGCCACTCGCAGCTTGTCTGTGTCTCTGTGGGGAGGAGGGGACAGCTCACCCTCAATTTACCCTGCAGCCTGGGGGATGGTGCAGTGGGCTGAAAGCCAGAAGACCACAGGGTCTGGTCTTCAATCTTTGACTGACCACTATTTCCATGCAGATTCCCCCTCTCCTTTTTTATTTTGTCTTCAAACCCAGCTGGTGACCCACGGAGGTAAACTTAGTACATGATCATGCAGTTAAAGGATGTGTGGCACATGGCCAAGTGGGCAGAGTTAAGGTTGTTCAGGAAACCTTAACTGTGGCAACTGCTGATTCTGGAAGGTTTGATGTTGCACCTTTCTCTCTCAGCCTGCAAACCTGCCCACGTGCGACACGAGCCGTGGCACCGTGTGAGGAGCAGGCGCAATGGGGAACGTCTGGGTTTGCTGCCCCTTGTGCCAAAGCTGAGCGGTGATGACGGGTTTACACTGTAACGCCTGGTTCTAAGGGGCTTTTCTCAGCATGTGAATTAAAGCAACCAGGTTCAAAAGAAAATCAGAGAAAGAGAAATTCCATCCTGGGCCCCCAACGGGAGAGAGCATCGATATTAGCCATCAAACCCCACTGATTTCCGCCCCATCTGTGTGCCCTGAATGTCGCGGAACTGCTCCGGCATCCCCCACTGGCCACTCCCTCTGGATCCCGCAGTATTTTAAGATACCCCAGTAGCTTAAACCGCCCCTTTCCCAGTATCTCACCGAAGATGGCCGTCTGAGAGACAGCTTAGCGCTCTCTGGAGGTAGGGGTATGACGCACGCAGAGACTTCACCCGGCACCGGGGCTCTACATGGAATCACGGGACAAATGCACCGGTCCGTACACAACCAAGCAACCCTGCCCGCGTTTCCCTGCTCCAGCTCACCCATCCTTCAGGGACCATCTGCGCCCAGGGGGTAGACAGCTAGGGCCCCTCCACCACTGGTTTATCTCAGGGTCCGGGGCGATTCCATTGCAATGGGTGGACACTTTAGGTCAACTACCCTCTCTTGTTAGCCCTTTGACACCCGCCTCGGGCATTAAAGCCCTGCCTGGATGCCTGGTGTGAAGGGGGTGCCAATCTTAGTTGGGGGGGTCTGTGCAGCGCCTGGCATGATGGGGTCCCCGATCTCAGTCATGGGTGCGGGTCTGAGCAGTACCCTGAGCAACAGGACCCTGAGCTTGGTCATGGGGGTCTGTGCAGCGCCCAGCGTGATGGGGACACTTACACTGTCCCGGTGGTGGCCCTTGCACTAACACTGGGAGTGTGGTAATAACAGGGTGTGAGGGAGGAAGAGGCCAGGGAGACACAAGCTGCCAATCACCAGACACACACCCCCCCGGGGGGTATCACACTTTCTTTATTGAGGCCCGGTCCCTGGTTCGTATAACCAGGGCGGGGCCGTATAAATACAGGAGGTGCCGGGCAGCGGTGAAGCTCAGCGCTCGCGGCTCCAGAGGGGGGCGACGTGTGGTACCATCCCTCAGCCCTCTCCTGCCGGCGGCTCCCCTGCCCACCTGGGGGGCGGGGCTTGACCAACCACCCTGGGGACCGGGTGGGCTCCCCCAGGGCTCCCCCCACTCCGACTCATCTGCTCTCCCTTTGCCAGGGCGATGGGGGACCCACCCTGGAATCCAGGGTGGCCATAGGCCGGGATGGGGGCAGAGCGGGGAGCTGGTGGGAGGGGCTGAGATAGCCCAGGGTGGAGAGGATGTTGGGGGGCAAGATCACAGTATGGGGGGGGGGGGCTAATGGGGGAGGGGGAACAGAGAGGACTGGGTTGGACAGGACGGAAGGGTGGTTGGTAGGCTGGGGCTGGGGGGCTGGAAGGGAGAGGGTGGAATAGACCGGGGGGGGTGGAGTGGGGGGTGAATTCCAGCAGAGGGGGCTCCATGGAGTGTGTGTGGGGGCCTATTCCTTCTCTTAGTCGCCTGCGGGCCCGTGACGGCCTGTGAGGGGAGAGAGAACCCCATTAGCTGCACCCCTGAGACCCCCCCTTCCAGGACAGAGGGGCCTCCCCAGCCCCCCCAGGACAGATGGGGTCTCAGCTCCGCTCCTCCTGCCCTGGAACCCACCCAAACCCCAGTCCTCCCTCTGAGCGTGGGGAGATGCAGGAGAGCACCAAGTGTGAAACAGACTGGGGGGGCAACTTCACCCCAAATACCCCCCGGGAGCTGGGCTGTAGCGGGAAATCGAGGTGGTGGTGTTGTGGAGGTGGGTGCAGGCACCTGTCAGGACTCCTGGGTTCTCTCCCCGGCTCTGGGTGAGAAGTGGGGTCTAGTGGTTAGAGCAGGGGGGCTTGGAGCCAGGACTCCTGGGTTCTCTCCCCGGCTCTGGGTGGGGAGTGGGGTCTAGTGGTTAGAGTGGGGGGGAGAGGGGCTGGGAGCCAGGAGTCTCCAGCGTGACCTCACCCCACTTCCCACGCCAGGACCAACTCACTGGCCTCAGTCTTGCAGGTGTCTCTCCTCCCAGCAGGCCTGGGCTACAAAGAGCAGCGCCAGCAGCAGGACGGCGGCCCCCAGGCCCAGCCGCAGCGCGTTGGTCTGGCTGTAATCGGTGCCCCCAGAATCCAACCCTGGGGGGCGGGAAGGAGACAATGGAAAAAATACAGGGTTAGAGATCGGCTCTCACAGCTAATGACCTATGGGGAGAAAATCCACCCACACTGCTCCCGCCCCCGCTGAGAGGAGAGAGAACCCAGGAGTCCTGATCCCCACCCCTGGGCTCTAACCGCTAGACCCCACGCTCCTCCCAGAGGGACACTCACCCCTCCATCCCCCCCACAATCCTCCATCCATCCCTCCGCCTACACACCCCTCCGTCCATCCCCCCCATCAGGGCCGGCTCTAGGCACCAGCAAAACAAGCAGGTGCTTGGGGCGGCACATTTGCAGGGGGCGGCATTCGGGCCATCCTTTTTTTTTTTTTTTTAAACTCACATCCTCCCCTCTCGCGGAGCCATGGAGCAGCTGGGGATCCAGCATGGGAGCTGAGAACCCACGGGACCCTGGGAGCTGTAGTTCCTTGGCTAACTCCCTGCCCATAGAGCCAGCCCTGGAGCAGGGAAAGAACTACATTTCCCAGCATTCCCTTGGCCGCTAGCCACAGGAAAGGGATGGGGAGGGAGTGGGGAAGCTGAGACCCCATGTGCTTGCCGTGGAGGGGAGCTGGCTGCTAGAATGGGGTGGCACTGTGAATGGGGGACAAGTATGCCCAAGGAGTACAAGGCTTTGCCCCAGATATCCCCTTCAGAAGACTTCCCCAGACTGCATTAGGGATACTGGTGTGACCTCACCTTGCAGCAGCCCCCAAAGAAGGAATTGGGTGGACTAAATGGACAGTGCCCCTCTCTATCTGAAACCTAGCAAGGGAGGTACGTGGATCCCACTAGAATTTAAAATGAGAAGTAAGGGGGCAGCAAAAAACCTAGAGCCGGCCCTGCCCCCCATACTCACACCTCCGTCTATCCCCCCCATACTCACCCCTCCATCCATCCCCCGCCTCAACCCTCCGTCTATCCATCCCGCCGCGTACACATGCCTCCATCTATCCCCTCCCAACCCTCTGTCCATCCATCCCTCCGCGTACACCCCCGTCCATCCCCATACACCCCCCTCCATCCATCCCCACATCCCCTCTGTCCATCCATCCCTCCGCATACACACCCCTCCATCCATCCATCCCCCCGTCCATCCATCCCTCTGCGTACACACCCCTCCATCCATCCCCCCCAACCCTTCCTCCATCCATCCCCGTATACACCCCTCTATCCCTCCCTTCCCCCACACTCCTCCATCAACCCCCCACACAACCCTCCATCCATCCCCGTACACATCCCTCTATCGATCCATCCCTCCCTCCCCCCACACCCCTCCATCCATCTCCCCCACACCCCTCCATCCATCCACCCATCCCCACACACCTTCTCCATCTGTCCATCCGTGTCCAGCCCCCATGGTCCCTGGCCAGTTCCCAGGCAGGTCTGTAGCCAGTCCACACCCAGCGCCCACTTCCCCCCCAGCTTAGCCCAGTGCACACATGGCCAGACCGATTAACCCTTGAACTGCTGGATGTCCCCGGCCGCTCACTCACCTTGGGTCCGCACCTCCGTGTCATTGAGAGCCAGGTCGAAACGGGTGCCCGGTTCCTCCGGCCCGTAGTGGCAGCTGAAGACCCCACCGGGGCCCAGGGCCTGCTCCTCCAGGAGATTGAAGCCAGACGGCACATCGTCCCCATCAGCTGCGATCCAGGCCAGGGGCTCGGGATCCCCGTCTCGGTACAGGAAGAACCAGCCGCCCGGGGCGTCGGGGATGGAACAATTCACCCGGAGCTTCCCGCCCACGTCCACGAACCGCTCCCAGGTGCTGGGAACGTCTGGAAGAGCAGAGAGCCCCCATGAGACGCTGCTCTGGCCCCGCATGGCCCCGGCTGTACCTGTGCCAGGGCAGGGTCATCGGCCTGCAGGGGGCGCTTCCACCCACGGACCCCATGGCAGCATCTCACAATGCACTGGGGTGCATTAGCCAGCAGCCCTCGGTCCTGGGCATCCTGCAGAGCTCCCACAATGCACTGGGGGTGCATTACCCACCAGCCCTCGCTCCTGGGCCTCTGCAGAGCTCCCACCATGCACTGGGGTGAATTACCCACCAGCCCTCGCTCCTGGGCCTCTGCAGAGCTCCCACCATGCACCGGGGGTGCATTACCCACCAGCCCTCTCTCCTGGGCGCCCTGCAGAGCTCCCACCATGCACGGGGGGTACATTACCCACCAGTCCTACACACCCCTCTATCCAACCCTCCCCTATCTCTCCATCCATCCGTATAGACAACCACCCACCCCTCCATTCATCCCTCCCTCCCCAGACACACCCCTCTATCCCTCCCCCATTCCTCCCTCCCTTCCTCCCTCAATCCCCCCATCCCTCCCTTACACACCCCTCCATCCCCCCTTCCATCCATCCATATAGACAACCACCCACCCCTCCATCCCTCCATGAACCCTCCTGCCAGCCATCTCTCCACCCTTCCATCCCCACACACGGCTGTCCGTCCATCCAGCCGCCCCCATACACCGCCAGCCAGCCGCTGCCACAGACATCCAGCCACCCCCATGCCCCTGTGTGACACGGAGCCAGAAAGGGCTAAGCACCTAGCAGGCTACGTGACCCAAATTCAGCCTTTGGGGACATATTAGAGCGTATGTCAATGGGGATTGGGGCCATTCCACGTCAGATACACTAGAGCTTCGTTAGCGCACTAGAAGACAGTGAGTGTATTTGTCTATGTTTTCCCGGAGCAGCGGTTCTCAACCGCTCGCAGCCCAGTCAGCATACAGCTGCGGCCCATGTGACATCCTCAGGGCCATACAGGTAGGACTGGATGCGGCCCACATCACCATAGGCGCCGACTCCTTGGGTGCTCCGGGGCTGGAACCCACCAGCCACTCCCCTATCTGCTCCCCACCACCAGCACCCCAGCGCCTCCGGCCTGCTGGCGGGCCCTGCGGATCAGCGCCTTCCCATCCCTCCCCGCGCCTCCTGCGATCAGCTGTTTCACGGCGTGCAGGAGGCTCTGGGGGGAGGGGAGGAGGAGCGAGGACGCAGCGCGCTCGGGGGAGGGGGTAGAACTGGGCGGGAAGAGGTGGGGTGGAGAGGGGGCAGGAAGAGGCAGGGGTGGGGCCTTGCGGGAAGGGGTGGAGTGGGGGCAGGACCTGTAGCAGAGCTGGGGGTCAAAGACCCCTTGGCACTTTGGAAAGTCGGTGCCTGTGCACATAACACATTGTGGCCCATCGTGGTCAATAGGTTGAGAACCACGGACCTATATCTTGTTAGGGGTTAACCATGTAACCAGACGGTTCCTGTCCGTCTCTATGCTCTGCTGATTCAAAGAGCAAAAGGGAATATTAACATTTAGCTGGAACTTGGCTATAACAATGTCCTTGTCTATATTTCTCTTCGCAATTCGTAGCAGACCGTCTAGGAACTGCTTAAGGGATAATTACCTTATACTGCTGAATGCACCTAGTGACCTGTGTCTACATAGAAAACAGGTGATTCTCCTTCAAAGCCCCAGTGCTTCACCCAAGGACTGCAGGCTGCTATGAGGCTGCCAGAGAGCTAGGAAGGGACTTGTGGGACCTGATCCTGTCGTCTCAGATCTGCTTGAGCTTCATCAGGGGAAGTTTGAGTCACCAGGCTGAGGTCTCCAGCTCCAGTCTGGGGCACCCGGGCCTTGGACTGAACCTACAGACTGATTCTCAAAGAACATTTTACGACTCTAAAGCTCACATCTCTGCTATGAAACTGACCTACAAACTGTATTCGTGTCTGTACAGGTAACGATCTTTTAACCTGTACTCTCTGTCTCTCTCTTTTCTTTTTGAATAAGTTTGAGTTCAGTTAATAGGAATTGGCTGTGAGTGTGTATCTGGGTAAGATCTGAGATATGCAGTGACCTGGTGGTGATGAGTCCGATCCTTTGGGATCAGTAGAACTTTTTATATAAGGAACAAGATTTTCAGTCATCCTCATCATACGTGAGTGGGAGCCCAGGGCTGGGCGGCTCTGAGGGAGCTGTGTTTTGGCGTCTGGGTAACCAGGAAGGTGTTGGAGAAGCTCTGGGTGAATCAAAGTATTTGAATAGCCACCAGCTTTGGGGGATCATCTACCCCATTCTTTGCAGGTTGCTCTGATTGAGCAAACTCAGTGTGGCCTCCCCTAGGGACCCGGTCACAACCCCTCCCCCCATCCATCCATCCATCCATCCCCCCAACCCTCCCTATGCCCCATCCATCCCCACACCCTCTCTCTATCCCCCATCCAGCCATCCCCGCACACCCTCCCTCTAGTCTATCCCATCCATCCATCCCCCCACACCCTCCCTCTATCCCCCCATCCATCCATCCCCCCACACCCTCCCTCTATTCCCCATCCCCCCATCCATCCAGCCATCCATCCATCCCCCCACACCCTCCCTATGCCCCATCCATCCATCCCCCCACACCCTCCCTCTGCCCCATCCATCCCCCCACACCCTCCCTCTATCCCCCATCCATCCCCACACCCTCTCTCTATCCCCCATCCAGCCATCCCCCCACGCCCTCCCTCTATCCCCCCATCCATCCAGCCATCCATCCATCCCCCCACACCCTCCCTATGCCCCATCCATCCATCCCCCCACACCCTCCCTATGCCCCATCCATCCCCCCACACCCTCCCTCTATCCCCCATCCATCCCCACACCCTCTCTCTATCCCCCATCCAGCCATCCCCCCACGCCCTCCCTCTATCCCCCCATCCATCCCCCAATCCCCCCACACCCTCCCTCTATTCCCCATCCCCCCATCCATCCAGCCATCCATCCATCCCCCCACACCCTCCCTATGCCCCATCCATCCATCCCCCCACACCCTCCCTATGCCCCATCCATCCCCCCACACCCTCCCTCTGCCCCATCCATCCCCCCACACCCTCCCTCTATCCCCCATCCATCCCCACACCCTCGCTCTATCCCCCATCCAGCCATCCCCCCACGCCCTCCCTCTATCCCCCCCTCCATCCCCCAATCCCCCCACACCCTCCCTCTATTCCCCATCCCCCCATCCATCCATCCATCCCCTCACACCCTCCCTCTAGTCTATCCCATCCATCCATCCCCCCACACCCTCCCTCTATCCCCCCATCCATCCATCCCCCCACACCCTCCCTCTATTCCCCATCCCCCCATCCATCCATCCATCTCCCCACACCCTCCCTATGCCCCATCCATCCCCACACCCTCTCTCTATCCCCCATCCAGCCATCCCCCCACGCCCTCCCTCTATCCCCCCCTCCATCCCCCAATCCCCCCACACCCTCCCTCTATTCCCCATCCCCCCATCCATCCATCCATCCCCGCACACCCTCCCTCTAGTCTATCCCATCCATCCATCCCCCCACACCCTCCCTCTATCCCCCCTATGCCCCATCCATCCCCACACCCTCTCTCTATCCCCCATCCAGCCATCCCCCCACGCCCTCCCTCTATCCCCCCTCCATCCCCCAATCCCCCCACACCCTCCCTCTATTCCCCATCCCCCCATCCATCCATCCATCCCCGCACACCCTCCCTCTAGTCTATCCCATCCATCCATCCCCCCACACCCTCCCTCTATCCCCCCTATGCCCCATCCATCCCCACACCCTCTCTCTATCCCCCATCCAGCCATCCCCCCACGCCCTCCCTCTATCCCCCCCTCCATCCCCCAATCCCCCCACACCCTCCCTCTATTCCCCATCCCCCCATCCATCCATCCATCCCCGCACACCCTCCCTCTAGTCTATCCCATCCATCCATCCCCCCACACCCTCCCTCTATCCCCCCTATGCCCCATCCATCCCCACACCCTCTCTCTATCCCCCATCCAGCCATCCCCCCACGCCCTCCCTCTATCCCCCCCTCCATCCCCCAATCCCCCCACACCCTCCCTCTATTCCCCATCCCCCCATCCATCCATCCATTCCCTTACACCCTCCCTCTAGTCTATCCCATCCATCCATCCCCCCACACCCTCCCTCTATCCCCCCATCCATCCATCCCCCCACACCCTCCCTCTATGCCCCCATCCCTCCATCCCCCCCACACCCTACCTCTATCCCCCATCCCCCGATCCATCCATCCATCTATCCCCCCATCCATCCATCCCCCCACACCCTCCCTCTATCCCCCATCCCCCCATCCATCCCCCCATACCCTCCCTCTATCTCCCACCCCTCCATCCATCCACCCATCCCGCCACACCCTCCTTCTGTTTCCCCATCCATCCTATAGACATTCACATCTATACAAAATGAGCTGAGAAAACGGTGCCCTAGAGGGGAAAGGCCCCTTCCCCCATTCCCCACCCCCCTGAGCCAGCCAGTCCCTGTCCTGGGGCCGGATGGAAGCTGGCACCCCCTAGAGGGAAGAGGCCCCATGCCCCATTCCCTGCCCCCTGAGCCAGCCAGTCCCTGTCCTGGGGCCGGATGGGAGCCGGTGCCCCCAGAGGGGAGAGGCCCCATGCCCCATTCCCCCCACCTGTGACCCTGAGCTCCAGGGGGTTGCTGGCGTTGGACCAGATGAAGGGCTCGCTGGTGGTGTGATAGTAGCAGGTGTATCTCCCCACGTTGGCGGCGCTGGCATTCCCCAGGTGGAACTCGGCCGTGGGGGGGTCTCCGCGAGGCGCCCGCTCAGTCCAGAACTCCCGTGACCGGTACAGCACAAAGCTCATCCCCGCATACGGAGCCCAGCACCGGATCGTCCAAGTCTGGCCGGCCAAGACCTCCGTGCCAGGGCTGACGGCGATGGACGGCTTGGGGTAGCGATCTGGGCCTGGCACAGGGGAAGCAGAGTGTTGGAGTGGGCTATTGGGTACCCCGAGCAGGAGTGGGGGCTGTGGGGGGCAATGGGGAGAGTCCGGTATCCTCCCACCTGACTTGGACCCACGGGCCCATCTACCCCGGTATCCCATCTCCTCCCTTCCCCCCCGAATCAGAGCCACCGGCCCATCTACCCCAGTATCCTGTCCCTTCCCTTTCCCCCAAATCAGAGTGACGTGCCTATCTACCCTGGTATCCCGTCACCTCCCTTCCCCCCAGGATCAGAGCCATGGGCTCATCTACCCCGGTATCCAGTCCCTTCCCTTCCCCCCAAATCAGAGCCACAGGCCCATCTACCCCGGTATCCCATCTCCTCCCTTCCCCCCAAATCAGAGCAATGGGCCCATCTACCCTGGTATCCCGTCACCTCCCTTCCCCCCAGGATCAGAGCCATGGGCCCATCTACCCCAATATCCCGTCTCCTCCTTTCATCCCAGGATCAGAGCCATGGGCCCATCTACCCCGGTATCCCATCTCCTCCCTTCCCCCCAAATCAGAGCGATGGGCCCATCTACCCTGGTATCCCGTCTCCTCCTTTCCCCCCAGGATCAGAGCCATGGGCCCATCTACCTCGGTATCCCGTCCCTTCCCTTCCCCCCAAATCAGAGCCACTGGCCCATCTACCCTGGTATCCCGTCTCCTCCCTTCCCCCAGGATCAGACCCATGGGCCCATCTACCCCGATATCCCATCTCCTCCCTTCCACCCAGATCAGACCCATGAGCCCATGTACCCCAGCATCCCATGCCCTCCTGCCCCCCGGATCCGATCCCCAGGCCCATCTTCCCTGGTATTCCGCCCCCTCCCTGCCCCTGGGACCAGACCCTCAGGACTCACCGCTGGTGATGTTAGCAGGGTCGCTGAGCGGGGACTCCACCCGCCCCCCGGCCGCGTCCCAGTTCCAGTAGCCGCAGCGGTACCGCTCGCCAGGGCTGACACTGGGCAGCAGGAATGTCATCTCCAAGCCCTGCGCCGGGGCCCGCTCCTCAGCCACAGGGCCTGGTGTGCCGTCCCGGTGCAGGGTGAACCAGCCTCCCCCGAGTGACCCTGGGGCAGAGCAGCGCAGCTGGATCCCCCCCTCGGCACCTGCGGCCCGGTCCCAGACGAGGGACGGCTTCGGCAGGGCTGGAGACACAGAGCGGGGGGGGGGGGGGAGTGAGGCCTCTGGGTGACCCCCAAACAACCCCCCTTCCTTCCCCCCTTCGCCCCCACCCCACCTGAGCCCCCCATACACACAGCCCCTCTTTCGGCCCTACCCCTCACAGCCTGTGCCTTACCCTGCCCTCTCTCCTAGAGCCCCTTCCCTGCATTCCCCCACCCCACCGAGGGGTCTCCATGGGCCCCGGGGTGACCCCCTTCTTGATGGCCTGTACAGTCCTCATCTGCTCTGACAGAAATAGAACCCAAGAGTCCTGACTCCCAGCCCCCAACCACTAGACTCCACTCCCCTCCTACAGCCGGGGAGAGAACCCAGGAGTCCTGGCTCCCAGCCCCTCTGCTGTAACCACTCAACCCCACTCCCCTCCTACAGCTGGGGATAGAACCCAGGAGTCCTGGCTCCCAGCCCCCCTGCTCTAGCCCCCTTCCCAGCTGTGGGGCAGGCAGCGACACTCACCGACAGTCAGGAGCAGGACTGGCAGAGTCACGGCCATGGTGGGCAGCCGCGCGGCCAGCGATGGGGAAGTGGCAGGACTGGGACGGAGGAACCAGGATGAACCCAGCTCTAGGAAATGAGCCACCGGCCACAATGGAAAAACCTCCACTTCCGATTCTGATGGGGGCCCAAATGCTGCGGGGGGGCTGCACCTCTGCTACATGTATTACAGTAGTGCCAACCAACCTCAGGGGCCCCGTCGCGCCAAGCGCTGCACAATCCCCCCCCACACACACACACACTGAGCTTAGGGCCCCGGGGCGCTGCACAGACCTCCCCCCACACACACACACACTGATCTTAGGGCCCCGGGGCGCTGCACAGACCTCCCCCCCACACACACACACACTGAGCTTAGGGCCCCATCACACCGGATGCTGCACAGTCCCCCCCCCCCCCACACACACACACACTGAGCTTAGGGCCCCGTCGCGCCGGGTGCTGCACAGACCCCCCCCACACACACACACACACTGAGCTCAGGGCCCCGTCGCGCCAGGCACTGCACAGACCCCCCTCACACACAGACACAGACCCCTCACACACACACACACACACACACACACACTGAGCTCAGGGCCCCGTCGCACCAGGCGCTGCACAGACCCCCACACACACACACACTGAGCTCAGGGCCCCCGTTGTGCCGGACACTGCACAGTCCCTCACACACACACACACTGAGATCAGGGCCCCGTCGCGCCAGGCGCTGTACAGGCCCTCACACACACACACACACAGACCCGCCCCCCCCCCCCCCCACACACACACACTGAGCTCAAGGCCCCGTCGCACTGGCGCTGCACAGACCCCCCCACACACACACACAGACCCCTCCCACACACACACATACACACACTGAACTCAGGGCCCCGTCGCCGCACAGACCCCCCCCCACACACACACACACACTCAGCTCAGGGCCCCCGTTGTGCCGGGCACTGCACAGTCCCTCACACACACACACACTGAGATCAGAGCCCCGTCGCGCCAGGCGCTGCACAGGCCCTCACACCCCCCCCCCCCACACACACACACACATTGAGCTCAGGGCCCTATCGTGCCGGGCGCTGCACAGATCGCCCCCCCAGACTGAGATGGGGGGGTCCCATGGCACTGCGCGCCGCAGAGACCCCGTGCCCCGACTGAGATCAGGCCCTGTCGTGCTAGGCGCTGCATGGACACAAAGTGAGGGGCACTCCCTAGAGCTCACAGGTGAATAGACAAAGGAAGGACTGTTCTCCCCATTTCACAGACGGGGAAACTGAGGCACAGAGCAATTCAGTGATTTGCCCATGGGGGGGAGGGTAGAGCCAGGAATTGGACCCAGGTGTCCTGAGCACAGCACTGTGCCTTACCAAGACCAGCCTTAGGCTACCTTGCACTAGCCCTGCCACCCAGCCAGCCCTGGGAGGGGAGTGTGGTCTAGTGGTTAGAGCAGGGGGGCTAGGAGCTAGGACACCTGGGTTCTCTCCCTGGCCCTCGGAGGGGAGTGGGGTCTAGTGGTTAGAGCAGGGAGGGCTGGGAGCCAGGACTCCTGGGTTCTCTCCCTGGCCCTGGGAGGGGAGTGGGGTCTACTGGTTAGAGCAGGAGGGCTGGGAGCCAGGACTCCTGGGTTCTCTCCCTGGCCCTGGGAGGGGAGTGTGGTCTAGCGGTTAGAGCAGGGGGGGCTGGGAGCCAGGACTCCTGGGTTCTCTCCCTGGCCCTGGGAGGGGAGTGGGGTCTAGTGGTTAGAGCAGGGAGGGCTGGGAGCCAGGACGCCTGGGTTCTCTCCCTGGCCCTGAGAGGGGAGTGGGGTCTACTGGTTAGAGTGGGTAGAGGGGACATCTCCACCCCAGAGCCAGGAAGGGAACCCAGAAGTCCTGTGCCCACTTCTGAAGCGCTGAGGACTGAGGCCGCTGGGCAGGGAGCCTGGCCACCCCAGCACGGGGCCGTGTGCTGGGTGCCCCCCCCCCCCCCAGGTTTCCAATAAGACTGGCTCTGAAAGTCCCTGGTGACTCAGCGGAAGCAGCTGGGTGATGGGGGGGGGGGGATTGTCCCCTGGGGGGTTCCCTCTGTGGAGTGGAGCAATGGGGCCGCTGGCAGGGGCACTCAGCAGCCTCTGCTGTGGGGCCTGGATGTCTCCGGGACCCTCTCAGCCCCCCCAAACTTCTGCCCCCCATTCCCACCGGGGCGGGGGGCCTGAGGACTGCCTCAGCTCCTCCTCCCCGCGCCCCATGCCCCACCCCTCAAATCCGAGTCTGGAGGGCAGATGCCCCCAAGAGCTGTTATTGGGGTTCAGGGGTTTTTTTGGGGAGGGGAACCCAGGAGTCCCGGCTCCCGTCCCAGAGCCGGGTTAGTGGTTACCGAGGCGAGGGCGGGGCTGGGAGCCCGGACTCCTGGGTTCTCTGCCCGGAGGCGGGCGGGGCCAGCGGCCCCACACTACAAGTCCCAGGCTGCCCGGCCTGGCCCGGGGTTTCCTTCCTGTGCCAAGGGAGGGAAGATGGCGGCGCTGAGCAGTGAGTGTCTCCTTCATGGGGGCAGGGAGCCGGGCTGCGCTGCCCCGGCGCGGGGGGAGGGGGCATCTGCGCTGGGGGCTGCCCCGGCTGGGGGGCATCTGCGCTGGAGGGGGGCTGCCCCGGCTGGGGGGGGAGGGGGGCATCTGCGTTGGGGGGGGGGGCATCTGCGCTGGGGGCATCTGCGTTGGGGGGGGCATCTGCGCTGGGGGGGGCTGCCCCAGCTGGGGGGGGCATCTGCGCTGGGGGGGCTGTCCCAGCGGGGGGGGCAGGGGGGGCATCTGCGCTGGGGGGGGCTGCCCTGGCTGGGGGGTCATCTGCACTGTGGGGGGCTGCCCTGGCTGGGGGGAAAGGGGGGCATCTGCGTGTGGGGGGCTGCTTCAGCTGGGGGGAGAATGGGGGGGCATCTGTGCTGGGAGGGGAGCTGCCCCACCTGGGGGGGCATTAACCCTTCATGCTCCGTTCTCCCCCCCACCCCCAGAGATCGGCGCCTTCCTGAAGAACGCCTGGGCCAAGGAGCCCGTCATCACCGTCTCCTTCGCCATCGGCATCCTGGGTGAGTCGCGACCCCAACCCCCTCCTATGGCACAGCCCCCTCCCTCCAGTGCTGCAAGGGGACTGGCACAGACTGCCAGGGGAGAGCGCCCCCTGCTGAGCCCCCCCTCTCCCTGGTGTCCGCGGCGCTGCGCTGACGCTCTCCGTGTCTCTCTCCCTGCAGCCGCGGTGGCGCCGCTGCTCAGCCCCTACACGAAGTACTCCGGCATGATCAACCGCGCGACGCCCTATGTGTACCCAGGTGAGGGCTCCTGGCCATGCTGCCCCCGTGGGGCCTGG
Source organism: Emys orbicularis (assembly GCF_028017835.1). Taxonomy (NCBI): domain Eukaryota; kingdom Metazoa; phylum Chordata; order Testudines; family Emydidae; genus Emys; species Emys orbicularis. The sequence continues at coordinate 19,780,271 of NC_088703.1, forward strand.
CCCCCTCCTTGCTACCTGGGAGAGGCGCCAGGTGCTGCACTGGGGCATGGGCCCTGCCCTGACTGCCGGGGAGAGCGCCCCCTGCTGACCCTCCCCACTCCCTGCAGCACAGCACCCCCTAGTGCCATGCCGGGGCAATGGGGCTAGTACTGACTGCGGGGGTGGGGAGCATGCACCCTGCTGAGCCCCCTATCGCTGCCCTGGGGCAATGGGGGCTAGCACTGACTGCCAGGGGAGAGTGCCCCACCCCACTCCCTGCAGCACAGCGTCCCCTACTGTGGGCCCCTCTTCCCCACACCAGGGCAGTCAGATCAAGTCTCAGCTGGTTGGTTCTCCCAGCTGATCCTCATGGCCACAAGGGGGCACTGCAGCTTCAGGGTGCACCTTAGGCTGCGGGTAGCAGCTGGGCTAATGGCAGTGGGGCTCTGACCCCTCAGGGAGGGGGTGAGCCCCCACTGACTCAGTGCAGGGGTGGCTTTAACCCCTTCACCTCTGCACTGTCCCCTGGGGGAGCCCCCTTACCTGCCCCCCCAAGGGATCCCTCCCCCTAAGCTGCCTCCGCCTCTCTCTAGTGCCCCTGCGAGATGATGGCAACATGCCCGACATCCCCTCCCACCCCTGCGACAAGGAGGGGCCCAACCTGGACTGGCTGAAGAAGCTGTGACACAGCAAGGGCCCTGGGGAGTTGGTCGCCGTGACGTGCTGGATGCAGAGGGGGCCTTCCTCCGGGCCAGGTCAGCGCGCTGCCCCCTGCTGGCTACAGGGGGTTTGGTTCTCTCCACCTCCCCCCATGAATGTAATAAAGGTTTTGACTTAAGGAACCAGAGTGTGTGTGTCACTCCCTGCTGGCTGTGTTAGTGTTGCTGGCACCCCCTGCTGGAGGGACAGGGCTGTGCTGCCTCTGTTAGTGTCCCTGGTGCCCCCTGCTGGCTCTGTTGTGTCCCTGTCCCTGCTGGAGGGGGAGACTTGAAGCATGCACAGGTGCTGCCCTCTACAGGAGGATAGGGGAAATGCATGCTTGCATGCACCTTTTAATGGTACTAAGCAGGGGGAGAGGCAGTGCTAGCTTGCTCCACGTACCCACAGACAATGCAGTGTTTATTAAAGCTTTGCTGGGGCTTATGAGGGAGACACAGGTGGGGGGCCCAGTAGATAATCGGGGAATAGAATGCTGCTGTCCTGATTCCATTTATTACTAATTAGGGGGTAGCAATGACAGTCCCATCAACGCAGGGGCCATGGGGCTGTGCAAAGAGCAAACAAAAAGATTAGACCCCACCCCCTGTCCAGAGCCAGGGAGAGAACCCAGCTGTCCTATTCTCTCCCCCCCACCCCCTTCTAACCACTAGACCCCACTGCCCTCCCAGGGACAGAACCCAGGCATCCCCACCCCCTGCTCTAACTCGGTACAGCAGAGTTCACTCAGTATTTGTTCGCTGTGGCCCAGGCCAGCGTCTCTTTATTTCCCCGTTATGTGACCTGCCCTGCTCCGCAGGGCTTTTAAGCCTGAAAGATTCCGGCAGCTACGGCAGGAGTTTTACCCACCCTGGGAAACCTTCTCCCCAACGGCTGGGGGCTCCCCACCCTGTCCCTGCTTAGCTGTCGGTTCTGCAGCACAGGGGACTGGTGTACAAGGGGTTAACCCTCCAGTCCACAGGGAAGGGCCGCACCCCTCCTGGTTTAACCCTTTGAGGGCCGGAGCAAGGGGCCTGGTCAGTTTCAGGAGGGTTCAGTCAAAATCAGCGCAGGCCCCGGGGCTGGAGAACTTGGGGTAATGGAGGAGCTTGTCCCGGGGCCGGGGCAGGGGCCAGCTGGAGGTAAGTACGGCATCCTGGTCACAGGGGAACTCGTCCTCTTCTTTGAGCTGGAGGGGGGGAGAAAGGGGTCAGACCCACAGGCCCATCCAGCCCAGCACCCGTCCCGAGCCATGGGCCCATCTAGCCTGGTATTCTGCCCCGCACCCACTTCAGCCCCATGTAGCTACCCCCCAGGAGCAAGGGGAGTGGCCAGTACCTGTGCAGGGAAGTCATCCATGGGGAGGAGGGCAGGGGCCAGCCGCCTGCCCCTCTGCTCCTTGTCCTCACGCCCGTGCCGGCGACGCTTCTTTCCAGTGGGGGTTTCCGCCTGGGATGGGCTCTTGGGCTCTGGGCCAGCCGGTGGGGGGCCAGGGAAGCGCCGGGGGGTCTCTTTCTCTGGAGGTTCGTTCTCAGTATTGCCTGGGGTGGGGGCTTCTGTGCTGGGGCTGCCTTCATCCTGGGGATGGGGGACAGAGCCATTCAGCAGGCTCCCACCCAGGGCTCTCCGGAGCCGAAGAGGGCCACAGTAAAGAGGCTTCTCTTGACAGCTCCAAAACAGAATCTGCCCCACTCCAGGGAAGGACCCCCTAGCGGGGAGAGGGGCTCCTACCTCTAGGACAATGGTGAGCTGGCTCTGTCTATAGTCATCCCCGTAGGAATCCAGGACCCTCATAAGGAATCTATAGGGGGGACAAAGAGCGAGACATGCTGACATCAGGGCCCCGGCGCACTGGGCGCTGCCCAGATCCAGAATCACTGAGATCGGGGGGGCCGAGCGCGGCTGAGACCCAGAGTTGCTGAGATCGGGGCCCCGCCAGGCCGGGCGCTGCCCAGACACAGAGTCACTGAGATTGGGGCCCCGCTGCGCCGGGCGCTGCCCAGACACAGAGTCACTGAGATGGGGGCCTGGTCGGGCCAGGTGCTGCCCAGACACAATGTCAGTGAGATCAGAGCCCCATCGGGCTGGGTGCTCCCTGGACACGGAGTTGCTGAGGCTGTCACGCTGGGCCCTGCCCCCGTCCCCGAGCTCTCACCTCCTCTCCTGCTTGAGCCGCCGCGTGATCTTCTGCACGTGGTGGAGTCGGTTCAACACCCTCTCGTTGACCTGGAGCCGGGGACGCAGACACATCAGGCCGGTAACTCACCCAGGCCGGAGCCTTCTCCCCCAGCACCCCCCACCTCTGCCCAAGCCCCCTCGTCCAAGGGGTCACCCCTTGCGTAAGATGCGTCTTGCGGGGGGGTCCAGGGGCCGAGTGTTCCACAATGCACCCCTGTGTTCACACCCCAGCCTGACTCAGACCAAGGCTCGCGAGCTGCTTTAATGTGTCTCCTTTGCAGCAGGAGATGCAAACACGAATCTAATGAATGGTTAAGAACAGAGATTGGTTAACCAGGCTGCTTTCGCTGTGTTATTAACCAGTGATCAACTTGCCCTGTTATTAATTTCTTTGCTGTGCGAATTATCTATAAAGCAGATAGTCGTACAGTCAGTGGAACAAGGAATTCATACAAGCATGGCTCTTCTGGCTCGGAGGATCACTAATTAGGCTCCCGAACCTTTTCAAACAATTCAAACCCAATTCAAACAATTGAATAACCGCGGCGACTGCGTGCCGATGTGACTGTGTAGTGCAGACGTGGCCTTAGCTAAGAAAGAGTGTGAGGTCTCCTTCCTTCCTCCTCCTCCCCCGGTCTCTCAGCTGAAAAGGTTTGTCAAGGGGGGGCTGACACTATACAAAGGAGGGGCAAAGACCCCATGGGAGCCCCCTCTCTCCCTGCCCATTGCATTCGCCGCACCCGGGAGGACAAAGGAACCAGCCCTGCATTCGGGGGCGGGGGTCCCGGCCTACAGAATTCAGTCAGCTGGAAGCACGCGGGGAAAGACTTTGCTTTGAATCTAACCGAGCTGAAGCAGGCACTAGAAAGCATTTTGATCCCTTCATATCTCTCTCTCCTCGTAGTTAATAAACTTGTTTTATCTACTCCAGGGGGCATAAGATAAAGCGTCTGGTAACTTCACTTAGCACTGTGAGCTGGTGTATGTTGTTCCCTTAAAGGAATAGCGGAGGGAGTGTTTCTGACCAGGAGAGGGCAGCGCAGCTGGGATTGGGGATGCATCAGGGGGGCATAATCAGGGTCGGTGAGAGCCAACTGACTGGCCCAGGACTGGCTGGCCGGATGCAGCACACGAGCGTTTGCGGGTGACCGGCATGCTGGGGGCAGGTTGAGAGCCAGCCAGGCCTGGCTACAGCAGCAGGGCATTGGAAGAGCACCCCAGGTTACAGGGAAGGGGTGACAACTGCTCCCTGGTTTGGACTGTACCCAGCTATGCCACTGGGGGGCCAGGGGTGCTGGGCCCATAGAGGGCAGGCCCAAGATCTCTGGGAGATGTAATGAATGGGGCCAGGGCCCAGACAGGGGATGGGGCCCAATGCCCACTGAAGGGGGCGGGACCTGTGAGGGGGCGGGGCCCAAGGCCCACTGAAAGGGGACAGTGGGTACCCTGGGTTGGTGGAGCGGGGGCTGGTGGTTATGAAGGAAGTGGGATGGGATGGGGATGGGGAGGTGTGAGATGATGATTTAGGGATTAGGGCTGGGCCATCTCTTAGGGTGCTATGGGCCAGGGGGGCTGGTGGTTTAGGGGGCAGGGCCAGGCCGTGGCCAGTGGCTCAGGTGGCGGGGCCAGGTTTCGTCCCCAGCCCTGGGTCCAGCTCCAGCCCCAGCCCCTGCGACACCCCCTCCCCACCTGCTCGATCTCCTTGCAGCGCCGGCCCAGCGCCTGAATCTTCCGGCGGCCCAGCTCGCGCTGCCGCTGCTGGCTCTCCTCCTCCTCCTCGTCCTGCAGGTTGTCCCCGCTCAGCCCCCCGTCCACGAACTCCACCTCCGTCTCCAGCTCGCTCTCCAGGATGTTCCCCCCGAAGAGCGGGGGCAGCGCCAGCTCCGAGCCCGGGGGCACCGAGAACTCCTCGAAGCCCACCCCGGCCATGGCGCTGGAGGGGTGGGGAGTGAGGGCAGCGATGAGATGGGGGAGGGAAATGGGGAAAACGGGGTCTCCCCAACCAAGCGCTGAGCTGCGACCCCCCCCCACCGACTCCTCTGCTGTTAACACCCCCCACTAGGGACCCATCCCCCTTACAGCGACCCACCTTCCCCTTCTGCTAACAACCCCCCCCCCAGGCCCTCCCCCGCTGCTAACACCCCCCCAGGGCCCCGACCCCCCCCCCCGCTGCTAACAGCCCCCCAGGGCCCCGACCCCCCCCAGCTGCTAACACCCCCCCAGGGCCTTGACCCCCCCCCAGCTGCTAACACCCCTCCAGGACCTCCCCAGCTGCTAACACCCCCCCAGGGCCTCGACCCCCCCCCCCAGCTGCTAACACCCCTCCAGGGCCTCGACCCCCCCCCGCTGCTAACACCCCCCCAGGGCCTCGACCCCCCCCCGCTGCTAACACCCCCCAGGGCCCCGACCCCCCTCGAGGGCCCCCGCTGCTAACACCCCCCCAGGGCCTCGACCCCCCCCCCCCGCTGCTAACACCCCCCCTAGGGCCTCGACCCCCCCCCCCCGCTGCTAACACCCCCCCCTAGGGCCTCGACCCCCGCTGCTAACACTCCCCAGGGCCCCGACCCCCCCCCCCGCTGCTAACACCCCCCCAGGGCCCCGACCCCCCCCCCACGGGGATCCCCACTCACCTTCACCCCCGCCCGGGCCCCGTTCCCCGACTCCTGCCTGCGGCCGATGTCCCCTCCCGCAGCGGGGGGCGGGGCGCAACCGAACGCGCGCTGATGACGCCACGAACGGGGAGGGCGGAGCTAGCGCGAGGCGCGCTCGTTAAAGGGACCGGGAGGAAACGGGAGCGCGGGGGTGACGCCATTGGCGCGCGACGGAAGCGGGGACGTGACGCACGGAGGGGCGCGAGCAGGTAACGGGCGGTGTGTGGGGGCCATAGGGGGACTGATGGGGGTGCAGGCGGGGAGGGGGTGCAGCGGGGCACAGCTATGGGGAAGGAGGGATGGGCCGGGCAGGGGTACAGGCAGGGAGGAGCGGTTGGAGGGCAGTGGGGCCCATAGGGGGGCTGATGGGGGTACAGGCAGGAGCGGTTGGGGGGCAGGTGGTGCCCGGATATGGTGAAGGAGAGGAGTGGGGCTGGGGGCAGGGAGGAATGGTTGGGGTGCAGTGGGGCACAGATATGGGGCAGGCTGGGGGGAGTTGGGGACCCTGGGGGTGCTGATGGGGGTACAGGCAGGAGGAGGGGTTGGGAGTAGGGGGAAAGGTGGGTTCACAAAAGGAGACCTGACTCCAGCCCTGCCGGGGCTCTGGGTGGGGTCGTTAGGTGGCCAGTGGGGTGGGATAATCCCTAGGGCAGAGGGTGTCTGGGTGGGGTGTGCGGAGAAGCCGCCCCCACTCCAGGCTCTGCTCACCTCCGCTCCCTTCTCTCGCCTCGCCGCCCCAGACCTGAAGGATGTCTCTGGCGGATGAGCTGCTGGCCGACCTGGAGGAGGCGGCGGAGGAGGAGGACAACTTTGTGGATGAGGAAGATGAGCCGGCCATCGAGGATGTGCAGGAGGAGATGCAGCTGGACCTTAGCGTTGACTCGGTCAAGAGCATTGCCAAGCTCTGGGACAGCAAGATGGTGAGAGATGCGGCACTGGTTCCCATCCAGCCCCACGGCAGGGACTGGCTGGCTCGGGGGGGCAGGGAATGGGGCAAGGGGCCTCTCCCTTCTAATGGGTGCTGGCTCCAATCTGGCCCCAGGCAGGGGGCTGACTGGCTGGCTTGGGGGCGGTGAATGAGACATGGGGCCTCTTTTCTCTAATGCCATGCTGGGACATTGAGGTCAGCCCTGACTCGGAGGGGAGAGCGTCCCCTGCTGCTCCCCTTTTCCCCCACTTGCTTCATCTTTTCCAAGTACAGAAGAGCCTGCTGTGTTTTCTCTTGGCAGTTTGCGGAGATCATGGTGAAGATCGAGGAGTATATCAGCAAACAGTCGAAAGCCACAGAAGGTACTGGATCGGGGATGGGGTGTGGGAGCGCAGCTAACCTCTCTGCTCTGACTGCAAAGGTGGTACCATCAGTATCCCAGCACCTCCTAGCATTGGGGTCAGCACTGTCTGTGTGGGGAGAGCGCCCCCTACTGAGCCCCTGCCTTGCTCCCTGCAGCACAGTGCCCCCTAGCGCCACACAGGGCATTGGGCCCTTCCCTGACTCCTGGGGGAGAGCGCCCCCTACTGAACCCCCACCCTGCTCCCTGCAGCACAGAGCCCCAGTGAGATCCTTACATGCGTTCTCTCCGCAGTGATGGGGCCGGTGGAGGCGGCTCCGGAGTACCGAGTGATCGTTGACGCCAACAACCTGACGGTGGAGATCGAAAATGAACTGAGTGAGTGCCCGCCTTGTGGTGGGCGTTGCTAAAAGAGACGCATGTGGGGGGAGCGCAGTGTGTGTTTGGGGGTACAGGAGGTGCCGTGCAAGGGAGGGACTCCATCTCCTTTGGCTCATGCTCTGCATGGCGAAGTCAGGGAAGTTCTCTGGCCTGCCTTGTGCAGGAGGTCACATCAGATGGTCACCGGGCCCCTTCTGTGAGCCTACAGAGTGCCTGCCCTAGCAAGAAAGCGCTCCTGGCATACGCAGCTCTGCTCTCTGCCATGTCCGCAACTGGAGGAGGTCCCCGGCGCACGGCCAGCCATCGGGGGCTACGCCGCGTGTAGTGGAGCTGGCTGGCAGACGGCCTCTCCTTGCTCTGAGTCGGACTGAGAAACCAAAACTTCCGATTTGGGACCTTCAGCTTGCAAGAGCAGGGGACAGGAAGCAGAAGGGTTAATTCTGAAGGAAACTGAGGCTGTGTGGCCTTGTGGTTAGAGCGCTGGGGACTTGGGAGCTGGGTTGATTCCCAGCTGTGCTGCTGGCCTGCTGGGTGACTGTCCCTCGCTCTGTGCCTCGGTTTCCCCATCTGTGAAATGAAGATAAAGAAGGGCAGAGCAGTTAAGTGCCGTGAGATTGAGTTTGTGAAATAGCCAGGTGGGGTAATCCCCAGCTCTTGTCTATGTGCAGCCATACAGGGCCCTGCTAGAGTCCGGGGGCTTCTGCAACAGAAGACAGAGGCCCCCAGGTGATTTCCGGGGCTGCTCCCCAGTAACTAACAGGGTGGGGTCTTGTCCCTTCCCTTCCCCCTTTGTGTCCCATCAGACATCATCCACAAATTCATCCGGGATAAATACTCCAAGCGATTCCCCGAGCTGGAGTCCCTGGTTCCCAATGCCCTGGATTACATCCGCACGGTCAAGGTGTGTGCTGCTGCTGCTAGTGGTGGGGTAGGAGGTATGAGTGACGGGCGGAGGGGAGGGCAGATGGATGTTAGGATGAGGAGGTCTGGGGCTGGGCACGGGGTGGGGGGTGAAGGGCAATGTGGGGGGAGGGCAGGAATTGAAGGGGGCTGGGGGGAAGAGAGCAAACACTGAACATCCAGGTGCTTGGGGTGACCCAGACCTCCAAGTCGCTGGGGTTGGGTGGCAACAGGACCGAGGGTCTGGCTGCCAGGGGGTGGGCACTGAAGACCCAGATGGGGGTGGGGGAGGGAAGCCAGGTGGGGTGGGCATTGAGGATCTGGGTGATGAGGAGGTGGCACTGAGGGTCTGGTTGAGGGGGGTTGGGCACTGAAAAGCCAGACTGGGGGGGGGGTAGCTGGGTAAGGTGGGGGTGGGCACTAGGGGTCTGGGTGATGGGGGTTGGGGGGAAATAGCCAGGGTTGGGCTCTAGCTGGGGACCTGCTGTCTTCTGTCGTCCCCCTGCCTTGCGGTGCCCTTGGGGCTGTGTCCGGGCTGTGTCCGTGTGTCTGTCCCAGCCCTGCTGACTGAACCCCTGCGTTTGTCTGTGTCGTCCCCGCGCAGGAGCTGGGCAACAGCCTGGACAAGTGCAAGAACAACGAGAACGTGCAGCAGATCCTGACTAACGCCACCATCATGGTGGTGAGCGTCACTGCCTCCACCACGCAAGGGTACGCTGGGTTGTGGGCCCCCCCCCCTTTCCTGGATCCCTGCCCTGCCGTGGGGGAGGGGCGGGACACCAGGCTGCAGGGGCCCCCATCCCCAGTTCCCCCACCTGCCTCTGTAGTGGGGACCCCAGCCGCAGGCCTCCCCTATGCTGATCCTGCCTACCATGTGGGTGGTGGAGCACTGGGCCCCTCCTTCCTTCCTATCTTCTGTCCCCAGCTGCCCCCAGTGCTCCGTTTCCCATACTCAGGGACCTGACCCCTGAGCTGGAGGGCGGGGGAGAGCCAGGAGGCAGGACTCCTGGGTTCTATCCCTGGCTCCAGTCCCTGCTGCCTCTGAGCCTGTCCGGGCATGAGAGATCCCAGGGGGCTGCTTGTGACATCTGGCAGGAGGAAGCTTGGCTTGCCTTTCCCTTCTCCAGCCCATTTGTATGTTCTGCCCCAGAAGCAGCTGCATCTCAGTGGGAGGCACATAGGAGGGAGGGGGGGATGTGAGCCAGGGGCTTGGGCTGGGCCCAAACGGGACAGGGAATCACCTGCCCTGTGTCTGGAGGCCCCTGTCAGAGCCCAGGCCAGGTGCATGGGGGTCACCCATCATCCTCCCCCCGCAGGCAGCAGCTGACGGAGGAGGAGCTGGAACGCATCGAGGAAGCCTGCGACATGGCCCTGGAGCTCAACCAATCAAAGCATCGCATCTACGAATACGTGGAGTCCCGCATGTCCTTCATCGCCCCCAACCTGTCCATCATCGTCGGCGCCTCCACCGCTGCCAAGATCATGGGTGAGGGGCTGCAGGGCGGGGGGGGGCACGGGGCTTCTCCCCGCTAGGGAGCGCCAGCTCCCAGACAGCTGGGTCCCCCCCACTGCTGTCAGGCCGAGTGGGTCTAATGCTGCCCGTCCATCCCGTAGGCATCGCTGGCGGCCTCACCAACCTCTCCAAGATGCCGGCCTGTAACATCATGCTCCTGGGAGCCCAGCGCAAGACTCTGTCCGGCTTCTCCAGCACCTCGGTGCTGCCCCACACGGGGTACATCTACCACAGCGACATCGTGCAGTCGCTGCCCCCGGTACGGCCCCTCTGCTCACGTCAGGTCCCAGCGCCCGTCTGCTCTATTCCCCCCCACCCCCACCACCACCACCCGGCTCCCCCCTGACGCCCCTCCGCTCTATCCCCCTGGATCCCACACCCCAACGTTTCTCACGGTCTCTGAGCTCTTCCTGCGCCCCGACGCCCTTCCGCTCTATTCCCCCACCACCACCCGGCTCCCCCCCCAGCACTCTGATGCTCCTCTGCTCTATTCCCCCCCCAGATCCCACACCCCAACGTTTCTCAGTGCATGAGCTCTTTTTTCCCCCCTGCGCGCCCCTCCACTCTATTCTCCCCCCCCCCCCCCCCCCCCCGGATCCCACACCCTGACATTTCTCAGTGCCTCTGAGCTCTTTCCTCCCCCCACCCCCAGCGCCCTGACACCTGTCTCCCCGTCTCTCCCCCACTCCTCCGGATCCCAGCATCCTGACAACCATGTCTCCCCATCTGTCGTCCCCTTCTCCCCCTGGATCCCAGGGCCCTGACGCTCCTCTGCATCTCCCTGCTCTGTCCCCCCGGATCCCGATGCCCCTGTGCTTCCTCGCCCAGGCTTGGTCTCCCAGCACCTTGACACCTCTCTCCCGCCCCAGGACCTGCGGAGGAAGGCGGCTCGTCTTGTTGCTGCAAAGTGCACGCTGGCGGCTCGGGTTGACAGCTTCCATGAGAACCCAGAGGGGAAGGTGGGTATCAAAAATATGAGGAGTGGGGTTTAGGGGTAAGAGTGGGGGGGCTGGAAGCCAGGACTCCTGGGTTCTCTCCCCGGCTCTGGGAGGAGAATGGGGTCTAGGGGTAAGAGCAGCCCCCTTTTGTGTGTGATCTGACCCCCTAGCCTTGCCCAGGCTGTGCCCTCCCTGTGCGCAGGGGAGCGTGGTGACTGCCCGCTAGTTCTCCGTGTCTCCCCTCCCCTGGCAGGTGGGCTACGACCTCAAGGAGGAGATTGAACGGAAGTTTGACAAATGGCAGGAGCCTCCCCCTGTGAAGCAGGTGAAGCCCCTGCCGGCCCCCCTGGATGGCCAGAGAAAGAAACGAGGAGGCCGCAGGTGAGAGGGGATTGAGTGGGGGCCTCCAGGGGGTGCTGGCTCCCATCTGGCACCTGGGTGGGGGGCTGGCTGGCTGCAGAGGGTGGGGAATGGGGCATGGGACCTCTGCCCTCTAGGGGGCACCCCACTCCCTTCCCAGAGCTGGGAGTAGAACCCAGGTGTCCCAGTCCCATAATTCAACCACATCCCCCCTCCTCCCCCCTGCACCAAGCACTGGGAGCCATGGTCAGTCCAGCACCAATCCACCTGCTGTTCCCTCCCAGGTATCGGAAGATGAAGGAGCGACTGGGGCTCACGGAGATCCGGAAACAGGCCAACAGGATGAGCTTCGGGGAGGTGAGCAGCCTACGACCTTCATCCCCTTCCCCACAGAGATTCTGTTCCTGGCTCTGGGAAGGGAGTGGGGGCCAGTGGTTAGCGCAGGGGGGCTGGGAGCCAGGACTCCTGGGTTCTATCCCCAACTTCCCCTGATTGTGGTTGTTCAGGCTGGTCTATGCATGAAGGATAATGTGAATTAAGGTTGGGGGTGAGCTGGCGGCTGATAGCTGCCCCTGGTGAATTCCTCGTGGATGCTTATTGTGGAGTTAATCCAGAGCCGCACTCTGTGTAGACCAACACTTGCTGGAGATGTGCAAGTTGTTCCCCACCCCCACCCCAAAATGGAACTTATACCCCCCCAGGGGGTACTTGGTGCTAGTCAGGGCCAGACTCTAGGGTGCTTTGAGCTCTCACCACTTGATCATCCTCCTTCCCTGTGTGACTCCTGGAAACTGCCCCTTGCCACCACAGATCGAGGAAGACGCCTACCAAGAGGACTTGGGCTTCAGCCTGGGCCACCTGGGCAAGTCGGGCAGCGGCCGGGTGCGGCAGACACAGGTCAATGAGGCTACCAAAGCCAGGATCTCCAAGACCTTACAGGTAGCTAGGGGGACGGGGATGGAGTCATGCGGGCCAGGTCCCCACTCACACCCCATAGTGCCATGACACTGGAGCTGATCCCGCCGCCCCACCCCAGAGGCGGCTGCTCTCCGCACCAAGCAAGCATGGTGGAGCAGAGCCCCTCCCTCCCTCCCATCAGGGACCAGTAGAGACCCCCTCCTCTCAGGAGCAATGGGGTTCCCTCTCCCCACCACACAGGTAGTTGGGCTCCCCCCAGTACTTGCCCACTGAGAGCTCCCCACTCTGAGCGATGGGCTCAGGCTCCCTGCAGACTCAGGCTGCGTTTTGAAACAAAGCCGTGATTCCGATCCCATCCCCTGAGCCTTCAAGCAGCCCCGCTCCCTGCTGGCGTTCCCCTTCCCAGTCTGTCATCGTCCCCGTCCCCCCTGCGCCATCCATGTGCTAACCCCGTGTCCCTCCGTCCCCGCCCAGCGCACACTCCAGAAGCAGAGCATGGTGTATGGCGGGAAATCAACAATCCGGGATCGCTCCTCAGGCACGGCCTCCAGTGTGGCCTTCACTCCGCTCCAGGTAAGCGCCATGGCTGCCACAGATCTGGGCTCATGAAGGACGTGGCACCTCCAAGAGCAGTTGGGGGAGGTGATATTGACATGGCCTTTGACCCTCTTTTTCCTCCTTCCCCCCCCCCCGCCCCAATATCTCCTGCCCCAAATATCCCTGCAAGAATGAGGGGTAGGAAATAAATTTCCCACAAGTGGGTAGGGGACGTTTCTGGCCCCTTCCTGAGGCAGCTGGGTACTGGCAGCTGTCAGACAAGGGATCTTGCAGCTCTCGTCCCATCTGGAGAATTCTTTACTGATGTCTCCCATAAGGACCACTTCCTGTCCTAAACTGACCTGCAGTGCAGCTGTTAAAAGCCTCCCGCCCCAGCACTGAGCAAAGGGTCCCAGTATAAACACCCCCCGCACCTCACCCCACAGGGGTCACGTCTCGGCATCAGGCACGCATGGCAAATGCAAGTCCCCCTGTCTCTCTCTGTCTCAGGGTCTGGAGATCGTTAACCCACAAGCGGCAGAGAAGAAGGTGGCGGAGGCCAACCAGAAATACTTCTCCAGCATGGCAGAGTTCCTAAAGGTGAAGAGCGAGAAAAGCGGCATCATGTCCAGCACATGAGCCTCTTCCCCACAGACTCACCCTTGCCCCCTCGCTCAGAGCCCGGCTGCACTGGGAAGCATCGGGGAAGTTCTGGGGCTTTTGCTCCCTCGATCAGCAGGACCTGGCCCTTCCATCTCCCAGCCACAGAGAAGCTGGGCCGAGCCAACCTGCTGTCTCCTGAGCATCTTTCTGTTCCTGGGGGGACCCCCGCCTGAGCTCCACACAGGCTGGGGAGCTCTGAGTGTGTCCGGGGAGGGGAGTGAATTGTGTGGGAACCCCTAGTCCTGTTCACTGTATAAGGGGTGTGAGAGAGAGAGAGACTTGCTACCTGTATAAACTAGTGGGTGTGTATATATGAGATGAATGCAGAATGGCTGGTGCATCGATTTCTCAGTGCTCGTGTTGAAATCTCCCTTGGCTTGTGCCTGAGAGCAGAGGCGGGGAGTGGGCTAACAAAAGGGGGGTGGAGGGATGTTTATTGGGAGCAAACATGTGGGCTGAATCTGTCTTTTAAATTTTGTTTTTGGAAGAAATATAACAGGCTGGAAGCGAGTATCTCTGGTTCTTGTCGCGGGCGATTCTCTGAAAGGGAGGGAATGGGTTACAAGGGAATTAGCACGCTAGTGGCAGCCCGTTGTACAAGGTGTTGTCCAGCTGCAGAGCAGCAGTGACTGGGGCTCTCCGTGGTGTATGTGGCCCCTTTGTGCTCGGAGCTGTACATGCTCGTGGTATGAGTGACCCTGCAGCCCCTCCCAGAGCAGCTGGAAGTCTACCACGCTTGATGCTGCCCAACAGTCACCAAGATCGAGGGGCCCCTTCCAGCGGGTGTTTAAATGCAGTCACTGAAATTGGGGTCCCAGTGTGGCAGCAAGAGTGACCAAGAGAGGGTCTGCTCTCGGGCTGGCGGCCTGACCTAAAGGGTTTAGTCTAAATAGCTTCAGAATAGGAGAAATTGAGGCCAGGGGTGTGATGCCATTTGCCCAAGATCCTCCAGGAGGGTGGTGGCAGAGCTGGGACTACCAGATCTCAGGAGTCCTGGGCAGGAGCCCTACCCCCCAGGCGGGGAAGGGGAAGTAAGGGTGGTGACCCGCACTGTGCTTGCTCTTCTCCCTTGTCTCATACCGCTTTCTGGGTCACTCTGATTTCCTCTCCTCCATGCTGCCATGACCTGAGTGCAGGAACAGGTGTTCAGTTGGCTGGGGCTGGCTCCCACCCCAGCTCTGGGAGATGAATGGGGGCTACTGGTTAGAGTAGGGGGTGTGAGAGTCAGGCTGGGGCCCTCTTTGGGTAAGGGAAGGGGCATCTATCCTTGACACTAACCCCTCCCCTACAGTCAGTCAACTGGCCTAGGCCCTCCTGGGGGTAGGTGCAGTGATCCCCTCTTGTCCTGTGGGCCCTGGGGCTGTCCTAGCCTAAGCACCATCATCCAGTCTTCTTGGAGGTGGGTGTGAGCATGGGGGTCCCTACACTGCAGTCCAGGGCCTTTGCCCTCCTGGGGTACCGGGTCTGGCCCCAGTGTGGGGAAACTCCACCACCCCCATGCCCACACATTCTGCTGCCCTAACCCACCTCCTATGGGCTGGACCCCCCCACACACATACTGCTGCCCTAGTGCTGGGGGGTTCTCATTGCCGTGGCTGGTCCAGGCTCTCCCACCCTTGTTGGTTGGATTCCCCACACACCCTCTCTTTCTCTCCACCCCCCAAGCTGCCTGGGGCTCCCCCATTCTCCCTCTTCCCCCCCTTGCGTGGGGTCATTTTGCACCCTGGCCCCGCTGGGGCCCAGCTGCCCTTGAAGGCCCGGTGCATATAACTCAATATTGCCCTTAGTACCCAGGGGGCGGGCCCTTCCCGTCGTCTTCAATCCCATTGGTCCCTAAGGGCTTGAGTGAGAACCTCAGTGGGCAATAGCTCTCAACAGTGTGCTTTAAGTCCGCCTCCCCGTTGCACCCTACTACTATTGGTTCGTCGTCCATCGTCTCACCCAATCAGTGTCTTGCGAATCCATCAGCCCGCCTCCCCCGCGTCAGGTAATCGTTGCGATTGAGCTATCGCCTGACTGCGGGCTGGGAGCCAATCAGCTGCGAGAGTAGCTTCATGGGCAGCCCCTCCTACCAATGGGGAAGACCGCGCTGTGACGGGTTTCGCCCCTTGCTTCCTTTTCCCATGTGGGCGAGCCTCCTTTATGCCCCTCCCTTCTCGGCCAATAAACGGTGAGGAGAGCTGATGGATGTGTGCTGAGGCCAATAAGAAGGAAGTTGAGTGTTGATTGACATATACTAGGTAGGCGGGTCCCCTGGGTTGCCCCGCCCCCATTTTATGTAGCCAATAGGAGAACAAAATGACTTAACGGGCGTGCGGTAAACCCAATGGGGTGCGGCCGGGGGGGCGGGGCCCTGCCCCGGGGCGGAGAGGCGGACGGAGGCAGCTGGCCGCCATCTTGGATGCCGCGGAGCCCGAGAGACGGCGGCGAGTGGGGGGAGGGGGTCGCGACCCGGCTGATCGGCGGCAGCATCGCGACAGTCGGCCCGCGAGCGGGGGGAGGGGACCGATCCCCGGGGCCCGACCGGCCCGCAGGAGCCTCCGGTGAGGGGGGGCGGGGAGGGGCTGGGGGGGCGGGGACCCCCCTATGGGGGAGGGGGTCAGTAGGATCCCGGAGGGGCCCCCTATGGGGAGGGGTCTATAAGGGTCCGGAGAGAACCTGTGGGGGAGGGGCATGTAGGGGGTACGGGGAATCTATAGGGGGAGGGGTTTATAGGGGTCCATGGGGACCCTATGGAGAGGGGGGTCTGGAGGGTCCATAGCAGGAGGGCAGCGTACGGGGTGCTGTAGGGGGCCTATAGGGATCCATAGGGGAGATGGGGCTATAGTGGGCCAGGGGTCTGTTGGAGGCTGTAGGGCCCATAGGGGAATGGGGGATCGGTTAGGGGGCTATAGGGAGGTCTGTTGGGCGGGGGTAATCGGGTGTAAAGGGGGAGGAGCCTTTACTCCAGCAGCGCTGTAAGGTTCAGGGTGGCAGGAGGGCTCCATGGCCCGGGAGCATCCCTAGAGGTTCCTGGGGGTGAGTGTTACATAGGGGCAGGGGGGATATGGGATCTGTAGGGGAAGCAGAGATGGGGCATGTGCGGAGGGGAAAGGCCCCGTGTCCCCTTCGTCCATCATTAAGTTGTATAGGACTTCAGCTCAGGCGGGGAGCCCAGCAGCTGGAGCAAGGGAGTTAGGATGCCACTGAGGGGGCAGACAGCCTAGTGGCTAGAGCAGTAGATCAGCCAGCAGGACGCCTGGGTTCTATTCCCACCACTTCACAAAAGGGCTTGTTACTGGATCCCCTTTGGGGGCACAGCCCCATCCCTGGGCATGGATGGGATTGCGTGGGGCAGCAGGGCTCTGGCCATGATCCCTAGTGGATAAGCTGCCCATGGGCTCTCTCCCTAAACCCCTCCATTGTCCCTCTCTGCCAGCAGCTCTTCCTCCACCCGCTCCACAGAGAGCTCAGCCCTGGTGCCAGCTGGTACCAAGACAGCCAGGCCATGGGTGTGAGAGGTGTGTGTAGGGTGGGGGTTGGGTTGGAAAACAGATGCTCATAGCTGCTATTAGCCAGGTAAAGAATGTATTTGCCGTAGGTGAAGCCTCATATCCCATCCCACCCCTCAGAGCTGGCCAGACCCCTGCCCTGCGGCCGGATCAGAGCTGCTGCCCCCTAGAAGGGTAAGGCCTCATATCCCATTCCCTACCCCCCCAGCCAACCATTCCCCCCCTCTGGGGCCAGATCAGAGCCCGTGCTCCCTAGGGGGGGAAAGCATCCAGTTCCCCAACCTCCTTTAGGGCTGAAATTTACAAGGCCAAACCAGACTCTTGTTAGCCTTATCTGCCCATCCACGTCTCCGTCAGGGGATTTGATTTTGGGCTCCCCTGCTCCTCAGCCCTCTCAAGGGAGGTAGCCAGCAGAAGCGGTAGCATCCCCAGGCCTTTGCATCCCTGCTGATCCACAGGAGACAGGACCCCTGCTCAAAAGCAACGGCTAAATCCATTGCAGTTTGTGGACAGGCTGCAAGTTTTGGTTTTCAGACACTGCTGGGCAACAGCCCCTGCTAAAAGCCGGACACTTCCCTTTGGGGGAGCTTGTCTGTTGATCTTCGAGTGCATTAAAACAAATTGTTGATTTCCAGGATGTTTAGATCTAAATTTAAAGGGGCAGCCTCAATCTGATCAATTTCAGGGCTTGCCTGGCCAGGAGGAAATTGACCAGGTCGCTCCCCAGATGCTCTGTAGCTCAATTGTATGGGAATTGCTCTGCAGGTCAGTTTCATCCTGGCATAGCCAGGGCTCAGAAGGATCTAAGTCATTTCCAGGTGCACCACTTACTCCCACTCCCCCTAGTTTGTGGCTGTACAGTTATAGGATTAATTATGGGTTTTCCTCATGCCAGTCACAGAGCAGGGCCCTGCTGTGCCAGGTGCTGTACAGACACAGGACAGAGCAGGCAGTTTTACAAGCGGATTGTGGGGGCGCTTGTGGGCAAGGCAGGGGATTGGGACGCCAGAGAGCCCCATTCTGCCACAGACTCCCTTTGCCCCCTTGCTCGCTGTGATTGTTTCAGGGGCGCCGAGGTCTTCAGTGGGATATGGGGGGCTTGGGCTCTCCCTAGATCATTGGGTTTATCGCCAGTCTCACGAGAAAAGCAGTGACCGCTGCCCATCTGACAGGAGACAAGCAAGCAGGTGCCCACGCTGTACTGTTCAGACAGCTTCCCGCGCCCCACAGCCACCCCCCTTCCGGCACAGTCCACAAGCCCAATTCACAATCTTAAGAAATCAGTGGCAGGTTAGAATCTAAAATGATCAAATCAGTTCGCTCCACTTGGTGTGTAAAGGCCAAGGTGTGTTTTAACTGGAGAAAATGTAGGCTAGTGGTTAGAGCAGGGGGGGCTGGGAGCCAGAACGCCTGGGTTCTGTCCCCAGCTCTGGGAGGGGAGTGTGGTCTAGTGGTTAGAGCAGGAGGAAATTGGCGTGAACTCACGGGTTCTACTCCAGCCTGCTGCATGACCCAAGGTACATCAAAGCCCCATTTTGTGCCTCAGTTTCCCCATCTGTAAAGCAGGCCTAGTGACACTCACCTCTCTCCGGAAGCCTTGTACGCAGGGGGCCACTGCTGTGTTGCGGTTCTCCCCCAGGTGGGGCGCTCTCACTGACAGCCCGGAGCCCACTCTTAGACCACTAAGTCTTTATAGCCCCAGTCCTTTCCCAGCATCCTATGCTGCAGCACAGGTTGTGGTGGGGGGGAGGGGCTCTCAACTTTTCTCCCAGTCATGTGCCTCTTTCACCTGTGTAGGAGCCTCCCACCTGCAGGCCCTAGACAGCCAGACCACCTCTAGGTAAGCCAGAGCCCTTTGGCCTCTTGCAAAGCACTTGGGGGGCACGGCAGCTATTCAGTAGACGCTGGGGCCATGGGCGCTAATGGGATCCCAGGGGGCACATGCAGGGGCCCTGGGGTGAGACTGCTGGGATCCTGGGGGCAGCTTGGGGTCCCCCATCCCAGCCAGGGGCTGATCAGTCACAAAGGGTCAGGAGAGCCCCGCCAGCGGTGGGGTGGGCCCCGCCAGCTCCCTCTATAGCTGAACAAAGAGAGGGTTCAGGGCTCCTCGGGCTGGCAGGCACCGGTCTGACCAGGGCCGCTGGCTGGGAGGGAAAGCTCGGCCAGTTCAGATTGGAAATAAGGGGCAGGTTTTAAGGGGGGGGGGGGGTAATTAACATCTGGAAGGGTTGGCCGGGTGTGGCTTCTCCATCAGTAGCAATTAGCCAATCCCGCTGGGCTGTGTGCTTCGGGGGGGGGCAGACAAGATGATCCCCGTGGGGAGCTGGCTGAGAATTGTCCGTTAGGCCGGGGGGGGGGGGGGGGGGGGATTAAAGGGACCTGGCCAGCTCCCTGAGGCCTCCAGTGTATTGTTAGGAAGCAAGGATGGAGGGGGGGTCCCCCCCCAAGCCTCAGGGGGGAAGGTTCTTTGGCGTATGACCCCCCCCCCCTCCCCAGGCGGTTTGCCTCCTGGGGAACCAGGAAGTGAAACTGAACAAACAGCCCTAGTAATGCCCAGGCCCCTCGGGGAGGACAAAGGGGGTGGAAACAGCCCCCGCTGCAAATCACCTTCCCCTGGGGTGAGGGGGCGGATCAGGGGCCTGGCCAGGGCACCCTAGGCTGTGGCTATTCTCTGCCCCCCAGAGACTGGAGCCTACACTTGAGCTGCCCTGAGTCACCCCGGGGGGCTGCCCCTCCTGAGAATCAGCCCTTAGGTATGAAGCAGCCCCGGGAAGCCCCCCCCTCCAAGGAAATAACAAACAGCATCCGGACTAGCCGGGGGGCTGAACCAGCCCCGGTCCAGGCAGCATCTGAACACATAGGCTCAGGTCTCCTCCCCGCTCTCCAGTCGCCCACAGTCTCCCGGTCCCGAGTCGCTGAGCTCCGAGGTGGCTCCGCTCAGACTCCAGGCACGGTCGGCTTTGGGGTTAACACCCAGCCACACCTGAATCCTGCCTGTCTCGGCAGCCCTGGCCCATGCTGGCAGCTTCTGTGCCACGCCCCCAGCCTCAGGGCCACCGGCAGCAGCGCCCCGTCAGCCGGGCCCCTTCTGGGCCAGCCGCACGACCCTCAAAACCTGCTATTTCATCGTTTGACTGGAAGGCTGGGTGGGCGTGCGCTGCACTGCCCCCTGCTGCTGGGGTGGGGGTGTGGCTGTGTGCGCAGCGCTGCCCCCTGCTGGGGTGGGGGTGTATGAATGAACAGGCTTGGTACAATTGATCTGATCAAAGAATATGATGAGAGACTGGCTGACTGAGGGGGGCGGGGAAAGGGGCCCAGGGCCTCTCCCCCATAGGGGGCACCAGCTCCCATCCGACCCCAAGGCAGGGACTGGCTGGCTCAGGGGGGCAGGGAAAGGGGCCCGGGATCTCTCCCACTAGGGGGTGCCGGCTCCCATCCGACCCCAAGGCAGGGACTGGCTGGCTGGCTGGCTGGCTGGGGGGGGGGGGGGGGCGGGAATGGCCCCAGGGCCTCTCCCCAGTGGGTTGGGAGGCTGCATTGCTGTAACGTTGCT
Organism: Emys orbicularis; assembly: GCF_028017835.1. Classification (NCBI taxonomy): domain Eukaryota; kingdom Metazoa; phylum Chordata; order Testudines; family Emydidae; genus Emys; species Emys orbicularis. The sequence continues at coordinate 19,800,318 of NC_088703.1, forward strand.
TTGCTGTCCCCTTCAGCGTTGGAGCTTTCTGAAGCATGAGGAGAGCCCCCCGCCAGTGACCGAAACATGGCTGACAAGAGGAAATTGCAAGGTAGGGCGGCTGCCCCCCGCCCTTCCTGGGGTGCGTGGCTGGGGGCATGTATTGGGGGGGGGCAGAGAGAGGGGCCTCTTCCCCCTCCCCCTGTGTCTTTTCCCTGCTTTGTGAGAGCCGGAGCGATGGAGTTTGTCAGGGCTGCCTTTAGAGTGGGGGGGCTGGGAGCCAGGATTCCTGGGTTCTCTCCCTGGCTCTGGGAGGGGAGTAGAGTCTAGTGGTTGGGGGGGGTGGGGGTGGAGATCTGGGAACCAGGACTCCTGAGTTCTATTTGAGGTTCAAACCATTGTGTGACCTCAGGCCCGTCCCTTCTCCCTCCCATGTACCTCACACTGGGCTGGGGAGTGCGGGCGGGAGGTGGCAGTAATTAGCCCTGTCGGAGATTGGGGCTGACCCCCGCCCCTCCGCTCCTCCAGGTGAGATCGATCGGTGTCTGAAGAAGGTCTCCGAGGGGGTGGAGCAGTTTGAGGATATTTGGCAGAAGGTAAGAGCTCCCCCTTCCCCCCGGCTCGCTGCCCCCAGCTCTCTCATCACCCTCCACCTTGCTCTCTCCCTGTCCCCAAACTTTTCAGCTTTTCTCTCCTGCATTGATTCTCTTCTCTCTCCCGGCCTCGCTGCCCCCCACACCACCCCAAGAGCTGTTTGTGTCCACGCCCCGTACCCCACATCACCCCAGAGCAGGCACCACCCACCCCCCAGCCTCCCGGGCCTCACCCCACATTGGATCCCCCCAGCTCTCTCTCCCTGGCTATTGTAGCCCCCCAACTGATCCCACACCAGATCAGGGAGCCACCCCCGGGCTGCCAAGGGCACTCTGTCCCATCCCCCGTACTCTGTCTCACCCTCTGTCTCTCGTCCACAGCTCCACAATGCAGCCAACGCCAACCAGAAGGAGAAGTATGAAGCCGACCTGAAGAAGGAGATCAAGAAGCTCCAGGTAGGCCCAGCACTTTGGCCGTCTGTCCGGCTGGACCCCTCCGGATACGTGGTCTCAGCCAGGGCTGTCGGGAAAACACCCACCTGCCCCAGAGAGACGGTCACTGGAGTCCTGACTCCCAGCCATCCATGCTCTAATCACTGCACACCACTCCCCTCCCACAGCTGGGGATAGAACCCAGCAGTCCTGGCTCCCAGTCCCGTGTTCTAACCACTGGACACCACTCTCCTTCCAGGGCCGGGGAGAGAACCCAGGCGTCCTGGCTCCTAGCCCCCTGCTTTAATCACTAGACCCCACTCCCCTCCCAGAGCCAGGGATAGAACCCAGGCTTCGCGACCCCCAGTCTCTCCTTGTCTTGCCTTTCTTCCTCCCCTTATTCTCCAGCGAGATCTTTGTGCTCCCTGCGATTCTCACCCCACTCTGCAGAGGGTGTCCTCCCAGCTGGTGGGGGCTCATCGGGGGGGGGGAACGGGACTTTTTAGTGCCTGGGTGTCCTCGTTACCTCTCCCATGTACAGACCAAGGCTGTGTTGGCTGATGCCTCTAGGGGTCTAAGTGGGGCAGGGGATGGGCGCTAAGGGCCCGTCTCTCTGTCTGCTGACCCCTCCCTTCTCTCCACCCCATCTCCACAGAGGCTGAGGGACCAGATCAAGACGTGGGTGGCTTCAAATGAGATCAAAGACAAGAGGCAGCTGATAGACAACCGGAAACTCATTGAGACGGTAGGAGGCCAAAGGGGGTAATGGCCAGGCTTCAGGGCTGCAGCCTGTCGGGGTCAGGAAGGAAGTTTTGCCCCCGATCCAGAGCTGTAACCGGCGGGTTTTTCCTCCATCTGTGGCAGCAGCAGCAGTCGGCTGGGGGGGGGCCGCGCTGCTCTGAAACAGTCCTGCCTGGCAGGTGTCTCTTGCTCACGTGTGGGGACCCGCCAGACTTGGGCGGGAGAGCATCTCCCTCCAGTGCACGGGGCAGAGACCTGGGGGATTGTCGGCACCTCGGGTTTAGCGGCACAGTTTAGCCAGCCACGAGCAGAGACGCTTTGATCTGGCGAAAGTCTCCGGGCGCTGGGGGAAAGCAAATGGGGGGGGGAAGGGCTGGCCAGCTGATCTGCTGGGTCTGGTGGGTGAGAGCAGGGGAGGGGGGATTTTGTGCCCCGCTTCCCGACCGTCAAGGGGGTCGCGCTGGCTGGCTGCATCTGGGGTTGGTGGATCACGGGCCTGGCAGGGCTGGCCCTAGCGACACTGCGCTGGCGGAGGCTCCTGTGCGCTCAATGGCTCCACACTCGCAGGAGGCAGCGGTGGGATAGTTGGAGGAATGCCAGGACTCCTGGGTCCTCTCCCCAGCTCTGGGCGGAGAGTGGGGTCTAGTTGTTGCGGGGTGGGGCTGGGAGCCAGGAGTCTTGGGTTCTCTCCCTGGCTCTGCGGGGGAGTGGGGTCTAGTGGTTGGAGGGGGGGCTGGGCGCTAGGAATCTTGTGTTCTGTCCCTGGCTCTGGGAGGGGAGTGGGGTCTAGTGGTTAGAGCAGGGTGCTGGGAGCCAGCACCAGGGCCCAGCTCCCCCTTGCCAGTGGCGCAGTGTCACTTCCGCCCTGGCACAGCCATGCAGCCATCCCACAATACTCCTGGCCTTCTCTGTGGGGCCAGCATACCTGACCCCCCATGGCAGGTCTCCATGCGCTGCGGGGGGATCCGTGTATGGGTCACCTCCAGCAACGCTCAGGCCCACTCTCTGGGATCCTGGAGCCCCCCCCACGAGCAGCTGTGCCCGGCCCTGGGCCCTTCTCTCCCAGCACAGCCCCCACGGAGATCCGGTCGGGGCAGCCTCGGCCATGGAGAGAACGGGAGAACGGGCCACAGAGGGTTTAAAGCTCAGGGGCTGAGCGACAGCAGCTGGGATCATGCCCTGTGGGTGGTGAGGCCTCCCCTAGGGGCATCGGGGGCGCTTCCCCCTCCAGCGTAGGGGGGTCCACCTACACACTCATCTGAGCCCCACCCTCCTCTCCAATAAGCCACTCCTCCCTCTGCTGTGATTGGCTGCTGGGGCAGTGTGACATCACAGAGGGCAGCCAGCTGGCAGGGCAGGGGCAGGTGGAGTCAGATCTGGAAGGGGTAGGGCCGGACTGGGGCCTCTGGGGCATGAGGCTGGGTCCTGAATGACAGCAGGCGGCACGGGATAGCGGTGGGGGCACCAGGAGCCAGGACTCCTGGGTTCTGTGCCTGGCTCTGGGAGGGGAGTGGGGTCTAGTGGTTAGAGCTGGGAGCCAGGAGCAGCTGAGAGGCTGCCAGTCGTGGCCAACCAGGGCTATATTTGCCGTGCCCTGGACAGGATTGGGGGGGGTGGGGAGCCCCTATGTCTCTTGGGGTTTCTTGATCCCCTGTGCAGGGGTGGGGGACCCCCCCCCCCTCAGTTCCCCAGACACTGAGCCTGCCCCACCTCCCTCTCTCTTGTTCCAGCAAATGGAGCGGTTCAAGGTGGTGGAGCGGGAGACCAAGACCAAAGCCTACTCCAAGGAGGGGTTGGGCCTGGCACAGAAAGTCGACCCTGCCCAGAAGGAGAAGGAAGAGGTTGGCCAGTGGTTAACGGTGAGGCCGGGGGATGGGAGTGGGGGGCGGGTTTCCTGATCAGCTAAGCAGGGGTCAGACTGATGGGGGCATGGGGAGGGGCCAAAGCTGTGAGGAAAAACAGAGCTCTCTCCCCTGCTGGCCCCAGGGTGGCACTAGGGGGCGCTGTGCTGCAAGGCGCCGGGGGCTCCCACGGGGGTGGTCTCCCCTCACAGTCATTGCTGGTCTGAAGGCCCCAGTGTGGGTCTCCGTCCTGAACAGCTGCCGCATCCCACCTCAGAGGGGCTGCGTCTCAGTGCCCATGAAGGGTCCCTGGATAACCAGCCCCCGTACCACACCCCAGAGGTGGTTGCATCCCAGCACCAGGCGAGGGGCCCCTGTATGGATTACTGCCTTTCTGCAGGGCAGTTGGAGGCTTTATATTTGCCTGCGATCTTCAGTGAGGAAGCACCAGAGAAGGCCCCAGGTAGTGGTGGGGGGCGGCTGCTGGGTGTCTCGAGGGGCTGCGGGTCGGCAGCAGCTGGCGCATGTGAGCCCCCAGGGACTGCGCTGGGGATGACGATGTGCGGCTCTCCCCCCCCCCCAGAACACCATCGACACGCTGAACATGCAGGTGGATCAGTTTGAGAGCGAGGTGGAGTCGCTCTCTGTGCAGACACGCAAGAAGAAGGGGGGACAAGGATGTGAGTCACTGCCTGCCTGGGACGCAGGGAGGATGTGTGGGGAGGCAGCTTGGCGAGGGGCGAGAGTGCGGGGAGCTAGGACTCCTGGGTTCTATCCCCGGCACTGGGAGGGGAGTGGGGGCTGGTGGTTAGAGCAGGGGAGCTGGGAGCCAGGACTCCTGGGTTCTGTCCCCAGCTCTGGGAGGGGAGTGGGGGCTGGTGGTTAGAGCAGGGGAGCTGGGAGCCAGGACTCCTGGGTTCTCTCCCCAGCTCTGGGAGGGGAGTGGGGGCTGGTAGTTAGAGCAGGGGAGCTGGAAGCCAGGACTCCTGGGTTCTCTCCTGGCTCTGGGAGGGGAGTGGGGGCTAGTGAAGGGGGGCTGTGGCTGGAGGAGAGGTGGGGTGTAGGCGGGGTGTGGGTGGGGGGAGGGGGGGGCATTTCTTGGCTTGTGTCCATCTGCTCATGCCCCTTCCCCGTAGAAGCAGGACCGGATCGAGGGGCTGAAGCGGCACATCGAAAAGCACCGGTACCACATCCGCATGCTGGAGACCATCCTCCGCATGCTGGACAACGACTCCATCCAGGTGGACTCGATCCGCAAGATCAAGGACGACGTGGAGTATTACGTGGACTCCTCGCAGGACCCCGACTTCGAGGAGAACGAGTTTCTCTACGACGACCTCGACCTAGAAGACATTCGTAAGTGTCCCGGCCCCCGCGGCGGTGGAGACTGGGGTCCGTGTTCCGCTGATCAGGTCTCTCGCTGGAGGGCAGGTTTTTCCAACCCCTTCGTCGTCCACCTGGCTGGTCGCTGGGCCTTCGCCAGCTGATCAGCGTCCTGCTTGGGTTAGGGACCCCAGAACCAGAGCCGGGATTGGGGCAGCCGAATCCAGAACTAACCCAGACCTGGACAGGACCCCCTCGCTCAGCCAAACCTTCCGCCCTGCTTCCCGTTCCCAGCCTGGCCGTTTATCCCCCTTCGGTCTGGTGCCACCGTTGTGCTCCAGCATTGCTGGCTCTTCTCCCTCTCTTCCCCTATCTGCGTTGGCCCAGGGCTTCCCAGAGGAATCCAGGCTCCCCTCGCCCTGCTGCAGATACCTCCTGAGGTCCCGCTGGCCTTTTTCACAACTGTATCCCAGCAGCGACATCTGGGGGGATCCGCCCCTGACGAGCGCTTGGCTTACAGCTGAAATTCTCGGGGGGACCCCCTGTGCAGTTTGTATGGTTAAATCTCATCCCATTTCTATGACTCGGGTCCTGCAGGTCATCCCGTCCTGCCTGTGGAAAGCGCCGCTCCTCTGGAGTGATGCCGCCCCCCTCCGACCCGCGTGTCATCAGCCGATTTCGCTCGCGCCTTCCTGCTCTCCGTGTCTCTTTCCCCTCCCGCCCCCCGATCCCTTGTCAGTTTCACACCTGCAATCGCTGGGGAGGGCACACCTTGCGTATCACGGGGGCACAGGGAGGGGAGCCGCTGCTCAGAAACCCTGGCACAGATTCCCCCTGGAGCCAGGGCTACGATCGGGCTTTGCCTTTGTATCGATCAGAGGAGAGATCCCCTCCGAGCAGCGACCGCAGAACCTGGGAGCCCCCCGCCGTTCCAATTGCCCCAAGCGTGGCTTTAAGGGAGCCCCGAATCCACCGACGGCTTGTTTCATTTCCTTGCATCTTTCTAGAAAGGCCCGGAAATGTTCCGATTCGGCTCTTCCCGGATTACGTGGGGAGGAGCCGGGGAGGGGCGCTTTGCAGCCTGTTAATCGCCTGGCTAGAGGTTTGGGGTTTTATCCCAGAGCAGTTTTCTCCTAAGTGTGTTCAGGCCATTGGAGTTTACAGAGGGAATTGGAACATCGCCCTCCATCCAAAGCATCCCCCCGGGCGAGCAGGGAGACAAGCCCAGAGCTGGGAGGTCTCAGATCCCTGGGTGCACGGCCTGGGAGAACTCTGTTGGAACAGATCTCCAGGTGTCTCCCCGGGAAAGCAGGGCAGACCAGACGCAGGCCCACGGCAGGATGCCGGCATCTCTGACTCCTGGCCCAGCTGCCTAACTGCGTCTCGTTCTGCTCCCCGCCCCCTTCCAGCGCAGGCTCTGGTAGCCACCTCCCCGCCCAGCCACAGCCACCTGGAGGACGAGATCTTCAACCAGTCCAGCAGCACTCCCACCTCCACCACCTCCAGCTCGCCCATTCCGCCCAGCCCTGCCAACTGCACGACGGTAAGGAGTCCCCCCCCCGCCTGGCACGGCCCTGCTGCCCGAGTCCTGCCCCAGCGGGATCCGTCGCCCAGCCCCATGCAAAACGGGACAGACCGGGGCTCCCAGCCAGCCAGCGTAACCCAGCGGCAGGGGTGCTGGGTCGGTGTCCCTTAAGGAAGGCAGCATTGCGTAGTAGGGAGGGGCTGGGAGCCAGGACACCTGGGTTCTCTCCTGGCTCTGGGAAATGGGAGGCCAGAGCAGGCCTCCGGTGCCATGGGTAGGGCGGAGCCGACTGGCAGAGTGACCCCAATAACACGAGGGAGACATCAGTGTGTCGTGTGCTGGCTGCCCCGCAGCAGGGTTGGTCCCCCCCCCATCTCCACGGGGAGTGGTGGGGCGAGCACTGACTGTCCTCCCCAACCCCAGGAGAATTCGGAAGATGACAAGAAGAGGGGGCGGTCGACGGACAGCGAGGTCAGTCAGGTGAGTGACTCGGCAGGCGCGTGCCCTTATGCTGGGGAGTGGGGTGGGGTGTTGGCTACGGATCGGAGCTTGGGGTTTTCACCAGGACTCCTGGGTTCTCTCCCCGACTCTGGGAGGGGAGTGGGATCTAGTGGGTTAGAGCAGAGGGTCTGGAAGCCAGGACTCCTGGGTTCTCTCTCTGGCTGTAGGAGGGGAGTGGGGGTGAGTGGTTGGGGCGGGGGAAGGGCTGGGAGCCAGGACTCCTGGGTTCTCTCCCTGGCTCTGGGAGGGGAGTGGGGGTGAGGGGTTAGAGCAGGGGGTGGGGTCTGGGTTCCCTCTGGGCTGGGGGCGGGTCTAATGCAGGGTTTGGTGGGACTTCCTGGGAACATGGCTGCCCCAACTGTTTGGGCTGGGAGTGGGTGGGGCTGCTCTAGCCCCGCCTCCTCCTGCTCCTTGTTGGGGGATTGGGATCACATGGGCTCTTAGCCCCGCCCCTTCCTAGTCTCCTTCCAGTGAGGTGCAGGGCGGGGCCGCCGCCACCTGGGCTGGCCCTGGGAGGCTGCAGGGATGGCTGCCAGGGGCCCAGGCTACCCACCTGCAGTGAGCTGGGGAGGGCAGGGCACGGAGCTCTAGTGGAGTGTGATCAGAATGGGGTGGGGCTCAGGTTGTGGGGTCAGAGTGGGGGGGCCATGGGGCTCTATGAGTGGGGCTCAGGTGGGGAGGGGTGAGAGGGGGGGCTGTGGGGCTCAGGTGGGGAGGAGTCAGAGTGGGGGGCTGTGGGGATTCATGGAGTGAGGGGGCTGTGGGGCTCAGGTGGGGGCTATGGGGTCTCAGAGTGGGGGGCTGTGGGGCTCAGGTGGGGAGGGGTTGGGGATGTCAGAGTGGGGGGGCTGTGGGGACTCAGGTGTGGGGTGGCTCAGGTGGGGGCTATGGGGTCCCAGAGTGGGGGGGGGCTGTGGGGACTTAGGTGGGAAGGGGTCAGAATGGGGGGGATATGGGGACTCAGTGGGGGGGGCTGTGGGGCTCAGGTGGGGAGGGGTCAGAGTGGGGGGCCTGTGGGGCTCAGGTGGGGAGGGGTCAGAGTGGGGGGCCTGTGGGGCTCAGATGGGGAGGGGTCAGAGTGGGGGGCCTGTGGGGATCAGGTGGACTGGGCTCAGAGTGGGGGGCCCATGGAGCTTGGGGGGAGGGGTCAGAGTGAGGGGGCTGTGGGGAGCAATTATGTCTGGGAGGGGGCTCAGGTGCGGGGAGCGATCAGCAGTGGGGGTTCCAAGTGAGTTCCCCCCACAGACCCACATGGGCAGGGGGCAGAGTAAGGGCCTCGGGGCAGAGCACACTCAAATGCACACAGACAGCAAACGGGACAAAGAGAGACAACCTCCCCACCCCCACCCCCACCCCAGTCTGGCTCGGGTGCATAGACTGGGCAGGGCCCGTGGCTCTCAGCTGCCGGTGTGGGGCCCAGCAGTGCTGCCAGGCTGCGGCGGCTGAGAGCTTGTGGCAGGGAGTTGCGGAGGCTCCCGGCGTGTCCCTCGCACGGCAGGCTCGGGGGCGCAGATGCCCCTGGGGACCAGCCAGCACCATCTTGCAGCAGCGAGATCCGTGCTTCCAGTGGGTTTGTGCAGCGGCGGGGCCAGGGCCCTCGCTGCAGCTCTTAGCGGCCGCACGTAACAATCCCAGAGCTGGGGCAGAGGCTGACGGACTCGCCCAGGGTTGCCCTGGCAGGCTGTGGCAGAGTGGGGTTTGCAGCCCGGTTCTGCCAGGGCGCCAGGCAGGGCCCTGCCCGCTCAGCAAGCCTGCCTGCCTTATCCGGGGGTGGGAGCCCATGGATCCTGGGAGCCAGGACTCCTGGGTTCCATCCACAACTCTGGGAGGGGAGTGGGGTCTAGTGATTAGAGCAGGGGGGTCCAGGAGCCAGGACTCCTGGGTTCCATTGACGGCTCTGGGGGGGGGAGCAGGACTAATCCTCCATCTGTCCCCACAGTCTCCTGCAAAGAACGGTTCAAAAAGCGTCCACAACAACCACCCCCCGCCCTCGCCAGCCGTCACACCCAGCTACCAGCTGGGCAGCAGCTCCAGCACCTCGTCCTCACTGGGCAACGGCCCGGGCTCCAGCAGCAACGGAGCCGTGTCCAACAGCAGCGGGAGCGGGGGCGCCGGGGCCAAGGCCATCCCGGCCACTGGCCACACGCCCAGCACCCCCACCCCCTACGCCCAGGCCGTCGCGCCCCCGCCCCCCGGTGCCAACGCCTCGCAGCCCCGACCTCCCAGCGCCCAGCAGAACGCCAGCAAGCAGAACGGGGCCACCAGTGAGTGCGGGGGAGAGGCGCGGTTCACGGGTCAGCTCAGAGAACGGGTCCCTGGTCTATTGCCCAGCTCTGGAGGGCGGGAGTGGGGTCTAGTGGTTAGAGCGGGGGAAGCCAGGACTCCTGGGTTCTGTCCCCAGCTCAGGCAGGGGAGTGGGGTGTAGTGGTTACAGCAGGGGCTGGGAGCCAGGACTCCTGGGTTCTGTCCCCAGTTCTGGCAGGCGGAGTGGGGTGTAGTGGTTACAGCAGGGGCTGGGAGCCAGGACTCCTGGGTTCTGTCCTCAGTTCTGGCAGGGGGATGGGATCCAGTGGTTGATGTGGAGGGGTTGGGAAACAGGATTCCTGGGTTCTGACCCTGGTTGGGAAGGGAGGTGTCTCATTGGCCTGATTCCCTGGGACTTTTCAGACTCAGCCATAGGGGGTTTAGACCATGGGGTGCTCTCCAACCCTGCCCCCCCACACCTTGAGCTGCATCTCCACCCCGCACCCCCCCAGGTTACAGCTCCGTGGTGGCTGACAGCACATCTGACTCCGTTCTCGGCAGCAGCGGCCCAGCGCTCCCCAGCCAGCCGGTGGCCCACAACCCGCCCAGCAGCGCTGCGTGAGTACCCGCCTGGCGGCCGCGCCCCCCAGCACCTCACCAGCCACTCACTGACACTCTCTCCTCTCCCCCAGGAAAGAGCCCAGCGGAGCCCCCGCGCCCCCCAGTGCCAGCTCTGGCCTCCTGGTCCCCATGACGGTGAATACCCCGAGCTCCCCGACCCCTTCCTTCTCCGAGGCCAAGCCGAGCCAGCCGCTGCTCAACGGCCCGCCCCAGTTCAGCTCCACGCCAGAAATCAAGGTGAGCCTGCCCCCTCTGCGTGGGGGATGGGGAGGGCACAGTCACAGAACTCCCTCCCACCCACCCTGTCTGTCACTTCCAGGCGCCCGAGCCCCTGAGCAGCTTGAAATCCATGGCAGAGCGAGCAGCCATCGGATCCAGTATAGAGGACCCAGTGCCATCTCTCCACCTGGCTGAAAGGGGTGAGGACTCCTGGGTTCTCTCTCCAGCTCTGGGAGGGGAGTGGGGTCTAGTGGTTAGAGCAGGGGGCTGGGAGCCAGGACTCCTGGGTTCCATCTCCAGCAGGCGCTCAGGCTTTCGGGCCTTGCTGGAGCACAGGAAGGGATTCCACCCACGTACATGGTGTCCCAGCGCAGCTGACTGCATTGTGAAACATGCAGAGTTCCAGGTGAGGGGTCCCTGTAGGACCAGCCCCTGCGCCCCACCCGAGAGGTGGCTGCATCTCGGCGCCGGGCGAGGGACTGTTGCATAAACTGGTTTTAAAGCTTTGCGCTCCCAACGCTCTCTGAGGAATCTAACAGGCTGTCTGTCGTCTGTCCCCCCAGCAGACATTTTAATTAGTAGCACGACCTCGCAGCCGCCCTCCAGCCAGCCGCCTATCCAGCTGTCGGAGGTGAACATCCCCCTCTCCCTGGGGGTCTGCCCCCTGGGACCGGTGCCCCTCACCAAGGAGCAGCTCTACCAGCAGGCCATGGAGGAGGCAGCCTGGCACCACATGCCTCACCCCTCGGACTCAGAGAGGATCCGGTAAGGCGCAGTCTCTGGGGGCTTGGAGAGAGCAGGACTCCTGGGTTCAGTCCTTGACTTTGAGCAGGGAGTGAGGTCTAGTGGTTAGAGTGGAGGGAAGGGCGGGGGGTTGCTTGGATCCAGGACTCCTGGATTCTATCTCCAGCTTCAGGACGGGAGTGGGGTCTAACAGAGCGGGGAGGGGATTGGGAGCCAGGACTGCTCTGTTCTGTTCCCAGTAGATGCCGTGCTGCTCCCACTCCCATCAGGCTGTCTAACCCCCCTCCCCCCACCCCCGCAGGCAGTACCTGCCCCGGAACCCCTGCCCGACCCCCCCTTACCACCACCAGATGCCTCCGCTGCACTCGGACACCGTGGAGTTCTACCAGCGGCTCTCGACGGAGACGCTCTTCTTCATCTTCTACTATCTGGAGGTACAGAAGGGCCCCCTCTGCAGGCTAGAGCGCTCTATAGTCCCGCCCTGTCTGGCCGCCGCTGCCGCCTTTCCCTCGGGCAGGAGGGGCGAGGTGGGTGACTGCTGCCAACGTGCCCCCCCCACCACTGCTGGCTTTGCGCATCGGCCACCTGACACCCCCCTTCCCTGCAGGTGCGGATGGTACGCTCCATCCTTCCCCCTCCCCCCCCATTGATACCTGCAGAGACTCATACCCCCACGCCCCCCCTTGGCCACCTGCAATTGGTATGTGCACGGGGAACTCCCCTCCCTGCAGGTGTGAATGGTATATTCCCCTCCCCCCCCCACATTGTCAGGTGCCAAGATACACATACATACACACACACACACACACAGAGTCCACCTGCCTCTGGTATGTGGGAGGGGATCCTCCCCCCCCGCCCCCCCCCCCCAGGTGCTGATGGTACTGTCCTCCCTGACCATCCCTGTGATTGGTACATGCCGAGACATACACCAACAGGGGACAAGGGGTGTGTATGCCAAGAGTTCCCCCCACCCCCCATGCCCAGAGCATTTGGTACATGCTGAATGGTGCTATCGCTTTATTTACCTGCTGCTGGCTGTGTAGCTAGTTGTCTGCCTCCCCCAAAAGAAGACTGCTAATGGTACATTCCCCTTCTCCCCTGCTGCCTTTGGTATGTACCAAGCCACTGCCCACCCCCACACTAGTGGTATGGGCTGAGCCATGCCCCCAGGTCCTGTGGTCTGGTCCCAGCTGCCTCCTGTGTCAGTGGTACATGCCAAGCCATTACCCATACCTCCCCAGGTCTAGTGGTACATGCCCAGCTACCCCCTGAGACAGTGGCACATGCCATCTGCTACCCCTCATCCCCTGGCCTCATAGTTGGGTCCCAGTTGCCCCCCTAAGCCAGTGGCACATGCCATCTGCTACCCCCCCAATCCAGGCCCTGGGGGGGGGTCCCCACTGCCCCGAGTGCTGCCCCCCGCTGGCCAGCGGTGTGACGCGCCTGGTTCTCTCTCTCCAGGGTACCAAGGCACAGTACCTGGCGGCCAAAGCCCTCAAGAAGCAGTCGTGGAGGTTCCACACCAAGTACATGATGTGGTTCCAGCGGCACGAGGAGCCCAAGACCATCACGGATGAGTTTGAGCAGGTTAGTACCTCCCCCTCCCCCCGGGGCCCACAGGAAAATGCAGCCACCTCTGGGGTGGGGCCACTGACCTGGGGGAAGGGAGTCAGTCAGTCACAGCAGACTCCTCCATAACACAGCAGCCCTCTCAGCCCTAGTGCCCAGGGGGAGACCCTACAATAACAAACTGGGACGTACCCCACTCTGCATGCAGCTGAGACCTTCCCGTAACAGCCCAGCATGGTCAGGCCCAAAATCAGGCCGTGGTACATGCAACACACAGGCGCTACCTGTCTGTCCGTCTGCTGATGCCTCTCCCCCTCCACGTTCCCCCCTCAGGGCACGTACATCTACTTCGACTATGAGAAATGGGGCCAGCGGAAGAAGGAAGGTTTCACTTTCGAGTACCGCTATCTAGAAGACCGCGACCTGCAGTGACGCCTGCTCACCCCCCAGGGGGCGCCAGCCTTCCAGAGTCACGCAGGCGGGACATTGGGGCGTGGGGGGCGGACAAGAGGCCAAGCTCACCTCCCCCACCCCCATTCCACCTCACCACCCCCAGGCGGGGGCCCCCTCCGGCCATCCGAACCCTTTAAATGCATGCAGTTTTAAAAGACAAGAACGGGGGGGGGGGCTGTGAAGGGAGGGGAATCAGCCATTCCCTGGCCCCCCTTCCTGGGTGAGTGTTGAGGGGGCGGGCAGAGGGACATGCGCAGGCAAAAAAAAAAGTGAACAAAGATGATCTTGGAGGAGGAGTGTTGGGGGAGGGGCATTAAATCATTTGGCTTTTTAAAAAAAAAAAAAAAAAATTAAAACAGCAAAAAATCCAGCAAAATTATTGTAAACCCCCCCAAAAAAAAATTCCTCTGGGGAGGCCCCAAACCCCACCTCCCCCTCAATTCCCACCCCCCCTGCTCTCCCATTTTTCGTCTCCTCCCCACTCCCATGAGTTTTCGATCCAGCCCCAAAGCAGATCGGCTGGGTTTTCCTTGGGGGAGGGACTGACAGGAATTCAAAAGGGGAGGCTGTTTTTTCTGATTGCTTTCCCCCCCTTCTCCCGAGGTGCTATGCAGCCGCTGAGGGCCGGGTGTTTAAAATATTTTTCGTAACCCTATTTTCATTTTGGAAAATATTTATGAATAAATAGTTTTATATGATGTCTTCTCACGCACGAAATGGGGGGGGAGAGTCACCGGCAGCTTTTCTTTCTGCGCCGTGGACAGCGTCGGAGAGGTAAGGGCGGGGGCAGGAATGAGATATGCTCCTTGCTGCGGGGTTAGCTAGAGACGCAGAGCCAGGGCTCCTGGCTCGGGTGGTTAGAGCGACGGGGGCGGGGAGCCAGGGCTCCTGGGTTCTCTCCCTGGCTCGGGTGGTTAGAGCGACGGGGGCGGGGAGCCAGGGCTCCTGGGTTCTCTCCCTGGCTCGGGTGGTTAGAACGACTGGGGCTGGGAGCCAGGATTCCTGGGTTCTCTCCCTAGCTCGGGGAGGGGAGGGGGGTGGTTAGAACGGGGGGGCTGGGAGCCAGGACTCCTGGGTTCTCTCCCTGGCTCGGGGAGGGGGGTGGTTAGTGCGACGTCTGCCCCTGCCTTAGTCCTGTGCCATTTTTTCCTTGTGGATATAGTTACACACGCACAGACAGACACTCGAATTCGTCCCAGACCTTATTTTGGTCTATCTTTATTCTGAAAATACCTTGGTGAGGGGCTGGTGAGATTTCACATGACTATGTGCCACGGCTGGCTGGGACTCTTCCTTCCTCTCTTTCTTCTCCTCCCCCCCGCCCCCCCCCAGACAGTGACTGGCTGGGACGGGGGATCCCCTGCCCACTGCAGGAGGTGACTACATGGTATGTTCTGGGGGAGGAGATGCAGCCCCCTCTGTGGGAGCTGACAGATGGTATGTTCCATGGGGGACCTTGCCTGGCTCTAGGGTCAAGCTCAGCCCCTCCCTGCTCTCAGGCCCAGAGCAGGACCTTCCCTGCTGCCTGCTCTGCTTTTGGCTTAAAAGCCCCCCTTCCCTCTCCCTGGAGCCGCCCCTTCCCCCCCCCCCGGTGGTGGTAACCCCACTGGCTGCTGGGAAAATCCCTCTGTGGGGTGGGCAGGGCCCAGCGAAGGGGCTGATGCAGCCACACCACCTGCTGCAGGCTGGCTGGTAAGGGAGAGCGCCAAGGACCCCAGCGCCACGTGGCAACCAATCCAAGGCCAGGAGAGACTGGGCTGCCCGTGCCTCAGTTTCCCCTGTCTGTCAGATGATGGCCCTGTGGAAGGCACAGGGAGCTGTCCTGGTGCATTTACCCTGCGCAAGGAGACAAGCCACAATCCTCTACCAGCCAGGTGTGGGCCACGAAGGACTCCAGTGTGGGCTGGGCAGGGGTTCAGCAGAGGGGCAGAGACACCCTGCAGCAGGGGCTGTTCACCTCTGTGGCTAAAGGGCTGGGCCTCCCCAGCAGCCATGGTACAATGAGCACTGGGGGGCAGGGGAGGAGAAATCGGAGGCAGAAGTGGAAATTGGAACCCAGGAATCCTGACATCTCCCCCCTCCAGGAAGAGCCAGCCAGCAAACCCAGGAGTCCCTACACCCAACTCCACTCCCTGACACGGGGCTAGGCCTCCCTGCCCCACCCCCACCCCCGCAGAACCCATTGGCTCCTGCTCCCCGAGCCAGGGATAGAACCCAGCTGTCCTGACTCCCAGCACCCACCTTCAGCTGGAACCGAAGAGTCCGGGCCTGGGTTTCCCCTCCCATGCTTGCTCCTATCCAAGCTTTTCCCCCTCCCGTGAGTAAATGAGTGAAGTAAGACAACCGCCTTTTATTAGTATCCAGGCCCCTGCCTTGTGGGGCGTTCAGGTAACCCCTGGTACATGCTGCCGCTAATAACGCCAGGCGCTAGAGGCGAGTGTCCAGCATGGGGCCCCAGTGGAGCAGCCAGCACCCGCCTCTGAGAGCAAGGAGGGTTCTGGCTCTCCGAGTGCAACCCCCATGCCAAACTTCATGGCCAAGGGGGCGGCAGAGAGGACAGCACTCGGTGTCTCTCCCCCCTAAGTCAGCAGAGGGATACCACATGCTGGCTGCCTTGCTGTGATGCCAGTGTCCCTGTTCCACCTGCTGTGTGACCCCAGTGCAGGAATCTCTGTGCCCAGGGCCTGCTGTTTCGGCCACCACTTTCAGGGGGCACCGGCAGGGCTCAGCGCTGCTCCCTCTCGTCCCAGCTGCGGGGCCTGCGCGCCAGCTGCGGATTGAACTGGGAGTTGTAGCGGCGTTTCCTGTCGTCCGGCTCCTCCTCCTCCCCACGTTGGGGTTCCCCTTGGCGCCCGGCCAGCAGGGCTTCAGCCCGAGCTTGCTCGGCCTGCTCCCGCTGCAGCCGCTCCCGCCGCAGCTGCTCCAGGGAGAGGGGAGCAGAGCTGCAAGGACAAGCAGAAGGGAATGGTCAAGTTCCTACAGCCCTACGCCAGCTGGTGTCTAGATGTGCATCCCATGAGGACTACAACTCCCAATATGCAATCTCCCTCCGAGGGGGGTGATGCATGCTGGGATAGGTAGGCCAGGCCACTGCCCAGGAACAAATGTGTTGAGTACATGCTGAGACATGTAGTTTCAGTAACACATGCACACCCCCGTGCAGCTGGGAACATAGAAAGTAAATTGCGCACTGATAATTGTAGTCCTGTGGAGTGGGACATTGCATGCTGGGATTTGTAGTCCATGTAGCGAGGAAACAGGCTGGAGCATTGCATGCTGGGACTTGTAGTCGCTGGGCCTAGGAAGCGAGCTGGAGCATTTATGGTCCCTGTGCCTAGGAAGCGGGCTAGAGCATTGCATGCTGGGACGTGTAGTCCCTGAGTCCTGCTGAGTGCTCTCTCTAACCCTGCCCCACATCCAACTCACCCCACTGCCGCCTTCTCCCCTGCTGGCTTCTCTTTCTCCTTCTTGCGCTTCTTCCCCTCCCCTTTCTTCTTGCGCAGGTGCCTCTCCATCTCCCGCAGCGGGTCCAGTCTGCCCTTCAGCTGCTCCTGCGTGGTCACCACAGCTGCCTCCCGGCTGCGGTCAGGGGCTTCCTGGTACCACGGCGGGCTGGTCTGGGCCTCAGCCGCACTCTGCCCCAGATAGGTCAGCAGCCCGATAGCCTTCTCCTGCCGCTCCTGGTTGGGGCAAAGCAGGGAGGGGAGCGTGCTGAACTGAATCACCTTGAAGAAGGGGGTGCCCCATCTGCTAAGGGGGAGGGTGGGACTGATCATGGCCCCACTGTGCAAGGAGACACTGGGGGAGGTTTTTGCCTTATGGGTAGAGGAGCCAGGGGGCAGCTCACGGGATGGGGGAGAGAGACTGAGAGGGGAACCAGCGTGCAGGGCAGGTGAGTTGTTACACCACCAGGGGGAGGGGAGGGTTAAGAGCACCTGTGAGTGTTGAGGGGGAACCCTAATACTGTACACAACCTCCCACTCCAACAGGGGTGTGTGAATCCCCACCCTTGTCCCCTCTACTCCGAGATGCCAAGATCTGAGGCTTGGCTATACCCCATCTCTTGTAACGGGGTGGGGGGTAGATACCCCACCCCACTGCACCAGCCCCCTCCCATCAGTGCCCCAACATAGGGGCAACCTAACCCCAGCAAGCCAGGGTGGGGCTCACTATGCCCAAGGGATGAAGGTGCCCCCCAAACTCAAACGCGCCCCTCCCCACCATTACCTTTTCCCTGCGCTTCTCCTCCTCATACTCCTTGTTCCCGGCCTTGGAGCCCTTGCCCTCCTCCAGGTCCCGGAAGAGGTCGACATGGCGTGAATCATCGCCACTGGGGGCCAGCGCCGAGCCGCCATCGGGTCCTGGCAGGGCAGACACCCGTGCCTTCTTCCTCAGGAACTCGGTCCGTGCCTGCAGGGGGAGATGGGGGGCTGGTTCTGGGGCCGGCTCTGCCGTGGGCGTCAGGGGCCAGAGCGGCCCGTTGGCTCTGTGCTGGGGGCCGTGGGGTGTGGCGAGGGCAGCATGGCACCAGGCTGAGGCCTAACAAACTCATTTCACCTGGGACGAGGACAGATCATGCAGGGGCCAGTGATGTTACCATGTGCCGTGCCATGCCAGCCACCCCACTGGGGCAGGTGGGGTTAGAGCACTACCCCCTTTGGAAATGGTTCAGCCCGGCTCCCTTCGCCTCTCCCCTTTGGAAACGGTTCAGCCCAACTCCCCTTTCCTCCCTTTGGAAATGGTTCAGCTCAGCTCCCTTCTCTCCCCTCCCTTTGGAAATGGTTCAGCCCAACTCCCCTTTCCTCCCTTTGGAAATGGTTCAGCCTAGCTTCCTTTTGCTCTGCTTCCCCCCTGTTGTGGTTCAGCCCAACTCCCATTTCCTTTTCTTCCCCTCCCCCTATTTGAAAATAGTAAATCCCAGCGCTCTCCTCCCCCCCATTTAGAAATGGTTCAGCCCAGCTCCCTTTTCGTCTTCCCCCGATTAAGAAATGGTTCAACCCAGATTTCACCCCCAATTTGACAATGGTTCAATCCGTGACCCCGTCACATGATGGAGGACGCTTGCCCACTGTTAACGCATGCGCACTCGCTACACCCTCATTTCCGACTGCGCATGCGCGGTGACTTGCCTCCTGTTCGGCTAGCAGGGCCCGGGCCTCCCGCTGTCGCTGCTCGTCCTGCGCCTGCGCCTCGTCCCGCCGCACGCGGGCCACATTGTCCTTGTTCCGCACGTGCCACGACTTCTTGGGCAGGATGTTCATGGTCCCGCCTCAGGTCCGCACTGCGCGGCGCCACTTCCGCTTCCGGGTCAGCGCCCTGCCGGCGTACTGATTGATATGCCCTGTTCTCTCTCTGATTGGCGGACCCTAGTCCCTCCCTCGCTTCCTGATTGGATTAGTCTAGACCCACCCTCCGCAGCTCCCTGTTTTCTGACTGGATAACACCGTGGCCGCCCTCGCGCCTTGATTGGCCTATTGGAGACTCAACACCCCCCTCCTGCTTTACCTGATTGGTTCCCGCTCAAGCCCTTGTCTCTCATTGGTGCATTGTAGTCACGCCCCCCCAAAGCACTGATTGGTCCAAGCCGGCCTCACACCCCCACTGCTCCTGTAGCCGATTGGCTGGGATGAGGCCCCACCCCTTCTTCACACCTCCCCTCCCCATATCCTGGGGCTGGCGCCCCCCAGAGCGGAGCGTCCCAGTGTCCTTTCCTGTCCTCCCCCCCCCCCCCCCGCATGAGCAGCATGGCCGCCGCCCCGAGCCGGCGGAACTCCCCGCCACAGGATGTGGGGCCGGGCCGGGCTACGCTCAGGGAGCCTCCGTCCCTCCCTGGGTCCTGACCCCTCCCCACCCACCCATCTCCCAGCTTGGGGCCTCCCCACACCTCCGACTGCGGGCGGGGAAGTCCAGCCTGCATCTCTCCCCAGCTGCCAGGGCCGGCACAACCCATTAGGCGACCTAGGTGGTCGCCTAGGGCGCTACAATTTGGGGGGCGGCGACAGCGGCGGTATTTCGGCGGCGGGACCTTCCGCCGCCTAGGGCGGCAGAAAAGCTGGCGGCGCTCCTGCCAGCCGCCCTGCGCCGTGCGCCGCCCCGGAGCTCCAGGAGCAGCCCGGACAGAGACAGGATCCTGGGCTGGATGGACCATTGCTCTGCCCCCCGACGGCCGTTCTTGTGCACTCTGTACACGCAGAAGTACATGGTCTCCCATGCGGCCAGGCCGGAGGGAACAGAGCAGACGCTGAGATAGTGAAGGTGGCTGGGGGGGAAAAGGACAAACCCACTGCTGCTTGCCTCCAGCCCTGCACACCAGCTGCCCCCACACCCTCCGCCGCCCCCTGGATTACTTACACATGGGCCTGGCAGAATTTAATTTTTATTTTATAATTTCAAACCAAAACTAGCATTTTATTTTTAAGATTTTTTTTTTCAGATTTAAAATTTTCCCAGTTGCAGAAAATCACAGGAGATTCAGAGAACAGGGGGAGGGGGGAGTCAGACAATGATTTATCAACAGCAGGTGTTAGAAACTCAAAAAGTCACAGCTTTAAAAGCCGTTAAATTGTCAGCATCGCATCTCGAAATACACCGAGGAAAGAGCCTTAAATCAAACGCTGTTACGTTTTCAAGCAGGGTTTCCCCTGACTTGGCCGAGCTGTAAATGGCGATTATTGTTGATGGGAATCTCGCTTTGCAGGTTCGTGTGTGCGCGGTGAAATCAGAGCCTGGGCAGGGAGGTGGCCAGCCTGGAAAACCCCACTCAGGGACGGAAGAGAGACGCGGGTCTCTGCCCAAGAGGGGTGACAGCCGGGGACCAGTAGACAGGGAATACAAATGCAGCTGCCCTGGAGTGCGACAATGGAGTTCTGCTGCCAGCCAGTAACGAGGGGTTCACCCGTTGTGTGCTCCGTTCGGAGGCCGTGGGGCTAGCCCGGGGCAGGACAGAGAGTGTGAGAATTGGGGCCTGAAGGCCAGCAGCCCAGCCTATTTCAGACACAAGCAATTCCACCTTCTCCTCCTGCAAAGCCCCCTGGGATGTCAGTCACACACAGGGTTTTGCTTCACTTCCTGTCCTAAACTGAACAGCGTCACTGGGTGTCAGTAAAGAGCGGCTGCCAGGTGAGGGGTCCCTGTATAACCAAACCCCACACCCCACTCCAGAGGGGCCATGTCTCAGTGCCAGGCGAGAGGTCTCTGTATAAACAGCCCCTGCACCCCATCCCAGCGAGGCCGTGTGTCTGTGCCGGGCGAGGGGTCCCCGTATACCCAGCCCCCACACCCCACTCCAGAGGGGCCGCAGCTCAGCGCCGGGTGAGTGATTCTTACAAACAGTCCATGAATGAGCTGTGGGTTCTTTGGAGGTTATTGTCGTTTTCTTCCAGCAGGGGCTGGGTTTGGCACACAGGCGAATGGCAGGGGAGGGACGGGTCCGACAAGGCAGGGTCAAGAGTCATCCTCAAATCAACGAGATTGGCGTTTTCTTGCAGCTCTCTCCTTAGCTGAGCTCCGTGATCTGAGTCACTAAGAAGACCTTATCCCGCCCCTCCTGTGGGAAAAGGAACGGTTAAAAAGAGGTGGGAAACCCCGGAGGCTAAGTACAGCCATCAGGGGCCCATCTACCCCGGTATCCCGGCTCTGCCTCCACCCACGGCCCACCTACTTCAGAGGAGGGACACACGGCAGCCTCTAGTGGCCAAAGCGGGGAGGACGCTGCTCCTCATTTCTCCATCTCAATATCCCACCCTGCCAGGCCCAGGATCATCTTGCGGCAGGGAGTCCCACCGGCTAACGGTGACAGATGGGAGCCGGCGCCCCCCAGTGGCAAAAAGCCCCAGTGGACATCACTCCAGGACATCACTCACCAGCCGCAGCTGCCCTTTGAGTTCCTTCACCAGGGAGTTGTAGGAATGAGCCAGGGCCATCAGGTAAAACATGAAGATGCTGCAGTTGGGGGACGGGAAGAGAAAAGCGGGGGGGGGGGTTAGACAGTGCGTGAGAGATGGGGTCAGGAGCAGCGAGGCAGGGATGCGGCTGGGGGCTTGGGGGGGGGGGGGGAATATCCGCAGAACCAGCACAGAAATTGTGTGTGTGTCTGTCCGTCCCTGCTGCCCCCTGCTGGCGGGGACAAGCCCTGCTCTGTGTGCGTCTATCCATCCTCCCGCCCCCTGCCCCCACTCTCTGTGTGTCTCCGTGTCCCTGCTGCCTGGCATCAGACACCCCTCCATGTGTCCTATCCCCCGTAGCACGCCCCGGCCCAGGGGGATTCCCCGGCAGCCCCTCACCACAGCAGCAGGAAGAGCGGCACGGCGAAGGCCAGCGAGCCCACAAACTGCAGGAACTCCCTGGCCACATGTGGCAGGGTGTCGATGGCCTCCCAGAGGGTGCTCCACATGGTCGGCTCACCCCGGAATGGGCCACAGGCGTGGGAGGGCTGGAGGCTGCAGGAGGAAGAGAGAGTGAGTCAGGGGACCGAGTCCAAGGCAGGGGAGCAGAGACAGCGCCGGGGGCGGGGAGGATCAGGGGGTTTGTCATGCTGGGGGGGGAGGAGAAGGTCAGGGGACCCTGGGGGGCTGGGTGAGGTGGAGCGGCAGACCCCAAGGAGCTGGGGTGTGGGCGAGGGGGACTGGGGACCCCGAGGAGCTGGGGAGCTGGGAGAGGAGGGGTGGGGTGGGGGACCCCAGGGGAGCTGAGTGAGGGGGGTGGGGCACCCTGGGGGCTGGGCGAGGGGGACTGGGGACCCTTGGGAGCTGGGCGAGGGGGGGACCCCAGGGGAGCTGAGTGAGGGGGGTGGGGCACCCTGGGGGCTGGGCGAGGGGGACTGGGGACCCGGAGGAGCTGGGGAGCTGGGAGAGGGGGGGTGGGGGACCCCAGGGGAGCTGAGTGAGGGGGCTGGGCGAGGGGTGGGGGACCCCAGGGGACTCCGGGAGCTGGGGGGGCTGGACAAGGGGCGCGGGGGGGTCACTCACACAAAGACGCTGTACAGCAGGGGCACCCAGGCGATGGCCAGGCCCAGCAGCAGAACCAGCAGGAAGAAGAAGCTGGCGCTGGAGGCGTGGAAGGTGCGGTCAGCCGGGCGGCAGTTCGAGAACAGGGTGAGCTGGAGGGTGACGAGACACGTGTGGACCCGGGGCGCTGAGCCACCAGACAGCCCCCCCGGGAGAGAACCCAGATGCCCCAGCTCCCAGTCCCCCCACCACCACCACTAGGCCCCCCTCCCCTGAGGCGGGGAGAGGACCCACGCGTCTGGGCTCTCACCTTCTTGAGGTAGAAAAGCAGGACGAACTTGGCGGTGTTGAGCAGGGGCAGCAGGGGGGAGAAGGCGGCGCCGACCCAGCACACGGTCTGGCCGTACACCAGGTCCAGCACGTTGGGGGGCACCAGGAACTCCTGCTGCCCCCACAGCCGGGCCAGGGGGGCGGGGCCGTGGGTCACCAGCAGCCTGGGGGGAGCAAGAGGGGGTGAGGGGCTGGGGAGACTGCTCCGAGCACAGCCCCCCCACCTACGGCTGCCCCCACTCCGAGCCCTATCCCCCAGCTCCCCACTCCCCTCCGGCCTGAGCCCCAAAGCCCAGAGCCAACCCACTCGCTCTAGGGGCCCCCTTTGTGGCCACTGATTCCCATCCACCCCTAGAACAGCCCCCACCCCCAACCCACCTCCCCTCCAGCCCACTGACCCCCTCACCCCATCCCCAGTGCAGATCCCACCTTCCCGCCCGCCCACTGACCCCCCCAACCCACTGACCCCCCAGCCCCAACCCACCTCCCTCCAGCCCACTGACCCCCACCCCACCCCCAGTGCAGATCCCACCTTCCCGCCCGCCCACTGACCCCCACCCCACCCCCAGTGCAGATCCCACCTCCCCCCCAGCCCACTGACCCACCCAACCCACTGACCCCCCAGCCCACCTCCCTCCAGCCCACTGCCCCCCACCCCACCCCCAGTGCAGATCCCACCTCCCCCTCAGCCCACTGACCCACCCAACCCACTGACCCCCCACCCCACCTCCCCCCCAGCTCACTGGCCCCCCCACCCCACCCCCAGTGCAGATCCCACCTCCCCCCCAGCCCACTGACCCACCCAACCCACTGACCCCCCACCCCACCTCCCCCCCAGCTCACTGGCCCCCCCACCCCCAGTGCAGATCCCACCTTCCCCCCCCCCCCCCGTCTCTCACTTCCTGGGGAACTCCACCAGCAGCAGCACCAGCAGTACCACGAGCAGGTCGAACACCAGCAGCTTGTACATCTCCTGCCCCACGCTCGTCTCCCAGCACTGGGGGGAGGGGACATGTCAGCGCCCGCACAGCCACAGGACCCAGGCGTCCGGGCTCCCAGCTCCCCCACCGCGAACTGCCAGACCCCACTGCCCTCCCCGAGCCGGGAGAGAACCCGGGTGTCCGGGCTCCCACCCCACCCGCCCCGTGCTCTGCCCACCAGACCCCACTGCCCTCCCCGAGCCGGGAGAGAACCCAGGTGTCCTGCGCTGACCGGGTGCTGCGTGTGGTTGTAGCCGCAGGTCTTGCAGGAATCGGCGTTGGGGTCCCCGTGGCAGGTGATCTGGGACCAGAGGGAGAAAAGGAGAACGAGGAGGCTGGAGAGACGCAGGAACACGGTCCTGCCACAGAGAGAGAGGGGCTGGTTAGACGGGGACCCCTCGCCCGGCGCTGCCCTCGGGGGTGGGGGCTGGTTAGACGGGGACCCCTCGCCCGGCGCTGCCCTCGGGGGTGGGGGCTGGGAACACGGAGACTCCTCGCCCGGCGCTGCCCTCGGGGGTGGGGGCTGGTTAGATGGGGACCCCTCGCCCGGCGCTGCCCTCGGGAGTGGGGGCTGGTTAGATGGGGACCCCTCGCCCGGCGCTGCCCTCGGGGGTGGGGGCTGGGTACATGGAGACTCCTCGCCCGGCGCTGCCCTTGGGGGTGGGGGCTGGTTAGATGGGGACCCCTCGCCCGGCGCTGCCCTCGGGGGTGGGGTGGGGGCTGGGTACATGGAGACTCCTCGCCCGGCGCTGCCCTTGGGGGTGGGGGCTGGTTAGATGGGGACCCCTCGCCCGGCGCTGCCCTCGGGGGTGGGGTGGGGGCTGGGTACATGGAGACTCCTCGCCCGGCGCTGCCCTCGGGGGTGGGGCGGGGGCTGGGTACACAGGGACCCCTCACACAGTGCTGCCCTCGGGGGTGGGGTGGGGGCTGGGAACACAGGGACCCCTCACCCGGCGCTGCCCTCGGGGGTGGGCTGGGGACTGGGGACACGGGGACCCCTCGCCTGGCGCTGCCCTCGGGGGTGGGCTGGGGGCTGGGAACACGAGGAGCCCTCGCCTGGCGCTGCCCTCGGGGGTGGGCTGGGGACTGGGTACACGGGGACCCCTCGCCCGGCGCTGCCCTCGGGAGTGGGCTGGGGGCTGGGTACACGAGGAGCCCTCGCCTGGCGCTGCCCTCGGGGGTGGGCTGGGGACTGGGTACACGGGGACCCCTCGCCCGGCGCTGCCCTCGGGGTGGGCTGGGGACTGGGTACACGAGGAGCCCTCGCCTGGCGCTGCCCTCGGGGGTGGGCTGGGGACTGGGAACACGGGGACCCCTCGCCCGGCGCTGCCCTCGGGGGTGGGCTGGGGACTGGGTACACGGGGACCCCTCACCCGGCGCTGCCCTCGGGGGTGGGCTGGGGACTGGGGACACGGGGACCCCTCGCCCGGCGCTGCCCTCGGGGGTGGGCTGGGGACTGGGTACACGGGGACCCCTCGCCCGGCGCTGCCCTCGGGGGTGGGCTGGGGGCTAGGTACACGAGGAGCCCTCGCCTGGCGCTGCCCTCGGGGGTGGGCTGGGGACTGGGTACACGGGGACCCCTCACCCGGCGCTGCCCTCGGGGTGGGCTGGGGACTGGGTACACGAGGAGCCCTCGCCTGGCGCTGCCCTCGGGGGTGGGCTGGGGACTGGGAACACGGGGACCCCTCCCCCGGGGCTGCCCTCGGGGGTGGGCTGGGGGCTGGGAACACGAGGAGCCCTCGCCCGGCGCTGCCCTCGGGGGTGGGCTGGGGACTGGGTACACGGGGACCCCTCGCCCAGCGCTGCCCTCGGGGGTGGGCTGGGGGCTGGGTACACGAGGAGCCCTCGCCTGGCGCTGCCCTCGGGGGTGGGCTGGGGACTGGGTACACGGGGACCCCTCGCCCGGCGCTGCCCTCGGGGTGGGCTGGGGGCTGAGAACACGGGGACCCCTTGCCCGGTGCTGCCCTCGAGGGGGGGGCTGGGAACACGGGGACCCCTCGCCCGGCGCTGCCCCTCGGGAGTGGGGGCTGGGTACATGGGGACCCCTCACACAGTGCTGCCCCTCGGGGGTGGGGTGGGGGCTGGGTACACGAGGAGCCCTCGCCTGGCGCTGCCCTCGGGGGTGGGCTGGGGACTGGGTAGACGGGGACCCCTTGCCCGGCGCTGCCCTCGGGGGTGGGCTGGGGGCTGGGTACACGAGGAGCCCTCGCCCGGCGCTGCCCTCGGGGGTGGGCTGGGGACTGGGAACACGGGGACCCCTCCCCCGGGGCTGCCCTCGGGGGTGGGCTGGGGGCTGGGAACACGAGGAGCCCTCGCCTGGCGCTGCCCTCTGGGGTGGGCTGGGGACTGGGTACACGGGGACCCCTCGCCCGGCGCTGCCCTCGGGGTGGGCTGGGGACTGGGTACACGAGGAGCCCTCGCCCGGCGCTGCCCTCGGGGGTGGGCTGGGGACTGGGTACACGGGGACCCCTCGCCCGGCGCTGCCCTCGGGGGTGGGCTGGGGGCTGGGTACACGAGGAGCCCTCGCCCGGCGCTGCCCTCGGGGGTGGGCTGGGGACTGGGTACACGGGGACCCCTCGCCCGGCGCTGCCCTCGGGGTGGGCTGGGGGCTGGGAACACGGGGACCCCTTGCCCGGTGCTGCCCTCGAGGGGGGGGCTGGGAACACAGGGACCCCTCGCCCAGCGCTGCCCCTCGGGAGTGGGGGCTGGGTACACGGGGACCCCTCGCCCGCCACTGCCCTTGGGGGTGGGGGCTGGGTACACAGGGCCCCTTCGTCCAGCGCTGCCCCTCGGGGGTGGGGTGGGGGCTGGGAACACGGGGACCCCTCGCCCGGTGCTGCCCTCGAGGGGGGGCTGGGTACATGGGGACCCCTCACCTGGCACTGCCCCTCATGGGTGGGGTGGGGGCTGGGTACACAGGGACCCCTCGCCCAGCACTGCCCTCGGGGGTGGGGGCTGGGTACACGGGGACCCCTTGGCCGGCGCTGCCCCTCGAGGGGGTGGCTGGTTACATGGGGACCCCTCGCCCTGGCTGCCCCCCAGTACCTGAACAGGGTGAGCTGGATCTCCAGGCTGAGCGGGTATCTCTCCAGGCGCACGAGGAGCCCGAAGGCCAGCGGCACCAGCTGGTTGGCGAGCGTGATGACTATGGAGGGCAGATAGGCCACCAGTAGCCCCAGGACCAGTCCCTGCTGCCCCGGGCCGGTGTCCTGCTGGGGGCGGAGGTCACCAGGGGTCAGAGCAGAATCCCCTCCCCCCCAGTTCCCCTATGGGGAGCCGAGCGGCTAAAGGGCTGGCAGCTGGGTTAGCGCCACTGCCCCCCGTTGAGGGGGACACGGGCCAGTGCTGGAGTGAGCGGGTCGGGAGTGAGGGGCGTGGGCGGAGCGGGGGGCTGTGGGTCTGGAGTGAGGGGTGCGGCGGAGCAGGGGGCCGCAGGTCGGGAGTGAAGGGCGCGCGCGGAGCGGGGGGCCATGGGTCAGGAGTGAGGGGCGTGGGCGTAGTGGGGGGCCTGCGGGTCGAGAGTGAGGGGCGTGGGCGGAGTAGGGGGGCGCGGGTCGGGAGTGAAGGGCGCAGGCGGAGCAGGGCGGCCACAGGTCGGGAGTGAGGGGCGCGGGCTAAGCCCGGGGCTGCGAGTTGGGAGTGAGGGGCGCGGGCGTAGTGGGGGGCCCGCGGGTCGGGAGTGAAGGGCGTGGCGGAGCGGGGGGCCGCGGGTCGGGAGTGAGGGGCGTGGGCAGAGCGGGGGGGGCGCGGGTCGGGAGTGAGGGGCGCGGCGGAGCGGGGGGCCGCGGGTCGGGAGTGAAGGGCGCGGCGGAGCGGGGGGCCGCGGGTCAGGAGTGAGGGGCATGGGCAGAGTGGGGGGGCGCGGGTCAGGAGTGAGGGGCGCGGGCCGAGCGGGGGGGCGCGGGTCGGGAGTGAAGGGCGCAGCGGAGCGGGGCGGCCACAGGTCGGGAGTGAGGGGCGCGGGCCGAGCCCGGGGCTGCGAGTCGGGAGTGAGGGGCGCGGGTACCTGGCCCTGCTGCGAGTACTCGGTGGCCAGGTAGACGCAGTAGAAAGCCGCCCCCAGCAGTGCCAGCACCAGCAGGTTGAGGGCCCCGCGCAGGCCGTACAGGGCGAGTCGCTGGCCCGGGCTGCGCTGGGCCATGAGCCGCCGCAAGGTCTGTTCCTCCAGGTCCATCTGGGAGAGACGCACATCAGTGCAGCCCCCCCCCCCTCACACACACACACACAGCTGCCCCCCCGCACTCCTTCCCAGCCCCCACAACCAGCCCCAGCCCCACCCTTTCCCCACAGCCAGCCCCATCCCTGCCCCCCCAGTCAGCCCCCTCTCCACCCCCAGCCGTGCCTCTCACGCCACACACCTGCACCCTTCCCCCCAATCCACTCATCAGCCCGTATCCAGTCCCCCAGCCCCCACACCAGATCCCTCCCCACCAGCCCCCCATCTCAGCCCCTAGTCACACACTCCAGCCCCAGCCCGCCCGTAATGCAGGGTCCCCCCACACTAGTCCCCTCCCCAGCTGCCCTCCCCCCCGCACACCAGCCCTGCGCCCCCTGCTGGCCTCACCCGCAGCTCGTAGCGGAGGCTGTTGTGTTTCATGTGCACCGCGGTGCCGGGCCCGAGGCAGAAGTCCCAGCCGGCGAAGACCTTGTTGCTGTAGGTGCTGAGCGCCCCGTTTTCGCTGACCAGGCTGCGCTTCAGGAGATGGACGGCCCTGGGGGGAGAGCGCAGGGTGACGCCCCCCAGGAGATGGCGAAATGCAGCCAGCTCGGGGGTGGGGCGCGGGGGCTGGGTCTACGGGGACCCCGGCCCGGCAACGGGACGCGGCCCCTCTGGGGCAGGGCGGGGCAGGGGCTGGGTATCCGGGGACCCCTGGCCCCTCTGGGGCAGGGCGGGGTGGGGGCTGGGTATCCGGGGACCCCTGACCCCTCTGGGGCAGGGCGGGGTGGGGGCTGGGTATCCGGGGACCCCTGGCCCCTTTGGGGCAGGGCGAGGTGGGGGCTGGGTATCCGGGGGGGTACCTGGGAAGTGACTCACCGGTGGACGATCCAGAGGAGGCAGACGGAGAAGTAGCCCAACATGCTCAGCAGATAGGCCAGGGGGATGTTATAGGAGAAGCCCACGAAATCCACGGCCGAGTTTTGGTAATAACCGTAGAACAGGTAGGTGAGCTCCATGAACCCCTGAGAGAGACACAGCCTAAGCGGGGGGCCGTCACCTCCAGGGGGCACCGGCTCCCATCCAGCCCCAGGGCGGGGACTGGGAATGAGACAAACTGATCTGGGGAATTGGGGCCAGCTCTGATTTGTGGGGGACACATGAAGGGGGGCTGGGGGTGGAGCTGAGGGGGTGGGGGCTGAGCTGAGGGCCAGGGGGCTGGGGGAGGAGCTGAGGGCATGGGGGGGTGAGGGCGGACCTGAGGTGCAGGGGGCTGTGGGCGGACCTGAGGCGTGGGGGGAACGCTGAGGGCGGAGCTGAGGCGTGGGGGGGGGCTGGGGTCCCACAGGCCGGGCTCTCACCGTCCCGGACAGCAGGTCCATGAGGTAGGTGAAGTAGCTGACCAGGCCCCGCTTGGTGGGGTCGTACTGCAGGCAGCTGATCACTGCGGGGGGGGGGGGGGAGAAAAGGGGTGAGACCCCCTCAAACCAAACCTCCAAATACCCCCGGGTCACCCCTGCCCTCCCTGGACATAGGACCCAGGCTGCCATTCTGGGGGCTATTCCCTTCTCTCCCCTCCCCTTTGATAGGGATGGGACCCAGGCATCCGGGCTGCCGTTCTGGGGGCTCTCGCCCCCCCCCCATTGGAGACAGGACCCAGGCATCCGGGCTGCCGTTCTGGGGGCTCTCACCCCCTCCACACTGGAGATGGGACCCAGGCATCCGGGCTGCCGTACTGGGAGCTCTCGCCCCCTCCACACTGGAGATGGGACCCAGGCATCCGGGCTGCCGTACTGGGAGCTCTCGCCCCCTCCACACTGGAGATGGGACCCAGGCATCCGGGCTGCCGTACTGGGAGCTCTCGCCCTGCCCCTCCGGAGATGGGCCCCAGGCGTCCGGGCTGCTGTTCTGGGGACTCTCACCCCCCCCCCCCCGCACTGGAGATGGGACCCAGGCGTCCGGGCTGGCAGTACCCGTGGAGTTCGGCCCCTGCTGGGTCTGGTTCAGCCGCAGCCCCTCGAAGGCGGCGTTGGGGGCCACCACGAACCCCACCGTGAGCAGGGCCCCCCCCAGGTTCAGCAGCACCAGGAAGCGCAGGAAGTTGAAATACGACTGGATCCCGGTTCCGAAGTGACCTGGGGGGGGCAAAGGGCAAAGGGCAGCGTGACCCCGACCGCGAGTCCAACCCCCCGGGCTCCCCAGCAGGGGCTGATCCCAGGGCTCGGGGGGGGTCGCTCTCAGCAGAGGGGGGACCCCAGGGCTCAGAGGTGGGGTCACTCTCAGCAGGGGGGGGACCCCAGGGCTCAGAGGTGGGGTCACTCTCAGCAGGGAGGGGGAACCCCGGGGCTCAGAGGGGGGGGTCGCTCTCAGCAGGGGGGGGACCCCGGGGCTCAGGGGGGGTCACAGCAGCGAGGGGGACCCCGGGGCTCGGGGGCGTCACTCTCAGCAGGGAGGGGGGACTCCAGGGCTCAAGGGGGGTCACTCTCAGCAGAGGGGGGACCCCAGGGCTTCGGGGGGTCGCTCTCAGCAGGGGGGGGACCCCGGGTCTCAGAGGGGGGTATGTCCTACCTTCGATGTGGTGCAGCGAGCCCCTCCACACCTGGGCGTACAGCAGGGCGTCCCCCACCTGTCCCCGCAGGCGGCGCGTCCCCACCTGCCACCGCTCCCAACGGCTCCGTTTCCAGGCCGCCTGCTGCTCCCGGAGCCTGGCGGGGAGAGGGACAGGGGGTGAGACCTCAGACCCCACCCCCCACCACCACTGCACCCCCATTCCCCTCCCATAGTCAGGAGTCCTGGCTCCCAGCCCCCCTGCTCTGACCACTAGACCCCACTCCCCTCCCAGAGCCAGGGAGAGAACCCAGGCGTCCTGGCTCCCAGCCCCCCCTGCTCTAACCACTAGTCCCCACTCCCCTCCCAGAGCCAGGAGAGAACCCAGGAGTCCTAGCTCCTAGCCTCCCATCCAACCACTCGGGGATAAAACCCAGGAGTCCTGGCTCCCAGACCCCCCTGCTTTGACCACTAGACCCCACTCCCCTCTCAGAGCCAGAAAGGAACCCAGGCGTCCTGCCCTGTGCAGGGGGGGCGTTACCTGAGTCTCCGTTTCTCCCCCATGCAGAGCGGTAGCTGTTTCAGGGGAAGCGATTCCTGGTCCCCGACTTCTTCCCTTTCCCGCTCCTGGAGGGTCCCTGGGGGGTTCCCCTCGTCCAGCGCAGCCCCCCAGGACTTGGCCACGTTGCCACGGAAACGCAGGGTCGCGTTGCTTGGCAGCTGGAGGAAGAGGGATGAGGGAGGCAGCTGCTGTCCCCCCTCGTCATCATCTGGGGAGGGAGCAAGTGGGGTGAGAGATTCAGCCCCCTCCCTCCCCGCACTTACTGACCCAGGGATGGGGAGGGGACCCAGGAGTCCGGGCTACTATCTGGGGAGCCCTAGCTTCAGGGGATGGGACCGAGGAGTCCGAGTAACTGGTCGGGGGCTGCCTGCTGGGATGGAACCCAGGAGTCTGGATTATTTGGGGGGAGGGGTGGGGCTGCACACTGGGGACGGGACCACCCCAGGAATCCGGGTGATTGGAGGGGCGGGGCTGAGTCTGCTGGGGACGGGACCCAGGAGTCCGGGTGACTCGGTGGAGAGGGGGGCGGGGTTGTGTCTCCGGGGATTGGACCCAGGAATCCGGGTTACTCGGGGGGGGGCGCTGCTGGGGACGGGACCCAGGAGTCCGGGTGACACTAGGGGGAGGGGCGGGGTTGTGTCTCCGGGGATTGGACCCAGGAATCCGGGTTACTCGGGGGGGGGGGGGCGCTGCTGGGGACGGGACCCAGGAGTCCGGGTAACACTAGGGGGAGGGGCGGGGAACCAGGAATCCGGGTGGGGGGGGGGGGCTGCTGGGGACGGGACCCAGGAGTCCGGGTAACACTAGGGGGAGGGGCGGGGACCCAGGAATCCGGGTGGGGGGGGGCTGCTGGGGACGGGACCCAGGAGTCCGGGTTACCCCGGGGGGGGGGGGGGGACGCGGTTACTGGGGCGGACCCAGGAGTCCGGGGGGGGGGGCTGCTGGGCACGGGACCCAGGAGTCCGGGTTACGGGAGGGGGACGCGGTTACTGTGGGGGGACGGACCCAGGAGTCCGGGTGACTCGGGGGGGGACACAGGAGTCCGGGGGGGGGGGGGCTGCTGGGGACGGGACCCAGGAGTCCGGGTTACGGGGCGTGGGGGACCCAGGAGTCCGGGTTACGGGGGGGGGACGCGGTTACTGGGGGGGGGACTCAGGAGTCCGGGTAACTCGGGGGGGGGGGGGGGCTCCGCACCTGGCCCATCCCGGCCCGTCTGCGCCCAGCGCGGCTCCATGGTCCTTGCGCTCCGGGAAGGAGGAAACGCGCCGGGTTAATCATTGGCCCCGCGGTGACCTGGAGACGGGGCGCGGCCCAGCCGGGGGGGGGGGGGGACTGGCCCCAGGTAACCCCCCAAACACAGGCCCCCCAGCCCCGCTGGGGGGGGGCTCCTCGCGGGGAGGATGGGGGCCCCCGGGGGAATGGGGGGTCTCCGGGGGGGGCGCGAGACACACAGACACGGGGGGTTGTTTTCGGATCTTTTATTTGCTTCAGCTGCCGCCCCCGCGTCATGGCAATACAACCCGGGGGGGGGGCGGTACAGAAGACCCCCCCCGCCCTGAGCCCTCCTACCCCCCCAGCTGCCTCCGCCTCAGCGCCTTCCACTCCGCACCTCCGCCGAGCCCCCCCATCACCCCGTCTCCCCCCCTCCCCCAGTGGTTAATAGCACAGGAAAGGAACAGAGACCTCCGAGCGGGAGGGGGCTTCTGCCAACCCCCCCCCCGCACCCCAACTCCCCCCCCCCCGCACCTCGACTTCCCCCCACCCCCCAGCTAAGCACAGACCAGCTGCCGATGCTGGGGGACGTTCTTTCCCCCCCCAAAAAAAAACCCTCACCCCCCCCCCCCAGCAAGCTGGTTCGGGGTGGGGAGTTTTGTGGCCCCTACAGGCTCTGCCTGAGAACATGCCAACTTGTTTCACACCAGATGGGGGGGGGGGTGGGAATCCTGGCTTAAAATGGGGGGGGACTCTCTTCCCACCTCCCCACTCCCCATTTGGAGGCTGGTCCCTTTAAGGCAGTGGTTCTCACTTTTGTACTGGTGACCCCTTTCACACCGCAAGCCTCCACGTGCGACCCCCCCCCCCACATTAAAAACACTGTTTTAAATATTGAACACTATTATAAATGCTGGAGGCAAAGCGGGGTTTGGGGTAGAGGCTGACAGCTCGCAACCCCCCCCCCCCCCATGTAATAATCTCGCGACCCCCTGAGGGGTCCCGACCCCCAGTTTGAGACCCCCTCATCTAAGGCCACAGTGTAGCATCGGCTGGGGGGAGGGGTAGAAAACACCCTCTTATGTGGGGGTCTTGCTGGAGGGGGAGGGGGCAGAATCTCCAGCCTATGTGGGGGAAGTGCTCCTACTCCCCCCCCCCCCAGGAGTGGGAGAGGGGCAGGCCTGCCAGAACCCTTGGGGGAAGCACAGTAGTGGATCAGTGTCTCTCCCACCCCACCCCAAGGAAGTGTGGGGCACATTCCCCCTCCACCTCCCAGCCAGCCAGAAGGAGAGGTGGGGGCCCGTAGAGTAGAGAAGATGGGGGGGCCACCCCATTTGCCTATGCCCTTCCCCCCAACCCCCTCCATGGCCAGCACAGAACTGATGTGTGGGTCCTGTTCCCAGCCCCCAGGGTGTGGCTACTCCCTGCCCCCCAGGGCCCATAGGGGATGGATCCAGGGGGCCCTGTGCCCTGGCTATTCCCCGGCCCCGGCTATTCCCCGGCCCCCAGAGGTCCTGGCCGTGGGGTCAGTGGGAGGGGGCTCCCCCGGCCCCTCACTCGCGGTGCGGCCCCTCGGGGGTGGAGGGGGCCCGGGGGGCAGGCCGGGGCAGGGCGCGGCCCAGGAGCAGCAGGGCCAGGGCGCCCAGGTGGACGCAGAAGTAGACGGAGCGCCAGTACTGGAGGGTGGCGCCCAGCTCCAGCAGCACGAAGCCCATGCACATGTAGTCGTACGCCCGCATCTTGAGGAACCAGTGCACCCAGGCGCCCCAGGAGCAGTCGGACTCTGGCGCCGCCCCCCGGCGCCCCCGCAGCCCGGCCTCCATCGCCCCCTCGGCCGCCAGGCACAGCGGGATGGTCAGGAAGCTGAGGTAGTAGCCCGGGTGCAGGCCGTGCCAATAGGCCGAGATCAGCATGGTCCAGCCGCTCCTGGGGGAGGGGGGGGGGAAACGGAGGGCGGGGTTAGCTGGGGGGGGAGCACTGAGCCCCCCCCATGTGTGCATGGCTCCCCCACCCCCAATTGTGCTCCCCCAGCCTCTGTGAGTCTCCCTCCCCCACGTTCCCAAGACTCCCCTGTTTGAAGCCCCCAGAGATTTCACCTCTATTCCCTCATGTCTATGAGCCCCCTCCATGACTCCCCCTCCCCCTGGTATTCACACTCCCTCCCCATGAGACACCCCCCGCCCACGATTTCCATTTCATGCCCCATATTGGGTCCTTCAACCTCCCCCCGCCACAAGACCCCCCCCCACATAACCCTACCAGATCTCCGAGCCCCCCATCTGACCCCCTTCCCCAGGATCTCCAAGCCCCCCTGTGACCCTCTCCACCTGATCTGTGAGCGTCCCCACGAGACCCCCAACCCAGGGATCTTCGAGCCCCCCCCGCCTCATGGCTCCCCGCCCCCCCCACCTCATGACGTAGGAGCGGAAGGGGGCGCTCTTGTAGATGTATTGGGCCAGCCACCACTGCACGCTCATGTTCCAGTACCGCATGCCGTCCCGCACCCGCACGCAGAAGTCGGTGCCGTACGGGTCGATGTTCTTGATGGTCTCGTAGTCATACGTGGGGGGAGCCACCCCTGGCGCCCCCTCCTCCGCACTGGGGTGGGGGAGAGCAGTCAGTGACAGGGATCCCAGGGCCGGATGGGAGCCGGCCCCCCTTAGAGGGGACAGGCCCCAGGACCCATTTCCCGCCCCCCTGAGCCAGCCAGTCCCACCCTGGGGCCGGATGGGAGCTGGCGCCCCCTAGAGGGGACAGGCCCCAAGCCCCATTTCCCACCCCCCTGAGCCAGCCAGTCCCCGCCCTGGGGCCGGATCGGGGCCAGCGCCCCCTAGAGGGGACAGGCCCCGGGCCCCATTCCCTGCCCTGGGGCTGGGTGGGAGCTGGCGCCCTGGAGAGGCAGGCCCGTGGGTGCACCTGGGGCAGTAGGTGGTGGGGCCCCCGCCGGGGCGGGCGTGGGCGGCCGTGGGGTAGGCCCCGAAGGCGGCGGCAATGCAGGCACACTCGGCGCAGAGCCAGGCCACGTAGAAGCGCATGCGGAAGACGAAGAAGACGGGCACCATGTAGAAGAGGCGGAAGGGCAGCGCCCGGGCGGCGAAGGCCTCGCTCCGCACGTACTCCAGCGGGAAGAGCCGGGCTGCCCCCAGGAAGAGCAGCCCGTAGAGCGGGAGCAGCCTGGCCCGCGCCAGCAGAGGGCGCCAGCTGGGGATGGCCTGCGAGTCCGGCTGCTGCAGCCAGTCCAGGTGGGTCCTGTACCGGTAGAAGGGGCCTGGGGGGCGGGGGGGTGTATGGGGATGGAGGGTGACGGGAGAGGAGGTGGGAGGGGAGGGGAGGGGGGGGTGCATATAGGGATGGAGGGTGGGGGGAGAGGAGGTGGGGGGGGGGCAGACGAGGAAGGAGGCCGGAGGGAGGAAAGAACGAAAGGGGGGAAAGGAGAGAAATGCAGTTAAAGGTTAACAGTGGAAAAGACTCCAGCTGGACCCCCTCCCACCACAGAGCTGGGGAGAGAACCCAGGCGTCCTGGCTCCCACCTCCCCCCTGCTCTAACCACTAGCCCCCACTCCCCTGGCAGAGCCAGGCAGAGAACCCAGGTGTCCCCCCCCCCCCCCCGTACCTGTCATGAGCCCCACGTAGCAGTAACTGTAGCAGAGGATCGGGCCCAGCCCCGGCACGCTGGGGATCAGCCCAATCGCGGGGCCCTTGGCGAACGAGGTGACGTCCTGCTTCTTGGCCTGGCTGATCTCCTGCACCTCATTGGCCAGGCTCACCATCTAGGGCAGGGGGAGCAACCCACGGGGTGAGCGCCCCCTACGGGACCACCGCCACAGCACCGCGCCCCCTAGTGCCTCACCACCACACCATACGCCCCACCACCACGCCCCCTAGTGCCTCACCACCACACCACACGCCCCACCACCACGCCCCACGGCACCGCGCCCCCTAGTGCCTCACCACCACACCACACGCCCCACCACCACGCCCCCCACGCCCCATGGCACCGCGCCCCCTAGTGCCTCACCACCACACCACACGCCCCACCACCACGCCCCCCACGCCACGCCCCCTAGTGCCTCACCACCACACCACACCACACGCCCCACCACCACGCCCGCCACGCCACGCCCCCTAGTGCCTCACCACCACACCACACGCCCCACCACCACACCCCCCATGCCTCACGGCACCGCGCCCCCCACACCCTATGGCACAACACCCCCTAGTGCCTCACCACCACACCACAGGGCCCCCACACGCCCCACCACCACGCCCCACGGCACCGCGCCCCCTAGTGCCTCACCACCACATCACAGGGCCCCCACACGCCCCACCACCATGCCCCCCACGTCCCACAGCACAGCACCCCCCCACCCCACGGCACAGCACCCCCTAGTGCCTCACCACCACACCACACGCCCCACCACCACGCCCCCCACGCCCCACAGCACAGCGCCCCCCTGCGCCCCGCCCCCCACACCTCACGGCACAGCGCCCCCTAGTGTCTCACTACCGCACACCCCCTGCCGCCACAGCACAGCGCCCCCATGTGCCCTGCCACCACGCCCCCCATGCCCCATAGCACAGCACCTCCCACACGCCCTGCCACCACGCCCCACAGCACAGCGCCCCACCGCACCCCATGGCACAGCGCCCCCTAGTGCCTCACCACCACATACCCCCTGCCGCCACAGCACAGCGCCCCCCCTGCGCCCTGCCACCACGCCCCCCATGCCCCACAGCACAGCGCCCCCCACACCCAACGGCACAATGCCCCCTAGTGCCTCACCACCACACCACAGGGCCCCCACATGCCCTGCCGCCACGCCCCCGACGCCCCAGCACCCCGCCACTGCAGCACAGCGCCCCCTAGTGCCCCGTGGCCACAGCATAGCGCCCCCTAGCGCCCCACCACCATGGCACCCCCCCACACCACGCAGCACAGCACCCCCTAGTGCCCCACCACTGCAGCACGGCATCCCCTCCCGCCCCAGCACAACGCCCCCTAGAGCCCCGCCGCCATGACATAGCGCCACCCCCGCCCCACGGCACAGCGCCCCCTAGTGCCCCACTGCCGCAGCACAGCGCCCCCCAGCACCCCGCCGCCACGGCACGGCACCCCGTAGTGCCCCAGAGGGGCCAGCAGTGACCAGGAGCGCAGAGCGCCCCCTGCTGAGCCTCCCGGCCCCACCCCACCCCCTGCAGCACCTTGAGGGTCAGCAGCAGCTGCACAGCGTTGGTGAAGGGGGTGGGGGCCGGCAGCCCGAAGAAAGTCACCGTCCGGAAGAAGAGCAGGTAGGAGAAGGTCCAGCCGAGGGTCAGGTAGTGACAGGACCTGGCGGCAGAGGGCGGGTTAATTGGCCACACTCCCAGAATCCCCTGCTCCCGTCACCCCCTCCCAACCCCTTCTGGCTCCCAGAATCCCCTGCTCCCGTCACTACCCCCCAACCCCTCCTGGCTCCCAGAATCCCCTGCTCCCGTCACCCCCCCCAACCCCTCCCGGCTCCCAGAATCCCCTGCTCCCGTCACTACCCCCCAACCCCTCCCGGCTCCCAGAATCCCCTGCTCCCGTCACCCCCCCCCCAACCCCTCCCGGCTCCCAGAATCCCCTGCTCCCGTCACCCCCTCCCAACCCCTTCTGGCTCCCAGAATCCCCTGCTCCCGTCACCCCTCCCCCCAACCCCTCCCGGCTCCCAGAATCCCCTGCTCCCGTCACCCCCCCAACCCCTCCCGGCTCCCAGAATCCCCTGCTCCCGTCACCCCCCCCCAACCCCTCCCGGCTCCCAGAATCCCCTGCTCCCGTCACACCCCCAACCCCTCCTGGCTCCCAGAATCCCCTGCTTCCGTCACCCCCCCAAACTCCTCCCGGCTCCCAGAATCCCCTGCTCTCATCAGCCCCCCACCTTGTCCACAGTTCCCAAAATCCCCCCCACACACACAC
Source organism: Emys orbicularis (assembly GCF_028017835.1). Taxonomy (NCBI): domain Eukaryota; kingdom Metazoa; phylum Chordata; order Testudines; family Emydidae; genus Emys; species Emys orbicularis. Next base: position 19,837,770 of record NC_088703.1, read on the forward strand.
TCTACCCACTAGACCTCACTCCTCTCCCAGGTGTCCTAGCTCCTTCCTTACCTTGGGGAGAGGCGGAGGATGACCCATGTGCCCAGGATGGTGACCAGGGAGTGCAAGGTGTGGATGTTGCAGGTGACCAGCGTCAGGAGCAGCCCCACAGCTGCCCCCCCAAACTGCTTCACTTGGTGTCCTGGGGAGAGAGGGGGAGGGGAGGAAAGAGAGACAGATTAGATCCCAGCTCCTTTCCCACCGAGACCCCCGGGAGCAAAGTCAGCTGGGACTTCGGGCGACCCAGGCGGGGACTGGGGTACGGGGCATCTCCCCTCTAGGAGGTGCCGGCTCCCATCCAGCCTTGGGGAGGGGGGGGTGGCTGGCTTGGGGGGCAGGGAAGGGGGCACAAGGGAGCTCAGGAGGTGGGGATCCTGTACCCCCAAACACCCATCCCCTATCGATGGGACCCCAGAGTCCAGGAGCTTCTACTACAAGACTGGCAGGGGGAAGCTAGTGCCAGGGTCCCCCGCCCCCATGCGCCAGCCCCCCTAAAATACCTCCAGACCCATTCTAGCTCGAGACACAACCCAACCCCCCCTCCAACTCCCCTGCGCCCCCCCTCCCCCCCAGAGCTGAACCGGAATGGAGAGAGGAAATCTTGCAAGAGGAAGCTGAGGTGAGGAAACCCCAGACTGGGCTGGGTGGGGCACACCGGAGGGAATGGGGGGAAGGGCCCTTGTAGGAGGGAAAGGGGTGGGTCTCTTTGGTGGGACTTTTTCTAGCCCCAATCCCTGTCCCACCCCCAGCAATGGCTTGAAGGGGAGGGGCCAGAGTTGCCCCCCCCCCCAGTCGGAGTCACTCACCCCCTCTCTTGAAGACAAAGCCAATGGGGATAGAGAAAAGCAGCACGGCCAGGTAGGTCCATTCCTCCGGGGTCATCCCAGCTCTGCCGGGGGAGGAAAAACAGTGTCGGGCAGTTCCACAGATCACCCACCCCACTGGAGCGGGGGGCAGCGGCTGCAGGGGGCGCTGAGGGCTCAGCTCCTCTACAGGTGGTAGGGGAAGAGCAGGGAGGGGAGATCCAGCCCCAGGGCAGGGACTGGCTGGCTCGGGGGGCGGGGAATGGGGCACGGGGCCTCTCCCCTCTAGGGGCGCTGGCAGCAGCTGGCGTCCGTTGCTCTCATTCCATGGCCTGGGGAGTGTATCGAGTTTGCTGAGTCTCAGCCCCACTCCCAGGAGCCCCCATTGCCCAGCCCATCTGGGTGCCCCCTGGCCTCCCCACAGCCAAGGGGCTATGGGCTGGACGGGCCACAGAGACCCAGCCTTGGGGGGTGGGCGCTAAGACAGCAAAGTGGGGGGCTGCGTGGGGGGGCTCAGTGTGTAAGTGAGGTAGAATGGGGAGCTGTGGGGGCAGTGCAGCAGCGGGGTGTCCTTGGCTCTGGGGCGTGCACAGCCTCTGCTGGGCCGTTACCTACCCCGCAGTTCACCCACTAGGGACTATCAAACTGCCCTGTCACCCTCCAGTGGCCACTGCCCAGCCCCCTCCCCCCCAGACACTCCCCCTCCACACCGAGCGGCACAGCCACATTCACTCTCCTTCCTCACCTTCCCTTCAGCCCCCGCAGCACGAACCCCTCCGCAAGTGGGGTCTAGTGGTTAGAGCAGGGGGGTGAGGGCTGGGCCCCCCGAGTTCTATCCCACGTGGGCTCCCTGCTCCCTCCACCGCCAGCTAAACCCCTGGCCACTAGCTGCCTTAATCCCTTCCAGTCTCTAATCCACGCAGTTCACCCCCCACATTAGCCATTGCTGGTGCTGGGGAGAGAGGGGTACAGGCCCCTCCCCATTTAATCTCCCCACACCTATTAATCCTCTCCATTAGGGGCACTCCTAGGGTCCCTCATCCCAGACCAGCCCCTCATTGCGCCAGGAGCTGTACGTTATTTATTAGGTGTATTACGGTAATTCCTAGCCCCGCACCCATTGCGCCAGGCACTGTACGTTATTTTTAGGTGTATTACGGTAATTCCTAGCCCCACACCCATTGCGCCAGGTGCTGTACGTTATTTACTAGGTGTATTACAGTAGCTCGTAGCCCCACACCCATTGCGCCAGGCGCAGTACAAACACAGAACAAACACACAGCTCCCACCCGCTGCAGCTCAACCCCAGATTAACAGTCCGGCCCGAGGGGCAGACAGGGGGCTTAGAAGTAGTGGGAACCCCACATCAGGTAGGGATGGGAAACACCCTGAAGTTTCTCCCCCCTCCCCACACTTCAAGTGCAGCCCCGCAGCCCCCAAGTTCACAGCGTTACTCACCAGCACCCGGCACCAACTTCTCCCAATGGTGGGGGGGGGTCAGTGCAGAATTCACACCCCTGGGGCACCTTTGCACGGATTCACACCCCCTGGGGGCTCTTTTGCACGGATTCACACCCCCTGGGGGCTCCTTTGCACGGATTCACACCCCTGCGAGCGATTCCCTCCCCCACCCAGCCCCTTACTTTGCTGCCGGGCTACCCACCCGCCCCCAGCTCACTTCCTCCACGCCCTGCACCCATTGGGCCCTGCAATTTGCAACCCCCCCTCCACTCTCTACCCCTCCTCGGCTATTGGCCAATGGGGCCGTCGCTCAGCTGCGAGAACCCCGCCCCCCCTCGCCTTGCAGGAGCAGAGAGAGGGACCAGCCAGCTTGCTTTGCAAACACCCCCCAGGCCCACCCCAGAGCTGGGTGCAGGGGAACCCAGGGGTGAAGGTGAGTGAGCTGGGGAACGGGGGGGGGGTGTAGCCCTTGGAGAAGAGATTACCCACAATGCCCTGGGGGAAAGAAGCAGGGTTTGGTATAGGTGCGTGGGTGGCCCTTTAAGAAACTGTTTCCCAGAATTTCTTTGGGGGTTAAGTTGTGTGGGGGGGTGGCCCTTTAAGAATAGGTTACCCAGAATACCTTGCGTGGAAGGGGCAGAGCTTTTTTTATTTTTAGTGTGTGGCCCTTTAAGAAACCGTTTCCCAAAATCCTTTGTGTGTCTGTGGGGGGAGGGGTGTTAATGGAGGTTTTTTAAGAATGGGACTCCCAGAATGCCTTGGGGCAGTGGGCGTGGTTTGGTGTGGGTGGGTGTGGCCTTTTAAAGGGATTCCCATCTTGTGGCCAGAACCAGACTCCCTGAAAAGGGGCTTTCCCAGCATCCTCTGGGGCATCAGCACCACTTGGCCACCCTAGCCCCGGGGCATGCTGGGATAGTGGCACTCCTTGCCCCAAAGCATGATGGGATTGCAGTGCACACCCCCCCCCCGCCTGGGGCATGCTGAGATTGTCCTCTGCCTGGGCTGGGGGCTTGGTGGGGGGCCTGGCCCTGGCAGTGGGGCCCTAGTCTCAGGGCATGATGGGAGTGCAGCACCCCCTGCCCCAGAGCATGCTGGGATTGTGGTGCTCTGCCCCAGAAGTGGCCGCATCTCAGCACTGGGCAAGGGGTCCCGGTATAATCAGCCCCCGTGCCCTGCCCCAGAGGGACCGCGTCCCCCACTCTCGCTGCTCTCCTCCCTGCAGCTGCTGCGGCGCCATGATCCGGATCCACGTGCTGGAGGGGGCGGCTCTCGTCTGGAGCGCGGAGGACGCCCGAGAGATCCGTGAGCGGTTCCGGCTGGTGGGGACCCTGGTGGGGGCGCTGGCCCGCAAGCCCCGGCAGAACGCCCGCCTGGGCCTCCCCCTGCAGCTTCTCCCCGAGGAGGCCCGGCTGCTTGCCGAGCTGGGCGCAGCTGTCCTGGTGAGGGGCACCGAGACCCAGCCCCCAGCGGAGGGGGAGGAACCGACCCAGGTGAGGGACCTTGGGCCTTGCTCCTCTGGGGGATGCCGATCCAGCCCCAGGGCGGGGACTGGCTGGGTCAGTGGGTCACAGAATGGGGCACGGGGCCTTTCAACTCTAGGGGGCGCCAGCTCCCATCCAGCCCCAGGGCAGGGACTGGCTGACTGGGGGCAGGGAATGGGTCCCGGGGCCTTTTCCCTCTGGGGGGGGGCACCAGCTCGGGCAGGGAGGCGGAGCATGTTTGGGGCAGGGATCCTGTGGGGAGATGGCTGTGCCGTGCGCCCCATACCGGAGCTAACCCCCTCTCCTCCGAACCCAGGCAGCCGAGGTGGAGGCCTACCAGCGGGAGCTGGAAGAGAGCTACCAGGAGCAGCAGCGCCTGGCTGGGGCAGAGAGGGGGGCCCTGTTGGCCCGGCTGGCCGAGCGCATCGCCCAGGGCCGAGCCCACCGCAGAGAGCAGCGCGGGGAGATGCCAGGTGGGGCTGGGTTTTAGAGGGGAGACGTGCTAGGAAAACCCAGGGGCTGCAGAGAAGGGGGGGTTTAGTAGGGGGCGCTGTCCCCGGTTTGTCAGTGCTAAGCCCAGGGGGCCTGTGCTGGGGCTCAGTTCGGCAGGGCTCATTTGTGGATAAGCACCAGGCCCCCCGTATACCCAGCCCCCGTGCCCACCCCTAGGGGCCATGTCCCAGCGCCGGGTGAGGGGTCCCCGTATACCCAGCCCCTGCGCCCACCCCGAGGGGCCACGTCCCAGTGCCTTGCAAGGGGTCCCCGGATATCCAACCCCCATGCCCACCCCAGAGGGGCTGCATCCTAGTGCTGGGCGAGGGGTCCCCATATAACCAGCCCCCGTGCCCCACCCCAGAGGCAGCTGCATTCCGGCCCGAGCTTCTCCGAGCCTGTTGCTCTCTCCACTCCCAGACACGGTGGAGGATTCGGGGCTCCTGGATTCGCCCTTCGTCCTGCCCCGCGGCTCCATGATGGTCCAGCTGCCCACGGCGCGGCAGCGCCCGGGGCGGGTCGAGCAGGTGGACTGGACCTCACCCTCCCCAGACTGGCCTCACGCCGGCCGCCCAGCCCACGAGGCCCGGTACCCGCGTCTTCCGTGAGCTGTGGGGCAGGGGCTACTACCTGTCCGGAGGGAGCAAGTTTGGGGGAGACTTCCTTGTGTACCCAGGTAGGTGTGGGGGGGGAGCCTAGGGGAAATGGGGCAGGGGGAGCTGACCAGCCCTGGGGAGGGGTGCATGAAGGTGGGTGGGGAGTGGGGGCATTGCAGGCCCCAGAAGTGGGGGAGGGGATGGGTTGGGGGGTGCTCAGGGAAGGGAGTAGAGGGGAGGATTGGAGGGGGTGGGGCAGGGGGCAGCTGGCCTGACCCCTCCCCCTTCGGCCTCTCCCCTGCAGGCGACCCCCTGCGGTTCCATGCCCACTACATCGTGCTGTGCTGCCCCCCGGGAGCCCCTCTCCCGCTCCGCGCCCTGGTGGCTGCCGCCCGCCTGGGCACCGGCGTCAAGAAGACCCTGCTGCTCTGCTCGCTGGGCGCGGGCGGCGCCCTCGCCTTCACCTCCCTGCAATGGAGCGGGCTGCAGTGACCCCCGCGGGAGATAGCCGGGAACTGGGGGGCACAATCCACTCCCAGCCAGGCACTGAGTACCCCTCCCCCCGGACCAAAGCCCGCCGGGGCAGGAGGGAACGCTGCTGGGGGTGTCTGCCGGCCCTGGGGCCGAGCAGGGAACGAGGCAGCGGCAGAACTGGAGGGGTGGGGGAGCCCAGGGCTGCACCTCGGGAGTGAGGGGCACTAGCAGAGCCGGGGAGGGGCGGGACAGGGCACAGATAAGGAGGGGCTGTGGTTCTGGAGGGCACAGTCCAAGCTGGGAGGTGGGTCCCCCCCCACCCCCCCCAGACTGACCAGACTCCAGTAGGTTATGAACTTTTTTTCTTTAATTAAAATTGAACTTGCCAGAAAATAGATAGTATGTACTAACCCCCCCACCCCACCCTGCCGCAGGTAGGGCCCCCTCCCTGCCCAGAGGCATCCATGGGGGGGAGGGGTCCACTATCTCTCTCTTCCCCCCCTCCCCCAATCTGGGGTTAAAGTGGGAGGGGCCTGGCTGTGGACCCACCCGCCCACCAATGGATGCAAGTTTTCCCCTGCCCCCTCTCTGCATTTGGGGGTCTGTCTCCCGTCTGTCTCCCATTCCCCCACCCCAGGGATTTGTGCACCCCCTGGGAGCTAGCTCCCCACCCCCATCAGTGCATGGTGGCAGCATCCAAAATATATTTGGAGTGAACCAACTCTTCCCCCCCACCCATGCAGAATTGGTAGCCTCCGGAGCAATCCACTTCTCTCAATAGAATGGGGGTGATAACCCCCCCCCCATCCCAAGTAGTAGCAACCAAATTCAGACCAAACCATGTACAACTGAGGGGGAAACTAGCTTGAAATCAGCCCCCCCATATCCACATTAGATGGTAGCTCTCCAAAACAAGCTGCAGAACAGTGCATTTTCTGGAGGCATGCGGCCCCCCCATGCAGAATGAAAGGGTCCAGGTCCAGACACCACCAACCCCCAAATTCTGACCAATGGTAGCAGTTGGAATAGTCCATCTGCAGGAGGGGGTGGATAACACCAAATATGGAAGCACATTGTCTCCCCACCCCATTTCATGCAATGGTAGCAGCCACTAACTGGAACGGTCCAACTGCATGGAGCAAGGAGGGGGAAAGTTTGTGTTGAGGCTCCTCATCTTGGGATCCCCTTCTTGCCTGTGCAATGGTAGCAGCCACTACATGGAGCAGACCAACTCCCCCCCACACACACACCCCCAAAGCTTTCTCCCGATTCTGTGCAATGGAAGCAGCAGACAGCTGGAATGGTCCATCTGCAAGGGGGAGGCTCCCCCCAAGCCAGGCTCTGCCCCGTCAGACACTTATGGTGCGGAAGACGGTGAAGCCGGACAGGGCAGTGGTGATCAGGACCCCCGGGCACTGGGGGTGCCAGTGCAGCTCCTTGATGTCCGTCTCTCCCTGGTGCACGAAGAGCAACTGGGGGGGGATGGAGGCCAGGGCTGGATCATCCTCGCTCTCCCCCTCCCCCTCCTGGTCCCGCTCCACCGCCAGGTCCCACTGGGTCACCTGGTCGTCCGCACCCGCTGCTGCGAACACCCCCCCATCTGTGGGGTGCCACTCCACCGAGGTGACGGGCGCCGTGTGCTGCTTGAAGGTCGCCACGCTCGTGCCTGTCTGTGGGGGGAGAGGGCAGCGGTGAGGGGGGCTGCGGGTCGGGAGTGAGGGGCACCGGCAGAGCTGGGGGGAGCCCAGGGCTGGGACAGCAGGGGCTGTGGGTCGGGAGTGAGGGGCACTGGCAGAGCTGTGGGGGGACAGGGCTGGGCTAGCAGGGGGCTGTGAATCGGGAGTGAGGGGCACCGGCAGAGCTGGGGCTGCAGGTCGGGAGTGAGGGGCACCGGCAGAGCTGGGGCTGCAGGTCGGGAGTGAGGGGCACCGGCAGTCGGGGGAGTCCGGGGGGCACTGACCTGGAAGAGGCGCAGGTCCCAGACGCGCAGGGCCCCGTCGTCCCCCCCGCTGAGGAGGAAGGGCTCATGGCGGTTCCAGCTGATGACGTTGACGTCGCTGGCGTGGGCCTGGCTGGCCGTCAGCATGCAGGCCCGGCCCGGTGCTGCCCGCACGTCCCACACCCGGATGGACCCGTCTGCCGAGCACGAGGCAAACACCTGGGCGAGAGGGGGTCAGGGCAGCGTGGTCACCTGCCAGGGGCCCATCTACCCCAGTATCCCACCCCGCCCCTCCGGATCAGCCCCACAGGCCCATCTACCCCAGTATCCTGTTTCTCCTGGTGGGGCTGCCACTCACCGTCGCTTCCGTCGGTGACCACTGCAGGTCCTCCACGGAGGCGGTGTGGGCGGCGAAGGGGCGCTGGTCCACGTGCCACGTCCCGTCCGCCTTGGGGCTCCACAGGTGAATGTTTTTGTTTGAGTCACCGGTCACGAGACGGCCTGGGGGTGGGGGCAGAGCTAGGGTCACAGGGAGCTGCCCCAGCCAGCGCCCCTCAACCCCGACCCGCAGCCCCGTCACCCCCAGCCCTGCCAGTGCCCCTCACTCCCGACCTGCAGCCCCCGTCACCGCCCCTCACTCCCGACCCGCAGCCCCGTCACCCCCAACCTGCAGCCCCTGTCACCCCCAGCCCTGCCAGTGCCCCTCACTCCCGATCTGCAGCCCCCTGCCACCCAGCGCCCCTCGGCTCACCGGGCACCATGGGGGACCAGTCCATGGCAAAGCCCTCGGTCATGTGTCCGGCAAAGGAGAAGAGGGGTTTGATTTTGGCCTGCTCCTCCCGCAGGAAGGTGGCCATGGCCTGAGGGTCCGAGATGGCTACCAGGGGGCACTGCAGGTCGTAGATCTCCACCTGCCCCTTCTCCGACCAGACGGCAGCCACCTGCGTCCCGCCCAGCTGGGTGACCTGCCGGGAAGAAAGGGTTAATCCCAGCGCAGGGGTGGGGGCACCATGCTGCTGGGAGCAGGGGGTGCTGCGCTGCGGGGAGGCTCACTTGGGGGCATTGGCCCCAATGCTCCAGGCCAGCGCTAGGGGGCCGGTGCTGCTGTGAGCAAATGATGCTGCACTGGGGGGGGAAGGGCTCAGCGAGGGACGCTGTGCTGGGGGGGCTCGGCGTGGGACTCTGCCCGGGGGGGTTCGGCGGGGGGTGCTGTGCTGGGGGGGGCACTGTGCTGGGGTGCTCGGTGAGGGACTCTGCTCGGGGGGGGGACTCTGCTCGGGGGGGTTCGGCAGGGGGCTTGACGGGGTGCTCGGTGGGGGAGTCTGCTCGGGGCGGTTCGGCGCTGGGAGGCTCGGTGTGGGGCGCTGTGCTGCGGGGGCTCAGCGGTGGGGGGGGGGGGCGTACCCGGACGCGGTTGATGCCCCCGTAGTGGGGGATCATGGCCAGCTCCAGCTTGGGCTTCTTCTCCTCCTCGTCGTCCTCCTCGTCGCTGTCGCTGCTCTCGGCGCCCGCGGACCCCGTGCGGTGCAGATTGTGCATCTTCATCACCAGCAGCCTGGCAAAGAGAGGGACCCCCTGAGCCCTGCCCCCAGTCAGGGGCCCCAGCAGCACCTGCGCCCCGCGGAATGGGGCTCAGGGCCTCTCCCATCCGGCCCCAGGGCAGGGACTGACTGGCTCGGGGGAGACAGGGGATGGGGCACGGGGCCTGTTGCCTCCAGGGGGCGTCAGGCTGAACCCTGTGACTGGCTCAGCACAGAGGCGAAGGGCCACAGGGAGCCAGCCCCCCTCTGGGTCAGGCAGGGGGTTTCTGGGGGACACCAGGGGCGACGTGGATGACCGCCCAGGGCTCTGTGCTCAGGGGGGTGCTGGTGCCCAGGCAGGGGCAGAGGCGAGCGCCCGCTGGGTTCTACTCCCCACTTGCGGGCGGGTCGCGGCGGCTCCCAGCCTGGGGCGGGGCTGAGGTCGGGGGTGTTTGTTGCCAGTTGCAGCTGAGGTGGGTCTGCCCCGGGCACCAGCTGCGGGTGGCCTGTGGGGCGAGCTGGTGCCAGGGCTGGGCGTGCCCCTGGGGGTGGAGCTACGTCCACTCACCCTCACCCCGGGCAGTCGCTCACGCACCCCCAAGTGCCCGGGCAGCCAGGGCGCGCCCGGGGGTGCCTCGCGGTGCCCAACCTGGGGAGCACACGGGGGTTTCTCCATGTCTGGGGAGAAGCAGGGCAGGAGGCTGCGACTCTGCCCCACGGTGGCCCCCTGGGTCTGACCTGTTGGCCTGGGAGCTCTCGGCCTGTGTGCCGGCACAGAGCCGCAGGCTGAGCGGGAAGCAGCCAAGTTCTTGGCCTGGCGGGTCGGGCACCACGTCAAAACTCAGACAGGGGGCTCCTGTGGGGAGAAAGGGGGTGAGCCCCACTGCTGGTCATGTGCCCCGCATCCCTGGCCTGTCACACCCCCCCACACGTCCAGTGCCCCCCGACTGCTCCATACCCTCCCGGGCCACGGCCTGTCCCCATCCTGCGCCTTTCTGCCCACCCCATGCCTCTGTGCCCACCCCATCCTCCTGCCCGCCCCACACTGCAGCCCCATGCCTCTGTGCCCACCCCACCCTCCTGCCCTCCCCATACTGCAGCTCCATGCCTCTGTTCCCACCCCATCCTCCTGCCCGCCCCACACTGCAGCTCCATGCCTCTGTGCCCACCCCATCCTCCTGCCCGCCCCACACTGCAGCTCCATGCCTCTGTTCCCACCCCACCCTCCTGCCCGCCCCACACTGCAGCCCCATGCCTCTGTTCCCACCCCATCCTCCTGCCCGCCCCACACTGCAGCCCCATGCCTCTGTTCCCACCCCACCCTCCTGCCCGCCCCACACTGCAGCCCCATGCCTCTGTTCCCACCCCATCCTCCTGCCCGCCCCACACTGCAGCCCCATGCCTCTGTTCCCACCCCACCCTCCTGCCCACCCCACACTGCAGCCCCATGTCTCTGTTCCCACCCCACCCTCCTGCCCGCCCCACACTGCAGCCCCATGCCTCTGTGCCCACCCCATCCTCCTGCCCGCCCCACACTGCAGCCCCATGCCTCTGTTCCCACCCCACCCTCCTGCCCACCCCACACTGCAGCCCCATGTCTCTGTTCCCACCCCACCCTCCTGCCCGCCCCACACTGCAGCCCCATGCCTCTGTGCCCACCCCACCCTCCTGCCCGTCCCGTGCCCCCGATCCCGCCCCCGGCGCTGACCCGTGCCCGCCCGGTGGTACAGCACATAGGCCTCCTCGTCCATCACCAGCTCCTCGCCCGGTCCCGGCGGGGGGCCCCGGCCCGGCAAGTAGACCCGCCGCGGGGGGGCCCCTTGCCCCTCCCCCTCGTCCGCGCTGCTGCTGCTGCTGCTGCTCGCCCCGTCCCCGGCCCAGCGCCACGCCGCCTCCGCCATCTTGGGACAGGGCAGCGCACGCTGCGCGCCGGCTTCACGCACTTCCGCCCTCAGGCTGCGCGACGCCAGCTTGGGAGAGGAGAAGAAGCGAAGCCGCGGCCATATTGGAAAAGGGCAACGGCCGCCATTTTGGAACGAGGCTGGGGGCCGCCCTCTTGTTAAGGGGCCGGAGTGATCCCAACGCCGCCATTTTGACAAAGGGATAGGAGGAGCCGGCCGCCATCTTAGGAAGGGCGCAGCGGGGGCCGCCATCTTGGCAAAGGGCAACAGCGGCGCCATATTGACTGAGGGTAAACTCGTCAGAGCCGCGACCAGCGCCATTTTCAGAAAGGGAATATCCCCAGCTCCGCCCCGGACGCCATCTTTACTGAGGGCAAATGAAGCCCCCCCCCAGCCGGGCCCCACGGGCGCCATATTGAATAAGGGCAACTGAATGCCCCCGACACACACACATATCCCATTATCACCATGGCGACCTAAATCTCCCCCACACCCTTGCACCGCACTGAACTGTAAAAGCCCGTCACCCTGACAACAGGTGCCATCACTGGGGACATTCGTAACATGACATCACCACATCCACTTGTGACATCATCACAGCCTTATTGATATCACTGTGGCCACTTGTGACATCATCCTGTCGCTGGTGATGTAATCGCTTTCCTGGTGACCTTACAGCATCCCCGATAACGTCATTGCCCCCATGTGACATCATCGCCCCGGGTCATGACACAGCTGTCTGGGACGTCACTGATGGCCCCGCTGCCATGGAAACCAACATAGGGTCATCATGGCACCAATGACATCACAAGAGACTGCCTCACGACCTGGTACAATGATGTCACGGAGGAAGTGATGACATCATCAGATGCAGTGATGTCATCGGGGGAGACGTTCCAAAGTATCACCCAGGCCCTGCCCTGAAGCCCCCGTCCGTGAGCACAGGCCCCCCAGTGCTGCCCTGGGGCATCGGGGCCAGCCTTGACTCCCAGGGAGAACGCCCCCCACTGAGCCCCCTGGCCCCACTCCCTGCAGCCCAGCGTCCCCCGCTGGGCCCCCCACCCCGATCCCTACAGCCCAGTGCCCCCTGTTGAGCCCCCCACCCCACTCCCCGCAGCTCAGCACCCCCTACTGAGCCCCCTGCCCTGCTCCCCGCAGCCCGGCGCCCCCTGCTGAGCCCCCTGCCCCACTCCCTGCAGCCCAGCGCCCCCTGCTGAGCCCCCTGCCCTGCTTCCTGCAGCACGGCGCCCCCTCCTGAGCCCCCTGCCCCGATCCCTGCAGCCCAGCGCCCCCTACCAAGCCACCCGCTCCGCTCCCTACAGCCCAGCGCCCCATGCTGAGCCCCTCCCCCTCCCTGCAGCCCAGCACCCGCTGCCAAGCCGCCCGCTCCGCTCCCTACAGCCCAGCGCCCCGTTGCTCTGCTCAGGGGCATTGGGGCAAGCACTGACTGCCAGGGCAGAGAGCATCCCCTGTGGAGCTCCCTGCTGTGCCCCCCCAACCAGTCTCCCCACCCAGAGCTGGCCCAGCGGCCCCCAGCTCACAGGTAAGTGTCATGAGTGATGATGCTGGCTGCAGCGGGGCCACGACCCTCCCGCTCCAATGAGCACAGCAAATTTCACAGCTAAGCGGCCCCAGCTGGAGGCCTTCCGGCCGCGCTCATTGGCGATTTATGATCCCAGCGAAGGAGATAGGACAGAGACTCCTCAGCCTAAAACCCGGCCTAGTCGGGAGTGAGGGGCTCCGGCAGAGCTTGGGGAGCCCAGGGCTGGGCTAGGAGGGGGCTGCGGGTCGGGAGTGAGGGGCACCGGCAGAGCTGGGGGGGCCCAGGGCTGGGCTAGGAGGGGGCTGCGGGTCGGGAGTGAGGGGCACCGGCAGAGCTGGGGGGGCCCAGGGCTGGGCTAGGAGGGGGCTGCGGGTCGGGAGTGAGGGGCACCGGCAGGGCTGGGGGTGGGCTGTGGGTCGGGAGTGAGGGGCACCGGCAGAGCTGGGGGGAACCCAGGGCTGGGCTAGGAGGGGGCTGCAGGTCGGGAGTGAGGGGCACGGGCAGAGATGGGGGGAACCCAGGGCTGGGCTAGGAGGGGGCTGCGGGTCGGGAGTGAGGGGCACCGGCAGAGCTGGGGGGGCCCAGGGCTGGGCTAGGAGGGGGCTGTGGGTCAGGAGTGAGGGGCACCGGCAGAGCGGGGGGAGCTGTGGGTCGGGATAGAATCGCCATCGCTAGAGACTCTCCATTGCAGCGAGCGGTCACCAGGGGTCGCTGTGAGTTCACACCCACAGCACGTGGGGCCGAGCCCTGGGCAGTTCAGTGCACTGAGGGGGAAGGGACCCAAGGGGTGAAACAGCAGCAGGGGGGTTAACAGCTCTCTGGACATCCCCTGGGCAGGGGCAGGGGCAGGGGCAGGGGCAGAGATACTGGAGGAAGTGGGACTGTTCTTGAGGTGTTATTTGAATGCTGAGTGGGGAGTATTGGCCTGGGAAGGTTGCAGGGGAGTTGTGCTGGGGCTGCCTGCATGGGGGAAGGGAGGACACCTAAGCACATCACCTGAGAACCCAGGAGGGGGGTTGGAGGCCAGGTGACACCTCTGCCCGGGAAACTGGACAAAGGACACAAAGTCTGGGGGAGGAGCCGGGAAAAGGCCAGAAAGGAGGGGGCTGAAGGGAGTTTCAGTTCTGGAGCTGGCTGGGGAATAAAGAGGGGAGTCCCGACCAACAGGGCTGTGGCCTCCCTGGGGCCCCCAGATGGACCTAACTGAGGGGGTCCTGTTGTCTGTACCTGCAAGACCTGTCTTGGACTGTGTTCCTGTCATCTAAATAAACCTTCTGTTTTACTGGCTGGCTGAGAGTCATGGTGAATCGCAGGAAGCCGGGAGTGCAGGGGCTGGTCTCCCCCACACTCCGTGACAGATTACCCCCCCCAGCACACATAACATGCCCCATTAGGGGATCCCTGGGCATCCCCCTCAATGTGCCCCTCATTCCCGACTCGCAGCCCCCAGCTAGCCCCAGCCCTGGGCTCCCCTCCCCCCGCTCTGCCGGTGCCCCTCTATCCGGGGCTGGCAGTGCCGAGGCAGTGCCCGTGGTGCCGGTTGTTGCAGGTTTCACTCAGTTAGTTCCCCTGCCCCGACATTGCAGCTAAATCAGCCACCAGGACCCCTCTTGGGATCACAGGGTCACCTGCTGGGGACTTCCGAAAGCGTGTCCCCCCCTCCTGCCCCCGCTGCCTCCCAGACCTGGAACAAACCCCATCCCCACGTGGCCTCCAATCCTGCTTGGCTAGGACAGAGCGCCCCCGGCTGGGGGGACGCCCTGTGACCCTGGGGTTCCCCCGGTGAGAGCGCCCCCGGCTGGGGAGATGTCCCATGGCCCTGGGGTCCTCCCCCCCGCCCCGTTGAGAGCGCCCCTTGCTGGGCTGACCCCCTCTACTCTGTCCTGCCCCCGCATCCCCCACTAGGGAGCCCCCCCCCCCCCCGACTGCCAGCCTGTCAGTGTTTGCTGGGCAGGGGGTTCCCCAGGGAGGAGCCAGGCTGAGCTCTCGGGGCTCCCCGCTGGGCTGGGGGGGGGGGGGAGGGAGATGTCAGAGCAGCCCAGACAGCGGGGGAGGGGTCGGAGGGGGGAACATGGAGGACAGAGGAGCGGGAAGGAGATGGCAGAGGGGGAGGGGGCTGGGGCAGGCAGACACAGGGGTGCCAGGACTGTAAGGTTCCCAGCCCACAGGTGGGTTTGGCTGAAGCAGGAGATCCCCCCTCCCTCCCCTAGCCCTGCCGGTGCCCCTCACTCCCGACCCACAGCCCCTGCTAGCCCGGCCCTGGGCTCCCCCAGCCCTGCCGGTGCCCCTCACTCCTTACCCCCAGCCCCTGCTAGCCTGGCCCTGGGCTGCCCCCAGGTGCTGTGGTTAGGGGGCGCTGGGGGGGGGGGGTCTGTTTACAGCTGTCCCCAGGGCCTGCACTCATGGTTCCATCTCTCGCCTTAACCCAGATGTTCTGGCAGGCAGAGGCAGCGTGGGGCTGGAGAAATGCAGACCAGTGACACCAGCCGGGATGGGAGAAAGCCAGGGCCTGTCCTCTTGACAGGGCGCTGGCTCTGATCCCCATGGCGGGGGGCTGGCTCTGATCCCCATGGCGGGGGGCTGGCTCTGATCCCCCAGGGCGGGGGGCTGGCTCTGATCCCCATGGCGGGGGGCTGGCTCTGATCCCCCATGGCGGGGACTGGCTGGCTCATGGGGGTGGGGAATGGGGTCCGGGGCCTTTCCCCTCTAGCATGCAGCCCAGGGCAGGGACGTTAAATCCTCTATCTGCCGGCTCATCCCGCTGTCTACCTACCGCTCCTGCTGCCGCCCCAGGGCCGCCCTGGCCAAATCTCTGTCCCGCACTGTCCATGTGCCCCGCACAATCTGCCCCTCCCCGCCCTGCCGCCACTCTGCCTTTTCCGGCGGCCTGTCCCCAGCCCCACGCCCTGCCAGGATCCCTGGATAACCAGCCCTTCATCCCAACCCCAGAAGGGCCACGTCCCAGTGCCGGGCAAGTGTCCCACCATAATGCACCACAACGCAACACAGACAGCGATACACAACTGCAACACGACACAGCACACACAAAGAGCTACCCCTTACAGTGCGCACACCCACATGCCAGCAAGCGGGGGTCACACCCACACACGGACCAGGGCCCAGCCCCTCCAGCAGGGGGCGGCAGGGATACACACACACACACACACACACACACACACACACAGAGCTGCTTCCAGCGCTGGGAGCCCAGGGCTGGGGCACCCGATGGGTCCACCTCTATCCCCAGCTCTGGGAGGGGAGTGGGGGCTAGTGGTTAGAGCCGGGGGGCTGGGAGCCAGGACTCCTGGGTTCTCTCCCTCCTTGGCCCCGAAGCTTGCTCGGTAACCTCCCTGCGCTCTCCCCTGCCTCTCCACAGCGAGCAGCTCTCCTGGCCCATCTTCTGTGGTGTGTGTCCAGGCTGGGCTGACAGGAAGGTGGGGGGGTGAGCCCTGATAACCAGCCACCCCACCGCCCTCACCTTAGGGTGGGAGACTCAGGGGGGCAGGGAATGGGGCATGGGGCCTTTCCCCTCTAGAGGGTGCTGGCTCCCATCCGGCCCCAGGGCAGGGACTGGCTGGCTCGGGGGGGCAGGGAATGGGGTGTGGGGCCTTTCCCTCCTAGGGGGTGCCGGCTCCCGTCTGGCCCAATGGTGGGTGGGGGCTGGCTCTCCCTCCCCCCCGCAACATCTTGATCCAAAGTGATTGTGCTAATGGCGTTCTTAATTAATAAAGAACTTCTGGGGCCTCAGGGATCCAGGCGTCTGACCTGACCCTGCCTCAGAGCTGGCGCCCCCTAGAGGGGAGAGGCCCCGTGCCTCACTCCCCTGGGGCCAGATCGGGGCTGGTGCCCTATTCCCTGCCCCCCCGCCAGGGTCAAAGGTCCCCAGACGGGGCTATTACTCCAGGCCCATGGCCCGGTACTGAAACCCAGGGGCGTCTCGCCGGGGGCTGCCCCATGGCTGGACAAGCCAGGGCAGGTTCCCCGCTGGGATGCGGGAACCATCTGTGCAGGGAGGGTGCGGAGAGCCAACCTGAAAACCCTGTATATGCGGGAAACCACTTCCCTGGGGGGCAGCCCCCCAGGCACCCCTAGTTCCAGCCTTGACTCCTTATCCAGCCAGCCAGGGGCTAGAGGGACGGGGGGCGGGGGGGGGGGGTGTGAGGCGGCAGAAGCTACATTAGACACAGAGGGAGCAGTTAGCAAGGGGGGGTTGGAGGGGGGGTCTGTTGGGGTAGCAAGATGGGGGAGGGGAAAAGGAGACAGGGGAGGGTGGAAAACAGACAGGGAATGGGGTGGAGGTAAAAGAAAGCAGAGGGGAGTGGGGTCTAGTGGTTAGACCAGCGGGGGCCAGGAGCCAGGACGCCTGGGTTCTCTGCCCAGCTCTGCGAGGGCTGTGGGGTCTAGTGGGTAGCGCAGGGCAGCGTGGTTCTGGGTGAGGGGTGGTCTGAAGGTTTGGAGGGCTGGGTTGAGTTTGAGGGGGAGGTTCGGGGGTGAGTTTGGGGGGCTGGGAGTGAGTTTGAGGGGGAGGTTCGGGGGTGAGTTTGAGGGGCTGGGGGTGAGTTTGAAGGGGAGGTTCGGGGGTGAGTTTGAGGGGTTGGGGGTGAGTTTGAAGGGGAGGTTCGGGGGTGAGTTTGGGGGGCTGGGAGTGAGTTTGAGGGGGAGGTTCGGGGGTGAGTTTGGGGGGCTGGGGGTGAGTTTGAAGGGGAGGTTCGGGGTGAGTTTGAGGGGCTGGGGCTGAGTTTGAGGGGGAGGTTTGGGGGTGAGTTTGAGGGGCTGGGAGTGAGTTTGAGGGGGAGGTTCGGGGGTGAGTTTGAGGGGCTGGGGGTGAGTTTGAAGGGGGAGGTTCGGGGGTGAGTTTGAGAAGCTGGGGGTGAGTTTGAAGGGGAGGTTCGGGGGTGAGTTTGGGGGCCTGGGAGTGAGTTTGAGGGGGAGGTTCGGGGGTGAGTTTGAGGGGCTGGGGGTGAGTTTGAAGGGGGAGGTTCGGGGGTGAGTTTGAGGGGCTGGGGGTGAGTTTGAAGGGGGAGGTTCGGGGGTGAGTTTGGGGGGCTGGGGGTGAGTTTGAAGGGGAGGTTCGGGGGTGAGTTTGGGGGGCTGGGGGTGAGTTTGAAGGGGAGGTTCGGGGGTGAGTTTGAGGGGCTAGGAGTGAGTTTGAGGGGGAGGTTCGGGGGTGAGTTTGAGGGGCTGGGGGTGAGTTTGAAGGGGAGGTTTGGGGTGAGTTTGGGGGGTTTGGGGTGAGTTTCGGGGGCTGGGGATGAGTTTGAGGGGAAGGTTTGGGGTGAGTTTGGGGGGTTCAGGGTGAGTTCGAAGGGGAGGTTCGGGGTGAGTTTGAGGGGCTGGGGGCGAGTTTGAGGGGGAGGTTCGGGGGTGAGTTTGAGGGGCTGGGGCTGAATTTGAATGGGAGGTTCGGGTGAGTTTGAGGGGCTGGGGGTCAGTTTGAAGGGGAGGTTCGGGGTGAGTTTGAGGGGCTGGGAGTGAGTTTGAAGGGGAGGTTCGGGGGGTGAGGATGGGAGTGAGTTTGGGGGGAAGGTTCAGGGGTGAATTGGGTGTGTGATAAATGAAGTGGCGGGGGGGAGCTCCCTTTTGTGGACCCCCAGCCAGCCAGTAGCTATAAAACCCCTGTTAGTAGCTGTTCTCTACTCGCTTTCCCTGTAAGGGGTTAACAAGTCTCACTGCTCTGCCCAGGTAAAGGGAAGGGAGTGGGCACCTGAGCAAAGAGCCAATGGGAGGCCAGAACTTTTTTAAAACTGAGAAAAAACTTCCCCTTTGTCTGTTCTTGTTCTCGGGGCTGGAGGCGGCAGGGCAGGGGGTTGTGCTGGAAGAAGCTTGGCGCCGAATTGGAAAACCGTCAATATCATACCTAGAAACTGCTCATTTGATCCCCAGACATGTGAGTAGATCAAGGACGTTTAGATCAGGTTTAACTCTGTTTATTTCTTTCTGGCGTGTGGACTCCTCTGGGCTAACCCCAGGTGCTTTTGTTTTGCTTGTAGCCTTTAAGCTGGACCCCAAGGAAGCTATTCTGGGTGCTTGATCCTTGGAGTTGCTCTTTTAAAATCTAGCACTAGCTTGAATTCCCACATGTATTTTCTTCCTTTTTTTAAAATAAGATTTACCCTTTTTAAGAACAGGGTTTGGAGTTCTGTGCCTTAAGAGGGTTGTGCACATGTTGTTTAATTAGCTGGTGGCAAAAGTTGATGTCTGTTTTTTTTTTTTTCCCCTTTCCATTCTCGTGTGTGTGTGTGTGTGTGTGTGTGTGTGTGTGTGTGTGTGTGTGTGTGTAAGGGCTTGAGGGTGCCCCACAGGAAGGAATTCCCAAGTGCGCTTCCTGGGTTCTCAAAAGGGTTTTGCACATGGGTGGTGGCAGCATCTACCCATCAAAGGTCAGAGAGAAGCTGTAACCCTTGGGAGTTTAATACAAGTCTGGAGTGGCCAGTGTTACTTTTTAGAGTCCTTGCAGGCCCCACCTTCTGCACTCGAAGTGCCAGAGTGGGGAATCTGCCTTGACATGCTGGCAGAGCGGTGGGATCATTCAAACCTCAGGATTTTAAAAGGACACGTTTTTCCTTTTGGCAGCCTGCAAAGCCAGGGAGGTGTTTTTTTTCTCTTTCTTTTCTTTGTACCTGAGGGGGAACAGGCAAAGGCCTGCAAAGCCAGGGAGTCCAACAAGCAGTTTATTTTTTTTTTTTTCATTTCTAGCTTCGTGGCAACGAAATAACCAGGCTAGAGTAAGGCAGCCTGTGCATGAGGTTGTGGTCCGGCACCGAGACCCTAGAGCAACCAGTCTCCCCAAAGCGGCACGCCAGGGAGAAGACAGGCCCAGATCGAGCCCAGACATCCCGCTCCATGACAGAAATGCAGGGAGGGGATGGGGGACCGGAGACTTCCCGGGAGGGAAGGGTCAGCCCTCCCCCACCCGAGATCCAGGTGTCAAGATGGAGGGATGCCCTTAACCCAGACCGAGTTCTGACTGCAGAAGACAAGAATTTCTTCCTACAGATGAAGCGCTTGGAGGTGGAAGCGGAGGAGAGAAGAGAGGCGAAGCGCTTGGAGGCAGACGCGGAGCTGAAGCGCTTGGAGGTGGAAATACAGCTGAAGCGCTTAGAGCTGGAAAGGGCTAAGCTGGGTCAACCAGGTAGCCTTAACAGTCCTTCTCCAGGTACCGCTCCCCATTCCAAGAAATTCCCCACATACATAGTAGGCGATGATACAGAGGTCTTCTTAGAAAATTTCGAAAGGGCCTGCCTTGGGTACAACATCTCTACCGACCAGTATATGGTGGAGCTGAGGCCGCAGCTCAGTGGACCCTTAGCAGAGGTGGCAGCTGAAATGCCTAAAGACCACATGAACGAGTACGACCTTTTTAAACAAAAGGCCAGAATTAGGATGGGGCTAACACCCGAGCATGCCCATCGGCAGTTCAGAGCCCTACGGTGGAAACCAGACGTGGCATTTTCACGACACGCCTACCACATTGAAAAAAATTGCGATTCCTGGATATCAGGAGCAAATGTTAAATCTCTGGAAGATCTGGTTTCCCTAGTAAAAATGGAACAGTTTTTAGAGGGTGTTCCTGAGGAAATAGAAAGGTACATCCTAGATAGGAAGCCCAAAACTGTAATGGAGGCGGGGGAGATCGGAGCCAGATGGATGGAGGTGGCGGAGAAGAAGAAAGCCAGTAGCAGTTGGTGCAGATACCAGAAGGGGCAACCCGAGATGACACCCCACCATCGGGGTCACCGCAAGGCCCCACCTCGCAGGGAGGAGCCCTCCACACAGCCAGGGAGACCCCAGATGCCCTCTCGTCCCACCACCCCACTCTCCAACCACCCACCTCGCCCCAGCCCACAGTCAGCCGGGCGATGCTTCAAATGTAATGAATTGGGGCATGTGAAGGCCAAGTGCCCCAAGAGCACTAACCGACTGCAACTTAGCACCCCGGGGTCCCACCGAGAGTCTTCAGGCCCAGATGTCTCACTAATCCCCCCAGAGCGAAGGGAAACTGTGAGTGTGGGCGGGAGGAAGATTACTGCGTGGAGAGACACTGGAGCACAGGTGTCAGGTATCCACCAATCCCTGGTGGACCCCAAATTCCTCGACCCAGCAACCCCACCCGAGTCAGGGGAGCCAGCACCAAAGGGCACCTCGGAGCCTGCCCCTGCAGCAGCAGCTAAACCAGCACAAGAAGCTCAACTGGAGCGTGAAATACAACCCAGTGCACCAGCGGAGAGCGGTTCACAGTCGACGGAGACACCCCCAGCACCTGCATCGCTTCCAGTGGGACCCAGCCCAAGTCCACAACCCAGCGAGGAACTAATGTCTCCAGCATCAAGGGAGCAGTTCCAGGCCGAGCAGGAAGTGGATCAGAGCCTCAAGGGAGCTTGGATGGTGGCACGGAGCAACCCCCCACCTCTCAATTCTTCTAACAGGTCCAGGTTTGTTGTAGAAGAGGGACTGTTATACAAGGAGACGCTTTCTGGTGGGCACAAGGAGGACTGGCATCCTCAGAGACAGTTGGTAGTTCCAACTAAGTATAGGGAAAAGCTCTTGCGCTTAGCCCACGATCATCCAAGTGGCCATGCTGGGGTGAACAGGACCAAAGGCCATTTGGGGAAGTCCTTCCACTGGGAGGGAATGGGCAAGGACGTTTCTGCCTATGTGCGGTCTTGTGAGGTGTGCCAGAGGGTGGGAAAACCCCAAGACCAGGTCAAGGCCCCTCTCCAGCCACTCCCCATAATTGAGGTTCCCTTTCAGCGAGTAGCTGTGGATATTCTGGGTCCTTTCCCTAAGAAGACACCCAGAGGAAAGCAGTACATACTGACTGTCATGGATTTTGCCACCCGATGGCCGGAAGCAGTAGCTCTAAGCAACACCAGGGATAAAAGCGTGAGCCAGGCATTGGCAGACATTTTTGCCAGGGTAGGTTGGCCCTCAGAGATCCTTACGGATTCGGGAGCTAACTTCCTGGCAGGGACCATGAAAAGCCTCTGGGAAGCTCATGGGGTGAACCACTTGGTGGCCACCCCTTACCACCATCAAACCAATGGCCTGGTGGAGAAGTTTAATGGGACTTTGGGGGCCATGATACATAAATTCGTGAATGAACACTCCAATGATTGGGACCTAGTGTTGCAGCAGTTGCTCTTTGTCTACAGGGCTGTACCACATCCCAGTTTGGGCTTTTCACCCTTTGAACTCACTTATGGCCATGAAGTTAAGGGGCCATTACAGTTGGTGAAGCAGCATTGGGAGGGGGTTACATCTTCTCCAGGAAGTAACATTTTGGACTTTGTAACCAACCTGCAAAACACCGTCAAGGACTTTCTAGCCCTTGCTCGAGAAAACCTACAGGATGCTCAACAGGAGCGAAAGGCCTGGTATGATAAACACGCCAGAGAGCGGTCCTTCAGAGTAGGTGACCAAGTCGTGGTCCTGAAAGCGCTCCAGGCCACTAAGATGGAAGCGTCGTGGGAGGGGCCATTTATGGTCCGAGAGCGCCTGGGAGCTGTTAATTACCTCCTAGCATTTCCAGACCCTACCCTAAAACCTAAAGTATACCATGTTAATTCTCTAAAGCCCTTTTATTCCCGAGAATTCAAGGTTATCCATTTTACAGCCCAGCAGAGAGACGACGCTGAGTGGCCTGAAGAAGTTTACTATGAAGGAAAAAGCAACGGTGGCGTGGAAGAGGTAAGCTTCTCCATCACCCTTGGGCGTAAGCAGCGACAGCAAATCCAGGAGCTGTGCACCAGCTTCGCGACGATGTTTTCAGCCAGCCCAGGACGGACCGAACGGGAGTGCTGCTCCATTGACACAGGTGATGCTCACCCAATTAGAGCCCAACCCTACAAGATGACTCCGCAAGCCAAAACTGTGATAGAAAGGGAGATCAAGGACATGTTAGAGATGGGTGTAATCCGCCCCTCTAAGAGTGCATGGGCCTCTCCAGTGTTTCTGGTTCCCAAACCAGATGGGGAAATCCGCTTTTGTGTGGACTACCGTAAGCTAAATGCTGTAACTTGCCCACATAACTATCCAATACCACGCACAGATGAGCTATTGGAGAAACTGGGACGTGCCCAGTTCATCTCCACCTTAGACTTAACTAAGGGGTACTGGCAAGTGCCGCTAGATGACCCAGCCAAGGAAAGGTCAGCCTTCATCACCCATGTCGGGCTGTATGAATTTAATGTGCTCCCTTTTGGACTGCGAAATGCGCCCGCCATCTTCCAGAGATTGGTCAATAACCTTCTGGATGGATTTGGGGAATTTGCAGTCGCCTACCTCAACAATGTGGCCATATTCTCAGATTCATGGGCAGAACACCTGGGACACCTCCAAGCTGTCTTCCAGCGCATAAGGGAGGCAGGATTAACCGTTCAGGCCAAAAAGTGTCAAATAGGCCTAAACAGGGTAACGTACCTTGGACACCAGGTGGGTCAAGGAACTATCAACCCCCTACAGGCTAAGGTAAATGCTATCCAAAATTGGCCTGTCCCTAAGTCAAAGAAGCAGGTCCAATCCTTCTTGGGCTTGGCCGGGTATTACCGACGATTTGTACCACACTACAGCCAAATTGCCACCCCACTGACCGACCTGACCAGGAAAAACCAGCCAAATGCAGTTCAGTGGACTGAGAAGTGTCAGAGAGCCTTTAACCAACTTAAGGCGGCCCTTATGTCTGACCCTGTATTGAGGGCCCCAGACTTCGACCAACCGTTTGTCGTAAGCACAGATGCGTCCGAGCATGGTATAGGAGCAGTTTTAATGCAGGAAGGACCAGATCAACAATTCCATCCTGTTGTGTTCCTCAGCAAAAAACTTTCTGAGAGGGAAAGCCACTGGTCAGTCTTGGAGAAAGAATGTTACGCCGTTGTGTATGCCCTGGAGAAGCTACGGCCATACCTTTGGGGACAGCGTTTCCACCTGCAGACTGACCATGCTGCACTGAAGTGGCTTCACACAGTCAGAGAAACCAACCAAAAACGTCTTTGGTGGAGTTTAGCTCTTGACGATTTTGATTTTGAAATACTCGAACAAAGTGGCTGATGCACTCTCCCGGGAAGGTTTCCCAGAATCAGCCAGGTGAAAATGTCCCTGTATTCGAAGTCACTGTAGTCCTTGAAATGTGGAAATACTGTTTAGTTCTCCATGTAATTATTAGTGAAATTAGAGGTGCATGTATCTTATTAACTCTGTTTCCTAAACCTCCAGGAAGAAATCCCAGCCGGTGTGGACCCGACCTGAACCAGGCTGGCCAGCACTGTCTGTGATTTGGGGGGCATGTGATAAATGAAGGGGGGGAGGGTACCTCCCTTTTGTGGACAGCCAGTAGCTATAAAATCCCTCTTAGTAGCTGCTCTCTCATTCCTCTACCTGTAAAGGGTTAAAAGTCTCCCCGCTCTGCTCAGGTAACAGTAAGTGAGTGGGCACCTGGCCAAAAGAGCCAATGGGAGGCCAGAGCTTCTTTAAATTGAGAGAAAACTTCCCCTTTGTCTGTCTGCGGTTGTTCTCCGGGGAGAGGCAGACAGGGCAGAGTGATGCCGTAAGAAGTTTTGGGCCGGGCATGAAAAATCATCAGCATCATACCTAGAAACTACTCATTTGAAACCCCAGACATGTAAGTAGATCAGGAAATGTCTAGGAAGATGCAATTAGGTTTATCTCTGTTTATTTCTTTCTGGCTTGTGGATTCCTCTGGGCTAACCCCAGGTGCTTTTGTTTTGCTTGTAACCTTTAAACTGGACCCCAAGGAAGCTATTCTGGGTGCTTAATCCTTGGAATTACTCTCTGAAAATCTAGCAGTAGCCTGAGTTCCCAGATGTATTTTCTTTCTTTTTAAAAAAATAAACTTTACCCTTTTTAAGAACAGGGCTTGGATTTCCGTGTCTTAAGAGGTTTGTGCGCATGTTAGCTGGTGGCAACAGCTGATTTCCTTTCCTTTCCTTTCCTTTCCTTTCTCAGCTCGTCCCCGGAGGAGGGGTGAAAGGACTTGAGGGTGCCCCACGGGAAGGAATTCCCAAGTGCGCTTCCTGGGCTCTCAAAGGGGTTCTGCACTTGGGTGGTGGCAGCATCTACCCAGCCAAGGTCAGAGAGAAGCTGTCACCTTGGGAGTTTAATACAAGCCTGGAGTGACCAGTATTCATTTTTAGAGTCCTTGAGGGGCCCCCACCTTCTGGACTCGGAGTGACAGGGTGGGGAGTGAGCCTTGACAGGGGGGCTGAGGGTGAGTTTGAGGGGAAGGTTCAAGGGGTGAGTTTGGGGGTCCGGGGTTTAGTTAGGGGGGCAGGTTCCAGGGATGAGGTTGGGGGACTGGGGGTGAGTTTGAGGGGAAGGTTCGGGGGTGAGGTTGGGGGACTGGGGATGTTAGTTTGATGGGAAGGTTCAGGGGTGAGTTTGGGGGGGAAGGTTTGGGGGGCTGGGGGTGAGTTTCGGGGGAAGGTTCAGGGGGTGAGTTTGAGGGGGAGGTTTGGGGGTGAGGTTGGGGGGAAGGTTTGGGGGGCTGGGGGTGAGTTTGAGGGGAAAGTTCAGGGGCTGAGTTTGGGGGGGAGATTTAGGGGGTGGGGTGAGTTTGAGGGGAAGGTTCAGGGGGTGAGTTTGAGGGGGAGGTTTGGGGGGAGGTTGGGGGACTGGGGATGTTAGTTTGAGGGGAAGGTTCAGGGGTGAGTTTGGGGGGAAGGTTTGGGGGGCTGGGGGTGAGTTTCGGGGGAAGGTTCAGGGGGTGAGGTTGGTGGGCTGGAGGTGAGTTTGAGGGGAAGGTTCAGGGGGTGAGTTTGAGGGGAAGGTTCGGGGGTGAAGTTGGGGTGGGGGGGAGGTTCAGGGGAAGTTTGGGGGTTCTGTCTGACTTTGGGGTGTTGCTATAGCTGGCGTGGCTCACATTTAGGGGGTAACATCCCAGGGGGTCACCCTGCTTTGGCCCCCCTTGGGTGGAGTGTGGGGGTCTCTGGCCCTGATTTCAACCCCAGCTGGGGATGACCCCCGGCCTAGCTGGGGCTCGGTGTTACCGTTTTGGAGGTGTGGGGGGGCAGCGCCTCCATTCACTCTGTTCCCTGTCCCCCCCCCCCCGAGGCTGATGGCGATTGTCCCTGTCCCCCCCAACCCCCCAGCTGACTGTAGCTACAGCCGCCCGGCGGGAGACCAGCGCAGAACACCGCGCCGAGGGTGATGGATGGACTCATCTCGTGGGCGACGCTACAGCTGGCACCGCTCCCCCCCCTCCCATGTCGAGCCACCCACCCAGCTGATGCCATTACGGGGGGGGGGCAATGGGCCAGTAGGGGGCGCTCTCCCCCAGCAGCCAGCGCTGGCCCCAATGCCCCAGGCCACCGCTGGGGGGGAGGGTGTCATTTCTCTCTCCAACGCCCCCCAGACACCGCCCCCCCGCTGGCAGGTGGTACAGTTGCCATGACGCCCAACTGTCCCCGTCAGTACTAATGGCCCCCACCAGGGCCCCATCCCTCTCTGTTCCCTGTCTTCCTTTCTGCACTTTGTCGCTCCCCTGTCCCCCTTCCCCAGGGAAGCCGCACGTCCCCCTGAAACACCCCCCCGCCTCGGCCCTCCTCACTTCAGCTCTCACGTGGGGGGGCAACAAGGTCTTGTTTATTCCTCAGGGACCATCCGGAGAGACGGAGCTGATAATTACAGGCCTGTCACTGCCGGCTGCGCTGGCGTCAGCCGCGGATCCGGGGCGCAGACACGGGGGGAAGGAGAGAGAGATAGAAGGAAAAACAACAAATGAATGAGTCCCTGGGGGCCCAGATGGGAGCCAGCACCCCCTAGAGGGGAGAGGCCCCCGGCCCCATTTCCCGCCCCCCTGAGCCAGCCAGTCCCTGCCCTGGGGCCGGATGGGAGCTGGTGTCCCCTAGAGGGGAAAGGCCCCACACCCCATTAGCTGCCCCCCTGAGCCAGCCAGTCCCTGCCCTGGGTCCGGATGGGAGCTGGTGTCCCCTAGAGGGGAAAGGCCCCACACCCCATTAGCTGCCCCCCTGAGCCAGCCAGTCCCTGCCCTGGGGCCGGATGGGAGCTGGTGTCCCCTAGAGGGGACAGGCCCTGGGCCCCATTCCCCGCCCTGGGAAGGTGACTGGGTCTGCGGGGGCTGTAGGACAGAGGCTGAGCAAAGGAGGAACAGGGCAGGAAGGAAAGGAGAGATCCCCGGCTACCCAGCCCCTGCACCCCACCCCAGAGGTGGCTGCATCTCAGTGCGGGGGGAGGGGGGGGGACGCGTCTCCTCCTCCTCCTCCGGCTTCGCAGCACAGATTTGTTTGTTTGTTCATTGTTATAAATAAACCCTGTTAATTAGGATTCTCGCCGCGTGAGGCCGGTGGCTCCTGTCAGGCCGCCTGCGATCCCAGCCCTGGGGGGGGAGCTGATAAGGGGAGGCGGACGCGGCGGGGGCACCCTGGCGCTGAGCCAGCGGCGGAGGTGGGGGGGAAGCTGGTAGAAGGAACAGGTGTCGTCTGAACCCATGGAGGCTGTAGAGGGACTGGGGGGAGTGTAGGTGGGTAGGAGATACCCCAGCATGGTGCTAGGGGGTGCTGTGCTGTGGGGAGCAGGGGGCGCCTTCCTCTGGTGGTCAGTGCTGGCCCCACTGAGGTGCTAGGGGGCGCTGTGATGCAGGGAGTGGGGCAGGTGGGTCTGTAGGGGGCGCTGTGGTGCAGGGAGCAGGTTGGGGGGCTCAGTGGGGGGGGCTCTCCCCTGGCGGTCGGTGCTGGCCCCATTGAGGCGCTAGGGGGTGCGGGGAGCAGGGCAGGCAGGTCCGTAGGAGGCGCTGTGGTGCGGGGAGCAGGGCAGGCAGGTGCGTAGGGGGCGCTGTGGTGCGGGGAGCGGGGCAGAAGGGTCCATAGGGGGCGCTGTGGTGCGGGGAGCGGGGCAGGCGGGTCCGTAGGAGGCACTGTGGTGCGGGGGAGCGGGGCAGGAGGGTCCATAGGGGGCGCTGTGGTGCGGGGAGCGGGGCAGGCAGGTGCGTAGGGGGCGCTGTGGTGCGGGGAGCGGGGCAGGCAGGTCCGTAGGGGGCGCTGTGGTGCGGGGAGCGGGGCAGGAGGGTCCATAGGGGGCGCTGTGGTGCGGGGAGCGTGGCAGGCAGGTCCGTAGGGGGCGCTGTGGTGCGGGGAGCGGGGCAGGAGTGTCCATAGGGGGTGCTGTGGTGCGGGGAGTGGGGCAGGTGGGTCAGTAGTGGGCGCTGTGGGGCGGGGAGCAGGTTGGGGGGCTCTCCCCTGGCCGTCAGCACTTGGCTGCGCCCTAGATGGCGTGTGGCGAGGTGGTGGTGGGGGGCGCTGCGCTCGTTACCCAACTAAACGATAGTTCACCTCCAGCGAGGAGGCCGCGCATACTAACGCGCCTCGGTGATGGTAAATGCTGGCCTAAATTATTCATCGGGCGGCTTCCCTCGGGGGCGCGTGATGGATGGATGCCGGGGGCGGGGGGGGGGGTGAGCTGCTGGATTTTGCCTCCTGTGCAGAAAAGGCTCGGGAGGGGCAACGTCAACCCCGCCGTTCTAGATCAGCGGAAGCCAGATCTGCCCCCCCTGTGTTTGGGGGGGGAGGAGAAACCAGCCCCTTCGGTCTAGACCTGGGGGAGAGACCCTGCCCCTAAGTTCTTGATCAAGTGAGAGGGAGGCAAAGCAGCCCCGATGGTTTAGCTCCGTGGATGAGGGGAGCCTGGTGGTATCTAGATCCCCAAAAGGGAAAAGCCACCTGTGAGTTCTAGAACTGTGTGTGAGGGAACCCCTTGGGCTCTAGATCCAAAGAGGGGGAACCCCACCCTGTAGTTCTAGAGCCACGGGTGAGGGAACGCCTCGAGTTCTAGACCCTGAGTGGGGAGAATCTGCCCGGAAGTTCCCGCTCCAAGGAGGGGCGAAGCTGCCTGCGTGTCTAGATCTCTGGGTGAAGGAAAGGGCCCCGAAGTTCTAGATCCCAACAGAGGGGAAATCTGCTGTTAGGTTCTAGATTATGGGAGGGGAAAGCTGCCCGGCTGCTCTAGATCCCAGGAGGGGAGACGCTACCCTGAGGTTCTAGATCTTGGGGGTGTGTATGGCTTGACTGGCCTTACTCCAGCCCCAGGTCAGAGCCGTGCGATAAAGGCTGCAGAGCGCCTGAGTCCCGGGGAAACCCTGGCACCAGAGCCCGGGAGCCCACGCCGAGGGGCCCAGCGCTAGGAAGCTGGCAGGGCTGGGGAAACCCCCAAGCGCCTAGAAGCTAAACCTACATGGGTCTCATGTTCAGACCTGACCTGCTGAGCTAAAGGAGAATCTCCCTCAGCCGGGTCAGTACAGGGGCTCTGACACAGAGCGGGCAGCGCACACACACAGAGCGGGGCCACTCCCCTGCACACACACACACACTCTCTCTCTCTCTCTCAAAGCTTCTGGACACTGGATGAAACTCCCAGGGTGCGGCTGCCGGCCCGATCCCCCGCCCCTCTCCTGCCGCCCCCCATGTCTCCACGTTACCGCAACTCGGCCCGGCCCAGCTGTGCCACACGGCCGGGCGCTGAGCCAGGCCCCCGCAGTGACAGGGACCTTGGGGCCTCATGCGGAACCGGGCGGCTGAGGCGCTGTGACAGCTGAGGTCACAAAGGACGTGAACGGATGAGAAAACAACTGAACAACTCAGGGACCCCTCACCCGGCACAGACGCAGCCACCTCTGGGGTGGGGCGCGGGGGCTGGGTATACGGGGACCCCTTGCTCGGTGCTGGGACGCAGCCCCTCTGGGGTAGGGTGCGGGGGCTGGGTATACGGGGACCCCTTGCTCGGTGCTGGGATGCGGCCCCTCTGGGGTGGAACATGGCAGCTATTTAACACCCAGGTGTATTTGAAGACAGTGCTGGACGGGGGATCATGTGGCCTGGGTTCTGTCCCCCCTCTGGGAGGGGTGTAGGGTCCAGGGGTTAGCGCAGGGGTGAGGGGGCCTGGAAGCCAGGACTCCTGGGTTCTCTCCCCAGCTGCAGTGACTGGGGCATGGAGCAGCAGGTGGCTGAGTGTGTGTGTGTGAGACACCCCGCCCCGCACCCCCTTCCCCCTGATTCCTTCACACTCCTCCTCTCCCCTCAGGTTCGAGGCTCCAAGCTAAAGAATTTTCCAGCTAAGCTAATTAAAATCCCAGACAGGCGCCCCCCCCCCCCCCCGGCTTTCAGCCCTCCCCCCCCCAAATCCCCCGGGAACTAAATCCTGTGTCCCGGAGCCGAGCATTTAGCGTGGAAATAATTACAGAGCTAACACAGGCATCTAGGGGATGGAGCCCGGCAAGGGTGGGGAGAGAACAGAGACATGCCACACACGGCGACACACAGAAACATGCCAAGACACACAGAGACACGCTACACATGCCGAGACTCATGGTGACACGCAGACACACGCTACACACGCCGAGACACATGGTGACACGCAGACACGCTACACACGCCGAGAAACATGGTGACACGCAGCCACATGTTACACATGCCAAGACACACACAGACACATGAAGTCACATGCAGAGCCACACAATGACATGCAGACACACACTACACACATTGAGACACACGGTGAAGTGCAGACGCACGCCGAGACACAGGGTAACATGCATACATATGCTACATACACAGAGACAGACGATGACACACAGACAAGTTACACATGCTGAGACACATGGTGACACACAGACACACACTACACATGCCAAGACACATGGTGATACGCAGACACATGCTACACACACCAAGACACACAGTGACACGCAGATGCCACACATGCCAAGACACACGGTGACACGCAGACACGCCACACACGCTGAGACACACGGTGACATGCAGACACATACTACGCACACAGAGACACGCGGTGCTACACATTCTGAGACACACGGTGACACACACAGACACACTATACATGATGAGACACGGTGACACACAGGCACATGCGACACATGCCGACACGTAGACACGCCACACACGCCGAGACACACAGTGACTTGCAGACACACGCTACACACGGTGACACACAGACACACACTACCCACGCCGAGACACACTATACAAGCCCAGATGCACAGGGCACATGGCGAGACACACGCCAACACACAGACGCACGCTACACATCGGCCACATGCTACACATGCCGAGACATGCACACACTACACATGCCAAGACACACGTAGACACGTCTCAATCATCTGTAAATATTCTAATCCGGCCCCAGAGCAGGGACTGGCTGGCTCAGGGGGGCGGGGAATGGGGCCCGGGGCCTTTCCCCTCTAGGGGGCACCAGCTACCACTGTACTCTGGGGGTGAGGGGGGGCCCAGTCCCTGGGGCAGCCAGCCGGGCTCTCGGAGGTGTGTTGGGGGAGGGATGAGGAGGCCGGGCCGGGCCGGGAAAGGAGGATGGGAACAGAGGGGAAGGGAGGGGAGAAGAGGTAGAAAGAGGGTCCCTCTCTGCACATCTCCCCTTCCCAGAGATCCCGGCTGCCCCAGCCCCGGCCTCGTCCAGCGGGGGGCGCTGTGGGGAGTGGGGCAGGGGGCAGCAGCTGTGTGTGTGGGGGGGAGACGAGCTCATTAAATCCTGGGGCAAGTTGAGAGAAGGAGGAAGAGGGGAGTGGGGGCTAGTGGTTAGAGTGGGGGGGCAGAGGAGCCAGGACTCCTGGGTTCTCTCCCGGGCTCTGGGAGGGGAGTGGGGGCTGGTGGTTAGAGTTGGGGGAGGGGGGCTGGGAGCCAGGACTCCTGGGTTCTATTCCCATTATTTTAGTCCCTCCCCGCACTCATCTGCGCCTCAGTTTCCCCAGTCGGTGCCCACAGCGGGCGAAAGCCGCGCGCTGTAAGTACCTCGGCGGGGAGAAGCAGGAGACGGAGCGTGAAGAGCCGCGTGGGCAGCGAGCCAGGGACGTGTCAGTGCGGCCCCCCCGGGAGCGTCCCTGTGCTAGGGCCCGGCCATGTTCCCAGCTGCACCATGGCCCACCCACCGGGGGGGTACACAGCTCCCCCCCCCGAGATCTGGCACCCCCCAACACAGCCACAGGGACTATTTGCTGAGGCGGAAGGAGACCGCTGCGGTGGGGTTCCCTGGCAGGGGGGGGTCTCGCTGGGAAGTTGGGGGGGACCCCGGTGCTGTTCTCTGGGGGGGGGGAATCTCACTGGTGGGAGCTGGGGGGAACCATAGTGCTGTTCCCTGGCGGGGGGGTCTCGCTGGGGGGACCTGGGGGGAACCATAGTGATGTTCCCTGGGGGGGGGGGATCTCGCTGGGAGGGTCGGGGTGGGGGGGAACTCCTGGCCTAGCCCTGGCTGGTCTCAGCGGCTCTAATGAGGCGGGTGTGATATTTGCACTCGCGGCTGGTGTGAAGATAAACACACACGGCGTGGGGCCGGCTGCCAGCCTGCCTGAACAGATGGTATTTACCATCAGCCAGGGTGTGTGTGGGGGGGTGTATGTGGGGGGGGTGAGGCTCCAACTCTGAGCTCTGGGGCAGGGGATGGAGCCAAGCTAGGGAATTACCTGAGGGAGATGACGCTGAGCCCCCCCAAAGCAGGATGCCCCTCACTCCTGATCGCAGCCCCCTGCTAGCCCAGCCGTGGGATCTCCCAGGGAACATGGGGGGGGCAGCCCCATGGGGTGCTCTTTGCACCAATAGGGGGTGTGGGAGGAGTACAGGAACAATGGGGGTCATGCGGGGGGGGGGAGTGCAGGTGGGCGGCTGTAGCCTGTGTGGGTACGCGGCTGTCCGGGTGGAGGCTGCCGGGCCTCGACGTACCATCGGCTAGCACCCGCTCCAGACACAGCAGGGTGCGCTACAAGCCCTGCCTCAGTTTCTCTTTGGCCTGCTGCAGCCCGAGCAGTGACTCGACCCACCGGCGAAGGCTTTCACCCCTTGCAGGGTAACGATGCCCTTGGGTGGGGGTCCGACACAAACAAGAACTGACTGATCCTTCGGCCCAGCTGGGCTCTGCACCTACCTCCTTCGATGGGACAGGCTCAGTCCCCTCACCTCAGCTCTAGGGCTCCCTCCCCCCTCCCCCCCGCCTCCTGAGAGGCAGCCACGGGATCAGCATTCACCTCCCAGCTCCTCCACCCCACAGGATAGCATTTGGCTGCTGGTGTGCAGGGGTGCGGTTGTGTGTGTGTGTTGCTGTGTGGATGTAGTCCGGGGGTTGGTGGGTGGTGGTGTGCTTGTGTGTGATAGCCTGCAGGTGTGGTCTAGGTGCTGGGGTGTGGTGATGTGACTATGTATATTGCTGGGCGGCTGTAGTCTAGGTGTTGGTGTACTTGTAGGTGTTGCTGGGCAGGTGTGGTCTAGGAGTTGGTGTGTAGCAGTGTGATTGTGGGTGTTGCTGGGCAGATGTAGTCTAAGAGTTGGTGTGTAATGGGTTGATTGTGGGTGTTGCTGGATGGGTGCAGTCTAGGTGTTGGTGTGTAGTGGTGTGATTGTGGGTGTTGCTGGCTGGGTGAGGTCTAGGTGTTGGTGTGTAGTGGTGTGATTGTGGGTGTTGCTGGGCGGGTGTGGTCTAGGAGTTGGTGTGTAGTGGTGTGATTGTGGGTGTTGCTGGCTGGGTGAGGTCTAGGTGTTGGTGTGTAGTGGTGTGATTGTGGGTGTTGCTGGGCGGGTGTGGTCTAGGAGTTGGTGTGTAGTGGTGTGATTGTGGGTGTTGCTGGGCAGGTGTAGTCTAGGTGTACTTGTGGGTGTTGCTGGGCAGATGTACTCCAGGGGTTGGTGTGTAGTGGTGTGATTGTGGGTGTTGCTGGGCAGGTGTGGTCTAGGAGTTGGTGTGTAGTGGTGTGATTGTGGGTGTTGCTGGTAGGTGCAGTCTAGGTGTTTGGGTGGTGGTGGTGGTGGTGTGATTGTGTGTGTTTTGTGCATGTGTAGTCTAGGTTTTGGTGTCTGTGGCTG
The DNA here is from genome assembly GCF_028017835.1 of Emys orbicularis. Lineage (NCBI taxonomy): Eukaryota > Metazoa > Chordata > Testudines > Emydidae > Emys > Emys orbicularis. The sequence continues at coordinate 19,870,868 of NC_088703.1, forward strand.
TGCAGGGTTAGCCTAGGTCTTGTGTGGTGGTACGATTGTGCATGCATTGCTGTGCGACTGTAGTCTGGGTGGTTGGTGTGCGTCACCGTGCTGGTTTGCCTGCATGAGGCTGTCCTCTTTTCACGCTGTGGTTGGGCAAGTATTGGGGTGTTGGATGTGTATTAGGGTTGGTGTGAACACACAGCTGGGCCTTCTTGTAAGGCGGGTGGTGGTGGGGGGGTGCTGCCACAGCTGGCTTGCCAGGGTGTGCTGAGCCACGTGCATCTCTCACTCCCCCGCTGCCTCAGCGCCGGGCCCCTGGTCCCGCTGTAATTACATTTTCCAGCTGAATTACAGATTTTCTCACTAATTTAATTTTTAATTTCTATGTAAATGAACTTTTCCCCCAAAGCTCCAGCCAATCGTGGCGGTGTCCAACCCCCCCGCCCCCCGCTCTAACCACTAGGCCCCACTCCCCTCCCAGAGCCAGGGAGAGAACCCAGGAGTCCTGGCTCCCAGCCCCCTCCCTGCTCTGACCACTAGACCCCACTCCCCTCCTAGAGCCAGGGAGAGAACCCAGGAGTCCTGGCTCCCAGCCCCCTCCCCCGCTCTGACCACTAGACCCCACTCCCCTCCCAGAGCAAGGGAGAGAACCCAGGAGTCCTGGCTCCCAGCCCCACTTTGTTCTAACCACTAGGCGCCACTCCCCTCCCAGAGCTGAAGAGAGAACCCAGGCATCCTGGCTCCCAGCTCCTTCCCCCAGGATCTCTGCAGACTCAGGCAGGTGTCTGGCCTTAGGCCAGCCCCACCACCCCACAGTGCCCCCTGCTGGCAGAGATGGGTCTCGGGTAGCCGGGAGCTCTCCCCCCCCCCGCCCCACAGCTCCCCCTTTGCGACACACAGGACACGGGGCTGCGGCCCAGCGGGAATAGAAAAGCCTTTATTAGGAACGTTCAGACAGTGTTGGACACCCCCCGCTCCTGGCCTCACCCCATATGCAGTGCATCGGGGGGGGGGGGGGGCTGAGCCTGGACCCCTCCCCGTACTCCACGCTGGGCTGGGGGGGGCAGGAACCCCTCCCCCCCAGACAAACTGACATCCCCCCCCCCCACTCTCCCAGGACACCTGGATCCAACAAATTCAGGGTTCATGGCCCCTGTCCCTCCCCTCCCTCCCCGGCACCTCAGTCCATGGCTTTGGCTGGAGAGGTCCCCATTGACCCACACACACAGCTCGGGCCCCAGACCCTGCCCCCTCCAGCCAGACCCCACCCCTCTGGTACCCAGATGCTCCGGCCCCCTCTGCTCCTTTCCCCCTTCCCAGACACCCCCCCAAGCAGTTAGCATGGCCCAAAGCCAGCCCCTTCCCTGCCCCCCCCCCAACTGCCCCCATGGCTGAAAAGAAACAACAGCCGAGAAAATAACCAGGGTGAGGGGAACCAAAGGCAGATGGACACAGGAGTGGATGGATGTGGGGAGGGGGTTGTGTGGGGATGGATGAAGAGGGGTGGGGGAAGGATGGAGAGGGATGGGGGGGTTGGATGGAGAGGGGTGTGGGGGATGGATGGATGGAGAGGGGGTTGGGGGGATGGATGGATGGAGGGGGTGGGGGTGGATGGAGAGGGGTGTGGGGGGATGGGGGATGGAGAGGGGTTGGGGGGATGGAGAGGGGGTAGGGGGATGGATGGCTGGAGAGGGGGTTGGGGGGATGGATGGATGGAGGGGGTGTGGGGGGATGGAGAGGGGTTGGGGGGATGGAGAGGGGGTAGGGGGATGGATGGCTGGAGAGGGGTGTGGGGGTTGGGGGGATGGAGAGGGGTTGGGGGGATGGATGGATGGAGAGGGGGTTGGGGGGATGGATGGATGGAGGGGGTGTGGGGGGATGGAGAGGGGTTGGGGGGATGGAGAGGGGGTAGGGGGATGGATGGCTGGAGAGGGGTGTGGGGGGTTGGGGGGATGGAGAGGGGTTGGGGGGATGGATGGATGGAGAGGGGTGTGGGGGATGGATGGATGGAGAGGGGTTGGGGGATGGGGTGATGGAGAGGGGGGATAAACTGGAAGACAGGGGGGGTCAGTGAAAAAGATGCCAGTGAAAAAGGACAAAAGGGGGAAGCGCCGGGTGAGGGGGCGGACGGGGGCGTGGTGGTAATCACAGTTTCAGTTTTGCAGGTTTTTAAATCACAGTTTTGTCTCCCCCGAAAAATAGAGATTTTAAAAAGGTGAAACAGCTACTCCCGGTTGTGTATTGAAAGGGGGGGACCCCACGGCACCCCCCCCATGGCCCACACATGGCGAAGTCCTGGCCAGGCTCCCCCCCACCTGCCATAGACGCGATGTTTTACTTTCACGCCAGCGCCCACCTTTGCGATCCCACCGCCCCAGATTGTGTCCCCCCCGATGCAGTGAAAGAGCCCTTTGGAGACAAGACGGGGGTGGGGGCAGCGTGGCCATGTGGCTGATAACCCCCCCCCCGCCGCCGCCAGCTCACTGGTGGATGGATCCAGCCCATCCCCCTCTGGCTGCACTGTGGGGTGGGGGCGGGGGGACATCACCCCCCCGCTCAATGGATACTACCCCGGCTCTCGCTGGTTTCTGATACCAGGGGCAGCCGCCCCCGACGTGGCAGGGACGCCCCCCACCCCTGCTTCTGCGGCGTCCGGATCCGGCATGACAGCTGGGTCCATCTCGGCCTGAATCCGTGGTGCCGGGGGCCACCATTGTCCCGGTTCCCACGGGCGGCTCCCTTCTCTCTCCAGGGTCCGTGGCAGGCTCCGCCTCTCCATGGGTCTGTGGGACCAGGCGTGGCACCGCTCCCCGTGGCAGCATCACTACCGTGGCGTGTGACCCCCCCCCCACCGCACCATGGGTCCTTGGCACTGGCGGGAGCTAAACCGTCCCCCGGGTCTGCGATGGCCTCCGTGGCATGAGCAGCTGTGGCATTGTTCCCACGTCCGTGGCATCAGCCGCCGTGGCCCCATACCCCCCAGGTCCACCGCAGCTCCCACGTTGCCTGCCCCCCCCCCCCGCCCGCGGCCGTGGCTGGGTCATACCTCGGACTCGAGGCTGGAGAAGTGGGCGGAGCCGCGGCGGGCAAAGAGCTCCCCGCTGCGGCTCAGGCGGGGCGGGAGGCACTCGGGCGGGGAGAAGCCGAGCCGGTGGGGGGCCAGGCCGCAGCGCACAAGGTGGCAGGAGCTAAGGTCCTCCAGGCTGCGGGAGGTGGGGTGCAGGAGGGAACCGGCTGGGCCCAGCTCACAGGAGTGGTGGTGGTGGCAGCGCCGGTAGAGGCCGTGGTGGTGCCGGGGCGCCAGGCAGCCGTAGGGGCCGCAGAGGCGGTGTTCCCAGTCCAGCCAGCGCTCCAGACGCTCCTCGGAGCGGCTGAAGTAGCCCCGGGCCTCCTTGCGGCAAGGCGGGGTCGGGGGGGGGCAGCAGCTCCAGGCTGGCGCAGTGCTGGCAAAGCCGGTGGCACGAGCGGCAGGGGGCCAGCTTGTCGGCCGACCAGTAGCGCACAGGCTTGTGGGGGGCAAAGAGCGGGGGCTCCCGGGAGGGGTAGGTGCAGAAGAAATCGGGGGCCGCGTACCAGCAGCTGTGCCCGTCGGCCGGGGGCGCCCCGGCCGGGGGGGAGGCCTCCGGGCACGGCCCGTCCCGCTCGCATGGCTCCGAGTCCGAGTCCGAGAGCTCCACGTAGCGGCTCTGGCTGGGGAAGCCGGCGGGTGGCGGGCGGGACCGGCTGCGGCAGACGTGGGACCGGCCGGCCGGGCAGGTGGGCCGCAGCAAGGGCTGGCTCTCGCTGTCCCGCGGCTCCTCGGGGCGCCGGTAGCGCCGCTCCCGCCCGCAGGGCGCCGCCCCCAGGGGCGGGCTGCGCTCGTCTTCGTAGGAGAGCCGGGTGTAGCCGTAACGCCCCGGCTCCTGGGCCGGCCGGCCGCACTCCACCTCGCAGGGACCCTGGGCGGCGTAGCTGCTGCCCAGCCCCCCGCCGCCATGTTTCTTGGCCTCCGGCGTCCGGCTCCCGGCCTTGCCCGCCTGGAAACTTTCGTACAGTCCCCGCAGCGACTTCCTTTGCCAGGCCGAGGCGCCCGGGTCGGGACCTTCCTTCTCCCGCACGATGGCGAAGTAGGACGGGGGGTTCTCCAGGCTCCGGAGAGGCGGGGAGAGCTGGCAGGGCCCCAGCTTCTTGGCCTGGGCCCCGCCGGCGGCCCCCAGGTGGTCCGACAGCCCCTCGGGCTCGATGGGGCCGTAGAAGCGGTGGAAGCCCTCGGCGAAGGCGTTCTGGAGGCCGTGGCGCTGTGGGGGTGCTTTGGGGGGCTCCGAGGGGGCGGGCGGGGGGTACAGGTCCTTGTAGCAGTTGGGGCTGCGGGCATGGCGCCAGCGCTCCACAATGCGCCGGTCCCGGGGCAGGAAGCTGCTGCAGGGCAGGGGCGGGGCGGGGGGGCTGGGCAAGGCCGTGGCCCCCCCGCGTTGCGGGGGGTAGCTGTGGTTCAGGATGGGCAGCTGCTGATGGTCCGGTATCTTGGGGTCCTCGCTGGTGCAGCAGCTGTACATGCCCTGGAGGTGGGGGAGAGAAGAAGTGAGGCAGGGGGTGGGACTGATAATGCACCTGCTCTGCCCAGCGGGGAGCGCTATAAGCGTGACACTGCCCCAGAGAGTGTCAGGGGAGTGCTATTGCTGCAACACTATCTGGGGGAACCATTACTGCAGCAACACCGCTGCAGGGTATACTAGAGCGGGGACCTTTATTACACTGACATTGCTGCAGTGAGGGGGGACCATTATTGAAGTGACACCACTGCAGCAAGGGGGGACCGTTGTTATAGTGACACCACTGCAGCAAGGGGGGGACCATTATTGAAGTGACACCGCTGCAGCAAGGGGGGACCATTATTGAAAAGACAACGCTGCAGCAAGGGGGGGCCGTTGTTACAAGGACACCGCTGCAGCAAGGGGGGACCGTTATTGTAGCAACACCAGGATGGGTGGCTGGAAGGAGGGAGGGCAGCTGGAGCGGTGGGGGGGGAAGGATGGGGGGGGATGGATGGAAGAGGAGCAGAAGATGGGGGGATGGATGGGATGGGCGGTGGTGTGTGGGGGGATGGGGGGTCAGACAGAGGATAGGGGGTGGATGTAGGGCTGGTGGAAGATGGGGCGGGCAGACGATGGGGGATGGGCAGCTGACGATGGGGGACAGAGGTGTGCCCGCAGGCGGAGGGCAGAGGGAGGGGCACCTGCAGGTGGGTGGATGGAGGTATACAGGGGGGCAGAGGGAGGGGTGCTGACGGGCGGGGGTAGAGGGAGGGGTGCCCATGGAAGGGAGGGGTGCCAGCAGGCGAGGGACAGAGGGAGGGGTGCCGGCGGGCAGGGGGCAGAGGGAGGGGCACCTGCAGGTGGGTGCATGGAGGCGTGCAGGGGGGCAGAGGGAGGGGTGCCCATGGAAGGGAGGGGTGCCAGCCGGCAGGGGGCAGAGGGAGGGGCGCCGGCGGGCAGGACGCAGAGGGAGGGGTACCCATGGGTGGGACGCAGAGGGAGAGGAGCCGCGGGCGGGATGCAGAGGGAGGGGCGCCGGCGGGCGGGACGTGGGGGGTGGCGCTGGCGGGTGGGATGCGGGTGGGGGAGCCGCAGGCAGGACGCAGAGGGAGGGGCGCCCGCGGGCGGGACGTGGGGGGAGGGGCGCCCGCGGGCAGACAGGCAGTGCCGCCCTCACCCGGCTGAAGGCCAGCAGGAAGTCCAGCCGCCCGGTGTGGCGCATGCAGTGCCGCAGCTTCCAATAGATGAGGTGCTCCCAGGCGAAGACGAGCAGGCTCAGCCCCATGGCCACCAGCAGCATGTAGAAGACGCCCGCCATGTTGTCGATGTCCAACTTGCTGCTCATCACCTCGATTTTGTCGTTGTGGCAGATTCCCGAGAGCCAGAGCCGCTCCAGCATCTCGATCTCGTCTGCAAGGCAGCAGGCAGGCATGGGACCCAGGTGTCCGGGTGCCCAGACCCCCCCCCCACCCTGCTGTAACCACTAGCCCCCACTCCCCTCCCAGCGTGGGCAGAGAACCCAGGCGTCCGGGCGGCGCGTACCATCGCCCAGGAACTGCAGCAGCGCCAGGTCGATGGGGCGTTTCCAGCGGGAGCCCTTCTGCAGGGCGATGCCGTAGCCGGTGGTGGCGAAGACCTTCCCGCTGCCGATGGTCACCAGCTTGCAGCCCTCGTCCTTCCGCGCCATGTAGTTCAGCACGGCCGCGTCGTAGATGAAGGCGTCCAGCTTCCTGGGGGGCAGTGTGTGGGGGGGGGAGGGACAACGGCAGCTTTTTGGAGGCAGGGGTTAGAGGTGTGGGGCAGGGTAATACCCTTCTAAACCTGCCTGCTCCCCCAGCTCCCAGCCCCGCCCCACTTCCCCCCGCCCTTCACCACTTCTGCTCCACCCCCTGCCCATGGCCCCACCCTCTTCCCCATCTCCCTCTGGGCCCGACCCCTCCTGGCCTTTCCCCACCTCCCTCCAACCCCGCCCCCTCCTCCTGGCTCTGCCCCATCTCCTTCCCATCTCCCTCAGGCACCGCACCCTCCTGGCCCTGCCCCATCTCCTCCTGGCCCTTCCCTCTTCCCATCTCCCTCCGCCCCACCTTGTCCTGGCCCTGCCCCACCTCCCTCCAGCCCTGCCCCCTCCTCCTGGCTCTGCCCCATCTCCTTCCCATCTCCCTCAGGCCCCGCCCCCTCCTCCTGCCCTCGCCTACCCTCCCCGCCCCGCCCTCACCCCGACTTCAGGTGCTGCAGGGCGTCCTCCACGCTGCGCTGGTTGTACTTCACCATGTAGGTGTGCATGTCGGGGTAGTTGCTCCGGATGTTCTTCTCCGTGCTGCCGTTGGGCACCGTGCCGAACTTGAGCGGCGGGTACTGGTCCTGCGGCTTCTGGAACTGGGGGGGGGGGCAGTGATTAGTCACTCCCTGCAGGGAGACGTGTGGCCCCTAAACACTTGTCTAACCAGGCTTGTCCCCCCTCCATCCCCACCACGTGTTCCTGCCCCCATCCGGGAGTGAGGCACTTTCGAAGCACTGGGACAGGTCGACTGGCTCTGTCAAAACTGTGTCTATGGCGATCAGCTGGGCCGGGCCATACAGGATCTACCGCGACCCACGGATCAGCTGGGCCGGGCCATACAGGATCTACCGCGACCCACGGATCAGCTGGGCCGGGTCATACAGGATCTACCGCGACCCACGGATCAGCTGGGCCGGGCCATACAGGATCTACCGCAACCCACGGATCAGCTGGGCCGAGCATACAGGATCTACCGTGACCCACGGATCAGCTGGACCGGGCCATACAGGATCTACCGTGACCCACGGATCAGCTGAGCCGAGCATACAGGATCTACCGTGACCCACGGATCAGCTGGGCCAGGCCATACAGGATCTACCGCGACCCATGGATCAGCTGGACCAGGCCATACAGGATCTACCATGACCCATGGATCACCTGGGATCTACCGTGACCCATAGACCAGCTGGATCTAGTGATACTGCTCTATTGTGATCCATGGATCAATCAGATGATCAGGCTAGACTGGATCTAGCAAGATCTACTGTCTGACAAACTAGATCAGATCTATGAAGTGACTGGATCTCATGAGACTGGCTCTACTGAGATCCACTGATCAACTGGATCAGTCTAGATCGGCTCTGCTGAGATCCATGGACCCACTGGACCTGTGGTCTAGCGAGACCGGTGGGGTGTTTGGATCTGGCTGGATTGGCTCTATTGAGATCCAGGGATCGAGTGGATCTGTCTAGACGGGCTCTGTCGCGCCCTAGGCCTGTATTGACCCCAGCGAGATCCCGGGATCGACGCAGGCTGGATCTCACAGCATCCAGGGATTGATTGCGCTCGGCTCCCGGCGGCAGGGGAGGGGTGGCCCGTGGGGACGGGGATTGGGCAGGCAGCAGAAGGGGGAGCCTCACCTTGCGGTCGCTCAGCCCCGACACCGTGTCCACGTACTCCTCCTGGATCATGAAGGCGGCCAGGTTGGCCGTGTAGCTGGCGAGGAAGATGACGGCGAAGAAGGCCCAGATCAGCACCATGATCTTGCTGGTGGTGCCCTTGGGGTTCTCCACCGGCACCGAGTTGTTGAAGACCAGAGCCCAGAGCAGCCAGATGGACTTGCCAATGGTGAACTTGGAGCCCCCCGTGCCTGCAAAGCATCATGGGAAGGGTCAGCCCGCACAGCACCTCTGTGCCCCCCCCCCGCCCCCCAGCCCTACTGGTGCCCCTCACACCCGACCCGCAGCCCCCTGCTGTCCCCAGGCGGAGCAGCGGGTGTGAGGGTGGGACTCACGTTTCCCGTCGGCCAGGCTGCGGTTATAACCCACGGGGCTGAAGTACTCGAAGATGAAGACGGTGACGGCCACCACGGTCAGACACATGACGAACATCATCACCCAGACAGCTGGGCTGTAGGGCTCTGCAGGGGGAAGGAACAGTCAGTGCTCGGACACCTGGGTTCTATGCCCAGCTCTGGGAGGGGAGGGGGGCCTAGTGATTAGAGAAAGGGGGTGGGGAGCCAGGACTCCTGGGTTCTCTCCCAGATCTGGGTGGGAAGGGGTTCTAGTGGTTAGAGCAAGGTGAGGGTTGGGAGCCAGGACTCCTGGGTTCTATTCCCCACAGCCCCCCTTGCAGGCAGAGGCTGGGGCCAGAGTAGCTGGGAGCTCCCCACACAGCCAGTGTTTCTGTCCTGCTCCCACAACGCCCCCTGGTGGCGGCAGGCGCTGACCCAGGAAGGCGGAGGGCGAGACGGTCCCGTTGCTCCGTGAGACCATGACGCTGATGCCCGTCTCGACGAAGGGCACGGAGAAGTCGATGATCTCGGAGCGTTCCTCGTTGATAGTCAGGGAGCCGATGGCCATGTCTGCACGCAGGTAAAACACCTGGGGGAAGACCGAGGGGGAGGAGTCAGTGAGGGGGGCGGAGCCTTCAAAGGGACATTCTCCCTCTCCCATGCAATGCTAGGCCGTCTTACCCAGTAACCCAGCTGTGCAGTTCAGGGGGGCTACGGTGGCACCCCAAAGCGAGCAGGGTATTTCTGGAAAGGATTTGAGGGGGAGGGGAAGCAACCAGGTGAGATCTGGGGGGTCTTTGAAAGAAACCCCCAAGGTGCCCAGGGATTTCTGGAGGGAGGCAGAGAAATTGAGGATCCCCAAGAAAGGGGAAAGTGGCACCAACCTATGTGGGCTGGGAGCCAGGACTCCTGGGTTCTCTCCCTGGCTCGGGGAGGGGAGTGGAGCTTAGTGGTTAGAAGGAGGGGGGGCTAGGAGCCAGGACTCCTGGGTTCTCTCCCCGGCTCAGGGAGGCTGGGGGGCAGAGATGTCTCACCTCCCCGATCATGCCGTTCCAGACCCCGTCGATCTTTTTGCCGTGCTTGCCGTTGGTGACCAGGTAGAGGTCGTAGGTGAAGCCCACGGTCTTAGCCAGGCGCTTGAGGATGTCGATGCAGAATCCTTTGCAGCATTTCTTCTCAAAAAGCAGTGGGTCCGTGGGGTGACTGGAGGGGGAGGGAGCAAAACAGAAATGGAGATGGACAGAGAGCACAACTGTGGGGAAGCTCACAGCGCTGGGCGGAGCTCCCTGTCAGGGGCACTGCCGCGGGGAAGCTCACAGCGCCAGTGGCACTGCCACAGGGAAGCTCGCAGCACCGGGGGTACTGCCACGGGGAAGCTCGCAGCACCGGGGGTACTGCCACGGGGAAGCTCGCAGCACTGGGTGGAGCTCCCCGCCAGGGGCACTGCCACAGGGAAGCTCACAGCGCCAGTGGCACTGCCACGGGGAAGCTCTCAGCACCGGGGGTACTGCCACGGGGAAGCTCGCAGCACCGGGGGTACTGCCACGGGGAAGTTCGCAGCACCGGGTGGAGCTCCTCGCCAGGGGCACTGCCGAGGGGAAGCTCGCAGCGCTGGGCAGCGCGCCCGGCTGGGGGCACGGCCGTGGGGAAGTTTGCGGCGTGGGTACCTGTCGGTGCGGTTCAGCTGGTTGCGGCAGGGCACCGAGTCCCGGATGCATGTGCCGGTGGCCGGGTCGATGTTCTCGACGATGACGAAGGGCCGCTCCTCCAGCGTGGCCACCGTCAGGTGCTGGTCGTCGTCCACCGGCTGCAGGAACTTGCCATAGCGCGACCAGACCGGGTACTTCATGCGTAGGATCTGGTGCTCCCAGCTCCCGACCTACACGGGGATGGGGGGGGGGGGGCTTCACTGGGGGTCCCTGCCTAGGGCCTGAGCCCTGGTCCCGCCAAACTCACCCGGCACCACCGGATACACCCCCGAGTCACCCTTGCCCCTCAAACCTTCCCCTCTAAACTCACCCCCTAAATTCCTCAACCCTGCCCTCCAAATCACCCCATGCTTCCCAAACCTTCCCCCAAATCATCCCACTCTCCCTGAAACTGCCGCTCCAAACTCACCAACAGTCCCCAATCCTGCCCCCAAACTCACCCCAAAATCTTCCCCCCAAAACTCACCACCACTCTCCCTGAAACTGCCGCTCCAAACTCACCAACAGTCCCCAATCCTGCCCCCAAACTCACCCCAAAATCTTCCCCCCAAAACTCACCACCACTCTCCCTGAAACTGCCGCTCCAAACTCACCAACAGTCCCCAATCCTGCCCCCAAACTCACCCCAAAATCTTCCCCCCAAAACTCACCACCACTCTCCCTGAAACTGCTGCTCCAAATTCACCAACAGTCCCCAATCCTGCCCCCAAACTCACCCCAAAATCTTCCCCCCAAAACTCACCACCACTCTCCCTGAAACTGCCGCTCCAAACTCACCAACAATCCCCAATCCTGCCCCCAAACTCACCCCAAAATCTTCCCCCCAAAACTCACCACCACTCTCCCTGAAACTGCCGCTCCAAACTCACCAACAGTCCCCAATCCTGCCCCCAAACTCACCCCAAAATCTTCCCCCCAAAACTCACCACCACTCTCCCTGAAACTGCCGCTCCAAACTCACCAACAGTCCCCAATCCTGCCCCAAACTCACCCCAAAATCTTCCCCCTAAAACTCACCCCCAATCTCCTGAAACTGCCCCTCCAAACTCACCGACATCCCCCAAACCTGCCCCCAAACTCACCCCAAAATCTTCCCCCAATCTCCCTGATCCTGCCCCTCCAAACTCACCAACACCCCCCAAACTCACCGACACCCCCCAGGCCTGCCCCCAAACTCAACCCAAAATCTTCCCCCTAAAACTCACCCCCAGTCTCCCTGAGACTCACCCCCAGTCTCCCTCCAAACTCACCGACACCCCCAAAACCTGCCCATCAAACTCAGCCCCCGCCCCAGACCTGTCCCTCCAAGCTTGACCCCAAACCCACCTCCAAACCACTGGGCAGAAAGATGGAGGTTGGGAGACATTGTTAGGGGGAGGGGCACAGAGCTGGGGGCATGGCATAGATATAGGGTGGAGCTCTGGTAAGGGGTGGGGCAGAGGGATAGGGTGGGGCTCCAGCAGTGGGCAGGGTAAGCCTTTGGCAGAGGGCGGGACAGACAGGTGGGCAGGGTCAGGTACTCACCACCTCCCAAGTGCGCTCCTTGTTGAGGGAGATGACAACCAGCGATGGGTTGATGAGGTAGCCGTCCTCATTGAAGGAGAAATCCTTCTGCCCCCATGTGATGTTCATGAAATACCTGGCGGTGGGGAGAGAGTTAGGGGGGGACCCAGCACCCCCCAGCTCTGCTGGTGCCCCTCTGTCTTGTTGCCCCACTAAGCCAGGTAGACTCCTACCCTGGAGCCAGTGCCCCCTAGAAGGGAAAGGCCCCATGTTCCATTTCCTCTTCTACTCCAGTCTCCAGGGCATTGCAGGTTGTCATAGATCTGTCCCCTCCCCCGTTGGGTTGGTTATTTTGGTTTGGGTTGAGTGTGGTTGGACTGGGTTGGGGCGAATTGGATTGGCGTTGGGTTGAATTCTGCTGATGGGCATATCTGCCCCTATCACACTCATCAGTACAGGTTGTTGTGGATTTGCTGTTGGGTTAGTTATATTGAGTTGGGGTTGACTGAGGTGGATTGGTGTTGAGGTGGGTTGCACGGGGTGGGGTTGGGTTGGGATTACACTGATGGGCACCAGATTCCCGTAGATCTGCCCACCCATCCCTCTGAGTTGGTTCTGTTGGGTTGTGGCTGGGGTTGAGTTGAGTTGGGATTGCGTTGATGGGCACCACATTCTCACAGCTTTCCATCCCCCACTCTGTCCCCCGCCTCCCTCAACTCACCGGTGGAGGTTCTCATGGATCTGGCTGAGGTTGGGTGCCCGGCAGTCGTTGTTGAACTCGGGAATGAAGCCGTAGTCCCTGGAGAGTGCCTCGGCACCCTTGGCAATGATGGCCACCCCGTTCTGGACGCGGTGGTGCAGGTCGTCCCGCCAGCCGGCCGACAGCACTGTGAAGAGGCCGACGGGCAGGTGCTCAGGCATGTAGTCAGTGCCACCCAGGTTCGTGCCCACCATGAACCAGATATAGCCAGGTCCGGTGAGGCCGGCGTCCCGCGCTGCCTGGAAGATGCTCTCCGCCTCCTCGCGGGAGCAGTAGAGCAGGCGGATCTGGGCAGGGATCTCCCGCAGCTGGCGCTTGAGCCGGGAGCCGTCAGGGTCATCGGTCAGGTTGAGGGTCAGGACGCCCCGGTGTTCCCAGCCAATGAAGCTGCTGTCGGTCAGCACCTCGATATAATCCACAAAGTCCTCGTAGCCGGGGAAGAGGGTGGTGATGACAGCGAAGGCCGTCCAGTCGTACTCCTCCAGCACCTCGAACATCACCTGCAGCTGCTGCTCCGTCGATGAGCCCAGCTGCAGAAAGGTGGAGCCTTTCTCCTGGGCAGGGAGAAAATGGGGAGGTCAGGGGCTGCTCCTCAATCCTGACCTGCAGCCTCCTATCATCCCAGCCGTGGGATTCCCCCTCCCAGCTCTGCCAATGCCCCTCAGTCCTGACCCGCAGGCTCCTGCTAGCCTAGCCCTGGGCTGCCCCTCCTCCTGCAGCTCTGCTGATACATCTCAAACCTGAACCACAGCCTCTGTAAAATTCCACACCTGGGCTTCCCCTTACCCCTCCACAGGTCCGCTGATGTGTCTCAATCCAAACCTGACATCTACACTGCCAATGGTGGGCACAGGGGCATGGAGGTGTGGGCTGAAATGATAGGCTGCACTGGGTTAGACTGAGTGTATAGGGTTGGGTTGGGTTATGTTGATTGGTTTGGGTTGCATTGGGCTGGGCGGGTTGGGTTGGGTTGGGTCAGGAATGGATGTGTATGTTGTTTTCCATTATGTCGGGATGGGCTGTGTTATGTTGTGTTGGGTATGTTGGGTTGGGTTGGGTTAGGGTGAGTTTTGTTGCATGCACTGGGTTGAGTTAGGGTTAGGTTGGAATCGGGAGATATGGATGAGGTGTGTAGGGATGAGTGTGGGGGCATATAGGTATTGGTGTGGGGCCTGGCAACCCCCTCCCCTTGGATGTGAGCATGATGGCTGAGCCCCTGTTGAATCCAATGTTGGGCATTAAAGTTTGGGTCAAGATGATGAGTCAAGCTGAGTTGCAGTTGGGTTGACTGTGAATGAACTGAGTTGGATTGAGGTTGGTTTGAGGTGAGATTGGGATGGGTTGAATGTGGTTGTGTCGGGTTGGAGGTCAGTGTGGTCTGGTTGGCTTGGGGTTGGAATGGGTTGAATGTGGTTGAGTTGGGTTGGGGTTTGGTTGGGTTGAGTGTGGTTGGATTGAATTGAGTGTGGTTGGGTTGGCGTTGGATTGAGTGTTGTTGGGATGGGTTGGGTTGGGGTTGAGTGTGGTCGGGTTGAGTTGAGTGTGGTCAGGTTGGGATGGGATGGGCGGGGGTTGAGTGTGGTTGGGTTTAGTTGATTGTCCTTGGGGTTGAGTTGAGTGGGGTTGGTTTGGGATGGGTTGGGTTGGGTTGGGTTTGAGTGTGGTCAGGTTGAGTTGAGTGTGGTTGGGTTGGGGTTGGGTTGAGTGTGGTTGGGTTGGGGTTGAGTGTGGTCAGGCTGGGTTGGGGTTGGGTTCAGTTGAGTGGGATGGGGTTGGGTTGAGTGTGGTCTGGTTCGGATTGTTTGCATTGGGGTTGGGTTGAGTGTGGTCGGATTTGGATGGGTTGGGTTGCTATTGAGTGTGGTCAGTCTGGGTTGGGGTTGGATTCAGTTGAGTGGGTTGGGGTTGAGTTGAGTGTGGTCAGGCTGGGATTGGTTGCGTTGGGGTTGGGTTGAGTGTGGTTGGTTTGGGATGGATTGGGTAGGGGTTGAGTGTGTTCAGGTTGGGTTAGGGTTGGGTTGAGTTGAGCGGGATTCCAGTTGGGTTGAGTGTGGTTTTGTGGGGTGAGTTGAGCATGGTTGGATTGAGTTGGGCATTTGGGTGGGGATTACAGGGATAAGTGTGTGGCAAATAGGAGCAGGCTTGGAGCCCAGCGACCCCCTCACCTTGGGTGTGAGGACGATGGCCGAGCCCCCGTTGATGCCAATGATGGGCACTGAGGTCTGGGCTGAGATGAAGTCCAGGATCTGGGCTACGGCCTCAGTGCGTGTGTCGTCCTCGAAGACCACGCCGTGGATGCGCAGGGAGGAGAGAACGTCGCACAGGCGCACGATGAGGCTGCGGGGGTTGGTGTCGTTGAGCAGCACCGAGACAGGGTTCACCTCCATGGAGAAGTTGCGGAAGGCGGTGGGGGCGAAGCGGGCACTCTCGGGCGTGTAGGACGAGCCGCTGAAGATGATGGCCACGTTGAGCGAGCGCGGCCCGTCCGGGTGCAGATCCAGGAAGGGGCTGGCGCAGGCCAGAGCCAGCACAAAGAGCATCCTAGCAGCGGGGGGGCCAGGGGACAGGCTCATCTCGCAGGGCCTCACCACTTCCCCTGCATCGAAGGGGGAGGGTGATTCCAGGGGAGGGGGCAATGGAAGAGGGGAGGGGTATGGTGGCACGAAGGAGGAGGCACCATGGGAGAGGAAGGAGGGGACATAGGGGAGGGGAGCAGGGGGATGAGAGAGAGGAGGGGAGCCCCATGGGAGGGGGTAATGGGTGGGGGAGGGGGAATCAGAGGGAAGGGGAGAGGGAGAAGGGAAGTAAGAGGGGGCATAGAAGAGGGGGATGGGTGGGGAGGGAAGGATTGAGATAGAGGAGGGGAGACAAGGAAGGAAAGAGAGAGAGAATTAGGCTCATGTGACTACGCAGCATCCCCCACCCTGGGACCAGATGGGAGCTGGCGCCCCCTAGAGGGGAAAGGTCCCATTAGGGGGCGCTACTTTAGCTACTGCTAAGTGACTGGGTGCAACCACACAGTGGATTGCAGGCTGGATGGGCCCCTGGATCTAATCCAGGGGACACAGAGGGGCCGGGACACCGGGGTAGATGGGCCTGCGGCTCACCCCTGAGCCTGGTGGGAGCAGGCTGCTCTCTGCCTTGCCGGCTGAGCCAGGGCCTGCATTGATGGATGGGCTCCCAGCCTGGCAAGGGCCAGCCCAGCCCCACCCATTGGCCGGTTGGGGGGGGGGGGGCGCAGGGGCAAAGAGAGACAGCCCCTCCCCCGCTTAGCCCCATCTCCCAAAGGCCCCCCTGCCGCAATTCCACCCTTCCCCCTCCACATACACATACGGCTCCCACCTCGCTCAAGCTGGGAACCTGACACCCCACCCCCACCCCAAGAAGCATCCACCTCAGGGGAGCCAGGACTCCTGGGTTCTATCCCCGGCTCTGGAAGGGGAGTGAGGTCTAGTGATTGGGACGGGGGCTGGGATCCAGGACGCCTGGGTTCTATCCCCGGCTCTGGGAGGGGGGAGGGGTCTAATGGTCCGAGTTGCTCCCTCTGTGTAAAGTCCAGTTCTGTGGCTCTCTGATTCCTTATGGGAGTGAGGACAGGTGGAGGAGGAAGGCAGAACCCAGGCGTCCGGGGATCATTCTTCTCAGCAGCAGAACTGAGGGAACATTATATAGGCTCCTAAATATTTCACGTTCATCCCCAGCACACATACAGTGTCCCCCATCCCTCGGAAAGGCCCCCATGTCCCATTCTCCCCCGGAGCCAGCCAGTCCCTGCCCTGAGGCTGGATGGGAGCCAGCGCCCCCTGGAGGGGAGAGGCCCCATCTCCCATTCCCCACCCCCTCCTGTGCAGTCTGGTTAGCAGCACGTTCCTGCTGTCCCACAGCTGGCTCTGGGGGGCGGGAAGGCGCTAACATAAGGTGCTGATTAACAGAGTAAACTGCTGGCCCTGATTATCCGCCCGGGAATAGAAACACTTTCACTGATTGCCAGCTCCGGAAATTACAGCTCATAAAGAATAACAGATTCCATAGATCCCGGGTTTAACCCCCCCAGCGACACCACTGTGCAGAGCCACGGGCCCATCTACCCCGGTATCCCGCCCTGTCCCTGCCATCCCTGATCGGAGACGCGGGCCCATCTACCCCGGCATCCCGACCCGTCCCTGCCATCCCTGATCGGAGACGCGGGCCCATCTACCCCGGCATCCCGCCCCGTCCCTGCCATCCCTGATCGGAGACGCGGGTCCATCTACCCCGGCGTCCCGCCCCCTCCCTGCCATCCCTGATCGGAGACGCGGGCCCATCTACCCCGGCATCCCGCCCCGTCCCTGCCATCCCTGATCGGAGACGCGGGTCCATCTACCCCGGCGTCCCGCCCCCTCCCTGCCATCCCTGATCGGAGACGCGGGCCCATCTACCCCGGCATCCCGCCCCGTCCCTCCCATCCCTGATCGGAGACGCGGGCCCATCTACCCCGGCATCCCGCCCCGTCCCTGCCATCCCTGATCGGAGACGCGGGCCCATCTACCCGGGCATCCCGCCCCGTCCCTCCCATCCCTGATCGGAGACGCGGGCCCATCTACCCCGGCATCCCGCCCCGTCCCTGCCATCCCTGATCGGAGACGCGGGCCCATCTACCCCGGCATCCCGCCCCGTCCCTGCTATCCCTGATCGGAGACGCGGGCCCATCTACCCCGGCATCCCGACCCGTCCCTGCCATCCCTGATCGGAGACGCGGGCCCATCTACCCCGGCATCCCGCCCCGTCCCTGCCATCCCTGATCGGAGACGCGGGTCCATCTACCCCGGCGTCCCGCCCCCTCCCTGCCATCCCTGATCGGAGACGCGGGCCCATCTACCCCGGCATCCCGCCCCGTCCCTGCCATCCCTGATCGGAGACGCGGGTCCATCTACCCCGGCATCCCGCCCCGTCCCTGCTATCCCTGATCGGAGACGCGGGCCCATCTACCCCGGCATCCCGACCCGTCCCTGCCATCCCTGATCGGAGACGCGGGCCCATCTACCCCGGCATCCCGCCCCGTCCCTGCCATCCCTGA
This sequence comes from Emys orbicularis, assembly GCF_028017835.1. Classification (NCBI taxonomy): domain Eukaryota; kingdom Metazoa; phylum Chordata; order Testudines; family Emydidae; genus Emys; species Emys orbicularis. Next base: position 19,888,186 of record NC_088703.1, read on the forward strand.
TCGGAGACGCGGGTCCATCTACCCCGGCGTCCCGCCCCCTCCCTGCCATCCCTGATCGGAGACACGGGCCCATCTACCCCGGTATCCCGCCCCGTCCCTGCCATCCCTGATCGGAGACGCGGGCCCATCTACCCCGGCATCCCGCCCCGTCCCTGCCATCCCTGATCGGAGACGCGGGCCCATCTACCCCGGCATCCCGACCCGTCCCTGCCATCCCTGATCGGAGACGCGGGCCCATCTACCCCGGCATCCCGCCCCGTCCCTGCCATCCCTGATCGGAGACGCGGGTCCATCTACCCCGGCGTCCCGCCCCCTCCCTGCCATCCCTGATCGGAGACGCAGGTCCATCTACCCGGGCGTCCCGCCCCATCCCTGCCATCCCTGATCGGAGACGCGGGTCCATCTACCCGGGCCTCCCGCCCCGTCCCTGCCATCCCTGATCGGAGACGCGGGTCCATCTACCCGGGCGTCCCGCCCCGTCCCTGCCATCCCTGATCGGAGACGCGGGCCCATCTACCCCGGTGTCCCGCCCCGTCCCTGCCATCCCTGATCGGAGACAGGGGCCCATCTACCCCGGTATCCTGCCCCCTCCCTGCCATTCCTGATCGGAGACATGGGCCCATGAATAACCCTGGTATCCTACCCTGTTCCTGCAATCCCCGATCACAGCCATGGCCCCATCTACCCCAGTATCCTGCCCCCTCCCTTCCCTGCACCCCCCAATAAGACACATGAATCACATCCATGTACACATGCATCTCCCCAAAATGCTGGACAATAGATACCAACGCACCCACCTCCCTCGAGAAACCTACACCTGAACCCCGCCAGATACAAACAGCCCAAAGGGCTTAGATGGAGAAAAACACACACACACAGACACCCTAAGATACAGATACGTGAGCACGCTCCCCTCCCCGAGCCGTGGAGAGAACCCAGGAGTCCTGGCTCCCAGCCCTCCCCCCCCCAACCACTAGGCCCCACTCCCCTCCCCGAGCCGTGGAGAGAACCCAGGAGTCCTGCCAATCGAGCCAGCCAGCCAGTCCCGCTCCAGGAGCCCTCATTCATCTGCCGTCTGTGCTCTCTCACCCCCTCCCCCCGCTCTCCACCCCGCGCATCCCCCCTCGCCCGCCGCCCCTCTCCTGCGCCTGCTGGCAGGGTATTGATTTCCTCTCCCCCCTGGGGCCGCGGCGCCGCGCCGGCCTTGCTCGCTTTCATTCTTCCCCGGCTCGCTTCGTGTCTCAGCTGGAGGGAAACATGGAAACCTACACGGCCCTCGGGTGATGGGACACGCGGCCACCCACCCACAGCCCCCGCGCCCTCCCCAGTGGGGCCGTGTGTCCCAGCGCCAGGCCCGGGGTCCCCGGATACCCAGCCCCCGCGCCCTCCCCAGAGGGGCCGCGTCCCAGTGCCGGGCGAGGGGTCCCCGGATACCCAGCCCCTGCATCCCTCCCCAGAGGGGCCGTGTCCCAGTGCCGGGCGAGGGGTCCCCGGATACCCAGCCCCCGCAGCCCTCCCCAGAGGGACCGCGTCCCAGTGCCGGGCGAGGGGTCCCCGGATACCCAGCCCCTGCATCCCTCCCCAGAAGGGCCATGTCCCAGTGCCAGGCGAGGGGTCCCCGGATACCAAGCCCCTGCGCCCACCCCAGAGCCGGGCCCAGGGTCCCCGGATACCCAACCCCCGCGCCCACCCCAGAGGGGCCTTGTCTCAGTGCCAAGCAAGGGAGTGCCCTGGACAGAGGCTGTGTCTTTTGTGCAGTGAGGGAGCAAAGAGACTTTTTCTGGTGGCTCTCTCTCTCCCTCCCCCCCTCTACTCCCCCTTTTCTGGATCCTAATCAAGGGGCTGGTCTCGCTCGCTGCAGCTGGTTCAGCTCGGCCATAGCAGAACGGCTAATAGCCGGGCTCTCTGCTTCAACCAGGGCAGGGGAAACATTCTCATAAATACCTATTAGAGGGTTATTCTGGGAACTAGAGCAGGGGGTGGGGTGGGGGATCGTGCCAGAGAGCTGCGGGGGGGGGGGGCGGGGGGGAGAGGAAAACAGGCAGACAGAGGCCTTGGCGACATGGGAAAGACAGGTGGCAGGATGGACTGAGAGACAGGCGGAGGTGCAGACAGAGAGACAGAGAAGGGGACAGGCAGAGGCGTGGACAGAGACAGACAGAGGGATGGACAAGGGGACAGATAGAAGCATGGAGAGAGAGACAGGAGGAAGGATGGACAGAGACAGGTGGAGGGATGGACAAGGGGACAGACAGAGAGACAGGTGGAGGGATGGACAAAAAGACAGGTGGAGCGATTGACAAGGGGACAGGCGAAGAGATGGATGTAGGCTGCCTGTTGCTGAGGTGTCTGCAGTGGTGGTGTTTGATGGTGAACAGTGCTATGTATGAGCTATAGGATCAGTGTGACTGCCTCACGCTTGTGGCCTGAAGTTGCTGTAGGTACAGCATGAAAGGGTACGGGGGGAAGTGTTGTTCTAGTCTGCTCAGGTGTAGATACAGTGTGACTGTGTATTATAGGGATGTGTAGGTACAGCCTGAAAATCTGAAGATGTATAAGTACAGTGAGAAAGTTGATTTATGATGTTGTGTAGGTACAACGTGAAGATGGGTAACTGTACTGTATATACGTTGCTGGAGCCTGCAAGTGTATTTATATGGATGTATAACCACAGTGTAAAAATGTAGGTACAGAGTGACTATGCATTGTTGCAGGTGCAAAGGCACAATCTGTGGGTTTATGGATACAGTCTGAAAATATGTTTAGGTTGGGGTGTAAATACAGTATGAAGGGATGTAGGTGTCGGTCCAGTGTGAAACTAGTGGCTTCCACCTGAGAGTGCACAGTTGTGTACCTACCTACACTATGAAAGTGTGTAGGTACAGCCTGAAAATACACTTATAGGCTGTGTATCAGTAGAGTATTGTGTGTAGCTACACTAGGGATGGTTATAGGGACAGTCTGGAAAGGTGTGTAAGGACAGCATGAAGGGATGTAGCTACAGTGCAAAAGTATGTAGGCACAGTGTGAGAGGGTATTTATGAGTGTATGTAGCTCCAGTGTGAAGGTGTTTTATGATAGTGTATAGGTACTGTTTGAGTGACAGAGAGAGAGAGAGAGAGAGAGAGTGGTTACAGTCAGAGAGGGTGTGCACCTATAGCATGCCAGTGTGTAAGTACAGCATATTTATGAGGGTGTGGAGGTACAGTCTGAACATGTGTGTGTCCTTCAGAGCATATGTAGTTACATTTCTCAAGACACTCTCTCTGCACACGAGTGTAACACTACAGGCGGAGTTGTGACATGCAGAGTATATTGGGTGGGATGTCGACTACATGCTGTATTGGCCGTGTGCGCAGATGCATTGTAATTTGCACACAGATTCTGTCCCTAGCTACAAGTGGCTCCTCCAACTGACGTCAACTGGTTGGAACATGCCAAAATCTCTTTGCCATGTGAAATTGACACTACTCCCATGTGACAGCAGGACCCTTGTGGGAAGGCCACCCCATGAGGAAGGGAACAGCTGTTCTGTTCTCTCCTGGTGACAGGCCAACTTGGACATAATACAACCGGCTGTGGGGTTCGATGTCCTGCCCTGGGACAGAAACTGCAAAGCCCAATTCAGGGCCCATAGTTCAAATATCAATGGGCTCAGATCCAACTGTGCATGTGTGAGTGCTGCCTGTTGAGTGTGTGTGTGTGTGTGTGTGTGTGTGTGTTAGAGAGAGAGAGAGAGAGACTGCCTGTCTCTGGGCTTTGCGTCTGACTGTGTGTGCATTACCATCTGTCTCTGGGCTCTGTGTTCGTGTGACTGCTTGTTGACTGTGTGTGCATGTGTGACTGCCTGTCTCTGGGCTCTGCATTTGACTGTGCGTGCATTACCATCTGTCTCTGGCTTCTGTGTTTGACTGTATGTGTGTGATTGCCTGTTGACTGTGTGAGACTGCCTGTCTCTGGGCTCTGCGTCTGACTGTGTATGTCTGTCTGTCTGTTTCTGGACTCCGCTTGTGAGGGGGGTATATAGAGTCCGACTGTATGTGCACAAGTCCCTGGTATCTCTTTTTGAGGGATGTGTGGGCTTCGGCTGTGACTGTGCCTGTCTCTGGGAATTTCCTTGCTGGGGGTTGGGAGACAAGGGTTGGCTCTGACTGTGCATCTGTGCCTGTCTCAGAGATTGGCTTGTGCCAAGATATGTGTGTGCTTTGACTGTGCATGAATGCCTGTTTCTGGGAGCTCCTTGGAAGGGGCAGTGTCTCCCCCCGCACTAGCCCTGTGTCTCCCCGACATTGGGGTAGGGATGGGCAGGGGTTGGAGGACCCAGGAGTCCTGGCATTTCAGAAGGGGAAGCTGAGGAGACCTTGGTGTTGATGGGGTCCCAGAAATCCAGGTGCCCCAGGCCAGGGATGATCTCTGAGGATAGGACCCAGGAGTCCGGGTGGGTGTCTGAGAAGAAGGGGGGTAACTTTGAGCAGGGGGAGGTCATAGGACCCAGGAGTCCAGGTGCCCCAGAAAGGAGGTTGGGACTGGGGATTTGCTGGGATGGGGGCATGGGGTGCTGCCAGTTGGCGCGAAGAAAGGAAGTGTGACACTGGCAGAGAAGGTGCCAGCTCGCCTCACTGAACACTGACAAATGTGTCGCTGGAAACCAGCCTGGCTCACTGGTGTGTTACCAGCGGTAAAACAGGCATCAGATTTAATACGAAATGCTTGTAAATTGCTGCCTGCCTTAATCTCACTTATCACACCTGTGTCCCACCTTCCCAGGTAATATTTAAAATATTTGCTCTGTAACTCTAAACCTATTTGCTCTGAAACTGGGACCCCCCCTCCCCGAGTCAGGAGAGAAATCCCAGTCCACCCCACGAGGCATCGGCTCCTGCCCAGCACAAGAAGGCCGGCAGACGCCAGACAAACCATTATGGAACATCAGGGGACAAAAGACTTTGGTGAGGGCTCCCCCGATGCCCTCAAAGAGGGGACGTCCCATCACAGCTCTGAACTCCGGGGGGAGGGAATAAAAATCCCTGAGCAGAAGAAAACTGTGGCATATTTCTAAGCATAAGCAAGGGATCCCCAAGGTAATTGGCTTGGGTTAGTCCTCAAGGTCATACAGAGCTTGCACATCAGAGCAGCTACTGTCCTGGACCCGAAGACCAGGAGCAGGGGAACCTTCTTAAACGAGGGTGGGCCATCGGCACCTGAACCGTGGCCCCGCCCCTGGTCCTGCCTGTTCCCCTAAGGCCCCACCCCTTCTCCCTAAGGCCCCACCCCTTCTGCCTGAGGCCACGCCCCCACACCGCCTCTTCACCCAAGGCCCCGCTGCCACCTCTTCCCCTCAAGACCCCGCCCCCCGCTCGCTCCTTTCTGCCCCCTCACCTCCGTCGCTCATCCTGATAAAAAGTGATGAGGCCAGGCCCCCTGTTCTGGCACCCCTACCTAAAACTGTATCTCATTTGTGTGTGAGTGTGTGTGTGTGTTCACCTGCTTTAACCTTGTCAGTTGCTCTATTTCTTTCCCCTAGTGAATCAATCTTTAGTTAGTTTAGTGTGTGTGTGTGTGTGTGTTTACCTGCTTTAACCTTGTCACTTGCTCTATTTCTTTCCCCTAATGAATCAATCTTTAGTTAGTTTATTCCAGGATTGGCTACAGGCGTTGTCATTGCTGTGAGATCTCAGGTGCAATTGACCTGGGGTAAGTGACCAGGCCTTGGGGACTGGGAGCAACCTGAATATTGCTGCGAGTTTTGGTGTAAGGGACCATCTATCACAAGGGTGGGCTCGCCTGGATGGCAAGACAGACCGGCGTGCCCAGCGGCACTGTCGGTGACTCTGTGTTAAGGCTGTGGTAGGGCCTGAGGTGTTCACACTGGGTACGTGGCTGGCACAATCGGATTACAACACTCACAACCAGTTTGGGGCCCATGCCCTGTCTGCCCTGAGGTGCGTCTGCACGGCTGTGAACCGCTCCAGACTGTGTGACGGAAAGAAAGATGCCCCCAGGGGAAGGGGAGCAGAGGGATGTGGGGGCAGATTCTGGGAGGAGAGTGGGACGTAGAGTGGTTGAAGTGGGGGATGGGGTGGGCTTCAGGACTCCTGGGTTCAAATCCCAGCTCCCTCAAGTGAGACCCTTCCCTTCTGTGTGCCTCAGTTTCTCTCACTGCAGAACAGGGAGAGTGCCAGCTCCCTGAAGGGACTGAGACATTTCTCCTTTCACCTCCAGACAGGCGGTGATTATTACAATGACCAGTTGAGAAATCACTCCTATTTCATCCTGCTGCCACTCAAATCCTTCTTACACCCCGTCCAGGTACACCCTCCTATAGTGACCAGTGATAGGGACTGTCCTGCCCCCACTGAGCCCCCAAGCTCTTGTGTAACGACCGCCAGTCTATATGGACTGGCTACCCGAACTGATGCCAGGCACCCAACACAAACCTCTCTAGCATAGCGACTTGTTCAATGGACCACTCCGATGGACAACTCCACCCCACAGAGCCCCCGTCTCATAGAGACTGGTTATATGGACCACTCCAATGGACTTCTTCACACCCACAGAACCCCCTCTTGCATAGAGACTGATTATATAGACTGTTCATACACACTGCTCTATCCAAGTCCTTGCATAGAGATTGCCTATCTGTACAGACAACCTACCCGTCCCTATGCCAAATGCCCAACACATACCCCTCTAGCATAGCGACTGGTTCAATGGACCACGCACATGGACTGATCCACCCCCATAAACCCCCATCACACATAGACACTAGTTATATGGATTGTTCATACACACTGCTCCATCCCCACACCCTTTGTATAGAGACTGGTTATATGGACCATTCCACCCACACAAAGTCCACCCCTACATAGAGACTGGTTATATAGACTGCTCATACAGACCGCTCCATCCAAGCCCTTACACAGAGACTGCTTCTCCATACACACTGGCTATCCAATGCCAGACATCCAACACAAATCCCTCTAGCATAGAGACTGGGTTATATGGACCACTTATATGGACTGCTTCTTCACCCCCACAGAGCCTCCCCTTGTATAGAGATCAGTTATATAGGCCACTCCACCCTCATGAAACCACTCCCTTGCATAGAGGCTGGTTATATGGACCACTCATATGGACTGCTCCACCTGCACAGACCCCATCACTCACAGATACTGGTTATATGGACTGTTCATACAGACCTTCACAGTTCCCCCATGTATAGAGACCAGTTATATGGACCACTCCACCCTCACAAAACCCCTCACTTGCATAGAGACTAGTTATATGGACTACTCATAGAGACCATTTCACCCTCACTGCACTCCCCTATAGTATAGAGACCACTTATATGGACAAATCAATCTTGCTGGAGTACCTTCTAATATAGAGACTGCTTATATGGGACCATTCAACCTCCCACTGTAGAGACCAGTTATATGGACCAGTTTCATCCAAACTATCTCAGAGATCCTCACAGGATCACCTAAGGACAGGTTCCACCTTCTCCTATAGACAAGAGGCAGCTTACCTGCATGACAACTGCCTCTACGGACTAGAGCATGTATACGGACCAGCGTCCGGACCCGAAGGAAGCCCTGTTTGTCTGCCTCACCCATGCACTGCTTGGGCTGGCTATGCTTCCTGCTGGGCTGCTTCCCAGCTCTGATCTGGACAGGATACAAGCACCACTGGGGGTATATGGACCAGTCATGTATGGAAGAAGGCGGGTGAAATGCCGAGAACGAAAATAGTGCCCGTCTCACGAGGAACAGGTGGCAGGGACCGGGGGAATGCCGTGATCTTCAGCTCCCCAAAGCGTCGGCCTCAGGGGTAGGGGGTAACGGGGCAGGGGGCTGTCTGTCCTTCAGAGAGGCATTTTGGGAAAGGCGACCGGGATGCCCCGATTCCTGCTCCGCCGGGGGAGCCAAATGCCCCTGGCGGAAATAGGGATCAGCCCCAGAGAATGGGGACAAGACAGTCACATTGCTGGGGGGGAACAGCTAGAAAATCTGCAGCTTGGGCAGGGGAGGATAGATAGATAGATAGATAGATAGATAGATAGATAGATAGATAGATAGATAGATAGATAGAGGGGGTGGATGGGGATAGATAGATAGATAGATAGATAGATAGATAGATAGATAGATAGATAGATAGATAGATGGGGTGGATGGAGATAGATAGATAGATAGATAGATAGATAGATAGATAGATAGAGGGGGTGGATGGAGATAGATAGATAGATAGATAGATAGATAGATAGATAGATAGATAGATAGATAGATAGATAGATGGGGTGGATGGAGATAGATAGATAGATAGATAGATAGATAGATAGATAGATAGATAGATAGATAGATAGATGGGGTGGATGGGGATAGATAGATAGATAGATAGATAGATAGATAGATGCTGTGTCTGGGGATGGATAAATAGATAATGAAAGAGAAATTCTCTCTGCCGCTTGACAGCCAAATGGCCTTTGCACAGCCACAAGCCACTCACACAGCCCAGAAATGCACAATCCGTCTATGCTTACTGCACCTGCATAATAACCTCTGTGTGTGTGTGTGTGAGGGTGTCTGAGTGTGTGTCTGTCTGTTTGGGTCCGGATGTCTATTTGTGTGTCTGAGTGTGTGTCAGGGTGTCTGTGTCAGGTTGTCTGTCAGGATGTCTCTGTGTTTTGATATGTGTCTGTGTGTCAGAGTGTTTGTGTCTGTGTCAGGGTCAGGGTGTCTATTTATGTGTCTCTGTGTGTCAGGGTGCCTGTCTGTGTGTCAGAGTGTCTGTGTGTGTGTGTCAGGATGTTTGTGTGTGTCAGGGTGCCTGTGTGTGTGTCAGAGTGTCAGTGTGTGTGTGTGTGTGAGGGTGTTTGTGTGTCTGTGTCAGGGTGTTTGTGTGTCTGTGTGTGTGTCAGGGTCAGTGTGTGTGTGTGTCAGGGTCAGTGTGTGTGTGTGTTTGTCAGGTTGTGTGTGTTTGTCAGGTTGTGTGTGTGTGTGTGTGTGTGTGTGTCAGGGAGTCTGTCTGGGGGTGTGAGTGTGTCCCAGCCTAGCCCAGGAGGAAGGGGGAAGCCTCTTACCTTTTCATGACACCTCCGTTGCACAGCAGGGCTGGGAGCTCAGAAACCTCTGCAGCAGAGCCGGAGCCGTGCAAAATCCGGAGCGACACCCGCTCCGCAACCCGGGCAGCGGCGGATTCCCTCCCCCCCTCCCCACTTTGTCCTGCCTGGAGAAAACCCAGGCTAAACCCCCCCGCGGGGAAAGCTCCCAGGAGGCGACATCGCCCCCCCGCCGCCCCCCGTCTGTCCCTCCTCAAGGTTGCAGCAGCCCCAGCTCCGCCGCCCGGCAGCCGCTACACATGTTGCATCCGAAGTTAGCGCGATGCCAAACGCGTCTGCTTCGGCTCCGGGCACCGGGAGCCCCGATCCTCCCCCCCCCCCCGCCCCAGTTTCTCCGGCAGGGGGGCCGGGGAGGGCCCCTCTCCTCTCCTCCTTCCAGAATGGCCGATCCGCCGGCCCGTGTCTCCTCCCTGCTCGCCCGGACACCGCTTGGCTGGTTTTTTCCCCTTCCCCTTGGGTCACCTTTCTCCGTGCGCCCGGGGAGCGCGCAGTGGGGACGGGGGGGAGCGGGTGGTTTGACTCCTCTAACGCAGAGCTACACCCGCCCCGGTTGGCGCGTACACACACACACCGCCTGGGACACACACTCACACTCACACACACAGCGCCAGGGTCATTAACATTCACAGCCCATCGCCGCCCAGCCAGGCGAGCGCAGGTTGGAGCCCGGCGCTGCGGGCCGTGGCTGCCTGAAGCGGAGGGGGCCCCCCAAGCCAGCCACCGCCGGAGGAAGGGGTGTGGGGGGGCAGGAATCACCCCTGTAGTGAAAGGGGGGCTGTGAAGGGAGAGGGATGGAGCGCAGTGGGAGGGGAGAGCTTGGAGCAGAAAGGGGGGAGGCTGGGGGAAGAGATAGATATCCCTTTGCCCCCCCCCCCACATCTCCCAAATCTCAACCCACCCAGCCCTGCTGTCTGGGGTCCCGTCCCCCCATCAGAGCAAGGCAATGAGAGAAGGTAAGCAGGTGAGGGGCAGGGGGTGTCCAAAGGGTGTATGTAGCAGAGGGGTGTGTGTGTGTGTGTGTGTGTGTGTGTGTCCCCAAGGGGTGTATGTAGCAGAGGTGGGTGTGTGGGTGTGGGTGTCCCCAAGGGGTGTATGTAGCAGAGGGCTGTGTGTGGGTGGGTGGGTGTGTCCCCAAGGGGTGTATGCAGCAGAGGGGTGTGTGTGTGTGTCCCCAAGGGGTGTATGTAGCAGAGGGGTGCGTGAGGTTGTGTGACAGAGGGGTGTGTGTGCATGTGTGTATGTAGTAGAGGTAGGTGTGTGTGTGTGTCTCCAAAGGGTGTATGTGGCACAGGGGTGTGTGAGGGTGTATGTGTCAGAGGTGTGTGTGTGTGTGTGTGTGTCCAAGGGGTGTATGTAGCAGAGGGGTGTGTGAGGTTGTGTGACAGAGGGGTGTGTGTGCATGTGTGTATGTAGTAGAGGGGTATGTTTTTTTGTGTATGTGTGTCCAAGGGGTGTATGTAGCAGAGGGGGGGGTGCGTATGTGTGTGCAAGGGATGTATGTCTCCGAGGGGTGTGTGTGAGAGATACACAAAGTTCCACACTCCCCTCCCTCCCCCATGTCCAGAGAAGCCAGATGCCAATTTGCCCCTATAGCACCCCGAGTTGTGATACCAGCTGGTCTCTACAAGCTAAGTAGGGCCCAGGAAATTAGGAGGGTGGAGGAGAGACCAGATGGGAAGTGGTTGGTTAAAGGGGTGACCTCTAAGGGGTGTGTGGCTGGGATATCTTCCCCTTGCAGTCAGGGCTGAACCTAGAGGCTGTTGTGCTAAAAAGGGGGGCACTCCCCTGGCTGGCAGAGAGCCCTGAACCAAAAGGGGGCTGTGCTATGGGGGGCTGGGTTGTTCTGGGGGGGCTCAGAAGCTCACAGGCCTGTAGAGGGGTAAATTTGCACCAGGTTTCACCCCAAAGCCAGGGGGGCAGAACGTAGGGGCCCCTATGGGGTAGGTGCTTACAGAAAGATTCACCCATGTGGGATAAGCTGGGGAGATGCCTAGCCCTGGGGCAGCACCTCCAGGGGAGAAGAACATGCTCCCTGCAGCACAGCCGGGCCCTGGAGCACCGGCGTCTGCAATGACTGGCAGAGGAGAGCGCCCCCTGCTGACCCCCTGCCCAGTACCCCCCTAGCACCTCAGTCCAGCTGTCTTCTCTCTCGGTGCTGTCCGGCCAGTCCCCACGCCCCGCTGGAGCAGGCACGACGATGGAAGCCGTGGCGGATTGCGACTGGGGCTGGTTAGGAGCAGCGGGGAGCAAGGTGGCTCACAGGAACAAAGGCCCCGTCCCCCATTCGTGACGCTTGGGCTCTCTGCAGAGAACAAGGGAAGGAGGAAGAAAGGAGGAAAAAATAGACACGGCCGATAGAAAATGTAACGGCAGAGCGTCAGCTGGGTGTGAGGAGACAGCCGATCAGTCCCAGCCCTGCTCTGGCAGGGGAGTGGGGTCTAGTGGTTAGAGCAGAGGGGGCTGGGAGCCAGGACTCCTGGGTTCTCTCCCTGGCTCTGGGAGGGCTGGGGTGAAGGAGATTGAGCGGGAAAGGGCCTAGGGCAGCTGGGATGCTCCAGGGAGGGGGGGCTGATCTGACCCTCCCTCAAGCGGGGAGGTGGTGCTGAGCCGCTGGTGCCCTGCAGTTGGCCCCTGAAATTCCTGTTGTTCCATGGCCCCCTTAATCATCTCCCTAAACCCCCTTCATTAGGCACCAGGAACAGTGCGGGAGGGGAACTCATCCCACATGCAGCTCCGCCGGTGCCCCTCACTCTCGACCCGCTGCTTGCCCAGGCCTGGGGGCCCTGTATTATTACTGGCGGTGCCAAGTGCCCCGTCCCTTGGCTTTTTCACTCCAAAAGTGGTGCCATAATTCTCCTGACATTTCAACGGGAAACTTCATCTCCTGCCCCAGATGTTCCCGTGAGCTGTTACACAGCCTCCATGTCCAACGCCTCACCCCAGAAGGGCCGCATCTCAGTACGGCGTGAAGGGTCCCCATATAACCAGTCCCTGCACTCAACCCCAGAGGGGCCGCATCTCAGTGCCAGGCGAGGAGCCCCGTATACCCAGCCCCCGCGCCACACCCCAGACGTGGCCACGTTCCAGAGCTGGGCGAGGGGTCCCTGTATAAATAGCCCCTGCATCCCACCCCAGAGGCAGCTGCATTTTATAAAAGCTATAACTGGAGTTATTAATCTATCTTTAGCCTTTTCTAAGTGCCTACCCGAGGCCTTTTAGAAACCTCAATGAATTTCCTCTCACAAGCCCCCAGGAATCCTGGCTCCCAGCCCCCACTGCTCTAACCACTAGTCCCCACTCCCCTCCCAGAGCCAGGGAGAGAACCCAGGAGTCCTGGTTCCCCCCCACCCCCCAGCAGGCTGGCTGTCCTGCTTACCATTCCCCTCATGTGGATCGGAAAGCAATTAACCAGCGTAGTTAGCAAACAGGGGAGCATGACTGTTGCAGAGCGCCAGCTGCTCGACCCTGGCAGCGTGAGGGGAATAGCACCCGCCCACGCCGGCTCCCCCACAGCACCAGCTGCCTCCCCACTTTTCTAGCCAGAGGCAATAAACAGCTGCACCCCTCTCCTCTATCACTCCCCCCACCCCCAGCCCAGGGCACTGCCTCCAGGGCCCCCAGCTGCCGGGCAGCCCATGGGGACAGATGAGCTTATGAGGAAAGTGCTGAGAGCCAGGATGCTTGGCTTCAATCCCTGGCTCTGGGAGGGGAGTGCGGCCTAGTGGTTAGAAGGGGGGGGGCTGGGAGCCAGGACGCCTGGGTTCTATCCCTTGCTCTGGGAGGGGAGTGGGGCCTAGTGGTTGGGGGAGGGGGGCTGGGAGCCAGGGCATCTGGGTTCTATCTCTGGCTCTGGGAGGGGAGTGGGGCCTAGTGGTTAGAGTGTGTGGGGGGGGAGGCTGGGAGCCAGGGTGTCTGGGTTCTATCTCTGGCTCTGGGAGGGGAGTGGGGCCTCGTGGTTAGAGTGGGGGGGGGAGGCTGGGAGCCAGGGCGTCTGGGTTCTATCTCTGGCTCTGGGAGGGGAGTGCGGCCTAGTGGTTGGGGGAGGGGGGCTGGGAGCCAGGGCATCTGGGTTCTATCTCTGGCTCTGGGAGGGGAGTGGGGCCTCGTGGTTAGAGTGTGGGGTTGGGAGCCAGGATGCCTGGGTTCTATCCCTGGGAGGGGAGTGGGGCCTAGTGGCTAGAGCTGGGAAAACCTGGCCCATGGCCTGTCTATATTCTGCTGCCTGGCTCTGTCTGCCCCAGCACATGCGGGGTTGGGAGGCAGGATGCCGGGGTTCTGTCCCCATGTAGTGGGGCAGAAGCGACCCCTCTGTGTCTGCACACACCAGTGGCTGGAGTTTGCCCAGGGCCGGCTGGCTGGGTAGCACACCAAGGCTGGCTAGGCCGGTTCCTGAGCTGGCGCTGCCCCCTGCTGGCCAGAAGGGGCTCGACTACATTAACTGAAAAAATAACAGGAGTACTTGTGGCACCTTAGAGACTAACAAATTTATTAGAGCATAAGCTTTCGTGGGCTACAACCCACTTCTTCGGATGCATCCGAAGAAGTGGGTTGTAGCCCACGAAAGCTTATGCTCTAATAAATTTGTTAGTCTCTAAGGTGCCACAAGTACTCCTGTTATTTTTGCGGATACAGACTAACACGGCTGCTACTCTGAAACCTACATTAACTGAGAATCATGGATGGGCCACAGGGCCTTTTTCCCTTAGCGGACCCTGGTCCATGCCACAATCTGAGGGACTCAGCGTAGCCCTCCCTATATCCCCCGCTGGAGCCTGCATCTGATGCAGGATTCTCTTTCTCTTCCTGCCCTAAACGTTCTGTGTGGCTGTTACACAGCCCCAGTGCCCCACCCCAGAGGGGCCGCATCTCAGCCCTGGGTAAGGGGTCCCTCTATACAGGGCCACCCAGAGGTGGGGGCAAGTGGGGCAATTTTCCCCGGGCCCCACAGGGGCCCCCACGAGAATATAGTATTCTATAGTATTGCAACTTTTTTTTATGGAAGGGGCCCCCAAAATTGCTTTGCCCCAGGCCCCCTGAATCCTCTGGGCAGCCCTGCCTGTATAACCAGCCTCTGCATATAACCAGCCCCTGCACCCCACTTCAGAGGGCTCGCATCTTAGCCCTGGGTAAGCAGTCCCTGTACAAACAGACCCGATGCCCCATTCCAGACGGCCCACGTCTCAGCGCTGGGCAAGGGGTCCCTGGAAAAGGCATGTGGAGAGTAAGAGCAGGGGAGCTGGAAGGGGAGTGTGGTCTAGTGGGTAGAGCAGGGGTTTAGCATAATTTCTCCACCATCTCTATCCAGCCCTGGCAGGCACATCCCTCCCAGCTGCTCCCTGCATCAGCTGCAAGCAGGGCATGGTGACCTGGCAGCTCGCACTCCTCCACCCGGCTTCTGCCCATGGCTGGGCACTGCCGACCCGGCTCTCCTGCAAGGCACAGCATGGAGAGCTGTGGGTGGCACAAGCCTGTGTGCTGGGCATCCAACGAAGCTGGAGCCTGGGGGGGGACCCCCAAATCACCCCACCCCCCGTTAGCTATGCCCCCTGACAGATGCTCCACCTCAGCCTGGCAGAAACACCTTCCCCCCAGGCTCTGATCTCTGGGCTCAACCCTCCGGCTCCAGGGGATGGGCAAAGCCCAGCTGGGCTGTACCTGGGGGGTTGTTTGGGGGTGGGGGCTAGATGCCCATACAGCATGAGCCCATTCCCTTGGGGCAACCTGGGGGAGAGAGGGAGACGTTATACCCCCCCCCCATATGGATGGGAGAACCACAGAGCTAATTCACAGCCCTCTTTGCTCTAACCACCAGCCCTCACTCTCCTCCCAGAGCCAGGGAGAGAACCCAGGAGTCCTGGCTCCCAGCCCCCCACCGTGTAACCACTGGACTCCTCTCCCCTCCCAGAGCTGGGATAGAACCCGGGAGTCCTGACTCCGATATGCTCATCTTATCAGAAACGTGGCAATTCCAAAAGCACAGCGCCTCCTAGCGTTGCCTTAGGGCATTGAGGCCCGCATAGACAATGAGGGACAGCGCCCCCTGCTGAGCCCCCGCCCCGCTCCCTGCAGCCCAGCGTCCCCCTAGCGCCCCCCTGGGGCATCGGGGCCAGCGGTGCTTGTCAAGGTGACATCACTGTGTATTTGGTTGGGTTGAGATTTGGGGGGCAGGCATGAGGGGTGTCCCTGAGCTGAGAGCAGAGGGGGGGGGACGACCTCCCAAAGACCCATTTACTCTGGATATCCTCTATGGGGCCGGCAGGGGGAGGATTGTTGCAAAGAGAGGGGCAAGTTGGATGACAGCAAATTTGGGGAGCTGTGGAGTGGCATTCAGCTTGGTTTCCTGAAGCAGGGCTGTGGGGCCTGGGAGCCGGGACTCCTGGGTTCTCCTCCCAGCTCCAGGAGGGGGGTGGGGTCTAGTGGTTAGAAGAACAGGGGAGTGGGGGAGGCAGGACTCCTGGGTTCTCCCCCCGGCTCCGGGAGGGGCAGGACACGTTGTCATCTCTCTCCCCGCTCTCAGCCCAGCCCCGCGGGGGGGAGGGGATTTTCTTTGCTCCTCCTTCCTCCTCCTGCTCGGGCCTTGTTTCCTCAGCCCCACACACACTCCAGCCGGGCCCTTCCCAGACAGCAAGGGGCGCCCCTCCCCCATCTCGCCAGCCAGCCCCCCCAAAGCCCCCTCGGCGCCCCCTCCCCGAGCCGCCATGAACATCTTCCGATTCCTGGGGGACATTTCCCACCTCCTGGCTATTATCATCCTGCTGATGAAGATCTGGAAGACGAGGTCCTGTGCGGGTAAGGAGGCCCCCCATTACCCCTGCTCTGCACCCCCAAACTACCCCTCCGGGTCTCCCCTGGGAAACTGCCCCGGGATCTCTTTGGAGGGGTCCTCGCTGGCTCAGCCCAGCCCCTTGCCCGGAGCAGGGTGGTTCTCCGCCTCCCATGTAACAACGGGAAGTTATTGGGGTGCATGGCCCCCAGCGCACCCCTCCGTCACTGGGCTTTGGGGGGCATTGTGGGGGCGCCTGGGCTCCCCAGCCCGCCCATCCTTCGGCGGCCTGGTCATCCCTCAGGTTTGCAAATTTGGGGGGTGAGTGTGCGATAAAGCCAAAATAGAGGGGGGGGGGCTCCTTGATTGGGGGGGGGAGCTGGGAAGTGGAGGGGACTCTGGGGGAGCAAGGTAGCCCCTAAACTATAGTGGGAGCACGGAGGTGTATAAGTAAATTGGGGGCCTCCTCACCCCACAAACAGACCCCCCCCTTTTGAGATCGGACTTGGAATTGACTTATTTGGAGAACTAATTGGGGGAGAGATTTGGGGGATAATTAAACTTCATATTGGGGAGCGGACACCCCTCGTGAAGGGGGGATGGGCCCTTTGATTTGCGGGGTTCAGTGCACCCCCCCCACTCGTGTATTTTTGAGGTGGGGTGGGAATAGCCTCGGCTGGGTTTTGGGGGGCTCCTTTTTGAGGGGCATGGAGTTCTGGAAGGTGGAGGACTTGGGGGATGGGAGGAAATGGGGTTCCCCACTTGAAGAGCTGCCTTTGGGGGAAGCTTGAGGGGTTATGTCCCCTCCTCTGGGGGGTGTTGGAGGCTGGGGAAAGGGGGTATCTAAAGCCCCAATGATTGGGTCATTCCACCCCCAATGGCTTTTGGGGGGGGGTTGATTTGTGGGGAAGGGGAGGAGGGTGGTGATATGGAAGCTGGGTGAGAGGGGGGTCAGAGATCCCACAAATTACACTCCTGCTGCCCCCCCCCCCCCGACCCCCATCCTCTCTGTTAGGAACATCTGTATGGGGCACAGACCCCCAGGCACACACACACTGCAGGGGGCTGCGATGGGGTGAAGCCAGAGGCCTGGTATGTGTGGGGCAGCCCCAGGCTGGCGTCAGCAGCTTCCCCTGGACTGCAGAGCGATCTACGGGCAGGGCAGATAGGAAAGGCCCTGGATAGAATAGGCCCGGAATGGCTGGTGCTCCTCACTCCCAACATGCAGCCCCCCCACCCCCCCCTGCTGGCCCAGCCCTGGGCTCCCCCCACCCAGCTCTGCAGGTGCTCCTCACTCCCGACCCACAGCCCCCTGACCCCCACTTCATCTCTCGCCCCCCGGGCAGGGATCTCTGGGAAGAGCCAGATTCTCTTTGCTGTCGTGTTCACAACCCGCTACCTGGACCTGGTCACCAACTTCATCTCCTTCTACAACACCTCCATGAAGGTAAGGCCTGATCACCGTGCCTGGGGGCTCCCCAGCCCCCCTCTTGCCATCTGCCCCCCAGGCCCTCTCCGACCCCCTCGCACACACCCCTCATCAGCTCCCGCCCGCCTTCCCCTGGGTTTCAGTTGGATGCTTGGTTCTTTGTCTCTGTGCCGGGTGAGGGGTCCCCATAAAACCAGCCCCCGCACCCTACCATAGAGGGGCCATGTCTCAGTCAGGGGGTCCCTGTATAACCAGCCCCCACAGCTGCGTCTCAGCACTGGTGAGGGGGCCCCATGTAAGAATCGCCCACGTTCCACCCCAGAGGAGCCGCGTCTCAACACTGGGCGAGGGGTCCCTGTATAATCAGTCCCACCCCAGAGGGGCCACGTCTCAACACCGGGCGAGGGGTCCCTGTATAACCAGCCCCCGTGCCCCATCCAAGGGGGGCTGTATCTGAGCGCCAGGCAAAGGGTCCCTGTATAACCAGCCCCCGCGCCCACCCCAGAGGGACCATGTATCAGCGAAGGGTACCCGTATAGCCAGTCCCCATGCCCCAGCCCAGAGGGGCTGCATTCCAGCCCCGGGCTAAGGGTCCCCATATAGCCAGTCCCCACGCCCCAGCCCATAGGGGCCGCGTCCCAGTGCCAGGCGAAGCGACCCCATATAACCAGCGTCCACCCCCCACCCCAGAGGGGCCACATCTCAGCGCTGGGTGAAGGGTCCCTGTCTGCACTAGAGGCATACAACCCATGTCATTGCACCTTGGGGTGGGGGCTACCTCGTTGTGCTGGGTTTGTGCAGTGCCTATGGCGGGCTCCTCTCCGCGGCTGCTCCCCCGCCGTCCGGGATAACCAGCGGGGAAGGATTGGGCTCCCACCCAGCTCCGCCTCTTGTCTCCAGGTCGTGTACATCGCCTGCTCCTACGCCACGGTGTGGCTGATCTACAGCAAGTTCAAGGCCACATACGACGGGAACCACGACACCTTCCGGGTGGAGTTCCTTGTGGTGCCCACGGCTGTGCTGGCCTTCCTGGTGAACCACGACTTCACCCCGCTGGAGGTAACGGCGGCCCCATGCCCCCGGCGGGGGTACCGCCAGGCTGTTTGGGCGGGGCTTGGTTACTCTGGGGGCGGGCAGGGAGGGAGGGCATCTCCCCGCCTAGAGCCTGGCGCGGGGGGATCCCACGGACTCCTGCGCGAGCTCTAACCGGTTCTCTCCCCGTCGCTGCGTGGGTCCTAAGATCCTCTGGACGTTCTCCATCTACCTGGAGTCGGTGGCCATCCTGCCGCAGCTGTTCATGGTGAGCAAGACGGGCGAGGCGGAGACCATCACCAGCCACTATCTCTTCGCCCTGGGCATCTACCGCACCCTCTACCTCTTCAACTGGATCTGGCGCTACCAGCAGGAGGGCTTTTTTGACCTGATCGCCATCGTGGCCGGGCTGGTGCAGACCATCCTCTACTGCGACTTCTTCTACCTCTACATCACAAAAGGTGCGTGCGGAGATTAGGGATAGGGATCTAGTGGTCAGAGCTGGAGGGCTGGGAGCAGGACTCCTCTGGTCTCTCCCCAGCTCTGGGAGAGGAGTGGTGTCTAGCGGTTAGAGCGGGGGGGCTCGGAGCCAGGACTCTTGGGTCTATCCCCAGCTCTAGGAGGGCAGTGGGGTCTCGTGGGTTTGAGCAGGGGGGGCTGGGAGCCAGAACTGCTAGGTTCTGTCCTTCCACTTGGAGGGGAGTGGGGTCTAGTGGTTACAGGGGGGCAGCTGGAAGTGAGGACTTCTGGGTTCTATTTTGGCTCTGTCACTGATTCGCTGTGTGGTCTGGGGAGAAAACAAGTTGCTTCCCCTCGCTATACCCCAGTTAGCACTTCTGGAAACTGAGCCGTGCTCACCCACCTCCCAGGGTGGGCATGTGTGAGGAGCTGGGGCCGAATGACCTGTGCTTCTGGGGCTAACACTGGTAATTCAGCGGGGATCTGTGGTGTGGTCATTTAAAGGCTCTGTGGGACTTTATTGGGGGAGTCGGACTGGCAAATCCCTGTACAGTGGCAATTTTATCCCATGGCCCTGTCGCCCCTGCTATGCCAGCCCACCGTGCCAGCCAACCCTGTCAAATGCTGCTGCCTAAAATTAGGCATCAAAATCCACTTCAGGGAAGAGGCTGGATTTTGTCAGAGGGACCAGGTGCTCCAGGGTCGATGGGAGCTGAGTGTGTTCAGCCCCTCTGTGAATCAGGCCCTTGTTTGAGTGCCTAAAATTCAGGACTTGGCATTTGGTCTCTGTTCTCGTTTGTCATACTTTTCTAGCATGGCTGTGTGCTGCTAAATAGCTGCCATGCCCCCACCCCAGAGGTGGCTGCATCTCAGTGCTGAGAAAGGGCTCCTTGTACAAGGAGCTGTTGCACCTCACCCACAGGTGGCTGCATGTCCCCTCTGGGTCAGCAAGTCCTTTGTGACCAGCTATCACACCCCACCCTAGAAGGAGCTGGGTGGTGGGTGAAGGTGTAAAATGCCTTGAGACCAAAGGTGTAAGAAACGCTGAAATCCTTCCTCCCACAGTTCTAAAGGGGAAGAAGCTGAGTTTGCCAGCATAGTGGCATCCTGCTCCCGCTGCCCTCCGTCAGCCCCTAGGAGGAAGCCTGTTCACATGCAGACGACAGACACATACCGTTTCTGACTCTTTTTTTGTTTTTTGACCAACTGAACCAGCCACAAGTCGAGCTGAGCTCTCCTGTATTTACTGTCACCTGGAACTGTTAGCCACTCGAGCGAGAGACCGTGGGGATTTGGGAGGAAACAGTCGACAGGCCTTTTTTGGTCGAGACGGATCTCTGGGTTTGAGAGTTTGTAGTTTTTTGCCTTTTGAAAACACCCAACCCCATCTCCCCTGCCCTTTCTCTTCTTTTTCTCCCTCTTCCCTTATTTTTATAAACAGCCGGGGACGTTTTAAATGGGCTCCTCTCTTCCCTCTTGGCTGATTCCCCGGTTGTGTAGCCAGACAGGCTCGCTGAGGTCTTTGGTGCCTGCGGCGTGGTTTCACCAATGTCTGCTCGGATGGAGGCCAGGTTTTTTTGGGGTGCTGTTTTCGAGACATAGGGTGGGGGTGTTATTTCACACCACAGGGAAGGCATTGAAATAGCCTCTGGTTCCTTTTGATAAAAATCCATTTTTTTTCATTTTGAGGTGGGAATTGAATCTGTCTCTGTTTATTCCTTTTTTTTATTGGCAAAGAGGGTGCAACACACTAAACTCTGTAAATCTCCTTGTTGTGTACATAATTGATGGTTAATTCCTTGTTCACTTTAAATAAACAGAAGAAAACAAATTTTTTTTTTTTTAATCAACTTAGTGCCTTTTTTTGGAAAA
Organism: Emys orbicularis; assembly: GCF_028017835.1. NCBI lineage: Eukaryota > Metazoa > Chordata > Testudines > Emydidae > Emys > Emys orbicularis. Next base: position 19,908,859 of record NC_088703.1, read on the forward strand.
AAAATCAATAAAAGAGAAACCTGCTTTGTTTTCCTGTCCTGTGTGTGGTCACCTCTTTGTCTCCCCTCTGTTATTCTGGCAGTTTCGATTGGATACAGGGCTCCCCATCGCTTCCTGTCCTAAACATGGTGTTGCTGTGTGTGCCATTGAATGTTTTTCATTGGAACATTTTTTTTTTTTTTCATGGAAAAGTGGGGTTTTGATTAAAGGAATTTTTGTTTAAAAAGGGTCTGTTTTTTCCACAGGTAATTTTGAATTTTCATCCAAAAATGAATGCCTCAAACCTGAAATATTTTGATTTGATTTTTTACACAACACCCAGTTAACCTGTGGAACTCATTACCATGGGATGTTGTGATGGCCAAAGGTATAACTGGTTTCAAAAAAGAATTTGATAAGTTCATGGAGGATAGGTCCATCACTGGCTATTAGCCAAGATGATCAGGGACGCAACATTATGTTTCAGGCGACCTGAAAGCTCTGGCTGCCAGAATGCGGGATGAGAAGACAGGCCTGCATCTCTCCAAAATTGTCCTGTGCTGTACATTCCCCCTGAAGCTCTGGTACTGGCCAATGTCAGAGACAAGATACTGGGCTAGATGGACCATTGGTCTGACCCACTATGGCAGTTCTTATGGATATGCTGTTGCAGTGCCTTATGGGAATTGTAGTTTGGGTGCCTCAATATTTCCGGTCTCCTCTATGGGCTGGGCTTCCCAGCTGAGTTTCATTTCCCATGATGCACCACCTCCCTTCAGTGAGAGGAGAGACGATCATACATCATGGGAGATGGAATCCAACCAGGGAGCCTATCTTATGGAGCAGAATGGCACCCAAACTACAAATTCCATGAGACACCGCAGCAGCATATTTGAACTGAAGATTTCAGGTTTTGATTTATTTTTTCCTGCCAAAAAGTGGAAATTGTTTGTGGCAATAGAAACCATTTTCTGTCCAGCGGTAATTCTGAGTTCTTTGGGAATCACTTACTTCTGCTCAGCTCAAAGTAAGTCCTGTTCCAGGGGTTTCAAATGAACTTACAGCCCCTATGCCACATTCAGATGATGCAAAATCTCAGCTTTACCCATTTTTTTAAAAGTAAGTTTCCAGCGCTCCTGGTTGTGAAGAAAACCTTCCCCTGGGAACTGAGGTTAAACCAGGGGTGAAAGTTGGCCGGTATGGCGTACCGGTAAGAACCCGTACCGGCCTGTATTCACCCCACATTAAAGTGCTGCCACGGCAGCGCTTTAATGTCCCTGCCCCTTCCTCCCAGTCAGCGGCCCTGCTGGTAGGGTCCGTACTGGCAGGGCCCCCGACAGGGGAGGCAAAAGAGGCAGGGACGTTAAAGCGCTGCTTTAAGAACGGTCCTTTGCCGCAGCAGCGCTTTAACACTGCTGCGCCCCTCCCGCATCAGCGGCCCTGACGGTTTGGGGGGGCACAGCAACATTAAAGCACTGCCGCGCAAAGGACCCTTAAAGTGCTGGGGGGGGTGGGGGGGGGGCAAAGGGAACAGCTACAGGGACTTACCGGTATGAGGTGGGCCGGGGCTGGCTCTGACCCCCCACCCTGCCCCTTCCGCCTGAGGCCACGCCCCTTCCGGGGGCCAGCCCCAGCCCAGCCCTGTACCGGTAAGTCCCTGTAACTACTTTCACCCTTGGGTTAAACCAAAGCAGCGTTGCCTACTTGAGTCTGCAGGCAGCCTGAAACAACAGCTTGGAGATGCATGAACTCCTTGCTCCTGCACCTTGTTGACATGTTGATTCAAATGCTGCGACATTGTCAATGTAACTGTGTTGCTGCTGGTCCTTTTAGCAGAAGCAGCTGGTGCAGGGAAGGAAATGCGGCAGAAAGAACAGCAGAGCCACAAAGATAAGGAGGATGGGGGAAAGGAAGAGTGCAGAAATGCCACTGACCTCTAAGGAGTTGGGTATATCTTTCTCACTTTAGTGTCACCAAATGTGACAAAGAACAGTAACTAATTTAGACACATTCTATCCTCGATCTTTGCAAACTTCCAATTGGTATCAGCGGGGTGGCGGGGGAATGGAGCCCTGTATTTAGGGCCAGAACTATACGCGGAATTTGTCCCTTTGCATCAAATGAGTTTGACACCCGTGGTTATTGGCTTTCATTTCAACACTGCTTCTCTGTGTCTCAAGTCTCCTTCCCTCTTGCCTTATGATTTGAATTAAGCCACTCAGGTTCTGGTTGAGAAAGCCAAAGCCTCTCTTTATTTACTGCAGGTTGAAAAAAATAGATCTCTAATTGTCATTCAGGAAAGTGAGCCGGTTTCCCCTTGGAGTCTGCGGGAAGGGGGTGGAGCTGGCTCTTCTGCCTTCGGTGGGGCTATGATACTCCATGCTGTTGGAGATGGAGGTGGTGGTGACAGAAGAGAGCGTGGTCAGGGCCACAGCGCCTTCGTCCAAGGACTTTTTGTAGGGAATGGGGGGCTCAACCCACAGGCCCCTCAGGGCTCGGTAGCCCAGGTACACCTGCAAGGCAGAGATGGGGAGACCTGTCACACACATGTCATTCTTAGTCCGAACATCTCCATTTAGGCTTAGGGAATGGCCTCACTGCAGAGTTAACTCAGGTTAGCTACACTCAAATTACAACTCAACTACCAGCTGTGTCCGCATTGGCGCATGTGCGGTGCAAGGACCTCGGGGGGCACATCTGGCGGTTCTGAGCACTGCAGTAAACTGAGCCGCTCTCTATTCTTTCCCAGTGAATTACAGGAGAACTTGTCTGTCCTTTCTGGGCAAAGGGGGGTAGCAGCACTTGAGCGGAGCTAGCCTGCCTCTACACTGGAAAGAGGTTGTGTTAGCAGCTGATGAGCTGTGCTTCCTAGAGTTTTAGCCTATGCCCCCTCTTGGGCCAGGAACACCACCCCACACTCAAGGGCTGTTGTGTGTATGGGACTCAAGTTAGTGGCAACACTCAGATTAACTTTGCAGTGAAGACAGGCCCTCAGAATGACTTCCAGGGATAGTTCCCCGGGCAGTGTAAATCCATATAGCTCTGTTGACTTCACTGGAGTAACAACTGATTTACTCCAGCTAAGGATCTGGCCCTCAGTTTGTAAACTGGTCAGTTCAGCCCTTCCTGATGAGGGCTCCCCCTTCTGGCATTGGAATCCCCCACTTCCTGATCTGGAATACTAGCTGAATCTTGAATCATTCAATTCATTTGGTGCCTGTGCATGAGTGAGAGAGACAGGGAAGGTCCGTAACAGATCTTGTGAGAAGGCCCCTCCTGAGAGCGAGTGACTAGGTCCGCAGCCCGTTGAGGAAAGTATGAGTCACCCATTTGCGGGTGGTCTGTTAAGGGCCTGATCCCAAGAGGCGCTCAGCAGCTGCTGCTCCCCTTAAAGACAAAGGCATCAGGCTTTCTTTTTGGCACCTCTCAAGGCAGGCGTGAAGAAGGGTGAACTGGCAAAATATGAAGGGGGTGGTGTCTTGGTATGAAACAAGCCAAGGATTCCTGTCATCAGGATGGGAAGTCACAGCTGTGGGTAGAACCTGTGTGGACTAATGGGTGCTGCCAGCAAAGGAGCCAGGCGCGCTTGGCTTCTTACCACAGCTGGCTCTGTGCCTCTGTTTCCCCATATACCTGCTTACCTCCAGAGTGTGTTAAAAGGGTTAATTGCTTTGGAAATGTAAAGTGCTACAACCATGTTAAGTGATGAGAAGGAGGAGCCCTCTAATGCAGGAAGAAAGAAATAGACAGGAATCACAGTAGCACCCCTATACCACTTTCATTCTTAAGTTAGTGCTATTTCCCAGAAAGGGCCAATTCTGTCTCAGTTAAGAGGGGAAATCTCCTTTCTTTCCTGCCCAGTAGTGAAACATTCCTTTTACAAGGCAGCGCAACAGGGGCTCTGCTATGATTGCTAGATCAACGGGGTGTATTCGCTCTGGAAAGGACTGGAGTCGAGAAAGAGAAGTGAGAATTTCTTACCCAGCAGGGGATGGAGAAGAAAGCAAAGGCAATGCTGGCGCGGGCTGAGCTGCTTCCCAGCAGGTAGTGGTGAGCAGACCTGTTCCATTGATTGGCCAGGAAACAGAAGCCAACGAACCATATGCACGACCAGATGACTGGAAAGACAGGGAGCAGGATTATGGGCAATGCAAACAGGTGTGTTGGGGAGTTATGGTGAGGTGGGAACGGAGCTGTCAAAGGTCCATGCAAAAGCTCAGGGTGAATGTTCCCCTTCCCATTTGTCTGAGGCAAACCTCCACATGTGACTGAGATAATGGGGCTGCATTTCAAAGAATAAAGCAGCTGAAAAATATCATAAAATGCTCTCCAGTGGTTATTGTACAACCAAGTGAATGGGAAACTCAATGACACCTACTGCTCCAGGGGATAAGCTGCCTGAGGAGCTGGGGGGCATTTTTATCTCTGATGAACATCACTGGAAAATTGGTGGGTGTATTAAAGAGGTGTTTTGCCTTCCTCTGAGACATTAGAAGGAGACAGAATACCAAGCTAGATGGATCACTGGACTCCCCTGAGGTGGAATTCAGGAGACCTGGGTTCAATTCCTGTCTCAGCCATGGGTAAGTCACTTCATTGCCTCAGTTTCCCCATCTGTAAAATGCAGATGATGATATTTACCTCCCTTTGTGAAGCACTTTGAGGTCTACTGATGAAAAACACTAGCTAGGGACTATTGGTGTGATCCAGTGCAGCAGGCAGACTGTGGGCAGATGCAGCAGACTAGACGGATCGTTAGCCTGATCAGGTGAGCTAGGGATACCGCGCCTCTGCTCAGACCTGGTGGCGGGGGTACTTGCCTTAAACAGGCTGCTTTTCTGATTGAAAATGTCTGCAGAGAGGATACCATGCTTAATAGACAGTTGATCTGATGTGGTACTGGCAGACCAATGGGTCTGATCCAGTCCAGCTGGGAAGTGGGACAGCAGCAAAGATGTCTCAATGCCAAGATTTGTAGCCCTTTGGCTCTGGCCAAAGTGGAAAAGGTTGAAAGTGCGTGAGTGAAGAGGGGCTTGCTGCTGTGCTATGCTGAGCTGTTGTTGATCAACCCCATAGAGGGACTTTTGGATTTGGAGGAGTAATCACTTACTGGAGAAGGTCAGGTCCAGACTCAGGATGACAGATTTGACCTTGTGGCTAATGATGATGTTGTCATAAGCGTCGAAGGCCAGGAAGAGGAAGGATTGCAGGAAGGCCAGGACCCCGGCTGTGATGGCATAGCCGCAGGCCACCCTATTGTCATTCAGCACGCAGCGCAGCTGGGATGAAGCTGTCAAGTTCTGGTAGCCGTCGGTCACCAGGGTGGCAAATATGATAAGCGAGAAGAGCTGGGGTGGCAAAAAGGGAAAGAGTTAACCACAGGTAGACAGACACACTGCTGGGATTGTGTAGGGCTGTGGCGACTGGTGGGTAATATGATTGTCCTGCCAGCTCCTCTTTTAGACTGTAATATCTTTGAGGCAGGGACTGTCTCTATTTGTTCAGCACCCACCACAATGGGTCCCCAATCCCAAACTGTGTGATTCTGTAATAGCCCGTTGCCAACTCTGTCCACATATCTATTCAGGGGATACTGTCATAGGACCTAATCACATCAGCCACACTATCAGAGGCTCGTTCACCTGCACATCTACCAATGTGATATATGTCATCATGTGCCAGCAATGCCCCTCTGCCATGTGCATTGGCCAAACCGGACAGTCTCTATGTAAAAGAATAAATGGACACAAATCAGACGTCAAGAATTATAACATTCAAAAACCAGTTGGAGAACACTTCAATCTCCCTGGCCACTCGATTACAGACCTAAAAGTCGCAATATTACAACAAAAAAACTTCAAAAACAGACTCCAATGAGAGACTGCTGAATTGGAATTAATTTGCAAATTGGACTCCATTAAATTAGGCTTGAACAAAGACTGGGAGTGGATGGGCCATTACACAAGGTAAAACTATTTCCCCATGCTTATTCCCCCCCCCCCCCCCCGCGCAAAGTTCCTCATATCTCCTTGTCGATTGCTGGAAATGGGCCATTTTCATTACCACTACAAACAGTTTTTTTCTCTCCTGCTGATAAAAGCTCACCTTAACTCCTTATAGTGTGTATAGTAACACCCATTGTTTCATGTTCTCTGTGTATATATATATCTTCCTACTGTATTTTCCACTACATGCATCCGATGAAGTAGGCTGTAGCCCACGAAAGCTTATGCTCAAATAAATTTGTTAGTCTCTAAGGTGCCACAAGTACTCCTGTTCTTTTTGCAGATACAGACTAACACGGCTGCTACTCTGAAACCTAAAATGAAGTGGTGAGCAGTCAAGCTCTCTGGAGCAAGCATTGTCTGTTTGTCCTGTGTTTGTACAGCACCTAGCGCCAGAGGGGTCCTGCTCTGTGACTGGGACTCTTAGGCACCACCACAATACAAATAATAAAGAGGAACAAAAATGATCAAAGATTTAGGAAACCTGACCTAGGAGGAAAGGTTACAAAACTAGGCATGTTTAGTCTAGAGAAAAGAAGCCTGAGGGGGAACCTGAGAACAGCCTGTAAATACCTTAAGGGCTGTTATAAAGAGGGCTGTGATCAGCTGTTCTCCGTGTCTACTGAAGGTAGGGAAGAAGTAATCGGCTTAATCTGCAGCAAGGGAGATTTAGGTTAGATATTAGGAAAAATGTTCTAACTCTAAGGGAAGTTAAGCTGTGGAATTGGTTTCCAAAGGAGGCTGTGGAATCCCTGTCATTACAGGTTTTTAAGAACAGATTATAGACTCATAGACTATAAGGCCAGAAGGGTCCATCATAATCATCTAGATTGGACAAACACCTGTCAGGGATGGTCTAGGTTTACTTGGTCCTGCCTCAGTGCAGGGAGCTGGACTAGGTGACCTCTCGAGGTCCCTTCCAGACCTGAATTTCTATGATTCTGTGACTCCAATCTACTTCAACAGTTGCTGAGGTTGCTCAGCGCCTCGCAGCACTGGGCTCTGATAAAAGATTATCAGCTTGGGCAGAGAAATCCTTGGACACCTTTTCTGTTTGTAGCTCAGGAGTTGTTGGGGGTGCCTGAACACTGGCCTCCCACTCTGCTGTAGCAAAAAAGAATAAGCTTTGCTCTCATGAGAGGATGTTCTTGGGGTAGGGCAACAGACTGTGACTCAATAGATCTGAGTTCAAGTCTAGGCTCTGTGTGTCCTCATACCTGTGTCCCACTCTACGAAATGGGGGCTGTAGTCCTGCCTGTCTATTTTAAGCAATCCCTACTCCAAAAAGCTTATAATGTGTTCTGGGGCCTTGAGGCATCTCTGTGATATAATGAACACTGATAATAATGATTGCAGGACCTGAGCACTTGTCACCATACTTGCATCCCAGCCACCAAGCAAAAATTAATGTGACTGGAGGAATCAATTGCTAGTCAATGAACAGTGAAAGAAAGTGATGAGCAGCTTCTAGCTAGTACTTTTCATCAATCAATATCAAAGCATTTTACAAAGGAAGTCAGTATTATTATCTCCATTTCACAGATGGGGAAACTGAGGCACAGAGTGGGGGACAGGGTCACCCAGCAGGCCAGTGGCAGATCTGGGAATAGAACCCAGGACACCTGAGATCCAGTCCAGTGGGACCACCCCTTTTACGTAGACAGATGGGCAGGCCTGGCTTGGTTGAAATATGAAGAGATTGGGCGTCTTCCCCAAAGCTTGAGTGAACTCTGAGGTTTGAAAACATTTATTACTTTGGGGTGCTTTATATTTTCAAAAGCCCCGGTTTCATACAGAATTGGAAACACCATGAGAGGGGGATGTAGGTAGGGGTCTGTTGTGTCCATCCCTGCCCTGGGAATGGAGGACTTCGGTTTGCAAGCTCTCTAGGACTCTGAGTTTGGACAGCACCGAGCACAATGGGACCAAATCCTCCTTGGGGCCTTTTGACCGCTACTATCATATACATGTTCATAATTATTAGGGCATATTTTGTCAAGGGTTAAGCCAGTGTTGGTTGTGAGGCTAAATCTCCACCCCCGGGGCTTGGAGGTGGGGTTTTTCTCTTGGTTTCTCTCACCCCAGCTAGGATCCTAGCAATGGTCCGAGGTTGCCTCAGGAACTGGACCACGTTGTTCTCCGATTGCTCCTGCGGACTCAAGCTCACCCTCCTCATCCTGCTGTCTTCTCACCTGCCTCGGGGTGAAGATTGATCTTCAGGATGCAAGGCAACAGACAAGAGATTAGAAGTGGTGATAGACAGAAAGGAGAGGTGTCTAGTGTTCCCATTGCTAGGTGATCTTTAGTTCCCTCAGTCACACAGGAAAAAGGGGCAACGGCTGAACCCTAATAATGCTCCCCTGTCCTATTTTCAGCGGGATGCCCCTAATTTACCTCCATGGAGTTCATGTAAGCCCGGCTCATCCCTCTAATACTTCTGACTAACCCTGCCTGGCTGCAGAGGATTTGGCAGGAGGCATTCCAGAGTACTTGGTGGAGTAAGTATGACATTCACTTTACCCTCTAAGCCCCCCCAGCCAGGTATCTGTGAGTCACAGGGGATGGATTTGACCCTGATTCTGCCCTTTGACCCCTGGCAGCCAGGTAACTCTGGTTGTGGCGGGGCTCATGGACCCTGGCTCTGTGCTGACCCATCCCACTATCTCAGACCATGCCAGAGTTTGCCTGAACTGGGGTTGGCAAGACCCCAGTTCTGCTGTCTGATCCTCCCCAGCCCAGGGACCTCCTCCCAGGTGAGTATCCAGGAACATGACAGGGCTGACACCACGCTGACTCCCTCAGATTCCTGCTGTCCCTGACCACGGTGAGGATGGGGTTTACGTGACCCTCTGGTGGGAATAATCCTGGCTTTTCCCTCCGGCCTCTCACGTTGCCATCATTCCTGACAGCTGCAGGCTTGGCATGGCCCTGTCTTTGCCATCTGAGCCCCCCCTACCCTGCTGCACCTAAACAAGGCAGGGTTGGTGTGATCCCCACCTCTCCTTTGACTCCAATGACCTTGTTATTGCTGACTGGGACTGCAATGGCATCACCCCAGTTGTGCCCTCTGACCTGTCCCTGACTGCACCAGGGTTAGCATGATCCCAGCATTGCCTGCTACCACCCTTGATCTCCTTTGCTGCTATGAGGGGGGTGAGACCCCAGCCCTGCTTCTGACCCTCTAACTTCTAGGCTCTTCCTGATCGTGGTGGGGTTGGTGTAACCCTGGCTCTGCTCTCTGACCCACCCCTGGCTGCTGTGGGGTTAGCGTGTCTCTGGCAGAGGCAGGATTGGTGTGATCCCAGTTGTGCCCCCATCACATCCTGCTTTCCCTCACAAACAGGTGTACCATCTGATGCGAGGGGGTTGCCATCACCCCAGCACCCGTCACATCCCAACCCAAATCTCTGACAGTGGCAGTGCTGGCACGATGCCAGCTATGCCCTATGTACCCTTTCAATTCCCAGCCCTGCTCTCTTTGATGTTAGAGGGGTTGGCATGACCCCGGCTTTGCCCCCTATCACCACCCAGCTCTCTCTGATATTCGGGGGGTTGGCGTGACCCTGATTGTGCCCCCCTCAACTCTCTCTGACATTGGGAGGTTGGCGGGACCCCAACTGTGCCCCCCCTCAGCTCTATCTAACATTGAGGGGTTGGCGTGACCCCCACTGTACTGCCCTCAGCTCTCTCTGACATAGGGGGGTTGTGTTGGCGTGACTTCGGCTGTACCCCCCTCAGTTCTCTCACACTGGGGGATTGGCATGACCCTCACGGTGCCCCCCTCAGCTCTCTCTGACATAGGTGGCGTGACTTCGGCTGTGCCCCCCCTGCTCTCTCCAACATTGGGGGGTTGGCGTGACCCCAGCTGTGCTCCCCTCATGTCTCTCTGACACTGCGGGGTTGGCATGACCCTTGCTGTGCCCCCCTCAGCTCTCTCTGACACTGGGGGGTTGGCATGCCCCCCTCATGTCTCTCTGACACTGTGGGGTTGGCATGACCCTTGCTGTGCCCCCCATAGCTCTCTCTGACATTGGGGGGTTGGCGTGACCCCAACTACACCCCCCTAAGCTCTCTCTAACATGGGGGGGTTGGGTTGGCATGACCTCAGCTGTTGCCCCCTCATGTCTCTCTGACACTGGGGGGTTGGCATGACCACAGTTGTGGCTTCTCTATGGGGGCCGGTACTGGGGGGCTCATGGCAGGTTCCGGGGGACTCTCACCTCAGGGACCCAGCTCCCTGCTCACCTGTCCCTATCCCCACTCAGAGTCTCTCCTCAGTCCCCTTTTCCCGCCTTTTCCCTTCAAGCGCGTCCCCGCCCCCCCGCATCCCCGATGGGAGGGGGAAGGGGAGAGAAAGCGAAAGGAAGGGCTCGACGCCTGATTGGCTAGACCCTGGCCACGCCCCTATTTCGAACTCTGCCGCTGAGGCGGCGGTTGGAAACGCCCGTTGGAGTGGGTTGGGCCGGAGCCAGGGCAGGAGCAGGAGCGCGAGCCGGGTTTTCGAATCAGCCGCGCGGGCTTTCCGGGAGAGGGAGGGAGTGAGGGGAGAGCCGAGCGAGATTGCCGGTGCGCACGCGCAGCCTGGGAGGCAGGAAGGAAGGCACGCATGCGCACCGTGGAAAGGCACGGGCGGGGCAGAGGGAAGGGGACAGAGCGAGCGAGGAGGTTCTGGTGCGCATGCGCAGACTCAATGTCAACACCGCCTTGCCCAAGGTTAGGGGGCTGCTGCTGGTGCATGGGGATTTCTTCCTGCTCTGCACGTTGTTAACCCAGCCCCCAGGGGCCTGGCTGGGTCGCGGTCCTTGGGCGGAGGGGGCACGTGGCTTGGGCGGGAGGGGGGCACGTGGCCCCCCGCAGCAGGTGGCGCCTGGTGACCTTTGACCTCTGTGACTGGTCCCTGCAGGCCCGGTGACCTCTGACCTTCCTGCAGCGGTCAAGCCGGGTGCACGGATGCGACCTTTGAACCCTGCACAGCGGCCAAGACGCCCTCGGTGCTGCCATCCCACAGCTGGTGACCTTTGAACCTTGCACCCACGGCCAGCGACCTTTGAACCCTGCACAGCGGCCAAGACGCCCTCGGTGCTGCCATCCCACGGCCGGTGACCTTTGAACCTTGCACAGCAGCTAAGCCAACTTTGCTACTCCTGCCCCAGGGCTGGCGACCTTTGAACTCTCCTGGGGTCGTGTCCCGTCGTCCCGTCCCCCCCCGAGCTCCTGCAGCCCCACCCACTTCTCTGCTGGGGCAGAGGGTTTAAATGGTGCCATGGAGGAATCTGAAGAGTCTCCCAAGACCTGACTCCTGGGAACGGACGCAACAGAGAAACAGGCTCGCACTGGCCAGGGATATGGCTGCTGGGCGGCGGTGGGTGGTTGGGGAACGGGGGCACGGGGCCTTTCCCCTCTAGGGGGCACCAGCTCCTTTCTGGCCCCAGAGCGGGGGACTGGCCAGCTCAGTGGGGCAGGGAATGGGACACAGGGTCTTTCCAGGGAGTGCTGGCTCTCATCTGGCCCCAAGACAGGAGACTGGCTGGCTCGGGGGGGCAGAGAATGGGACGTGGGGCCTGCCTCTTCCAGAGGGTGTTGGTTTCCCTCTCTCCCAAACTGAGTGCTAAAAGTCATTCTCATCTGATCTCTGCTTGCTGGCCCATGTGTGAACTGAGTGGCTGGGTCTCAGCCCGGTTCCTGGGCGAGGGATCCCTGAATAAACAGTCCCCATGCCCGACCCCAGAGAGGCTGCATCTCCCCACCAAGCAAGGGGTTGCTGTATAAACAGCCACTGTGCCCCACCCCAGAGAGGCCGCATCTCAGCACCGGGTGAGGCGGTCCCCGTACAAACAGCCCCTGTGCCCGCATCTAAGTGCCCAGCAAGGGATCCCTATATAAACCGGCCCCGAGACCCACAGTTTGGCTGAGGATTGAGCTGGCCACAGAGCTGGAGCTGCCCACTGCAGGGCTATGGCGGCTGTGTTGTGTTGGGCTGATGCCTCCCTCTCTTGCAGGATGCTGGGTGTGGCTTGGGCCGCCCTGGGGACAGGGGTGCCGGGGCCGCCCCGCCGTGGCACGGCCTCCCTCGCCTCCCGGATGGCAGAGTACCGGAGGATGTGGAAGCCTGTGGAGCCCCAGGGGTGGGCTGAGCAGTACAGGGAGCGGTTCATCCCCTTCACCAAGGGGCAGCTGGTCAGCACCCTTCTCAAGGTACAGGGCGCTCCCCCGGGGGCCACAAAGCGAAGCAGGGCCAGGCTGGGGCAGCACGCCGAGGGGAGACCGTTGGGAAACACCTGGCGGCAGCAGGGTGGGTGACTTGGTACAGGGCAATCCCCTCTGAGTCAGAGCCGATCTCACCCCAGAGGGGTCGCTGTATAAAGAGCCCCACCCCAGAGGTGGTTGCATCTCAGCACCGGGCGTGGGGTCCCTGTATAAACAGCCCCGCCCCAGAGGCGGTCGCAGCTCAGTGTCAGGCGAGGGGTCTCTATATAAACAGCCATACCGCTCCACCCCAGAGGTGCCTGCCTCTCAATTAGGCGGTCGGAGCAGCACAGGAGACGGCTCTCGCACACAGCACAGGATATACCTCTGAGATCTGGGGATGCCGGCCCCTGGTGAATCCACACTTGGCGCTAACTGTCCCTCCAGGAGTTCCACTCTTCCAGCGACGCCGAGCGCGCCTCCTTCCTGGCCTTCGTGGCGCGGGTGGACTCTTCCCTCCTGCATCGCTACCATTCCCTCCTGGGGCGCTTGCAGGTAAGGTGTCTGTTGTACGGAGTCCCCTTCGGAATAGCTAAGCCGGGCTGGGGCTCAGATGGGAGCCGGTGAAAGAAAACACGGTGGGTAGGGGGCGCTGTCCACTGGCAGTCAGCGCTGGCCCCAGGGCAGCCCTAGGGGGTCTGTGCTGCAGGGAGCAGGGCAGGGGCTCAGTAGGGGGGCCCATTTGTGGATTTTCTCTATAAACAGTCTCTTTGCTCCACCTCAGAGGCAGTCACATCTGAGCGCCGGGTGAGGGATTGCTGTGTAAGCAGACCCCACTCCCCACCCCAGAGGCAGCTGCATCTCAGCACTGGGTCAGGGATCACTGTATAAGCAGACCCTGCTCCTGACCCCAGAGTCGGCTGCATCTCAGCACCGGGTGAGAGTCCCTGTATAAACAGCCACAGCGCTCCACCCCAGGGCTGGCCGCATCTCAGCGTGGAGTGAACAGATCCCTTTTCAGACATGGTGCTGTGGGATCCTTGGGGCCGGGTGTCCCACACAGCTGTACCTTCCTGCTACCCCTCCACAGGCTCTCTACGACCCCATTAACCCCGACCGGGACACCCTGCCAGAGTTGGCTCTGAGCGACACCGAGCGCCTGGCTAAGGAGCGTCAGGTCCTGGCTGAGCTGGAACCGGTGCTGGATCAAGCCAACTTCAACAGCCTGTCGGAGGATGCCCTGGCCTACGCCCTCATCGTGCATCACCCTCAGGATGACGTCCAGGTGCGGCCACCTCTGGGGAGGGGAGCGGCCCATCGGGCACTGCCCCAGTATAACACATGGGAAAAGCAAATTCCTTTCTGCCCCTGATCCCGTGCCCTGCTACTGACCCAGCAGGCCTCTTGCCCCCTGCAACTGCCCCTCCCTTGGTTACCACTTCAGGATAGACCCTCCTGCCTGCCTATAATCCTGTCAGGTATACAGGATTTCCCTTCTCTCCCTGAGCTGTGCAATGAAGAAACCCTATTCCCCACCCCAGAGGCAGCTGCATCTCAACAACGAGCCAGGGGTCCCTGTATAAACAGCCCCTGCGCCCCACCTGAAAGGGGCTGCCTCTCAACGCTGGGCAAGGGATTGCTGGATAAACAGCCCCCATGCACCACTCCAGAGGGGCCCCGTCTCTGCGCCCGGCAAGGGGTCCCCGTATAACCAGCTCTTGTGGTCCTCCCCAGAAGCGGCCGCATTCGAGGGCCAGTCGTGTTGGGAGGACCCAGGCTTAGCAACCCGTCCCGCTGTGTGTTGTGGCTGTAGGTTTCCCTTTGTTCCCCAGGTTTCAGTCAACCTGGATCAGTACGAGTACATCCGGTTCTGGGCCCTCGGCCAGCGTGTTGGAGTCCTCCCGATTAAATCCACGCTGGGGCCTCGGAAGGGGCTGTTCGGCACGGCACGGACCCCCGCGGAAAGGCAAGGACGCCCCCTCTTCTAACCCCTCCAGCCAGGATCTCTAGGAGCAGAATGGCTTGGGGGCGCTGTGCTGAGGGAATGGCGCAGGGGACTCAATAGGGGGTGCTCTCCCCTGGCAGTCAGCATTCACCCCAAAGCCCCAGGGCGGTGCTAGTGGGCGCTGTTCTGCTAGGGCCTCAGTAGGGGGTGCTGTCCCCTCACAGTCAGGGTTGACCCCAGTGCCTCAGGAGTGGAGTGGGGGGCTCAGTAGGGGCGCTCTCCTCCAGCAATCAGTGCTGGCCCCAGGGATTCATCCAGGGTTGCGACCTCCCTTCCCTGCCTCTGTCGGTCGTGGCCCGAGCCATGATTTGGGGGGCTGCACCCGCAGTGCCTGGCCCTAGATCCCACCCCGCTGATGGTGCTGCCCACCCCCAGGCATTATTTCAAGCGGGTGCTGGTGGCGGCCCGGCCCAGGAACGCCCACCTGGTGCTGAAGTGCTTCAAGGACATCCCCTTGGAGGCGCTGGAGCAGCTGCTGCCGGCCGTGAGGATCCGCACGTCCATGTTCTACAAGACGCTGCTGAACGTCACGCTGGTGGTGAGCGGGCTGGTCCTCTTCGTCAACGTCGGCATGGTGGTGCTGTCCGACCTCAAGATCGGCACCAGTTTCCTGCTGCTCTGCTTCGCCGCCTTCATGACCTTCCGCGCCTGGAAGGTAGGTGCCCTGGCGAGGTCGGGGCCGCGCAGTCCCCTGGGCGGGAGATCGGGGACCCCCGTTGCACCGGGCGCCGCGCAGACTCCACCTCCCGCCCGAGATCGAGGCCCCCGTCGCGTCGTGCAGACCCCGTTGGGCTGGGTCCTCTGTACTCTCATAGAAACAGGTCCTGCACCAAAGAGCTCACAATTTAAATAGACAAGGCAGAGAGGAAGAGGGGAAACTGAGGCACGGATTGACTAATTGAGTTGACGGCGTCCCACAGCAGGTCAGGGGTAGAGCTGGGAAGAGCACCCAGGGCTCCAGTGCCCTACCCATGAGACCACACAGGCCTGAAGGCTCCCGTCGGCGTCTGAAAGGAGCCACCGAGTTGCCAGGCCTTGGCACTGCAGCTACTCTCCTCCCAGAGCTAAGAGATAGAACCCAGGAGTCCGGGCTCCTCGCTGTAACCACTAGACCCCACTTCCCTCCCCGAGCAGGGGATAGGACCCAGGCGTCCTGACCCCATGCTCCCCACGCAGGTATTCGGGCAGCGGCGGAACATCCACTCCCTGGAGCTGGCGCACATGCTGTATTACCGCAGTACCTCCAACAACTCGGAGCTGCTGGGGGCGCTGGTGCTGCGGGCGCAGGAGGAGCACGCCAAGGAGCTGATCCTGGCACACAGCTTCCTGGGCCGGCAGCCAGCCCAGCCCCCGCACGGCCCCGCAGGTAGGGACCAGCAGGGGGTGCTCTCAGCGGGAGGCAGGGCTGAGACACGGGGTCTCCCCGGCAGGGGGCGCTCTCACTCAGAGGGCAGGGCTGAGCGGGAGTGTCTCCCCATCAGGTTGGGGGGACCCCAGGGCTGAGAGTGTGTGTGGGTCTCCCCAGCAGAGGGCTATATCACCCAGGAGGGGCAGGGCTAAGACTGGGAGGGTCTCCCCAGCAGGGGGCGCTCTCATGGGCGGGGCAGGGTGACAGTGAGGGGGGGGTTCCCCAGCAGGGGGCTCTCTCATGGGGGGGGGGGCAGAGCTGACAGTGTGGGGGGGTTCCCCAGCAGGGGCTCTCTCATGGGGGGGCAGAGCTGACAGTGTGGGCGGGGTTCCCCAGCAGGGGGTGCTCTCATTGGCAGGGCAGGGTGACAGTGAGGGGGGCTCCCCAGCAGGGGGCTCTCTCATGGGGGGGGGGGGCAGAGCTGACAGTGGGGGGGGTTCCCAGCAGGGGGCGCTCTCATGGGCGGGGGGGGGCTGACAGTGGGGGGGGTTCCCGAGCAGGGGGTGCTCTCATGAGGGGGGCGGGGCTGACAGTGAGGGGGGTTCCCCAGCAGGGGGCACTCTCCCCAGGGGTGACCCAGGCCTCCTCTCTCCCCAGACCCTGAGATCGTGGCTGGCCTTCAGGAGCATGTCCAGTCGTGGCTGCAGCTCCACTCGGGCCTGGAAGTCTCCTTCTGCGCCGACCGCGCCTGCCGGCACCTGCTCAGCCTAGAGGGGGGGCACCGGGCCGATCCCGCCATGGCCCCTGGGTCCCACTGACGCCCTCTGGCTGTTTGCAGCGTGGGCACCCCCGGTCCCTTCTCCCGGCTGCGCTACAGCCACTCCGGAGGGAAGGGCAGGGACAGCACCGGAGGGGGCCCTCTATCGAGCATGCAACACCTTGGGGGGGAGGAGAACTGAGCCCCCCCCATGCGCACACACTCTAAGCATGTTCCTGGTGCATTCTGGGAGTCCTGCCAACTCCCATGCTTGGCATGGCCCTGCCGTTACCCAGCTACTGCCAGGGCTGGATTGCTGGGTCATTAACCCCCTCTAGGCCGCCTGGTGCCCGAGGGGTTCTGTCAGCCACCATTCAAGAAGGATGCTGGGAAATTGGCAGGGGAGCGCCGGCCCATTGACACCAATGGATCAAAGCCCATTCAGCCCGGAGGGCTCTGGCCCCATTACAGCCCCCTCCCCAGCAAGGGATTTGGACCCTGGATCCCCCTTCTCTTTGGCAGCAAGAGAGTGCCCAAAGCCCACCCGGCCGAACCCTCCCTGTTGTGTGCCCGGACCCCAGCGCTGGCTGCCGGTGGCACATGGATTCGCACCCGGCGCCTCTCTTGGAGCAAGCGACTGCACTGCTGCGAGAGGAGTGAGATCGGCCCGCCCGAGCCAGCGGGGCTGCATGCAGAATTCAGGCCGTGATTTCAGACCTGCCGGCCGGTTGGCAGGGGCTGCTTCGCTCTGGCTCCTCCCGTGCTTTCCTCCGCTGCTGATTTTCATAGCGCCTGGCCTCGATTTGTGTGTGAGAAAGAGACTTTCAGGCAGGAGTGGAAGAACGCTGGGCCTCCTTCCCAAACTGAAAGCACTTTAGTCGCCAGGGGTGGGGCTGCACGCAGCACACCTCCCATTGCCTCCGCTGGAGCCAGGGCCAGTTCACGCCAGGGGGGCAGCTGGCCACGTTGACTCCTGACTAGTCAGGCTCTAAGCCAGCACCTTTCCCTAGAGCCGGGGAGAGAACCCAGGAGTCCTGGCTCCCAGCTCCCCTGCTCTAACCACTAGACCCCACTCCCCTGCCAGAGCCAGGGAGAGAACCCAGGAGTCCAGACTACCCACCCCCCTGCTCTGAGCATTAGACCCCACTCCCCTCCCGGAGCGCAGGCTCCCACCCCCGGTGAGCGATGGTAAAATGTCTTAGCCGTAGGAGCCCAGCTTTATTCCCCGGCCTGAAAGCCGCTCTGGGGGGAAGGGAGTTTCTACTGTATTTGCAGTGCAATAAAGAGGTTTCTTGTTTGATCCCTGATCTTCGCCGGGCATGCCAGCCTGCGGGCAAAGCTGCTCCCCCCCCCTCCCAGCGCGGGGGTGATTTCCACCTCCATTGGGTGACTTAGAAAGTTGGTGTGGCCAGGGGGCAGCCACGTGGCCCGGCCCTACCCACAATCCCTTGCTCCTGGAGGGACTTAGTCACAGGGGGGTGTTTGTGGCACTGCCACAAATCGCTTGGCCCGGCTGTACCCACAATCCCTTGCTCCAGGCATAAGTGCTATCAAAGCCACCAGGCGGATCAATAAGGTCACTTTTTTATTGTCCAAAGGTATAAATGACGGAGCCCAGGCGCGGGGCTGCGGCTGGCACGTGGCTGGACAGAAGCCGTGTACTGAGATGCTGCCAGAGGAAGGCTCCATGGGAGCCCGGAAATCCCCACCTTGGGAAAGAAGGGGTGTCCCTCCCCTAGGACCACCCCCCTGGTGCCTACCTCCTTTCTGCGGAGGGGAGGGTGCCACCCCTGTCACGAAGGGGTGGACCCCACATTTGTAAGCCACGTTCTGGACCAGGATGGTGAGAGCAGATGCCCTGATGGGAGCGGGGGGGCCCTCAGCTGGGCACCAGTGCCCTGGTGCCCAGCTCCACCCATCCAGATGCCCGAGTGGGAGCAGAATGAGGCAGTGAGCCAGGAGTTGCAGCCGCGGGAAGCCGGCGCTGGCTCGATCTGAGACCAGGGTGTATGCCCATGGGGGATCTGACACCAGGGCATCTCTGCCAGGCATGGGCAAGGGGTGTGACCCCCCAGATTTGTATGCGTGGCACCCATATTTGTAAGGCACGGCCAGGGGGACCCCATCCCCAGCATGTTCAATGATATGATTGGACAGTGTCACCCCAGGCGGGGGGGGGATCCCCTCCATGACCAGGGTTGTCCCACCCACAACGGGTTGCGGAGAGGGGAGCAGGGGTGGCCATGGGGCCTTATCATGGAGGCAGGAGGGAGCCCTGGCCATGGGCAGGAGGAGAGCAGGTGCCCATGCAGAGGGCGACCTGACCCTGGGGGCCCTGGCATGGGCAAGGTGAAGAGAACTGGGTGTGGCCAGGACAGGCTCCAGGGCCCCAGCAGCGTGTGACGGCCAGGCCGCCATGGGGCAGGGGGAAGGGATCAGCCCCTGGGGGTGACTCCCCCTCCACTGGCATGGGCCATGGTCAGGAGCAGCCCCCCTGTGACGGGGGTGGGGGTCACTCCCTCTTGCGGAGGTGGATGTACATGATGCCACTGAGCAGCGCCAGGGGGAAGGCCAGCCAGGCCAGCACGAAGCAGTAGCCGAAGGAGCCGCCCGGCTGCCGGTCCAGGTGAAATTTGCCCACGTGGATGGCGTAGATCAAGGCGGCTGTGAACACCGAGATACCTGCACCGGAGGGCAGGGGGACAACAGAGAGAGGAGGGATGAGGGGCAGCTTCAGGCCAGAGCAGCCAGGCGTCCGGGCTCCCAGCCCAGCCCCACTAACTGCTAGCCCCCACTCTCCTGCCAGAGCCAGGGATAGAACCCAGGAGTCCTGGCTCCCAGCCCCCCAACCCAACCACTAGCCCCCACTCCCTTCCCAGAGCCGGGGATAGAACCCAGGAGTCCTGGCTCCCAGCCCCACCCCCCCACCCCAATCACTAGCCCCCACTCCCCTCCCAGAGCCAGGGAGAAAAGTGGTGCTGTGATGCGGCCCCTCTGGGGCAGGGCGCAGGGGCTGGGCACTCACAGGCCAAGAGCTGGCAGACGCCGGTGGCATAGAAGAGCCCCCCGCGCTCCATGGTGTAGAGCTGGTACATGAAGAGGACGAAGGCAAAGCTGGAGAAGAGCATAGCCAGGACCATGAGGGCTTGGACGGCATGGAGCCACTCTGGGGACCGAAGAACAGCCACTGGTGAGACCACAGACCCCTCCCCCGGCGCTGGGATGCAGCCCCTCTGGGGTGGGGCACGGGGGCTGGGTATACGGGGACATCACCCGGCGGTGGGACACGGCCCCTCTGGGGTGGGGCGTGGGGGCTGGGTATACTGGGACATCGCCCGGCTCTGGGGTGGGGCGTGGGGGCTGAGTATACGGGACCCCTCCCCCGGCGCTGGGACGCGGCCCCTCTGCGGTGGGGCGTGTGGCTGGGTATACGGGACCCCTCCCCCAGCGCTGGGATGTGGCCCCTCTAGGGTGGGGCGTGGGGGCTGGGTATACGGGGACATCGCCCGGCACTGGGACGTGGCCCCTCTGGGGTGGGGTGTGGGGGCTGGGTATACGGGACCCCTCCCCCGGCGCTGGGACGCGGCCCCTCTGCGGTGGGGCGTGTGGCTGGGTATACGGGACCCCTCCCCCAGCGCTGGGATGTGGCCCCTCTAGGGTGGGGCGTGGGGGCTGGGTATACGGGGACATCGCCCGGCACTGGGACGTGGCCCCTCTGGGGTGGAGCGTGGGGGCTGGGTATACGGGACCCCTCCCCCGGCGCTGGGACGTGGCCCCTCTAGGGTGGGGCGTGGGGGCTGGGTATACGGGACCCCTCCCCCGGCACTGGGACGCGGCTACTCTGAGATGGGGCACGGGGGCTGGGTATATGGGGACCCTTTGACTGGCACAGAGATGCGGCCCTTCTGAGGTGTGGCGTGGCTGGCCCAGAATATCTGGGACTGTCCCATCCCATCATCACCCCGTGGCACTCCCCTACCATCCCCCTCATGCTTACCACCCCCTTCCCCCATTCCCTGCTCCGGGACCCCCACTCACGGCTGTCAGCAACAGAGGCGCACACCCAGCTCTGGGTGTTGTTGTCGTACAGACAGTCATACCACAGATTGACAGTCTCATCATCCGGCAGTACCCACCACGACTGCGGGGATAAGGGGGATTAGCACAGGGCCCTGAGATGCCCTCCCCTCCCCCAGCCTCGGGTCCAGAGGTTACAGCAGGAGCTCTGGAAACCAGGACTCCTGGGTTCTCTCCCTGGCTCTGGGGAAGGAGTGGGAGCTGGTGGTTAAAAGAGGGGAGCTGGGAGCCAGGGCTCCTGGGTTCTCTGCCTGGCTTTGAGAGGGAATGGGGGCTGGTGGTTAGAGCAGAGGGGGCTGGAAGCCAGGACTCCTGGGTTCTCTCCCTGGCTCTGGGAGGGGAGTGGGGACTGGTGGTTAGAGCAGGGGCGCTGGGAGCCAGGACTCCTGGGTCCTCTGCCTGGCATTGGGAGTGGGGGCATCTCACCTTGTCCAGAGTGGCGACGAAGAGCAGCACGAGGATGAGGACGTGCAGGGCCGAGATGGCAAAGAGGAGGAAGCTCATGGTGAGTGCTGGGGGAGTCAGAGATAGGGGGTGTCAATGGGGAACCTGGCCATGCCCAAACACCTCCTGAGGCCTGGGCCAGATCCTCACACCCCCTTCGTCAGGACACCCACCAGGCCTTCCCCCCCCCCCCAAACCAGCCAGGAGCCAGCCCACACCCCTGTCCCCCCAGATTCCTGGCTACCCCCCAGTCCTTCCGCGCCCCACTCCCCAGTCTCCCGTTCGTCCCCACGTACTTCCCGGTTCCAATCCAAGGGGGAAGATTAACTCTGAGGCGGGAAGTTCCCAGCCCCCCTCCCCCCCCGGGCACCATCCCGCCCCGAATCTCTGACTCCCCTCCCCCCCCATGTACACACACAAACATCCCTCTGTCCCAGCCTCCCCTAATGGGTTCCAGATGCTCCAGGATCATGTGAGCGCTGGGTGTGGGGATGGATTTCCCCACAGCCACTGTAGAACATGCCCAGCCAGCATCCCGCCCCCATCTGCACCACTGGACCCCACTCACCTCCCAGAGCCAGGGAGAGAACCCAGGAGTCCTGGCTCCCAACCTCCCCATTTATCAGATGGCAGGGTGGGATACCGGGGTAGATGGGCCCGGAGGTCTGATCTGGTGGGCAGGAAGGGGGCGGGAAGCTGGGGTAGATGGGCCCGTGGGGCTGATCTGGGGGCAGAGAGGGGATAGGATACCGGTGTAGATGGGCCCGGGGATCTGATCTGGGGGACAGGGGTGGGTGGGATACCAGGGCCCATCAATTTAGTACTGAATATTTCCTCCTACTCGGGAATTCCCAATTTGTTGCTGGCCTCTCATCTGGGGTGTGTGGGAATCCCGCCCTCTCCCCGATTCCATCGGCCTCTGGGGTTGGATTCAGGCAAGCTCCCCCCACCCCATGTTTCTGTGCCGGTGGCTCTTTATATGGGGACCCCTCACCCGGCGCTGAGACGCAGCCTCTCTGGGGTGGGACACGGGGGCTGGTTATATGGGGACCCCTCACCTGGCACTCAAATGCAGCTACTCTGCGGGTGGGGCGAGGGGGTTGGGTATACAGGGACCCCCCGCCGGTGAAGTGAGGCAGGCCAAAATGAATCGGTTGTGACTGTGGCAGGGTTCACCCCCCAATTTGTGGGGGAAATAGGGGATATTTACAGAGCATAGACTCAGTATTACAGCTCATTTCAAACATGCTGCATCTGTGAGCACAACGCCCCATAGAGTCTGTGCTGACTGGGGAGAGCGCCCCCTTCTGAGCCGCCAGCCCCACTCCCTGCAGCCCAGCGCCCCCTGCTGAGCCCCCGCCCTGCTCCCCAGCGCCCCCTTCTGAGCCGCCAGCCCCACTCCCTGCAGCCCAGCGCCACCTGCTGAGCCCCCCGCCCTGCTCCCCAGCGCCCCCTCCTGACCCCCAGCCTCACTCCCTGCAGCCCAGCGCCCCCTTCTGAGCCGCCAGCCCCACTCCCTGCAGCCCAGCGCCCCCTGCTGAGCCCCCCGCCCTGCTCCCCAGCGCCCCCTCCTGACCCCCAGCCTCACTCCCTGCAGCCCAGCGCGCCCTGCTGAGCCCCCCGCCCTGCTCCCCAGCGCCCCCTTCTGAGCTGCCAGCCCCACTCCCTGCAGCCCAGCGCCCCCTGCTGAGCCCTCCGCCCTGCTGCCCAGCACCCCCTCCTGACCCCCAGCCTCACTCCCTGCAGCCCAGCGCGCCCTGCTGAGCCCCCCGCCCTGCTCCCCAGCGCCCCCCCTGAGCCCCCAGCCCCACTCCCTGCAGCCCAGCGCACCCTGCTGAGCCCCCCCGCCCCGCTCCCCAGCGCCCCCTCCTGAGCCCCCAGCGTGCCCTGCTGAGCCCCCCGCCCTGCTCCCCAGCGCCCCCTCCTGAGCCCCCAGCCCCACTCCCTGCAGCCCAGCGCGCCCTGCTGAGCCCCCCGCCCCGCTCCCCAGCGCCCCCTCCTGAGCCCCCAGCCCCACTCCCTGCAGCCCAGCGCGCCCTGCTGAGCCCCCCGCTCTGCTCCCCAGTGCCCCCTTCTGAGCCCCCAGCCTCATTCCCCGCTCCCCAGCGCCCCCTGCTGAGCCCCCAGCCCCACTCCCCGCAGCCCAGCCCCCCCTGCTGAGCCCCCAGCCTCATTCCCCACTCCCCAGCGCCCCCTCCTGACCCCCAGCCTCACTCCCCACAGCCCAGCCCCCCCTCCTGACCCCCAGCCCCACTGCCCGCAACCCAGCCCCCCCCTGCTGAGTCCCCAGCCCCACTCCCTGCAGCACGGCACCCACACGGGCACTGTGGGGCGCTCTGAGTCACAGTAACCCCCTCAAAGGCAGCCCCAGCCCTGCCCGGCGGCGCTGGTGACCGGCCTGGCTCCCAGCCCGGGGCCATTCAGCCACAAGTTAGTATTTTCTGTTCTAAATCAAGACACCATTGAAGAGACACAAACAACTTGACCATTGATTGCAGTGGTGCTGGCCTGGGTGTGACTGGCTGCCTCACTGAACGGGCACAGGGCCTCTCCCCTCTAGGGGGCGCCGGGTCCCACCAGGCCCCAGGGCAGGGACTAGCTGGCTCAGGGGGGCAGGGAATGGGGCACGGGGCCTCTCCCCTCTAGGGGGTGCCGGCTCCCACCTGGCCCCAGGGAAGGGACTGGCTGGCTCAGGGGGGCAGGGAATGGGGCATGGGGCCTCTCCCCTCTAGGGGGCGCCAGGTCCCACCTGGCCCCAGGGCAGGGACTGGCTGGCTCAGGGGGGCAGGGAATGGGGCACGGGGTCCCCTCTAGGGGGCGCCGGGTCCCACCAGGCCCCAGGGCAGGGACTAGCTGGCTCAGGGGGGCAGGGAATGGGGCACGGGGCCTCTCCCCTCTAGGGGGCGCCGGGTCCCACCTGGCCCCAGGGCAGGGACTGGCTGGCTCAGGGGGGCAGGGAATGGGGCATGGGGCCTCTCCCCTCTAGGGGGTGCCAGCTCCCACCTGGCCCCAGGGCAGGGACTGGCTGGCTCAGGGGGGCAGGGAATGGGGCATGGGACCTCTCCCCTCTAGGGGGTGTCGGATCCCACCTGGCCCTGGGCAGGGACTGGCTGGTTCAGGGTGTGGGGAATGGGGCACAGGGCCTCTCCCCTCTGGGGGCACCGACTCCCCCCTGGCCCCAGGGAAGGGACTGGCTGGCTCAGGGGGGCAGGGAATGGGGCATGGGGCCTCTCCCCTCTAGGGGGTGCCGGCTCCCACCTGGCCCCAGGGCAGGGACTGGCTGGCTCAGGGGGGCAGGGAATGGGGCATGGGACCTCTCCCCTCTAGGGGGCGTCGGGTCCCACCTGGCCCTGGGCAGGGACTGCCTGGTTCAGGGTGTGGGGAATGGGGCACAGGGCCTCTCCCCTCTGGGGGCACCGACTCCCTCCTGGCCCCAGGGAAGGGACTGGCTGGTTATGGGGAGCAGGGAATGAGACATGAGCAACTGGAGCAGAGTCCAAGGGCTGGATGGATCCGGAGACAGAGCCCTCCTCTGGGGCTGTGTGTGCTCGGGGGGGTTGGGTGTACCTGGGGGGGCACTGCGGGTGCTGGGGGGGTTGGGTGGGGTGGGGAGGTACTGTGTGTGCTGAGGGGGTTGGGTGGGGTGGGGAAGCACTGTGTGTGCTCAGGGGGGGTTGGATGTACCTGGGGGGGCGCCGCGGGTGCTGGGGGGGTTGGGTGGGGTGGGGAGGCACTGTGTGTGCTGGGGGGGTTGGGTGGGGTGGGGAAGCACTGTGTGTGCTCAGGGGGGGTTGGATGTATCTGGGGAGGCGCTGCGGGTGCTGGGGGGTTTGGGTGGGGTGGGGTGGGGAGGTACTGTGTGTGCTGTGGGGGGTATATCGGGGGGCGCTGCGTGTTCTGGGGTCGTTGGGTGGGGTGGGGAGGCACTGTGTGTGCTGGGGGGGTTGGGTATACCTGGGGGGCGCTGCGGGTGCTGGGGGGGTTGGGTGGGGTGGGGGGCGCTGTGTGTGTTGGGGGAGGGGCTCTAGCTGTTTGTGGAGGGGCAGGGATGCTGTGGGTGGGAGGGGATACCAGGGGCCGCATAGTGCACGGAGCGGGGGTTTCAGGGGTTGTTTCTTCCCCTCTAAACCAAGAGCCTGGAAGGGGGGGGGCAGCCAGCGCCCTGGGATCCTCCCCCCGCCCCCCGTCCCCGCACAGCAGCCAGCGCAGAACTTCTACACTCCGCAAAGGAAATGTCCCCATCGAGACCGATCCAGTAAGACAGACAGAGACATCTCCCCTCCAGCGGGCTGTTAACGGGGCAGGTCGCCCAGCAGGGAGTTAAGGGGGGCAGGGGGCTGGTCCTCCCCAGGACAGAGTGAAAGGGGGCAGGTCCCCCAGCAGGGAGTTAGGGGGGGCAGGGGGCTGGTCCTCCCCAGGACAGAGTGAAAGGGGGCAGGTCCCCCAGCAGAGAGTTAAGGGGGGCAGGGGGCTGGTCCCCCAGCAGGGAGTTTAGGGAGGCAGGTCCCCCCAGGACAGAGTGAAAGGGGGCAGGTCCCCCAGCAGGGAGTTAAGGGGGGCAGGGGGCTGGTCCTCCCCAGGACAGAGTGAAAGGGGGCAGGTCCCCCAGCAGGGAGTTAGGGGGGGCAGGGGGCTGGTCCTCCCCAGGACAGAGTGAAAGGGGGCAGGTCCCCCAGCAGGGAGTTAGGGGGGGCAGGTCCCCCAGCAGAGAGTTAAGGGGGGCAGGGGGCTGGTCCCTCAGCAGGGAGTTAAGGGGGGCAGGGGGCTGGTCCTCCCCAGGACAGAGTGAAAGGGGGCAGGTCCCCCAGCAGGGAGTTAGGGGGGGCAGGTCCCCCAGCAGAGAGTTAAGGGGGGCAGGGGGCTGGTCCCTCAGCAGGGAGTTAAGGGGGGCAGGGGGCTGGTCCTCCCCAGGACAGAGTGAAAGGGGGCAGGTCCCCCAGCAGAGAGTTAAGGGGGGCAGGGGGCTGGTCCCCCAGCAGGGAGTTTAGGGAGGCAGGTCCCCCCAGGACAGAGTGAAAGGGGGCAGGTCCCCCAGCAGGGAGTTAAGGGGGGCAGGGGGCTGGTCCCCCAGCAGGGAGTTAAGGGGGGCAGGGGGCAGATCCCGCAGAAGGGAGTTTAGGGGGGCAGGGGGCAGATCCCCCGCGCGGGAGGGGGTGGGGGATACCTGGCGCTGCAGACGGGCTGGGGGAGTCTCTCCTCTTTCGCGCAGGCTGTCTCTATCCCTCTCTCTCTGCCCGTCTGAATCCTCCCCCCGCTCCCCAGCCCTACCCCTGGCAGCCGCCCCAGCAGGGAGGGGCCGGACGGGGCTGGCGTGTGTCTGGCGAAGTACAGCCCCCTAGATTTCCCCTCCCCCGGGGGGGGGGCATCCCCGAACGCAGGGGAACCCCAGAGCTTTCCACCCCCCTCAACGTGCTAACCCCCCAGAACAATGCCCAGAATCCGCCCCCCCACACACACACACAGACTCAGACTTTGCTGCCCGCCAAAAATCATTCCTCCCAAAATTCCCCCACCAGGTAAAGTGGGGAAGCAAACTGCAGGAGTTTGTGCCCCGTCATAAAAGACCCCCCAACATTTGAACAGAACCCCGTAAATTTCACAGCCCCCACCACTGCTAACCCCCTCCCCCCAAATGGACGGCAGATGGGAAGGGCTATGGGACACTAGCCCCCCCCCGGGCCAGCCAGGGACCCCAATCCTGGACAGCAAAGAGGGCAGGTTAATGGGGTCTGTGGAGTGGACCCCACTTGTCAAGGGTTAATAGGATTCCCCCTCCCCTGGGCAACTGGGGCTTTCACTTCCCCATTGAGGTTTGCCCAAAATAAGGAGCCGGTGCTGGGGAACCAGGAATAGAAATAAACAGCTTTTTATCTTGGTGAGTGGTTAAAACGCGCGGATGGGGGGCTGGGAGCCAGGACTCCTGGGTTCTATCCCCAGCTCTGTGCAGGCAGTGGGGGTCTAGTGGTTAGAGCAGGGGGGCTGGGAGCCAGGACTCCTGGGTTCTATCCCCAGCTCTGTGCAGGCAGTGGGGGTCTAGTGGTTAGAGCAGGGGGGCTGGGAGCCAGGACTCCTGAGTTCTAGCCCAGCTCTGGGAGGGGAACGGGGTCTAGAGCTCAGCAGTGTGCAGGAGGCAAATGCCCGTGGATGCAGCTGCGCTCCCCCCCCCCGGGCTGGCTGTTGTGGGGGCCCCCGGTGGTGACCCCAGGTAGCCCAGGCTGAGAGCCCAAAGGGGCGGAGATCGGGCAATAGGAAAGCAGACCTAGGTATCATCATCTCCCCACCCAACATCCTGTCCCCTGAACCCCTGCCCAATCAGGCACGCGGTGCCCTGGCAACAGTCATCGCAAGCAGAATGGCAACCGCTGTGATGGGACAAACACAGATGGGTGGGTGGGGTGTTGGGGTTTGGTGGTTTCCTGTGCTGGGGTGTCGCGTGGTGTGTGTGTGGGTGACCAGAGGCCCATGAGTCACACAGCCCCCAGCAGCCCCACCCTCTCCTGGCTGTATTCATGCAGCTGTACCAGGACCCTGCTCATGCACCTGCCTCCCCAGCTGTGCACCCCCCCGCCATGCACCCAGCTCCCCCAGCTGTGCACCCCATCCGCCAATGCACCCAGCACTCCAGCAGTGCACCCCACTCCCCAATGCACTCGGCAACCCAGCTGTGCATCCCCGCCCCCATGCACCGGGCTCCCCCAGCTATTCACGTGCCACAATGCGCCCAGCCCCCCAGCTGTGCGCTTGCTTCCCTATGCCCCTGGCCTCCTACCCGTGCACCTGTCCCCCGCATCCGTGCACCCTGCTTCCCAATACACCCACCCCCCCAGCTATGCACATGCCCCAGTGCATCCAACGCCCCAGCTGTGCACGTGCCCCAATGCATCCAACGCCCAGCCCTCCATCCACTTCCCAGTCTCAGCACACCCTCCCATCCCGACTCCCGCCACAGAAAAGGGAAGGAGGAACCGCGCATGCGCGGGACGCCCGCTGGAGGACGGGGGCAGCCGAAAGGGGCGGGGTTTGCGCACTGGGCGAGGCCTCGGTGGAGGGTGGGGGAAGGAAGAAGGGAGCTGTTGGGATAGCGCATGCGCAATGTCGGCCTGGCCCTGCTCAGAGTGGTGATTCAGGAGCCTGGCGGAGGGAGTGGCGCCAGGCTCCGCCCCCTGTATTAGCCCCGCCCCCTGGCCTGGCCTCCTGGTGAGACCCCATCACCCCCCAGGGCAGGATATG
This sequence comes from Emys orbicularis, assembly GCF_028017835.1. Lineage (NCBI taxonomy): Eukaryota > Metazoa > Chordata > Testudines > Emydidae > Emys > Emys orbicularis. The sequence continues at coordinate 19,936,890 of NC_088703.1, forward strand.
GGGCCTTGGTGTGACCTGACAGGGCCTTCGTGTGAGCTGCCGGGGCCTTGGCATGACCGGCCGGGGCCTTGGCGTGATGGGGCCTTGGTGTGAGCTGCCAGGGGCTTGGCGTGAGCTGCCGGGGCCTTGGCTTGACGGGGCCTTGGTGTGAGCTGCCGGGGCCTTGGCGTGAGCTGCCGGGGCCTTGGCTTGACGGGGCCTTGGTGTGACCTGACATGGCCTTGGCGTGACAGGGCCTTGGTGTGACCTGACGTGGCCTTGGTGTGAGCTGCGGGGGCCTTGGTGTGACAGGACCTTAGTGTGACGGGGTCTTGGTGTGACTGGACAGGGTCTTGGCATGACAGTGCCTTGACGAGACGGGGTCACTGGGGCCTTGGCATGACCTGCTGGGACCTTGGTATGATTGGACGGGACCTTGGTGTGACTGGACGGGGCCTTGGCGTGATGGCATGATCTGCCGGGTCCTTGGTGTGACAGGTCTTTGGAGTGATGTGGCCTCGGTGTGACCTGTCAGGACCGTGGTGTAGTGGGGCCATGGTGTGACTTGACGGGGCCTTGGCATGACGGGGCCTTGGCTTGCCATGGCCTGCTGTAACTGGGGCGTGGCGGGAGCTTCTGGGGCCGTGGTGAGATGGGACAGTGTCTTGGTGTGACCTGATGTGTCTTTGGGGTAGGGCCTTGGCATGACATGATGGTATGTTGGCATGACAGGAGGGGGCGGACAGGGGACTGAGTCTTAGCGTGACCTGAGGGCATCCAGGTGAAATGAAACAACCCCGAGCAGCAATGGCACCCCCCTGTGGTTGTGACAGAGCAGCCATCCCATCCGGACACAGAGCCGCTGGGGAAGGGGGCAGTGTCACGTGTCCTCCCTCACCCTGTAGCCTCCAGCTCCACAGCCCCTCGGCTCCTCCCCCACATCCTGGCATCCCGCACCCCAGCAGGCCCCCACCCCAACCACCCCAACTTGTCATCCCCGGTTCAGGCACCTGGCGGCTCCCTGGCTCGGAAATAAATGCCTCCCTGTTAACCCAGCCATCGCACCCCCTCTAACCACTAGGCCCCACTCCCCTCCCAGAGCCGGGATAGAACCCAGGAGTCCTGGCTCCCAGTCCCCCGCAGTGTAGACATTCTGCATGGCTGGGGGCGGGAGGAATGGAGGTGTGTTTGTGATTAGGGTGGGGAGGGGGGGGGGGGGTGGAGTGGGGGAAAGGGAGGTGTGGGGTTGGTGGGGGGAATAAAGGGGATTTTCCAGCATGGCTCTCCTGTTCCCCCTAATCTGACACGTCCCCCTTTTCTCCCACCCCCAGGGCTCCGTCCTCTCCCCCCATTGGCTGAGGTATTTCTGCTTCCTGGAGACGGTTGCTAACAACTCGGGTGGTGTGGGTGTGGGGGGCGGCGATGCTGGCAGGCGAGGAGAGGCCAGGTGTGATCCCCGCACCTCCCTGTGCCTGTCACGGGCTGGGCTCCCCCCGAGCCCACTGACCATCCCCCCCGGACTGGCTGCCGGAGAGTGAGGTAAATCCCGGCACCCAGGGGTGGGGGGTACTGGGGCTAGGAAGGAAATCGGATCCCAGATCTCCCCCCCCCAAAACCTTCCCCCTAAACTCTCCCCTGAGCCTCCCAAACCTTCCCCCCAAACTCACCCCGATCCCTGAACCTTCCCCCCAAATTCACCACCGACCCCCTGAACCCCCCCAAATTCCCACTTAGCCCCTGAACCTTCCCCCCAAACTCTCCCCTGAGCCCCCAAACCTTCCCCCCAAACTCACCCCGACCCCTGAACTTTCCCCCGAGCCCCCCGAACCTTTCCCCCAAACTCACCCCAACCCCCTGAACCTTCCCCCCAAATTCACCACTGACCCCCCTGAACCCAGGGGGGGAGGGATAGCTCAGTGGTTTGAGCATTGGCCTGCTAAACCCAGGGTTGTGAGCTCAATCCTTGAGGGGGCCACTTAGGGATCTGGGGCAAAATCAGTACTTGGTCCTGCTAGTGAAGGCAGGGAGCTGGACTTGATGACATTTCAGGGTCCCTTCCAGTTCTATGAGATAGGTATATCTCCATATATTTATTATAACCCCCCCAAATTCCCACTTAACCCCTGAACCTTCCCCCCAAACTCTCCCCTGAGCCCCCAAACCTTCCCCTGACCCTTCCCCCCCAAATTCACCTCTGACCCCATAATCTTTCTTCCACTCCCCCCGATTCTCCGAACCTTCCCCCAAACTCGCCTTGACCACCTGAACCTGCCCCCAGCCACAGAACCACCTGATCCTTTGCTCCCAAATGACCCCACTCCAAACTCCACAGCTCCCTGAACCTTCCCCCCCAATCCCACTCCACCCTCCAACTCCTTAAACCCTCCTAGCCCCTATGCACCAGCCCCACGCCTTCCCCAGCCCCTCCAAACCTTGTGATGCCCCACCCCAGAATCAGCCACATGCCTGACAGCGCGAGGCCTGCCCCAGAGCCTCGGAGGTTGCCCCCTCTCCTGATGCCCCAGTGCTGGGCTGGGCACCCCCTGCACCCCTGTCTCTCTCTGGGCCGTGACAGCCGGGGTCCAGTTAAAAGCCCTCTCTCTCTCTCTCCCCACTCTCTTTCTTGGCCACCTGTCGGCGAGGAGGAGGAGGAGAAGATGCCGCTGCACCGATCTGCCTCGAGTACCCGCTCGGAGGGCAGCGACCTGGACCTGGAGGGCATCGGTAATGGCTCTGCCCCAGGGCATTGTGGGAAGGCTAGGGATTGGCGTCTCCTGGCTGCCACCAGACAGAATGGGAGCTACCCCGCTGCCTCCAGCGTGGACCTGCCGCCGGTGCCCTCCGCGTGGCCCTGCCCCCTGTGCTCTGCCCCCCCAGTGACTCCACACGGCCCCGTCTCCGTGCTCTACCCCCTGGTACCCATCACATGACCTTCCTGCCCCCCCCCATGCACTCTGCATGGTCCCACCCTCTGTGCTCTGCCTCCCTGATGCCCCCCCGTGCGGCCCTGTTCTCTGGCTCCAGTGCCCCCCAGCATGGTCCCGCCCCTTTATCTAGCCCCCTGGGTGCCCCCCCTCACAGCCTGTTGTCCCAGTGCCACATGGGGCTCCCTACTCGTGACCCCACCACTCTGGTGCCCTCCCTGTTTTCTCTCCCCGCCCCACATCTCTGTCTGATCCCTGCCCCATGCCCTCGGTCCCAGGAGCTGGCGGTAACAATACCCCAGCCCTCCCAGCACTACCCCATCAGCCCAGCCAGGGTGAGGGGTCCTCCCCCCCACGCTGGGGGACGTGTCCTTCCCTGCCAGGCCGCCCTGGGGAAGAGCCATCCCTGCTGCCCCCCTCCCAGATGCCTCTGGCTGCTGGGATGGCATCTGGGAGGGGGGCAGCAGGGCTGGTGGCCAGAGGAGCAATCCTGCCTCTGGGGATGGGGGCAGCACCCCACTTAGCCAGATTGCTGAACTTAACAGACTTTGGATTGACCCCAGGGAGCTGAGATCAGAACCTGGTCCTGCCCCCATTGCAAACAGGGGTGACTCCGGATTGACCCCAGAGGGCTGAGATCAGAACCTGGCTTTGTCCCCATTCCAAATAGGAGTGACTCTGGATTGGCCCCGAGGGGGGGGCTGAGATGAGAACCCGGCCCTGCCCTCTGCCTTTAGCCCCTCCGATCCCCTGATATCCCACCCCCAACTCTGTACCAGTCCGGAGCATTGTCCTGTGGCTGGGATGACACCAACGCTTCACCCCAAGATGTGGGACCTTGGAATGAGGAAGTGGGACCTTGGTATGATAAGGGGTCTTGGCGTGATGGGATGGGGTATTGACGTGACAGGGTGAGGCCATGGCAGACCTTGGCATGACATGATGGGGCCTTGGCGTGATGGGGCATGGCCTTGGCGTGACGTCACGGGGCCTTGGTGTGACAAGACAGAGAATCTTGTCCTCAGATGACAAAGGCCTCAGACTCGTCTGCTGCCTTCTCTAACGATTCCCTTCCCCCCTTTTCTGACCCCCCCCCCCCACATCTCACCCCCCCCCCCCAGCCGAGAGCGAGCTGGCCAAGCTGCAGCGCCAGTTCCGGCTGCTAGAGGGTGACCGCCATGCCTACATCCTGCAGTCCCAGGAGACCATCCGCAAGCAGCTGTACGTACCCCCTTGCGGTCCCTGGGGTCCAGGTCACCGAGCTGGGGCAGGAGATCTGGGAATTATCCCTGAGAGCAGGGTCACCGGGCTGGGGGGAGGGGCCTGGGAATGATCCAGGGGGCGGGGTCACCAGGCTAGAGGGAGGGACCCAGGAAAGATTCCAGGGGTTGGGGTCACCGGGCTGGGGGGCAGGTTCAACACACAAACCTATACAACGCAACTGACACCCCCCACACACCGTAACACAGACTGACACACTCCCCTCTGCACACTGATGCGTTATTGATGTAACACTCAGCCCCCTAACAACCCACGTGGGCCTAGCAACACTCTCCCACCCCCCCCACACACACACTAGGCTGGGTCACTGCCCTCCGCCCCCCTCCCCCCACATGCTCACACTCACTCGGACGAGATCACACACATGAGTCCCACATTGGATCACACGCAGTAGATCACACAGAGGCATACAGTCAGACAAGCTCACACTAGATCACACTCGCACACTTGAACACCCACACTCAAACCGTAGCTCACACACACACACCAGGTGACCCAGACTTACCTGCCCACAAGAGCCCATGTTAGATCCCACTCGCACACGACACTGCGCAGACACCAGATCACACTAGATCCCACCAACACATGCCAGATCACCATAGATCATACACCAGATCTTTCTGACACCCGCCAGATCACGCACACACCATCTCCCACCTGATCCCGCACACTGACACCCACCACATCACACAAACACACACACACAATCACACACACTAGCTCGCACACCCTCCCACAAGTTCTCTCCATCCTCTTCCCCCGATGCTCCACACCCTCCGGTAGATCCAGCCCCCGCTGCCCCCTGCGTGCTGGGCCCCAGCATACCCCGCCTACCCTCCACCCTGTACCATGGGGCCCCACCGCTGCCACCATCCCACCCCGGCGCTGCCTGCCACCCGGCGCCTCTCCCTGCCGCCCATCTCTGCTGGCCACCCTGGTGTCTCCGGCAGGGCCGACCTGCAGCGGCTGGAGAAGGAGCGGAAGGGGCTGCTGTGGGACCTGCGGGTGGCGGAGGGCCGTGCCAACAGGCAGCGGGAGCAGGACCAGGCCGGCAGCCTACGCGCCCTGCTGCGGAACCAGGACCAGGTGGAGGAGCAGGCGGCCGCCGAGAGGAGGACGGTGACCCAGCTAGACCAGGAGGTACCACTGGACTGGTAGGGTGATGTAGTGGTTAGAGCAGAGGGGCTGGGAGCCAGGACTCCTCGGTTCTCTCCCTGCCTCTGGAAGGGGAGTGGGGTCTAATGGTTTGAGCAGAGGGGCTGGGAGCCAGGACACCTGGGTTCTCTCCTGGCTCGGGGACGGGAGTGGGGCTGCGGCAATCAGACTGTGTCCCTGGCAGGGCTCCCCCCTTCTCCTGTTCCCTGGTGAGTGAACAGGATGGGATGGGTGTGGAGGAGAGGCTCGGTGTGGCTCTTCCTCTATCCCACAATGCTATGCGGGGAATTACCCACAAGGCCTTGAATGATTTCAGAAAGGGGAACTACACATAAATGTAGGGGTTAGTGAAAGAGAAATTAAAAGGTACAGTACCAAAAGTGAAATCCCTGCAAGCCGCGTGGAAACTTTTTAAAGACACCATAATAGAGGTTCAACTGAAATGTATCCCCCAAATTAAAAAACATAGTAAGAGAACCAGAAAAGAGCCACCGTGGTTAAACAACAAAGTAAAAGAAGCAGTGAGAGGCAAAAAGGCATCCTTTAAAAAGTGGAAGATAAATCCTAATGAAGAAACTAGAGAAGAGCATAAACTCTGGCAAATGAAGTGTAAAAATATAATTAGAAAGACCAAAAAAGAATTTGAAGCACAGCTAGCCAAAGACTCCAAAAGTAATAGCCAAAGGTTTTTTAAATCCATCAGAAGTAGAAAGCGTGCTAAACAACCAGTGGGGCCACTGGACGACCGAGATGCTAAAGGAGCACTCAATGACGATAAGGCCATTGCAGAGAAACTAAATGAATTATTTGCATAGGTCTTCACTGTTGAGGATGTGAGGGAGATTCCCAAACCTGAGCCATTCTTTTGGGGTGACAGATCTGAGGAACTGTCCCAAATGGAGGTGTCATTAGAGGAGGTTTTGGAACAAATTGATAAACTAAACAGTAATAAGTCTCCAGGACCTGATGGTATTCACCCAAGAGTTCTGAAGGAACTCAAATATGAAATTGCAGCACTCAGGGCCGGCTCCAGGCACCAGCCGAGCAAGCTGGTGCTTGGGGTGGCAGATTGAACGAGGCGGCATTCCACCCAATCCTAGGGCAGCACGGTTGCTTTGTGTGTGTGTGTGTGTGTGTGTGTGTTGTTACGCTCCCGCCGCCCTGTAGGGGGCAGCGGCATGGAGGACGGGAGCGCCCTGCAGCAAGCCCGGCAGGGCAGCCCCCGTCCTTCCCTCCCAGCCGACCGGAGCAGTGCGGAGCCCTCCCGGCAGGGGGCACAGCGGGAGGGTCCGTGTGGCAGCGCCCCGCTGAAACCCTGGCTGCCCCCCTTCTCTCTCTCCCCCCGCTCCCTCCCCCCCCCGCTAACCGGGGCACATCTGCAGGGCAGGGAGTCCCCCTGCACCCTGGCTCCGGCTGCGCGGCAGGTTTTTTTTTTTTTTTTTTATTTGCCGTTCTGGCCGCCGCAGTTTTTTTTTTGCTTGGGGCGACCAAAAAGTCAGAGCCGGCCCTGGCAGCACTACTAACTGTCATCTGTAACCTATCATTTAAATCAGCTTCTGTACCAACTGACTGGAGAATAGCTAATGTGACGCCAGTTTTTAAAAAAGCCTCCAGAGGTGACCCTGGCAACTACAGGCCAGTAAGCCTCACTTCAGTAGCAAATTGGGTGAAACTATCGTAAAGAACAAAATTGTCAGACACACAGATGAACATAATTTGTTAGGAAATAGTCAACATGGGTTTTGTAAAGGGAAATCATGCCTCACCAATCTACTAGAATTCTTTGAGGGAGTCAACAAGCATGTGGACAAGGGGGATCCAGTGGATCCAGTGTACTTAGATTTTCAGAAAGCCTTTGACAAGGTCCCTCACCCAAGGCTCTTAAGCAAAGTAAGCAGTCATGGGATAAGAGGGAAGGTTCTCTCATGGATTGGTAACTGGTTAAAAGATAGGAAACAAGGGGTAGGAATAAATGGCCAGTTTTCAGAATGGAGAGAGGTAAATAGTGGTGTCCCCCAGGGGTCTGTACTGGGCCGAGTCCTATTCAACATATTCATAAACGATCTGGAAAAAGGGGTAAACAGTGCGGTGGCAAAATTTGCAGATGATACAAAACTACTCAAGATAGTTAAGTCCCAGGCAGTCTGCGAAGAGCTACAAAAGAATCTCACAAAACTGGGTGACTGGGCAACAAAATGGCAGGTGAAATTCAATGTTGATAAATGCAAAGTAATGCACATTGGAAAACATAATCCCAACTATACATATATAATGATGGGGTCTAAATTAGCTGTTACCACTCAAGAAAGAGATCTTGGAGTCATTGTGGATGGTTCTCTGAAATCATCCACTCAGTGTGCAGCGGCAGTCAAAAAAGCGAACAGAAGGTTGGGAATCATCAAGAAAGGGATAGATAATAAGACAGAAAATATCATATTGCTTCTATATAAATCCATGGCACGCCCACACCTTGAATACTGCGTGCAGATGTGGTCGCCCCATCTCAAAAAAAAATAAATATTGGAATTGGAAAAGGTTCAGAAAAGGGCATCAAAAATGATTAGGGGTATAGAACGGCTGCCGTATGAAGAGAGATTCATAAGACTGGGACTTTACAGCTTGGAAAAGAGGCGACTAAGGGGGGATATGATAGAGGTCTATAAAATCATGAGTGGTATAGAGAAAGTAAATTAAGGAAGTGTTATTTACGCCTTCTCATAATACAAGAACAAGGGGCCACCAAGTGAAATTAATAGGTAACAGGTTTAAAACAAACACAAGAAAATATTTTTTCATGCAACACACTGTCAACCTCTGGAACTCCTTGCCAGAGGGTGTTGTGAAGGCCAATACTATAACGAGGTTCAAAAGGGAGCTAGATAGATTCGTGGAGGACAGGTCCATCAATGGCTATTAGCCAGGATGGGCAGGGATGGTGTCCTTAGCCTCTGTTTGCCAGAAGCTGGGATTGGGTGACAGGGCATGGATCACTTGATGATAACCTGTCTGTTCATTCCCTTTGGGGCACCTGCCATTGGCCACTGTCAGAGGACAGGATAATGGGCTTGATGGACCTTGTATGGCCGTTCTTGTGTTCTTATGATGCTACAGTGCATCCCAGCATGCTCTGGGACAGAGCCTGGGGGATCAGGCCAAGATGTCCCCCTTCCTCTGGCTGGCGGTTGGCTTTGGTGCCCCCTTCCTCTATCCATCCCAAAGGGCACTGCTGGGCAGAACCCAGAAGCTCTTGGGGGTGCTACGGGGCACCCAAGGCAGTGAGGCCGTGGGGTTCGGGCTGTGCTTCCTAACGGTGTGTCCCCCCCCGGCAGATCCGGAGCTGGGAGAAGCGGCTGGCGGGGCTGGCGAAGCAGGCGGGCAGTGCAGGAGTCAGCCAGCGGCACAAGGCCCAGGGCCAGAGGAGGGTGCGCGCCCTGGAGAACCAGTTGGACAAGGTGAGGGGGGGCAGGGCTGTCACTGCCGTAGGGGACACTAGTGGTTAGAGCAGGCGAGGGGGGGCTGGGTTCTATCCCCCGCTCTGGGAGGGGAGTGGAGGATAGGGGTTAGAGCAGAGGGGCTGGGAGCCAGGACGCCTGGGTTCTCTCCCGGCTCGGGGAGGGGAGTGGAGGATAGGGGTTAGAGCAGAGGGGCTGGGAGCCAGGACGCCTGGGTTCTCTCCCGGCTCGGGGAAGGGAATGGGGTGTAGTTGCCGGCCCCGGCGGGTGAGGCTGTGTTCCACGTTGGGAGGCTTCACCAGGCGCCTGGGCCCTCAGGGGGGCTAATGCCAGCACCCCTGGTTCTCTTCAGGCATCAGCCCGGTTCAGCTCCCAGCTGGCGCTGAACGCCAGCCTGCGCGAGGAGCTGGAGACCCTGCGTATCGAACGTGGGCGCTTCGAACACCTTTACCGCAGGCTGGAGAAGGTGAGAGCTCTGCCAGGGGAGCGGGGGGCTGGGAGCCAGGACGCCTGGGTTCTCTCCCTGGCTTCGGGGTGGGGAGTGAGGTCTAAAGGTTAGAGCCGGTGGTGGTGGCTGTTAACCCCGTCTTTCCCTTCATGGTTCAAGCTGCACGTACCCCCTGCACCCAGCCTGTCACATGGTGACCAGGGACCCATCAGTCCCCACAGAGCCCAACATGGGAAACTGAGGCACCAATGGGCACCACTGGGAGGTGCACACAGGGTTTGGCCCCACCCACCTGTTGGGCTCTGATTGGTGTCTGATAGGACCCCTCCCCCCGGTGATGTGCATAAAATGAAGGGTTGTGGTTGGCTGATGCTGGCCCCAGTGGGAAGCAGGCATCTAATTGGCCAACAAAGGTCTTGTTAAGAAATTGGTGTGGGATGGAGAGGTCTGATAGGCCAGTGAAGGTCCTGCTGTGACACAGGGCCAGAACGGAAGGATCTGATTGGTTGAGAGAAGCCTATGACCTTCTCCCTTTGATTCCCAGGAGCTGCAGGAGACACGGAAAGCCATTGGAGCCGTGATCGACTCCTCCTCCTCGGCCTTTGATGCTAGGTAGGGCCCCCGGCACCACCTGCTAGCCCCACTGCGCCCCCCGCTGGCCCACAGCGCCTCCCGCTGGCCCACAGCGCCCCCTGCTGGTCCCTGGTGCCTCCTGCTGGACACATGGTGCCAAGGAGACCTACAGCAACCCCTCCTGTCTCCAGGGTGCCCCTCTGCTGGCCCCACAATCTTCCCCCCCCACCCGCTGCTCCTTGCACTCAGGATCGGCCACCCCATCCGCACACATGTCACGGGCCTGTCTGATCTTGCCCCAGGGCACTGCCCCCTCCAGCAGAAGCCAAGGGCTAGTCGGGCTGTGGAAACTGAGCCCCCTGCACCCTCCATGGGGGCCCGGGAAGGGCAGGGCCCGGGTCTTGGTATCTCCTACTGCATAGAGTGGGGGAACCAGGACTCCTGGGTTCTCTCCCTGGCTCTGGGAGGGGAATGGGATCTAGTGGTTAGAGCAGGGGATTGGGGGTTGGGAGCCAGGATGCCTGGGTTCTCTCCCTGGCTGTGGGAGGGGAGTGGGGTCTAGTGGTTAGAGCAGGGGGGCAGGCTGGGAGCCCGGACTCCTGGGTTCTGTCCAGGGCTTTGCAGGCTGTCTGTGGGCAGGGCACCCACTTTTATTGCTCCCCTCCCCTCCTGCAGGGATGAGGCCCAGACCAAGCTGGGGCAGCTGAGGGAGAAGGCGGAGAAGGACTTGGCCCAGCATGGGGCCGAGATGAAGGAGCTGCAGCGGGTCCTGGACCACGACCGGCGCTTACGCCACTTCCTGGATGTCAAGGTGCAGGAGCGGACGTTCACCCAGGAGGCGCTGGAGGCCAAGCGCAAGAGAGGTACTAGCCGGGATGCCTGGGTTCTCTCCTGACTCTGGGAGGAGAGTGGGGTCTAGTGGCTAGAGCGGGGGGCGGGGGGGAGGAGGCGATGGGAGCCAGGACTCCTCTTTTCTCTCCCTGGCTCTGGGAGGGGAGTGAGGTCTAGTGGTTAGAGCATGGGGCCTGGGAGCCAGGACTCCTGGGTTCGGTGGCTGAGGGGCTCTGACCGTGTCCGGTTTACTCCCCGTTCAGAGCAAGAGGAGGCCGAGGGGAAGCACCGGGACCCCAGGGAGGAGGTGCTGGAGTCCTATGAAGCTGCCTTCAAGCAGATCCAACAGCTGACAGGGGAGGACGACCTGGATGTGCTGGTGGAGAAATTCATAGCAGGTGACGGGCAGGGGGCGCTGGCTCGGATCCGGCCCCAGGCGGGGGGCTCTCTCTCCAGTCCGAGGGCTGGGGTCTGTTGGGGGAGCTGACTCTGGTGGAGGGGGAGGGGTCTGTCGAGGGGGGCCTGTCGGGGGGGGGGGATGTCTCTCTGGTCCGGGGGGGGTGTCTATGGGGTTTCTTCGGTCAGGGGGAAGGGGTCTGTCGGGGGAGGGGGGGCTCTTTTTGGTCAGGGGCTCTGACACCTCCCTCCCCCTCCCAGTTGAGGACCGGAATTTCGCCCAGTTCAACTACGTCAACGAGCAGAACAACGAGCTGGAGCGACTGGGGGAGCGGATTGCCCAGGTGAGGGGGGCCAGCCCCCCATGATGGCTCTGCCCCCCGCAGACAGCCCTGCCCCAACGCCCTCCAGGGCACTGCCCCCCACAGACAGCTCTGCCCCCCACTGTCCCCCATTGCCCACCAGCATCCTGCCCCCCCACAGAAAGCCCTGCATCCTCCCAACTCCTCCCCAGGGCCTTCTGCACCATAGACTGTCCTGCCCCCCACGCTCCCCATGGTGGCACTGCCCCCCCATAGGCAGCCCTTCCCCCTCTGTCCCCCATGGCTCTGCCCCCCGGGGCCCTGTTCCCCATAGACAACCCTGCTCCCTTCCAGGGCCATGCCAAATCCCGCCCCCCCTCCGAGGGCCATACCCAGCTCTGCCTGCCTCTCCCCACTCCCATCCCCTCCCTGTACCCTTCTGCGGCCTCCCAGGTGCGCCGGGAGATCCAGGCGGCGCGGGCCCAGGACGAGCAGGAGCAGCAGGAGCAGCGGGCGCAGACCCGGGCACTGGAGATGCAGCAGGAGGCTGTCGTGCAGGAGGCCCAGCAGCTGCTGAGCAAAGAGAAGGTGGCCAGGAAAACCCTGGAACAGCTCAAAGAGGGTACGGAGCCGGGAGGGGGGTGTCCCGGGACCCGCATCGTCTCTGCAAGCCGGTGGTAGAACCCAGGAGTCCTGGATCCCAGCCCCCTGCTCTAACCACTAGACTCAAATCCCCTCCCAGGGCTGGGGAGAGAACCCAGGAGCCCCGACTCCCAGCCCCCCTGCTCCCCTAACCACTAGACCCCACTCCCCTCCCAGAGCCAGGGATAGAACCCGGCGTCCTGGCTCCCAGCTCCCCCCGCTCTAACCCACCAGCTCCCCCTCCTCAAGCTGTGGGTACAACCCAGGCGTCCGGGCTGTCTGTCCCCGCAGGGATCAGGTCGCTGTTCAGGAAGCTGGACTGTCAGTGCTCGGCGCTGGACGAGGCGCTGGGGGGCTCGGCCGTGGTGCGGGATGGGAACATCCCTGTGTTCCTGGGTCTCCTGGAGCAGCGGGCCCACGAGCTGTTGGCCATGCGCTCCTACCTGGCCTCCAAGGTACGGGCAGCTTGGGGGGGGGGGGAGTTCTGCATGGGGGGGGTGCTGGGGGATGGGACATTGTGGATGGGGTGAAGCTGGGGGGGATCTGTACTGGCAACAGTGGTGAGGGATGGGACCGTGGCAGCTGTGGGGGAGCCGGGGAGGGGGGCGTTGGGGGATGGGATGGGGAAACCAGGGGCGGGAGATCTGTGCTGGGGGAAGGATTGAGGGGGCAGAGGGGGCAGGTCTGTGTCAGGTGGGAGGAATTGCGGGGGTCGGTGCTGGGGGGATGTGTCCCAAGTGGGGGGGGGCAGGGAGTGGGATGGGGTGGTGGGGGGATGGGATGAGGTGGGGGGGATGTATGCTGGGGCAGAGATCAGGGGGATGGGATGATCTGAGGGGGATGTGGGGGGGCAGGAAATGAGCCCCCCACCCCCAGACCATCCCCCAACCTTTTCCCCCTCCCCCCCAGAACTACGATCTGCCCTACGACCCCGAAGAGACGGCTCGACTGCTCCTGGGGCAGATGGCGGGTTACGCCCCCACAACGTACCCCCTGCGGCCCCCCACTGCTGGGTAAGCACCGTGTCCCCAACCCCCTATAGCCATGGGATTGGAGGGGGGCTCCCCACCCTGCCACCCACAACACATATGGTCTAGAAAGACCTGACCCAGGAGAGGGATGGGGTAGAGCTGGGAGCCAGGACTCCTGGGTTCTCTCCCGGCTCTGGGAGGGGAGTGGGGTCTAGTGGTGAGAGCAGGCTGAGGGGCTGGGAGCCAGGACTCTTTGGGTTCTATCTCCCGCAGGAGGCAGTGGGGTTCACACATACTTAGCCCCCTCATTCTCTTTATCTTCTCCCCAGGGAGGAATATGAAGCTGGGAGTGAGGAAGAGGAACGACCCCTCACCCACAGTGAACTGAGAGACCGCATCCTCCGGGAGGTGAGTGGGCCTAGTGGTTAGAGCACCGGGCTGGGCGCCAGGACTCCTGGATTCCCTCCCCAGTTCTTCCTGAAACAAGCTATCTCGTTTGCCTCCCCACAGGTGCTGAGCAAGGAGGAGACACCGTCCCCCAAGAAGACCCAGTTCACCGAGCCGGGGGGGCTGCGGGCGGCTGGGGGGGCCCGGCGGCCCATGGAGGCCTGAGGCAGAGGCTGGGGTCGGAGCTGGGTCTCCTGTGGCAAATAGCATCCCGGTCAGACTCCTGTAGTGTGTGCTGCTTCCCTCCACCCCCGTGTTCCCCTCTTTCTCCACCTTCCCCGCCATCCCTGTCCCCATCGGCACTGTCCTGGGGCTGGATTCCACCTCTGCCCCTCTCCAGTTGAACGCACCCCGCCACCATCGTCCCCTCTGCCTTCCCGGGCTGCCTGTCGCCCTAGATCTCGGGGAGCCATGGTGGGAACCCCAAGTACTGACGCCCCCCCACACCAGATCAAGCTGCCCCCATTTCCATCTGCTGAAGTGGCCGGTTCCTTTGGCCCAACAGCAGGGTGTGGGTGTCGGGCGAGGTGAGACCCTCCCACTGTCCCCCCCAAACCACACCTCCACTCTGGTAATCTTGACTAATCTTCAGGTCTCTCCCGCCAATCAATCATGGATGGAAGCTCGTTAATTTCACACTCTGAAATTGACCTGCTCCAGATGCACGACCCCCCCCCCCCATGCACACCATGTCCCCCTCATACCACAGCCAGATGGTCCCCAAGGAGCATGCCCAGATACAGAGCGAGGCTGCCCCCTCCCAGTGAGATGGAAATTTTTCCTCCCCCTCCCCCCCGAACCGGGAGAGGGCAGAACCCCAACCCCAAAGTGGAGGGTGCTGCATGGGAACCAGCGGTGGGATTGTATCAGTGGAGGGATGGAATCAGTAATAAATGCCACAAGGTTGTATTGTGTGAAACAGTGCTGCCCCCTGCTGGGCGTTTGTGTGAGCTCCCCACGCCCTGGGTGCGTCCCCTCTGGGGTGGGGCGCGAGGGCTGGTTATCCGGGGACCCCTCGCCCGGCACTGGGATGCGGCCCCTCTGGGGTGGGGTGCAGGGGCTGGGTATCCGGGGACTGCTGGCTTGATGTCCCCTAGCACTGCACTGGGGCCAGTGCTGACGGCCAGAGCAGAGCGCCCCCATTGAGCCCCTGCCCCGCTCCCTGCCGCCCAGAATCTCCCAGAGCCAGTTAGCGAACCCAGGAGTCCTGGCTCGCTGTCCCTGTGGTAACCAATGGGGTCCAAGTGGACTGAGGGCAGGGGGCCGGAGGAGAGCTGCTGAAAGGTGTTGACTGCTTCTTGCAATGCCGGCTCTGGCCACAGGAGGCAGCTCTGGGCAGGTCCTGACAAGAGGGGAAAGGCCCCATGTCCCATTTTCTGCCAGCACCCACAGGGGAGAAGCCCCTAACCCCATTCCCTGCCCCCCCCTTCCAGGAGGGAGCTTTGGGCCCGGGCTGGGGGGGTGAATGAACCTTTTGTTCCCTGCTGCCACCAAGGAAAGGGGAAGTGGAACCAGCAGCTGCCTTGTGGAGGGACTGTGGGGGGTGGGGCGGATTGGCCAGTCGGGGGGGAGGGGGCTGGGAATTTTCATTTGTGGGGGGGTCCTCCTGGCTTGCAGAGCTAAAAAGCAGCGCAGAACGCTCTGTCGGTTCCCAGGCTCCTCCTGCTTTAACCCACTCCCCTCCCAGAGCCGGGGAGAGAACCCAGGAGTCCTGGCTCCTAGCCCCCTCTGCTCTAACCACTAGGCCCCACTCCCCTCCCAGAGCCGGGGAGAGAACCCAGGAGTCCTGGCTCCCAGCCCCCTCTGCTCTAACCACTAGGCCCCACTCCCCTCCCAGAGCCGGGGAGAGAACCCAGGAGTCCTGGCTCCCAGCCCCCTCTGCTCTAACCACTAGGCCCCACTCTCCTCCCAGAGCCGGGGAGACAACCCAGGAGTCCTGGCTCCCAGCCCCCTCTGCTCTAACCACTAGGCCCCACTCCCCTCCCAGAGCCGGGGAGAGAACCCAGGAGTCCTGGCTCCCAGCCCCCTCTGCTCTAACCACTAGGCCCCACTCTCCTCCCAGAGCCAGGGAGAGAACCCAGGAGTCCTGGCTCCCAGCCCCTCCTGCTCTAACCACTAGGCCCCACTCTCCTCCCAGAGCCAGGGAGAGAACCCAGGAGTCCTGGCTCCCAGCCCCCTCTGCTCTAACCACTAGGCCCCACTCTCCTCCCAGAGCCAGGGAGACAACCCAGGAGTCCTGGCTCCCAGCCCCTCCTGCTCTAACCACTAGGCCCCACTCTCCTCCCAGAGCCAGGGAGAGAACCCAGGAGTCCTGGCTCCCAGCCCCCTCCCCCCGCTCTAACCACTAGATCCTGCTCCCCCCTGCCACACTGGCAGGGAAAGGGGCCCGATAGGGGTCAGGACGGGTGTTATCAAACGGTGGGTCGCGACCCCGTTGTAATGGGGTCGGCAGGGCTGGCGTTAGGGGCTGTAATTTTTGTTGTCAGAAGCGGGTCCGGGTGCGATGACGTTTCAGAACCCCTGTGTCAGATGATGGAAGTTGGGGGCGGCACTAGGGTTGTCTGGGCAACCAAATATTGAGATCCTGTTGGGGCGGGGCCTCCTGTGGGACATCCCCGTATTGGGGGAGGGGCGCTGCTGTCACCCATGCCCTGCCCGCTGGTGACAGAAGCTGGGCCAGATGTGGAGTGCAGCTGTGTGCGGCGGGGAGCCCCTCCCCCATCCCCACTCCTGTCACCATGGAAACCAAAAACAGTCCCACCAAACACAGCTACCGCCTGTGGGGCACTGCTGAGACGAAGCTCGCAGCGCTGGAGTCCTCGGCTGGGGCACTGCTGGGGGCACTACTGCAGAAGTGATGTGACAGTTACCGCAATCACAGGAAACACCTTTCTTGTCTGAGCAACACCATAACAACCGTCCTGCAGGGCCCGGCCCTGCCCTGCCCCCTCCCTGGCTCACTTCCTTTTTCACCTCTCTGCCCCAGATCCACCCAAGGGGCCCTTCCACCCCGGTATCCTGCCCCTCGGATCCGCCCCCGGGGCCCATCCACCCCGGTATCCTGCCCCTGGGTGTGAAGTTCTGGGGGATGGGGGGCTGTTTGCATGGGGGGGGAGCTCTGGGAGATGGGGGGCTGTGTGCATGGGGGGTGGGAGTTCTGGGTATGGGGGGCTGTGTGCATGGGGTGGGAGTTCTGGGGTATGGGGGGCTGTGTGCATGGGGTGGGAGTTCTGGAGTATGGGGGGGCTGTGTGCATAGGGGTGGGAGCTCTGGGGCATGGGGGGCTGTGTGCATAGGGGAGCTCTGGGAGATAGGGGCTGTGTGCATGGGGGCTGGGAGCTCTGGGGTATTGGGGGGCTGTGTGCATGGGGGGGTGGGAGCTCTGGGGGATGGGGGGCTGTGTGCAGGAGGGGGAGCTCTGGGGTGTGTCTGCCGGGGCGAGGGGAGGTGGGGGTACATGGGGGGGAGTCGGGGGACACGGGCAGGGGGTTATGTCCCGTCTCTGCCTGTGGGCGGGAAGGGGAGGGGCGGGGACACACACGCTGCCCCACCCTTCCCCGGGATGGCACGTGTACGCCACTGTCCCGGCTGGGCGGGGTGTCTGCCTCTCCCCCCCCCCCCCGCCCTTTCCGCCCTGAGCGGAGAGACCCCCCCCCGCCCAGCGCCGCGCTCCCAAATCTCTGCAGCTAGCGCGCAGTGGAGCAACCAGCGCCCCAGATCCGCTCCAGCCCCGCAGCCGCCGCTCCGGGCCCCCAGCGCCGCTCCCCAGCCGCCTCTCCGGGCCCCCAGCCAGGTAAATATGTTGCTCCATGCGCCCCCCCTTCCTACGCATCGCGCCTAGAGCGCAATGGAAACGTGTCTGGGGGACCCCCAGCTCTGGGAGCGGCGTGGGGGGAGGGTCAGACTCTGTGTGGGGCTTGGATCGGAACCGAGGGGTTATTTTTTGGGGGGGGGTGAGCGGAACTTTTTGGGGGACCCAGCACAATGTGGGGTTTGGGGGTATCACCGTTTTGGGGGGGGTTGTGGGGAGGATGAGGGGTGTGTGGCTTGGGAGGATTTCTGGAGGCTGGGTCAAAAAGTGGGGGGTTTAGTGGGGGGTGAGTGGAACATGTGGGGGGGGGACTGCAGCGGGTGGGGTGACCCGGTGCTCTGGAGGATTGGAGGGGTCCGTTGTGATTTGGGGCTGGGGGGCAGCCCCTCTGGGAGTTGGGGGGGGATTGGTCCCTCTGTGGGGGGTTGCCATGCCCTGTGGATGGCAGGATATTTCGGGCAGCTCAGGGTCCAGCCACACCCTGGCTGCACTGAGATTTGGGCGGGACTGTCAAACCTGGGGTGCAGCATTTGTGGGGCTACCCCTCTGTCCCCCCCAAAAAAACCACCACAGGACACTGCCCCCATGCCTCTTAACATATTCCCCCCCATAGGAATTTTGGCCCATCGCTGGGGTAAATATTTTGCTGGGGGGGGCGGTTACCCCACAAAAAGGAGGGAGCTGTAAAATCTCAGCCCCCCAGAAGAGGGGATTGTGGGGGGGATGACTGTGAGCCCCTATAATTCATCCCCTGATCTCTTAGCCCCTTGAGTGACATAGGAGGGGGGGTCACGGCTGGGGGAAGGAGTTTACCAGGCAGTGTCTGTCTGTCCCACTGGCGGGTGGGCCCTGCAGGGGGTGGCGGGCTGGTGGGGCGTGTCCGTCTGTCCCGCTGCCCCCTATAGGGAGGGCTCAGAACTGCCCGTGGTGGGGTGGGGTGGAGGTCACACAACATGGCAATGCAGGAGCCCCTCCTGGCGGGTTCTGCGGGCTAGGGAGAAAGAAGTGTGGGCTAGTGGTTAGAGTGGGTGGGGCCCTGGCATCAGCAGGGTTGTATGGGCCCTGGGTTCTGCCAGAGAGAGCCGAGACCTGGATTTCCTGTGGCTGAGCAGGGCCAGTGCCCAGAGAGGTGTGAATCGAAATGTTGGCAAAGGGGGTGGGGGGACTTTTGTCCGGGCTGGTGACACTATGGGGATCCGCTGCCCTGGGCCAGCGCTGGGCGCCCATAGACCTCGCTCAAAGGGCTCGGGGCAGGAAGGCGTGGGGTCGTGAGCCCCGTTTCACAGCTGGGAAAATAGAGGCACAGAGTGGGGTAGTGGCTCGCCCCAGGTAGCCCAGCAAAGCAATAGCAGAGCCAGGGAGTCCTGGCGCCCAGCCCCTGCTCTAACCACTAGACCCCACTGCCTGCACAGAGGCAGGACAGAACCCAGGCGTCCTGCTGCGCTCGCCTGGCTGGGGAAGCCCAGCCTCCTTCCAGGCCTGTGACCAAGGCCCTGAAATGCCGAAGTGAGGTGGAAAATAACATGCTGGGGATGGGTTTTCTCTAGGCCTTATAAGGGCAGCGGCTGCAGGCTGCCCCCCCCCACCCTTCTTCCCCCTCCCTTTGCCCCTCCTCTCTGGCCCCCAGCCCAGCACTACCCTAGAGACCAAGGGAGCCGCTCTGAGACAGGCAAGCACTGGTCTAGTGGGTTGGCTGGGGTGGCTGGGAGCCAGGACTCCTGGGTTCCATGGTCCGGGAGGAGCAGGGCTCCCAGCCCAGTTGCCTAGTTTCTTCCCAGGCAGAGCAGGATCCGGTGTCTTGCTCCCAGCGTCATGGGCAGGGCCGGGGCTGGGCGAGTTTCCAGCCACCGCTCCCGCCTGACAGACAACAACATAGCGGATCTGTGCGAGGGAGGGACCGAGAGGAAGTGACATGGCTCCTACTGGAGCCGTTAACCGCCTTCACCATCACCATCACCCCTGCTGTCAGTGTCTAATTAACTGGATTGAGTGATTGGTTCTCCCAGCCCCTCCTCTCCTCAGAGGTGGGGAAACTAAGGCAGGCAGAGGGGCAGGAGTGGTGCAAAGGGTGCACAGTGTGTCAGGGGTAGAACCCAGGAGTTCTGGCTCCCAGCCCTCCCCCGCCCCCCGCCCCAACTCTAACCACTAGATCATCCTCCCCTACCATCAGGCTGGGCCCACTGCTCCGCTGTGGGGGGACCCCAGGACTGGGGTATGGGAACAGGTCTCCCTCCCAGTATCCAGCTCTCATCTCCTCCCTGCCCCCCCTTCATAAACCGTGTGTGCCCCCCCCCCCCCAGTTCAATCTCAAGGTTCCTGGCCTGCCCCAGGGGCTGAAACCCTTTCACCCCCGCATCCAAGCAAGCGGGGGAGTGGGGGTGGGCAGTGGGTGGAAGCTAGGTGGGGAGGGAGCAGGGCAGCATTGGGTGGCAATGGGGAGCAGTGGGACATATTGGGGAGCAGCTGTCTGACCACTTGGTTCGGGGGGAGGGGACCTATGTGTAGTCCCTCCCACACTTCCCTGCTCCATGACAGGATATTTCTAGGCCTGGCTGAGCAGTTCCAGCTTTTGGAGTTGGGGGGAGGGGGCCCTGGCTCCCAGGACTGGGGCAGGGCCGGAGGGGGGGCCTTGGCTCCCAGGACCTGGGTGGGGCCGGAGCGGGGGGCGCTGGCTCCCAGGATCCAGACAGGGCCGGGGGGGGGGGGGTGCTGGCCCTCAGGACACTGGGTGGGTCCGGAGGGGGGGACACTGGCTCCCAAGATGGTGTGGGGCCGAGGCGGGGGGAGGGGGAGGCGCTGGCTTCCAGGTCCTGGGTGGGGCCGGGGGGAGGGCACTGGCTCCCAGGACCCAGGGCGGGGCCGAAGGGGGGGCCGGTGGCTCCCAGGACCCAGGGCGGGGCCGGAAGGGGGGCGGTGGCTCCCATGACATTGGTGGGGCCGGGGGTGGCGGGGGTGCTGGCTCCCAGGACATGTGTGGGGCCGGCTCCCAGGATCCATGCGGGGCTGGAGGGGGTGGCGCTGGCCCTCAGGACACTGGGTTGGGCCGGAGGGGGGGCACTGGCTCCCAGGACCGGTCGGGGGGGGAATCTTTCCCCCTGTGAATTTGCCCTATGCCTGGCAGTGCCTCCGGGGTGGCTTGGACCCATCCCCCACTCTGCCACGCAGCCTTGGGGGGCCCCCATCATGCTCCCATCTTTCTGTCCCAGCCCAGAGCCCTCCGTCACTCCTTCGTTCGGCCGCTCTCTCCTTCCCTCTCTTCCTCCATCTCCCTTTCTCCTCCCCACCCAATTCATGCTACAGAGATGCACATTCCCACCGCCCTGTGCTCTCACCACTAGCCCCCCACTCCCCTTCCAGAGCTGGGGAGAGAACCCAGGAGTCCTGGCTCCCAGCCCCCCTGCTCTGACCACTAGACCCCACTCCCCTCCCAGAGCCGGGGAGAGAACCCAGGAGTCGTGGCTTCCAGCCCCCTTTCCCCAAGCTTTTCAGCCTGGCACTATCCACAGGGCATTGGGGTCATGAACCCCAAGGTCAGCTCAGCCGGGCCCTGCCGGTGATTGGGGATGTCTACCTTGGACCAGAGGCACTGAAACAGCCCCCTTAGAAAGAAAGAGAGAGAGAGAGTGTGTGTGTGTGTCCGTCCGTCTGTCCCGGCTGCCCCTGCTGGAGTGGATGGAGATTGCCCAGCTCTGTGCATATGCCGGATTCCTGTACCGCGCCCTGACTCTCCTCCCCCATCTCCTCCTCCCCAGGTGACCCCACCATGCCGATCCAGCGCGTCAAGTCCGTGGGCAACACACAGGCCCTGACCTCGCAAGTGGGCATTGTCCGCCTGCTGGAGGCGCTTTTCGCCTGCGTCACCTTCAGCCTGGTGGTGCACCAGGGGGGCTGGTATGGCCGTAACGGTGACTGGTGCATGTTCTGCTGGTGCTTGTGCTTTGCCATGACGCTGCTAGTGCTGCTGGTGGAGTTCGTCGGGCTCCAGCACCGCATACCCGTCTCCTGGAAGAACTTCCCCATCACCTTCGCCATGTACGCCACCCTCATGTGCCTCTCGGCCTCCGTCATCTACCCTGTCACCCACATCCAGCACAACGCCGCCTCTGGCAAAACCAAGGACTACCGCATCGCTGCCACCGTCTTCTCCTGCCTCACCTGCCTGGCCTACTCGGTGGAGGTGACCATGACCCGGGCCAAGCCGGGCGAGGTGACGGGCTACATGGCCTCCGTGCCCGGGCTGCTGAAGGTGGTAGAGACCTTCGTGGCCTGCATCATCTTCGTCTTCATCAGCGACCCGGTCTCCTACGACCGCCACGAGGGGCTGAAGTGGTGCCTGGCCGTCTACTGCATCTGCTTCATCCTCTCGCTGGTGGTCATTGTGCTGTGCATCGGGGAGTGCACCGGCTGGCTGCCCTGTGCCTTCAATAAGTTCCTAAGTGGCTACACACTGCTGGCTGTGCTCATGTACGCCACGGCCACCGTCATCTGGCCCATCTACAACTTCGACAAGAATCAGGATGGCTGGCCGAACCGGCCCTCCTCCTGCAGCAGCAACAACAGACGTTTCTGCGACTGGGATAAGTTGGTGGCCATCGCCGTGCTGACGGCCATCAACCTGCTGGTCTACCTGGCCGACCTGGTGTACTCCGCCCGGCTCATCTTCATCCAGGCCTAGCCGCGCCGGGGGCTGCTGGGCCGGCTGAGGGCTGGGGATAAGGGCTGGTCTCCCACCGGGTTCTCCGGATCTCATCTGTCTGTCTTGTCCTCTCATTCATTTATTTATTCATTCTTTTCTTTTCTTTCCTTATTCTTGCATTCTTTTTCTCTCTCGTTTATTGTCTTTCTTTTTCTTTCTTTCTTTCTTATAATTATTCATTCTTTTTCTATTTCATTTACTGTCTTTATCTTTCATTTATTCTTTTCCTTTATCCCTCTCTTTGTCTTTCTTATTTATTCTTTGCTCTCTTGCTTTTCTTTCATTTCCTCTCATTCATTCGTTTCCTTTTTTTCCTGTCATGTATTTATTCATTTATTTTCTTTCTCTCTCTTTCAATCATTCTCATTTATTCCTTCTTTTCTTGGAGCTCTCTCTCACTTTCTTTTCTTTCACTTGGTCTTTTGTTCTTTTTCTCTCATTTTCTCGCTTTCATTCTTTTTCCTTTCCCCCCCCCCCTCCTCCCCAGCACTCCCCGTCCAGGCGTACCCACTCCCTTGTAATAACAATGTTATCCTTTTTGCCTTAGACCGGCCCTCTAAGAAGCCCGTTGCCTCCCCTCCACGGTGGCTGGGGGTGGGAGTGGGGGAGGAATCATGGCTGACTACGGGCCATTCTGTTCCTTTTCTCCAGCGGGAGCTGTGGCGGATGAAAAATTGGTGGCCTGACGGGCAGGGCCCAGTGAGCACTGGGGCCTTTTAACCCAACACCTCCAATCCCAGCAGAAGTGGGGGGAGGAACAGGAGGGAGGGTGGGAAAGAGGTGACAACTCCCCTTTAATGGAAATATTTGTCTGGTGGTTAAAAATGCTTGCCTGCCAGAGTCTTAAAGGTAATGGGTGCACTCTGGTGCCTTCCTAAGAAAAAGCCTCTAGTGCTTAAACAGCATGCAGCCTTTAATGAAAATATTTGTCTGGCGGTCAAAAACCCTTGCCTGTTGGAGCCTTAAAGGTAAATCACAGAATCAGCCCTCTAGCTGGAAATTTAAAAACACCAAAAAAAAAAAAAAAAAACCCAAACCCCATTTGCTTGTTTCTTGAATATTTATCCAGGGGTTTTAAATAGTCCTGGCGGCCATTATCTTAAAGGTGATGTCGCCGGACCCGTGCCTCACAGTGCTAGAATGTAGCTAGCTGCTTACATCTGTCCAGTCTCTCTTTTTGTATCATTCATCTGGTTTTTTTATACATCTATTTTTTACACTGGTATAAACGCAGACAAAAGGTATTATGGTCCTCGTTGCAAGTGTTTGTGTCACGATTGACGTAGCAAATTACAGGGGGTGGGTTATATATGTATAAATATATAGAGAGAAAACAATAAATGACTGAAAGGTACTTTCTGTGTTTGTCTGTCGTCTCTCCTGTTTAGAGCTTTGCCGATAAGGATAAGCCAGGGCAGGAAGTTGAACACGGAAAAATGGCTCAGGGAGGGCAGAGAATGGGGTATGGGGGCCTTTCTCCTCTAGGGGGCACTGACTCCCATCCGGCCCCAGGGCAGGGACTGGCTGGCTCAGGGGGGCAGGGAATGGGGTGTAGGGCCTTTCCCCTCTAGGGGGCGCCAGCTCCCATCCGGCTCCAGGGCAGGGACTGGCTGGCTCAGGGGGGCAGGGAATGGGGCACGGGGTCTTTCCCCTATAGGGGGGCGCTGGCTCCCATCCGGCCCCAGGGCAGGGACTGGCTGGCTCAGGGGGGCAGGGAATGGGACCTTTCCCCTCCAGGGAGAGCTGGCTTTGATCCCGCCCAAGAGTTGGGGGGCAGGCTGGCTGGTGGGGTGAACATGGAGGAGGGGCCATGTGGGGCAACCCCCGGCAGCGAAAGGCTTGTTTCTCTGCAGAGGCTGCGGCTGAGGCTGGGCGTGGAGAAGGGACGGGCGTCCGGCCCAGTGGAAATTCCAGCTCAGAGCTCCGTTTCCTCGGTGGGGAGCTCTCTGAACGCAGCTGTTGTTGCGTAGGGATGGGCCGGGGAAAGACCCAGAGAGAGGATATGTCACCATCTCCCGTGCTGGCAACTCCAGTCACCACACTGGGACAAGCAGAGGCCCACGCCCCACCCCAGAGACAGCTGCATCTCAGCCCTGGACAAGGGGACCCCGTATACCCAGCCCCCGCGCCCCACCCCAGTGGTGGCCATGTCCCAGCGCCTGGTGAGGTCATTGCTATGTATAGCTGGGGGGCTCTGTTTTCCAGCGCGGGGAGGAGCTGGCTAGGGTGCGCTCCGGGGGCTGGTGCCAGAAGGGGCTGGGCAAGGCGGCCTGGAATGAGGTGATTCCTACAAACAGCCCTGTCTGGGCTGGGGAAGGAGTGACGGGAGGCGCTGCTGTCTGGCTAGTGTTAACCCCTTCCTGCCCTCTCCTCCCCTGCCAGCCCTGTCCTCCACAGTCAGGGGAGAGCATCAAGGAGAGAACCCAGGAGTTCTGGCTCCCAGCCTCCTCTGCCCTAATCACTAGACCCCACTCCCCTCCCAGAGCCAGGGAGAGGACCCAGGAGTCCTGTCCTCCCAGCCCCCCTGCTCTAACCACTAGACCCCACTCCCCTCCCAGAGCCAGGGAGAGAACCCAGGAGTCCTGGCTCCCAGCCCCCCCGCGCTCTGACCACTAGACCTGTAGCCCATACCGCTAGCGGTGGCATTGGATTTGGCGCAGCAGCAGCCTCTGGACCTATATGCCATAAGGCACGGGCGTAAACGGTTCATGTAAAGCCTTGAGGCCTAATGGCCCGGCAGCCACCCTGAGTTTTGGGGCGCCGGGACCACTGGGCTCAAGGGTGGGGGTTGATACCAGGTTCTTGGGTTGCTTAACCCCGAAGCTGCCTTGGCAACCGACCGGCGTGCGTGGTAACAAGCGACACTCGTTAAGACCCTCAAGTCTAGGACAAGGGCAGGCCGACATGGCCAGGGCGCGAAGGTTCGATATGGACCCCAGCCAGGAGGCTGGGCACGGCCCTGAATACACCGGCCAGCCTCCCAGGTGAGAGGGCCAGCGGGCCAGTTTGCCACACCAGGGCCAGGTCAGCCTCTCCCCGAGGCAGCCCGGGATTTCTGCTGGCCTTTGTGTGGGCCGGAGCGGTTCTGTCTTTACATGTTGTGCTGAGAAATGCGGCTGGAGCCCTGCTCGGCCTCGGGGGCGGGGGGAGCGCAGTGGGGTTCCCGACCAGATGTAGGATGTGGGAACCTTGATTCTGGGCCAAGAAGCCTCTCAGAGCCGAGGACAGAACCCAGGAGTCCTGGCTCCCAGCCCCCGCCTGCTCTAACCACTAGACCCCACCCCCCTCCCAGAGCTGGGGAGAGAACCCAGGAGTCCTGGCTCCCAGCCCCCCCCTCATCTAACCACTAGGCACCACTCCCCTCCCAGAGCCGAGGCGAGAACCCAGGAGTCCTGGCTCCCAGTCCCAGCCCCCCCCCTCCAACTGTTTTTAGCCTGGATGAGTCAATCTGTTCTCAGGAAAGGGAGGTTTATTGGTCCTGGGAGGGCGGGGAGGAGGGGGACATGAGCTAAGCGGGGTGCGTCCACAGCGTGAGTCAGGGACCAGCTATTCTCGGCAGGCACCTTCACCCGCCGAAGGCTGCTGGGTACGGGGGCTGAACGGGACCTACTCGGGGTGCCCCACAGCGAGCAGCGCACCCCACACTGCTCTGGCCCAGCATGCACTGGGGCATCATCCAGCCATCGCCCCCAGCACTCCCTCCCTCCCCCCAACCTCTCCATCCCTCCCTTTACCCACAACCCTATCCATCCCTTTACCCAGCCCTTCTTCTATCCCTCTCCCCCACACCCCTCCATCCCTCTCCCCCATGCCCCTCCATCCCTCCCTTTACCCAGTCCTTCCTCCTTCCCTCTCCCCCACGCCTCCCTCCATCCTGCCCACACCCCTTCCTCCATCCCTTCCCCACACCCCTTCCTCCTTCCCTCCCTTTACCCAGCCCTTCCTCCATCCCTGCCCCACCCCTCCATTCATCCCCGCACCCCTTCCTCCATCCCTCCGCCCACACCCCTTCCTCCATCCCTCCGCTCACCCCTCCATCCCCCCCCCCCCGCCCAGAATGTGGCCTGGAGGCAGGGCGTGTGGGAGTGGGTCTCTGGGAAATCTGAGGGGGTGCTGAGCTGTGAGGGGGGTGGGGAAGATCTCTGTGTGTTGGGGCACTAGGGAGTGGGGTTCTGTGTGGGGGGGTGGGCAGTTGTGGTGGGGCTGTGGGCAGGGGTGGTGGCGTGCAGGGCGCTGTGCATTTGTGGGAGACCCTGGGGGGAGCTGCTGGGCATAGCGGGGCTAGGGGGGCTCTGGAATCGGGTGTGTGTGTGTGTTCCCGTGTTGGGCAGGGGGGCTGTGTGGCACGGCATGGGCCTGCCCCAGAGGGGAAGGGTCACGCTGGCAGCACAGGGCCGGGCAGGCCCCTGTGCGTCTGCCAACCGCCGGTTTGTAAATAGTGCCCTGAACTGGGCTGGGCAGAGCGGGGCCGCCCTTGTCATGTCAGGCCCCATCGACCCCGGCCAGCCCCTCGCTCCAGGGACCGACCCCCCCCCCTCGCCAGGCCCCATTGCCCCCGGCCGGCCCCTCGCTCCAGGGACCGACTCCCCCTCGCCAGGCCCCATTGCCCCCGGCCGGCCCCTCGCTCCAGGGACCGACCCCCCCCTCACCAGGCCTCATTGCCCCCGGCCGGCCCCTCCCTCTGGGGACCGACCCCCCCCTCGCCATGCCGCATTGCCCCCGGCCGGCCCCTCCCTCCGGCGACCGACCCCCCCTCGCCAGGCCCCATTGCTCCCGGCCGGCCCCTCACTCCGGGGACCGACCCCTCCTCGCCAGGCCCCATTGCTCCCGGCCGGCCCCTCACTCCGGGGACCGACCCCCCCCTCACCAGGCCCCATTGCCCCCGGCCGGCCCCTCCCTCTGGGGACCGACCCCCCCCTCGCCATGCCGCATTGCCCCCGGCCGGCCCCTCCCTCCGGCGACCGACCCCCCCTCGCCAGGCCCCATTGCTCCCGGCCGGCCCCTCACTCCGGGGACCGACCCCCCCTCGCCAGGCCCCATTGCTCCCGGCCGGCCCCTCACTCCGGGGACCGACCCCTCCTCGCCAGGCCCCATTGCTCCCGGCCGGCCCCTCACTCCGGGGACCGACCCCTCCTCGCCAGGCCCCATTGCTCCCGGCCGGCCCCTCACTCCGGGGACCAACCCCCCCCTCGCCAGGCCCCATTGCCCCCGGCCGGCCCCTCACTCCGGGGACCAACCCCCCCCTCGCCAGACCCCATTGCCCCCGGCCGGCCCCTCGCTCCGGGGACCGACCCCCCCCCGTGCCATGTCCCCATTGCCCCCAGCTGGTCCCTCTCTCCAGGGACCGACCCCCCCCCCCATTCCCCATTGCCCCCAGCTGGCCTCTCGCTCCGGGGACCGACCCCCCCTACACCATGCTCCACTGCCCCCACGGGGGCCCCACAAATATGTTTGGTGCCAGGCCCACAAAAGGTTGATCCGGCCCTGCCCGGGCTGCAGCCCCTCCAAGTGTGGAACCAGCTGAAACGCTGGGGCTGCAGTGACACCTGCTGGCTGGTGTGAGATCAACAGAAAACAGCGCCCCAGGGCAACCCCTTTGCTTCCCCCCCCCCACGCCGCCTCTGAGACTCCTGGGGAGGAGTGGGAATGATGGGTTAGAGGGGTCGGGGCTGGGAGCCAGGACTCCTGGGTTCTGTCCTGGCTCTGGGAGGGGAGTGGGGTCTAGTGGTTAGAGGGGGTGGGGCTGGGAGCCAGGACTCCTGGGTTCTCTCCCCGGCTCTTCCATTCTTGTGCTGTATGACACTGGCCATGTCGCTGCCCCTCTCTCTGTCTCAGTTTCCCTACCTGTGCCACAGCATCCCCACCCTGGGCTCCCCTGTTAGGCTCCCCGATTGCCCTGGGGAGGGGGTGCCGCCCCTCCTGGCCCCAAGGGCTGATGGGAACCACGTCTTCCTGGGCTGTTTGTTTTACTCCCCTTCCCCCAGCCCCCTGGGTTGGGAAATCCTCCCCGCTCCCCACCGCAGCTGTTCCCTGGACTTCTGATAAGGCCCCTGTTCCCCTCCAGCCTCTAATCATTAACCCTCAGGGCCATGGGCAACCTAGAGCACAGGACATAGTCTGCCCCCTCCCTGCCCCCCCCGATCAGCCCCACGGGCCCATCTACCCCGGTATCCCGCCCCCTCCCTGCCCCCCAATCAGCCCCACGGGCCCATCTACCCCGGTATCCCGCCCCCTCCCTGCCCCCCAATCAGCCCCACGGGCCCATCTACCTCGGCATCCCACGCCCTCCCTGCCCCCTAGACCAGAGCCACAGCGTTACCAGATTTGCCAGGTACTTTGGGGTTTGCTCATTTATTAGAGTTACTCTTCGGGGGGGGGGGCGGGGGGAGAGGGAGGTCGGGCACTTCTATCAATGTGCAGCTTGTGTTCTCACAGGGAGACCTACTCCCTGCTGCAAGTGCCCTCCCAATGGAGCCACCCTGCAGGACCTCGGTTCCCCTGGGCTGGGTTCCTCCAGCCACAGAACTCCCCGCCCCCCCCCCCCCCCCACACACACACACGCTCTCTCTCTCTGAGGACCGGGTTAATCAGCACTCCCAAGCTGACCCTGGACTCAGCAGACTGGGTCGAGCAGCACTTCCAAGCTGCCACCCCCAGATGTCCCAGGTTCAGCACGTCCCTGTCCCCACTTTCCCGTCACAGTTGTTCTGGCAGGAACCCAAGTGATGAGCAAACCCCACAGGAGTTTTGGGCGCTGCCGGGATACTTAGCTTAGGTACGAGGAGCGTCGCTGCAGGGCGAGTGGGGAAGCCAAACAACACCCACGGGGCGGGGAGGGGGAGCAGAGCGAGAAGCAACCAGCTTAACCATGAAAGTTATTTATTGCCAGGTAATAACCATAGGGGAGCCAAACAAACGAAACAGTTATAATATTAAATCAAACTTAAATTTGATTATAAAAGGTTTAAAAAATTATAACTGATCACACAAGTCAGGGTCAGAAGGCTACACCTAGAGAGAGAGAGAGAGCTGGGTTCTCACCACTCCGTGAAGCTTGAATCGATCGGGGGGCCCAGGTGGTGGTGGTAGCTGAGGGTCTGGAGTGCTGGAGACAGGCAGAGCCCCCAGCACGATCAGTCAGGAGAAGATGACGTCCCAGTGGAACTGATGCAGATTTTGGATCCAGGCATCAGAGCACTGACTTGAGCGGGGGAAGGGGTTTTTGTAGGGCAAGAACAATGGTTCAAGGGAGAACACTAGGTGTGTTTGTGGGTAAATTGATGGCTCAAGGGAGAAGACCAAAGTTGTTTTGTTCAGGCTAGACAACAGGAGCTGATCATTCCTGGCCATGGACGGTGTTCCTTGGAGGGAGCTCACAATGCAATTAGGGAGCTTCACTATTTCGGATACCAATGGAGGATTCGTTACTAGAATTGGTCTGATAACTGCTGAGCTGGGGGTGGGCAGGCGTGGGCTCATTAACAGCTGGAGCAGAGATCCCCCATCATGCCATGCTTCCCTGCTTCCCTGGTCCCAGAGTTCCCTGCGGTTCTTGCCTTGGAATCTCTGGTCTCCAGTCTGTAGCTGATGGAGATGCCTCCTTGTCCCATCTCCCATGCAAATGAGGCCAGGGGAGTTTCCTTATCCTGTCACCCTTGTCCCAGGAGTTTCGGTGGGTCTCCCACGGCCTTTCCATTGGTTTTTGTAAGTCTGTCTTCTGATCGGCTTTGGTGCAAGCAGAGGCTGGGGGTGGGGGTGGGGAGGTCGAGGTCTTTCGTGAGTCAGACAGGCTGGATACTGCGCCCTGGTTCACCAAGAACACAGAGCTGACAGGTATCCTGCCCCCTCCCTGCCCCCCGGATCAGAGCCATGGGCCCATCTACCCCAGTATCCTGCCCCCTCCATGGCCCCTGGACCAGAGCCACGGGCCCATCTACCCTGGTATCCCACCCGCTCCCTGCCCCCCGGACCAGAGGCATGGGCCCATCTACCTCGGTCTCAGATAGTGGTCAGCTGTAGCTGTATCAAAGTGAAAGGAGGAAGATACCAAATGCCCCACATGGGCAATGGAGGAATAACTCCCCATAAGGAAAGGCTGCTCCAGGCCCCTACTCGCCCGCACTTAATGCATCTGGGGGAAGAGGGAACCCCCACACCCCTTCCTGACCTCACGCTGGGCCCAGGAGGTTCCGCTGCCCCTGATCCCATGCTGCTCATGTGTCGGTCAGTTCCGCAGGCTAAAGGCGACATGTCCCGGGTTTAACAGCAGGGGTCGCCGCTCCTGGGGTTGGGGGAGGCAAGCGGCTGTGGTCTGGGGTGGGACAGGGATGGACACACTGATCCCCTCCATCCTTGTCCCCCCCCTCCCAGAGTCCTTCACCTCCGTGCCCCTGCTCTGTTTGTGCGTGAATAGTATCAGGTCTTTGGCCTTTTGTTCCCTGGCTGCCTGCATTGGACGCTGCCCAGGCCCTATTCCAGGAAGCCGCCTGCCTGGGAGAAGGGGACGTGTGAGCCCCCCCAATGCCACCACCCAGCCCTGGGGAATTTGACCCCCCCCCATGTGGGATTCCTGGGAGAGGGATTTTGGGGTGTGGTGGCAGAAGCACTGGGGAGGAGGGAAAAGGGGGACCCCTTGGAGCAGGGAGGTTCCCAGCTGAATCCTGAAATTATCTGTCAAGGGAACGTTCCCCTGGCTGAACCCCAAAATGAGCTTACAAGGGGTAATTCCCTGCGTTCAACCTGGATATTTTCCCATAGCAGGGAGATTTCGCCTGGTGAACCCTGGTATGAGCCCAGAGGGGTCCCCCTGAGTGAACCCCAATATTATCCCACAGGGCAGGGGTCCCCTGGTGAACCCCCCAATATTATCCCATAGCAGGGAGATCCTGGGTGAACCAATATTATCCTGGGGGGACCCTGAGAATGAAAACTATTACCCTTGGGGGGGATTCCCTGGGTGAACCCTGATATCAGAGGGGTACCCCCAGGTACCCCAATATATCCCATAGTGGAGAGTTCCCAAGGTGACTTGTGCTATTATCCTGTAGCAGGGAGTTCCCCAGGTGACCCCTCATATTATCCTATATGGGGAATTCCCCCAGGGTGAACCCTGGTATGCTGTAGCAGGGAGTTCCCTGGGTGACTCTGATATTATCCCATAGCAGGGAGTTCTTCTGGTGAACCCCAAGATCATCCCTTAGTGGGGCATTTCCCTCCCCACCCCATTCCAGGCCCCGGAGGATTCTGGGAGAGATTTCAGTGTCTTGCTTTGTTTTATTTCTCTACTAAAAATGGCAACCTCACAGCCAATAAATACAAGTGAACATACAGCCCCCGGCCCGGCCCGCCCCCTTCCCCCTCCAGAGAACAGAGACCTCCCTGGCGCGGCCCCCCACCTCCTGCCACAGAGATGGGCTCGGAGTTCACTCCAGGTGTGAAAATCCAGGCTGGGATTTCACTGAGGCCACATGGAGGAGAAAACCCGGCACTGGATTATCCTGGCTGCTGAATGGACACGACTAGATTCCCCAGCCCCCCCTCCCCGCGCGTGGACTGGTCCTCTGGGACATGCGGGGGAGGGGAGGGAAAACCCGGCACTGGATCCCACTGCCAGCTGGAATGGAGTTGCCTGGATTTTCTATCCTCCCCCCAGGAATGGCATGCCAGCCCCCCCTCCCCCCCAGTTCTCTATTGGGGGCGGAGATGGGCTCTAAAGCCAGGACTGGATCCCCCTGCCAGCTGGAATGCACTGAATGGGGACAGGGAAGCCCCCTACCACTGCCCCTCCCCCCCACAGCTCTTTCACGCCCAGCATAATGGGGCCCTGGTACCAACGGGACCTTTGCACGACGGGCCCTCTCATGACGGAACCTCGCATGATGGGACCGTCTCACGCTGGGTCCTTGGCACTGCAGCCTGTGCATGATGGGGCTCTCGCACGATGGGTCCTTTGCACAACGGGGCCTTTGCACGCTGAGACCTCACACGCTGGGGCCCTGGCATTGCAGTCTGTGCACGATGGGGCCTTTGCACGATGGGAGCTTCTTTGCACAATGGGGTCTTCGCCCGACGGGCTCCTCACACAACTGCACCTTTGCACAAGCAGCCTTTGCACTCTGGGGCCCTCGCATGAGGAGCTTTCACACGATTGGTCCTCCCACGAAGGGACCATTGTCAACGGGTCCCCTGCTGGCCGCTGGCTCCTCCCCGCCACGTGGGCGGTCCATCCGGTCAGGCTGTGTGTGGGTGTCGGGGGGCCGCGGGGGGCTCAGCAGGGGCGGATCTCGGACACCACCCGCTTGGGGAAGAACTGGTACTGCAGCCACGTGGGCTCTGAAACGAGACGGGGCGGGTGAGGAGGGGAGTGCGGTAAAAATACCCCCAGAACCCCTGCGGTTCCCCTCTGAATCCCCCCGCAGGGCTCCCACCCCTCCTCATCTCCCCCCGCCCAGGACTCCCCTCTTCCCCCCCAGGATCCACCTCCCCCACCCCCTGCCCTGTGGACATATCCCTCCCCCCACAGCTCTCCACCCCACCCCTCTCCTGCTGCCTTCCTACAGCTCCCTGTCCCAACACAGCCCCCACAGTAAATCTCTCACTCCCACGGCTCCCTCCCTGCCCCCACTTCCCCATAGCTCCCCCCACGGCTCCCTCCCTGCCCCCACTTCCCCATAGCCCCCCCCACAGCTCTCTCCCTGCCCCCCACTGCCCCATAGCTCCCCCCACGGCTCCCTCCCTGCCCCCCCACTGCCCCATAACTCCCCCCACGGCTCCCTCCCTGCCCCCACTGCCCCATAGCTCTCCCCATGGCTCCCTCCCTGCCCCGACTGCCCCATAGCTCCCCCCATGGCTCTCTCCCTGCCCCCCACTTCCCCATAGCTCCCCCCACGGCTCCCTACCTGCCCCCACTGCCCCATAGCTCTCCCCACGGCTCCCTCCCTGCCCCCACTGCCCCATAGCTCCCCCCATGGCTCTCTCCCTGCCCCCCACTTCCCCATAGCTCCCCCCATGGCTCCCTCCCTGCCCCCACTGCCCCATAGCTCTCCCCACGGCTCCCTCCCTGCCCCGACTGCCCCATAGCTCCCCCCATGGCTCTCTCCCTGCCCCCCACTTCCCCATAGCTCCCCCCACGGCTCCCTCCCTGCCCCCACTGCCCCATAGCTCTCCCCACGGCTCCCTCCCTGCCCCCACTGCCCCATAGCTCCCCCCATGGCTCTCTCCCTGCCCCCCACTTCCCCATAGCTCCCCCCATGGCTCCCTCCCTGCCCCCACTGCCCCATAGCTCTCCCCACGGCTCCCTCCCTGCCCCCCCAGCCCCCTGCCCCTCACCGTCGTAGCAGGCCGGCAGGGGCAGCAGGCCATCGAAGCAGCGCGCAGGGGCCTGGTAGCTGCAGCTCTGGGTCTGCGTCTGGTTCTGGCTCCGGCAGTAGAAGGTGACGATCTCCCCGTGCTGGACCTGCCCTTGTGGGATCTCCTGGATCCAGAGCTTGCGGCCCTGGTAGAGCACACGGCTCCGCTGGGCCGGCACCAGGCAGCGCGCTGGGGGGAGACGGGAGACCGGGTTAGATGGGCCCATGGGGCTGATCCGGGGGACAGGGAGGAGACGGGATACCGGGGTAGATGGCTAGTGGGGCTGATCGCAGGGGGTGGCAGGATACTGGGGTAGATGGGCCCATGGCTCTGGTCCAGGGGACAGGGAGGGGGCGGGATACCAGGGTAGATGGACTCAGGGACTGATTCAGGGGGGATGGGAGGAGGCGGGATACCGGGGTAGATGGGCCCGGGGGCTGATCCAGGGGGGATGGGAGGAGGCAGGATACCGGGGTCGATGGGCCCGGGGGCTGATCCAGGGGGGATGGGAGGAGGTGGGATACCGGGGTCGATGGGCCTGGGGGCTGATCCAGGGGGGATGGGAGGAGGTGGGATACCGGGGTCGATGGGCCTGGGGGCTGATCCAGGGGGGATGGGAGGAGGTGGGATACCGAGTTAGATGGACTCAGGGGCTGATCCAGGGGGGATGGGAGGAGATGGGATACCGGGTTAGATGGGCCCGGGGGCTGATCATGGTGGGGATGGGAGGAGGTGGGATACCGGGGTAGATGGGCCCGGGGGCTGATCCAGGGAGGATGGGAGGAGGCGGGATACCGAGTTAGATGGACTCAAGGGCTGATCCAGGGGGGATGGGAGGAGGCGGGATACTGGGATAGATGGGCCCGGAGGCTGATCCAGGGGGGATGGGAGGAGGCGGGATACCGGGGTAGATGGGCCCGGAGGCTGATCCAGGGGGGATGGGAGGAGGCGGGATACCGGGGTAGATGGGCCCGGGGGCTGATTCAGGGGGGATGGGAGGAGGCGGGATACTGGGATAGATGGGCCTGGGGGCTGATCCAGGGGGGATGGGAGGAGACGGGATACTGGGGTAGATGGGCCCGTGGCTCTGGCTGGGGGTTCTGGGGAGGAGGGGAGCGGGGGAGGGGTGGTACCTCTGCAGAAGGGCCGGGGCGACCAGGTGCCGTTGCCCCGGCAGGTGACCCGGTTGGTGCCGTCCAGCAGGTAGCTACGCTTGCAGAGGTAATAGACCAGCTCCCCGGCCCGGTACTGAGGCTTCTCCACCGCCACCAGGTAGCCCTCAGCGATGTCCCCGGGGGGCGGGCAGAACACGGCTGGGGGAGAGAGGAGGTCACGGACAGGCCCTGGGCATGGACACAGTGGGGCGGGGAGTGGAGGGAGGGAAGGACAAAGGGCTGGGTGGAGAGATGCAGGTTGCATGGGGCGTACATGGATGCAGGAGTATGGGGGTGGGGTGGGGTTGTGGGGGGTGGGTGGCTGGAAGCGATGTGGAGGGTACCGGGATGGAGGGTATATGGGGCGGGTGGGGGTGGATGGTTGGAGGGATGTGGGGGTGGATGGCTGGAGGGGTGTGTGGGGTATGGGGATGCAGGGTATAGGAGGTGGATGGCTGGAGGGGTGTGTGGGGCGAATGGGGGTGTGGGGCTGGTTGGCTGGAAGCGATGTGGGGGGTATGGGGATGCAGGGTATATGGGAGTGTGGGGGTGGATGGCTGGAGGGGTGTGGGGGTGGATGGGGGTGTGGGGGTGGATGGCTGGAGGTGTCTGGGGGCAGATGGGGGTGTGGGGGTGGATGGCTGGAGGGGTGTGTGGGGCAGATGGGGGTGTGGGGGCTGGTTGGCTGGAAGCGATGTGGGGGGTACGGGGATGCAGGGTATATGGGGGGATCTCTCTCTCTAGGGCATCCCCCAAGCTCCCTCGCACCCCCTTCCAAGAGCACCCTCCCAGCCCCCCACGTTCCCTCCCAGCTGGGAGAGGGCCCGGCCTGGCGCTGGAGCCTGGGAGGATGGGCCAGCCCCGGCATGGGGGCAGACGGGGACAGAGAGAAACCGGGACCCCCCTCCTGCCCCCCTTTCCGCTACTCACGGTGGCAGGTCGGGGCAGGCCCAGACCACTCCTGGTTCTCCTGGCATCGGATGGTCTCTGGGCCCTCCAGCCGGTACCTGGACGGGAGGGAGAGGTGAGGATGGAGATGGGGCTGGGCTCTCTGGGGGCCTGCGGGTCGGGAGTGAGGGGCACCGGCAGAGCTGGGGGGAGCCCAGGGTTGGGCTGGCAGGTGCTGCGGGTCGGGATTGAGGGGCACCGGCGGGGATGGGGGCGGGAGCCCTGGGCTGGGGGTGGGCTGTGGGTCGGGAGTGAGGGGCACCGGCAGAGCTGGGGGCGGGCGAAGCCCTGGGCTGGGCTGGCAGGGGGCTGCGGGTCAGGAGTGAGGGGCACCGGCAGAGCTGTGGGGGGGGGGGGGAAACTCACCCGCGCTTGCATTTGTACCGCACCTCCCCGCCTGCCCTGTAGGAGGCGCCGCTGTAAAAGCCATTGTCGGTCTCTGGCGGGGGGCTGCAGAAGGACGCCGGGGTCAGATCCCCTGGAACAGAGGACGGAAGGGGGAGGGGAGTCAACTGGGTGGGGGGTCACCCCTGTCTCGCAGCCAAGTTCCTCCCCCCTTAACCCTTGGCATCCTCCAGACACAAAGAGCCATTAAAGGCCTCAGCAAGGGGGAGATTTTTTTAGGTTCCTTCCCCTTTAACACCGTCAGGGGGTGGGACAGTCTCCCTTTAAGAGACAGGCCCTTGCCCCGCCCTCTTCCAATAGGCCCCTCCCCTTTCCCATTTGCCCCTCCCTCTTAGTAGACTCCATCCCTATTGGGCCCTTCAGTGTCCCATTAAGCCCTGCACTTCCCTTATTTGCCTCCTCCCTTTTCATTGTAAGACATTGGGCCCCTCCTTCTCAGTGTAAATGCCTCCCGTTCTGCCCCATTTGCCTCCTCCCCCTCCCAGCAGGCCCCATCCCATTCCACATTTGGCTCCTCCCCTTATTTAGCCCCGCCTCTCCTTCTCCAAAGCCTTCCCCCCCCCCCCCCCACCCCCGAGGCTGTAATTCCCAGACAAGCGGGGGAACCCCATGGGTTTCGCTGGGAGTAGGTCCCTCCCCGCGTGCTGCTTCTCCCGGACTCCTGGGTTCTCCTCCCCCCAACAGGCTCCCTCTCTCTCCTGGGTGGCAGGGGGGTGGGGATAAAGAAGACTTCGGAGCCCAAGGGTCAGAGATCACCTCGGAGTGGAGGGGTCACCCAATTTGGGGGTTCAGCGTTTAGATTGAGGATCTGGCTCTAATTTTTTTTGGGGGGGGGCAGCATCTGGGGCTCGGAGGGGAAAGTTTCTCTTATTTCACTGGCATTTTAGGGGAGGAGGCAGAGTCCTGGCTCTGAGGGGAAAATTCAGGGGAGTCAATTGGTTTTGGAGGTGAAGGTTCTGTCTCCCAGCCCCCCCCCCCGCCCCGCATTGTCCTTCCAGAGCTGGGATAGACCCCAGGAGTCCTGCCTCCCAGCCCCCCGTGCTCTGATCACTAGACCCCACTCCCCTCCTGGAGCCGGGGAGAGAACCCAGGAGTCCTGGCTCCCAGCCCCTCCCCCAAGTGTACTGTCGTGGGGGGCGGTGGGACAGTTTCCATCTGGCCCAGAGCTCGATCCCTCCGGGGAGGCGGCCCCTTAACCCTATTTAGCGCCGGCCCCCTTGCTCCAGATGCTGGGTCCCCTGGCTCCCCCTGGGGGCGGGCTGGGGGAGGACGCAGGACCAGGATAGCTGCTTTGGCTCCGTATCTAGGTCTCCGCTTGCCAGGGGATCCGTTACCCTTGAATCGGCCCCGGGACTCATCCTGATCAGCTCACTGCATAGAGAGCAGCCTGCCCTTGGCAATTGCCAGCGTGAGTGGCTGGGAGCCAGGATGCCTGGGTTCTTTCCCCAGCTCTGGGAGGGGAGTGGGGTCTAGTGGTTAGAGCAGGGGGGCTGGGAGTCAGGACTCCTGGGTTCTATCCCCAGTTTTGGGACATCTGTAAAGAGACCAGGAAACAAGAAAAAACAATCCAGGACCTTGTGTGTTGGTTTTTCTGTTACAGTGTTGGCAGCTGATGTTGCAGGGTGGAAGGTGGAGAAGGCTGGCGGTGTGAAGTGATGTTGTGGGGTGTTGGTGACTGGTATGCGGTGATGGTGTTGGTGTTGGCGGCAGGTGTTGGGTGTGGGTGACACTATTGTGTTTTGGTAGTTTGTGTTGGGTGACAGTGTTGGTGGTGGGTTCTGGGAGCGGGTGATGGTGTTGGGTTTTGGGGGCAGGGTGACAGTGTTGTTGGCAGGTGTTGGGGTGACAGTGTTGGGGACAGGTGTTGGGGCGTGGCGACCGTGTTGGGGTCAGGTGATGGTGTTGGGGTGGGGTGATCATGATGGGGCAGGTGCTGGGTGACACTGTTTGGGATGGGGTGATGGTGTTGAGGGTGGGTGTTGGGTGATGGTGTTGGGGGAAGGTGACAGTGTTGGGGGCTGGTATTGGGTGACAGTGTTGGGGTGGAGTGATGGTGTTGGGAGTGACTGTTGGGAGACAATGTTAAGGGTGGGGTGAGTGTGTTGAGGGCAGGTGTTGTATGATGGTATTGGGGCAGGGTCACAGAGCTGGGGTGGGTGTTGGGTGATAGTGTTGGAGGTGGGGTGACAGTCTTCGGGGTGGGGTGACAGTGTTGGGGGCGGGTGTTGGGTGATGGTGTTGGGGGAAGGTGACAGTGTTGGGGTGAGGTGACGGTTGGGGGCGGATGTTGGGTGATGGTGTTGGGGCGGGATGATGGTGTTGGAGGCGGGTGTTGGGTGACGGTGCTGGGGGAAGGTGATGGGGTTGGGGGTAGGGTGACAGGGTTGGGGGTGGATGTTGGGTGATGGTGTTGGGGGCAGGGTGATGGCATTGAGGGTGGCTGTTGGGTGACGGGGTTGGGGGCGGGGTGACGGGGTGACGGGGTTGAGGGCGGGTGTTGGGTGACGGTGCTGGGGGAAGGTGACAGTGTTGGGGGTGGGGTGACAGGGTTGGGGCAGATGTTGGGTGATGGTGTTGGGGCGGGGTGATGGTATTGGGGGCGGGTGTTGGGTGATGGTGCTGGGGGAAGGTGCTGAGGTTGGGGGCAGGGTGACGGGGTTGGGGGCGGGTGTTGGGTGATGGTGTTGGGGGAAGGTGACAGTGTTGGGGTGAGGTGACGGTTGGGGGCGGATGTTGGGTGATGGTGTTGGGGCGGGATGATGGTGTTGGAGGCGGGTGTTGGGTGACGGTGCTGGGGGAAGGTGATGGGGTTGGGGGTAGGGTGACAGGGTTGGGGGTGGATGTTGGGTGATGGTGTTGGGGGCAGGGTGATGGCATTGAGGGTGGCTGTTGGGTGACGGGGTTGGGGGCGGGGTGACGGGGTGACGGGGTTGAGGGCGGGTGTTGGGTGACGGTGCTGGGGGAAGGTGACAGTGTTGGGGGTGGGGTGACAGGGTTGGGGCAGATGTTGGGTGATGGTGTTGGGGCGGGGTGATGGTATTGGGGGCGGGTGTTGGGTGATGGTGCTGGGGGAAGGTGCTGAGGTTGGGGGCAGGGTGACGGGGTTGGGGGCGGGTGTTGGGTGATGGTGCTGGGGGAAGGTGACAGTGTTGGGGGTGGGGTGACAGGGTTGGGGGCAGATGTTGGGTGATGGTGTTGGGAGCAGGGTGATGGTGTTGAGGGTGGCTGTTGGGTGACGGGGTTGGGGGTGGGGTGACGGGGTTGGGGGCGGATGTTGGGTGACGGGGTTGGGGGCGGATGTTGGGTGACGGTGCTGGAGGTAGGGTCACGGTGCTTGGCACTTCAGGGTGGATGATGGTGAAGGTCCTGGCTGGTGACTGGCGGTGGCGTTCCCGTCCCTTACGTTCGCAGGGTGCCGTCAGACTCCACTTCCTGTCCCCTTGGCATCGGCTCAGCGCCACTCCCTCCCCTTTGGACAGCCTGAAGCCCGGCTGGCAGGTCACCTCCATGAGGGCCCCGAAGCCACGGGAAGCCTGGGCCAAACGCGTCTCGGCGTTATCAATCTGCACGGGCCATGGGCAGGTCCGGCCTGGGAAGGACAAAAACAGTTGGGAGGGAGGGAGCCAGGACTCCTGGGTTCTGTCCCGGCTCTGGGCAGGGAGTGGGGTCTAGTGGTTAGAGCTGGGGGGCTGGGAGCCAGGACTCCTGGGTTCTGTCCCGGCTCTGGGAGGGGAGTGGGGTCTCAAGGTTAGAGCTGGGAGGGGGAATGGGAGTCAGCAGCAGTCCTGGCCCCTACCGGGTATCACACAGCTCAGCCCGCAGGCCCCATCGCACAGGCACTGCCTGCGGCCTGAGCAGTCGCGGTCCTGGGTGCAGGTCCTCTGGCAGGTCTGGCCTGTTCCCTCCGCTGGCTCCTCCCTCCGGGTTGGGCAGAGACTGGGCCCATCTGTGCCTGGCAGGACACGAAGGAGAGCTGTTAGAGTGGTTTGTATGGGTGGGGAAACTGAGGCGCAAAAGGAGGGGAAGGACGTCACAGCAAATAGAACCCAGGAGTCCTGGCTCCCAGCCCCGCTCCAACTCTAACCCACTAGACCCCACTCCCCTCCCAGAGCTGGGGAGAGAACCCAGGTGCCCTGGCTCCCAGCCAGCTGTTACCACAGGGATCCCCACCCCGTACTGTTAGAAATGGGGAAGTTTGAAGTGGGGGGTGGGCCGCATACAAACATTTCCCTCCGAAGCCCCCCTGACTTTATCGGGAAGGGCCCCTGCAATCCCCACCATAGCCACCCGCTGGCGGCGCAGGTCTGCACGTGCCTCCGGGCCCTGCTGGGTGGGGGGCGGGAGGGGTGCAGAATTCTCCCCTCCGTACTGGCTGGGGAGCCTGGCGGGGTGTCCATCCCCCAAATACCTGTCTGTCCACCTGGCCCCCTACACCGTCCAGCCTCATAACCGCCCCCCTCTATCCCCATCCACCCATCTATCTATCCATCCCCCTTCATCCCCTATCTATCTATCTCCCTTCACCCCCTCTATCTAATTTATCTATCTATCCCCATCCACCCCCTCTATTAATCTATTTATCCCCATCCACCCCCTCTATCTATTTATCCCCATCCACCCCCTCTATCTAATCTATCTATCCCCATCCACCCCCTCTAGCTATCTATCTATCCCCAGCCACCCCCTCTATCTATCTATCTATCTAATCCCATCCACCCATCTATCCATCCCCCTTCACCCCCTATCTATCTATCTATCCCCATCCACCCCCTCTATCTATCTATCTATCTACCCTGCCCAGACCGTGGTGGGGGCCCCGGGGTCGGTTCTCTAGAGTTGAGAACTGGGGCCCTCCCTGGTTTCTAGCAAAGGGCTGTTTAAAGACCCGGCCGGGACAATTACCTGGGAACAAAATCACATGGGACAAGGGCAGGCGGCTGAGCCTCGGGGGGGCAGGGTCAACCCCTTCAGTCTGTACCCCCTTCCCGGGGGGGGGGGTGCGGGATCCCCCCTCCAGTCTACAGCCCCCCTTCCTGGGGGGTGCGGGATCCCCCCTCCAGTCTATAGCCCCCTCCCTGGGGGGTAGGAAAGGGGGTGGAAGGACCCCTTGGGGGAGGGGAGGGGGAAGAGGCAGGGAGCCTGCGGGGGGTGGTTC
Source organism: Emys orbicularis (assembly GCF_028017835.1). Lineage (NCBI taxonomy): Eukaryota > Metazoa > Chordata > Testudines > Emydidae > Emys > Emys orbicularis. Next base: position 19,977,809 of record NC_088703.1, read on the forward strand.
CCTAGTGGGGGAGGGGGACAGGCCTGAGGACGGGGGAAGGGGGACGCGAGGGCAGCGGGGGCGGGGGTAGGAGTTGGGCTGGTGGGGGGGGGAGTGAGCTGGGGGGTTACCCTGACGAGGGAGGGGAGCAGGGGGAGGGGCGTCGGGGGGAACCCTCAGAGAGGGGAGGGGGAAGCATGTGAGCCCAGCGGGTGGGGGGAAGGGATGGGGAGCCCTGGGGGGGGTCCCCTGCCCCTCACCTGTGGTGCAGTGACTGCCCCAGGGCAGCAGAAGCAGCAGGAGGAGGGGGGCACCGTGAGGCATGGCGGGCGGGGTCCTGCGACGTCCCTGTGAAGCCAGTGCCCCCGAGGCCTGGGTATATATCGCCCCCTCCCCCTGGTTATCGATTAACCATCCCCCGCCCGGGGACTCTGACCTCCCGGCCAGGCACCCAGCAACAAAACAGCCCCACGTCACTGCGGAGAACCCAGGAGTCCTGGCTCCCAGCCCCCCGTTCTAACTACTAGTTCCCGCTCCCTGCCCAGAGCCCCGGAGAGAACCCAGGAGTCCTGGCTCCCAGCCCCCCCCCCCCCTTCTAACCACTAGTCCCCGCTCCCTGCCCAGAGTCCAGGAGAGAACCCAGGAGTCCTGGCTCCCAGCCCCCTCACTCCTCTTTCCTCCCCGTAGCCTCCCAGAGCTGGGATCTGGGGGGATCTGAGGGGATCCGGGATCGGGGGGGGGATTCGGGTGTCAGGACGGTGGGGATCTACATTTGGGGGTGTCCTCAGGCCCCCCTCAGGGAACGCCCCTTTCTCCTTTAAGACCGACTCCTCCCCCCGGAGCCGTCAGAGACCCGCCTCCCCCCGCCCTTCTCCCCCCACAGCCGACACACGGCCCGACCGGCCGGCAGCTCCCCTACCGGCGCGCCTGTCCCCACCTCGGCCTCCTGCGGCGCCTGCTGGAAACCTCCGCTCCGCCGTCGCCTTCAGCCCTCCGGTCCCTGCCTCCTCTTCTATCCCCCCTTTCTCTCATCCCTTCTTCTTTCATCCCTCCCTTCCTTCCTTCTCTCTACCCCCCATCCCTCGGTCCCCTGCCTCCTCTTCCACCTCCCCTGTTCTCATCCCTCCTTCTCTCTACCCCTTTCTCTCATCCCTTCCTTCCTTCTCTCTACCCCTCATCTCCCCTTCTCTCCATCCGTCCTCTACCGTCTCTCTATCCCCCATCTCCCCTTCTCTCATCCCTCCTTCTCTCCCTCCATCCCCTGCCTCCTCTTCTATCTCCCCTTCTCTCCATCACCCCTGCTCGCATCCCTCCGTCCCCTGCCTCTTCCCCTTCTCTCCCTCCCTCCCTCCTCTTCTCTCCAACTCTCCTTTTCCTCCTGCACCCCTCCGCCCCCCCCACGCCTTCTCTCTTCCCCGCTCTGTTCTGTGCATCCCTTCGACCTCCCTTCACTGCATCCATCCACCCAGTCCCTCCCTTCCCTCCATCCCTCCAGGGCCCCTTCCTCGTTTTGTCTTTCTTCCCCCCGCCCGAGGCTGGGGGGCCCAGGTGGGGCCATGGCGCTGGTCACCTCGCCCACCGAGCTGGAGTGCCTGACCAAGCCGCTCTTCTGCCGAAAGGGGGCGCTGCGCCAGAAGCTGATCCACGAGGTCAAGAGCCACAAATTCACGGCGCGATTCTTCAAGCAGCCCACGTTCTGCAGCCACTGCACGGACTTCATCTGGTGAGACCCCCCTAGCGCCCCCCCAGCACCTCCTAGTGCCCCCTCAGTATTCCCCCAGCCCACGTTCTGCAGCCACTGCACCGACTTCATCTGGTGAGACCCCCCTAGCGCCCCCCCAGCACCTCCTAGTGCCCCCTAGCGCCCCCCCAGCCCACGTTCTGCAGCCACTGCACGGACTTCATCTGGTGAGACCCCCCCTAGCGCCCCCCAGCACCTCCTAGTGCCCCCTAGCGCCCCCCCAGTATCCCCCCAGCCCACGTTCTGGAGCCACTGCACCGACTTCATCTGGTGAGACCCCCCCTAGCGCCCCCCCAGCACCTCCTAGTGCCCCCTCAGTATTCCCCCAGCCCACGTTCTGCAGCCACTGCACCAACTTCATCTGGTGAGACCCCCCTAGCGCCCCCCCAGCACCTCCTAGTGCCCCCCAGCGCCCCCCCCCCCAGTATCCCCCCAGCCCACGTTCTGGAGCCACTGCACTGACTTCATCTGGTGAGACCCCCCCAGTATCCCCCAACTCCATTCTCTCCCCCCCCCCCATGGGTTTGCTGCTCCCACCCTTCCTTTAGTCTTAGCATATCTGGAGGGACTGGTTGGTTCAGAGCTGGGGACAGAACCCAGGAGTCCTGGCTCCCAGCCTCCTACTTTGTGGCATAGCAGATGTTGGGGGAGGGGAGGAGTGGGGCGCATGTTAAATATGTGTATTGGGGTGAGCTGAGTGTGGGCAGCTCACTGCAGCGGTGAGCTCCAAAGTAACATTGTGTTGCTCTCTTGCTTTCAGGGGGATCGGGAAGCAGGGACTGCAGTGTCTAGGTAAGAGACCCCCAGCCTGCAGGGTCAGTGACCCCCCTGCTCCACTGAGAGCCATGCTGGGGGGGAGACCGTCACTCCCACTCTCAGCCTTGGGGTCCTCTCTTCTGGCTACTGGTGATGGTATAACCAGCCCCCGTGCCGCACCCCAGATGTGGTCGCATGTCGGGGAGGCGGGGGGGGGGGAACATTGCCGCCCATTCCCAGCACAGAGCCCATGGCGCTCTAGGCTCTGAACTAGATTTCTTGACTCCGGCTATTTTAGGGACTGGCTGGAAAATTCTGTTTCTGTTTTTAAAAAGCCCCAAAATAGCTAATACCGGGTGACCTTTCAAATGCTCGATGCTTTATTCTTTAAGCTTCTTTGATACCTGGGGGCCAGGACTCCTGGGTTCTTTCCCTGGCTCTGGGAGGGGAGCGGGGTCTAGTGGTTAGAGCAGGGGGGGCTGGGAGCCAGGACTCCTGGGTTCTCTCCCTGGCTCTGGGAGGGGAGTGGGGTCTAGTGGTTAGAGCAGGGGAGCCAGGACTCCTGGGTTCTCTCCAGTGACGTGGGATTGTTTTGCTCTTGGGTGTCTGGCCAGGAGGTCAGAGTCCCTGAGCCAGGGATGGGGGGCGGCTTTGGCATCAGCCTTGCTGGGTTAGAGCAGAGGGGTGGCTGGGAGCCAGGTCGCCTGGGTTCTCTGCCTGGCTCTGAGAGGAGAGTGTGTATTTGTGGGGGCTGGGAGTGGAGGATCTGGGGGTTTTGTGTTTAGGGGAGTTCTGTGGGGGTTATGGGGTATGGGGGGGGGGGCTTCGTACGGGGTAGGAGGCCTGTGCGGCTAGCTGGGCGGCTGTGTAGGGGATCTGGGGGTTCTGGATGGGGTGGGGAGATTTCTTCCTGCCTCCCCCCTCCTGCAGGTGTGTGTGTGTGGGGGCGGGGGATAATGGGGAAATCCCCATATGCTCCGAATGGGGGTGTGGCTCTGCGGTTGATTGGCCAGTGATGAACTGGGGGAGCGGTTGCCAAGCGATGAGCAGCTCTGGGCACGGTGGGCGGGAGGGGGGGTTCCTGCCAGTCCTAGGGCAGGTGGGGGCAGAGTTTTTAGGGGACTCTGCCCCTCCCCCAGCTGGCAACGTGAGGCCCGGGTGGGATATGACTGTTAAGTGGTGGTGGGGGGGGGGGCGGGAGACTAAATGGATGGGACGGGGGTGGTTCTTAGAGTGTCCTCACTGGGGTGTGTGTGGAGGGGGCCATGATGGGGGAAACATGCACATGGGGGTGGTTGGAGGGGGGTGTGACGGGTGGATGGGGGGTGTGCACATGGGGGTGGGTGTGACAGTGGGTGGGGGTGTGTGCACACGAGGGGGGCATGACAGGTTGTGCATGGTGCTGGGGGGAAGGCTGTGGTGGTGGATGTATTTGGGGGCCAGGTGTGCAAGAGCAAGTGGGGTGTTAGTGTCAAGCTGCCGGGGCTGTGTACGAGTGTGTCAGGGTGTGGGGATAGGTGTGCAGGTGCCGAGATGGCACGTGGGGTGTGTGTGACACAGACACCCTTGCACAAGTGTGTGGCCGGAGGCTAAGTGGCAGGTGCCTTTACACACTGGTGGGGGTGGGTGCATGTGGAGACTGTTGGTGCGACTGGCTAGACATGTTGGTGGTGGGCATGAGTGTGCTGACTTTTGCACACGTGTGTGTTGGTGCAGCGAGGTAGAGCTGGTGGGCGCAGATCTGTGGGATTGGCGGCTGGGGGTGTGAATGGGTGTGCATCTGTATGAGTGTATGCATTTGCACAAGGATGCAGGGTGTGTGCACTAGTGGGTGAATTTGCACACGTGCAGGGGTTGCACAAGTATGCACGTTTGCACATATGCACAGGAGTATGCAGGTGAATGTGTGCATGTGCACAAGTGCATGCCTTTGCACAAATGTGTGGTGTCTGCATTTGGACGAGTGTGTGCATGTTTGTGTGCATTGGACTGAGTGTGGATTGAGGTGTGCATGCAGACCCTTTGTATTAGTGCAGCAGTGCGGGGGAAAGGTGTGCACGAGGCAGGGGTGCGTTTGCACAAGCCTAGCTGGGTGTGCACGGGGATGGCCCTGGGGTGTGGAGCATTTCTGGGGTGTGTGCAGGGGTGGGTGTGCAGGAGGCACTGTCAAGGTGGGTCGTGATTGGGGGGAGCGTGCACATGGGGTGTGTGGAGGGGAGAACGGCAGGGGGCATGTATTTGCCCCAGGGTACGGCTGGTGCGTGTGGCTATGTGGGGCGGGAGTGTGAGCAACAGGACTCTGGATGGACCCTGGGCAGGGGGAGCTCAGGGCTGTGGGAGGAGCAGGGGTCCCTCCTGGAGCCTCGGCCCCCTGGGAGACAGGCAGAGCCGGGGTGGCTGGTGGCAGAGGTGGGATGCAGCAGGTTCCCAGACACCCACCCCCCTCCCTTCACTTTTTGGTGCAGCTGGCCAGGGGGAGGCAATGTGGGGGAGCTGTTGCCATGGGAGCCATCAGGCAAGTCCCAAAGGGGGGATTGTTCATTGCATCCCCCTCCCGCGTAGGTAATGAGTTTGCTTCGTCCCAGCCCAGATCCCTGGGGGCCCCCATCACTCCCCACCCAGGGCAGAAAGCTTGACTGAGGGTGGGAGCCAGGACTCCTGGGCTCTATCCCTGGCTCTGGGTCTAGCAGTGGGAGCAGGGAGCAGCCCGTGTGGCATGGGGGGGCTGGACGGCTCCGAGGATGCAGGGAGAGTCAAGCCCCCCCCACTCCCCCCCAAGTCCAATCTGCCGCCCCCCCAGCTCCTGGCACTTGTGGTTTCTGCTCCTGCCTGTTTCCATGGAGACCCGTCTTCCAAATCTCCCCGTCTCGCTCCTTGGAGCCTTAAGATGCTGCGGGAGGGGGAAGGGGAGAGAAACGACCCCCCCAATCTGTCCTCTGCCCCCCCCGACCCGTCCCCCCGACTCGTCCCTGAGCCTTCCCCCGACCCGTCCCCCCCGACCCGTCCCCCCAACTCGTCCCTGAGCCTTCCCCCGACCCGTCCCCCCCGACCCGTCCCCCCGACTCGTCCCTGAGCCTTCCCCTGACCCGTCCCATCAACGCCCCCCGACTCCCCTGACCCGTCCCCTCAACTCCCCCTGACTCCCCCGACTCCCCGAACCTGTCCCCACAACTCCCCCGACCCATCCCCCCGACTTATCCCCTCAACTCCCCCCGACTTGTCCCCTCAACTCCCCCCGACTTGTCCCCTCAACTCCCCCCGACTCCCCTGACCCGTCCCCTCAACTCCCCCCGACTCCCCCAACCTGTCCCCCTGACTCCCCGAACCTGTCCCCACAACTCCCCCGACCCATCCCCCGACTTATCCCCTCAACTCCCGCCGACCTGTCCCCTCAACTCCCCCCGACTCCCCCAACCCATCCCTGAGCCTTCTCCTGACCCGTCCCCCCGACTCCCCTTACCTGTCCCCAGACCCATCCCCTCAACTCCCCCGACTTGTCCCTGAGCCTTCTCCCGACCCGTCCCCCTGACTCCCCCGACCTGTCCCCCCGACTCATCCCTGAGCCTTTTCCTGATCCGTCCCCCCCAAATCACCCCGATTCCCCCAACCTGTCCCCCTGACTCCCCGAACCTGTCCCCACAACTCCCCCGACCCATCCCCCCGACTTATCCCCTCAACTCCCCCCGACTTATCCCCTCAACTCCCCCCGACCTGTCCCCTCAACTCCCCCCGACTCCCCCAACCTGTCCCTGAGCCTTCTCCTGACCCGTCCCCCCGACTCCCCTTACCTGTCCCCAGACCCATCCCCCCAACTCCCCCGACTTGTCCCTGAGCCTTCTCCCGACCCGTCCCCCTGACTCATCCCTGAGCCTTTTCCTGATCCGTCCCCCCCAAATCACCCCGATTCCCCTGACCTGTCCCCTTGACTCCCCCAACTCCCCTGACCCATCCCCTTAACTCCCCCCGACTCCCCCAACCTGTCCCCCAAAACTCCCCCGAACCCCTGAATCTTCTCCTCAACCCCCCGAAACATCCCTCCCAAACTTAACCCCGACCCCACTGAACCTTCCCTCCCAACCTCAGCCCTGCCCCCCAAATTCACCCCCAAACCTTCCCCCAACATGCCGAGCCTTCCCCCCCAAATGCACCCCTACCCCCAAACCGTCCCCTACTCCCCCAGCTGGCCTGTCCCTCTGGTGCTGGCTGTCCCAGGGTTGTGGGGGGCCCGCCCCCCACAGCAGAGAGAAGGTGCTATAAACCTACGAATCGAGGGGTCCGTTGATCCAGGATTTCCCTGCCCTAAATCTGGGCTCTGGGAGGGGTCTGAATGGGGCGGGGTGCGGGGTGTGTGTGTCACAGCACTGTCCTGAACTTGCTCTGCTAATGGCTTTATTTGCCCCCCCATTTGCCCACCCCACCAAGTCTGCAGCTTCGTCGTACACAAACGGTGCCATGAATTTGTCACCTTCGAATGCCCGGGAGCCGGGAAAGGACCCCAGACAGATGTGAGTGACAGATGGTTGCCAGGACGCCTGGGTTCTCTCCCCAGCTCTGGGGGGGGGGGGGGGAGTGGGGTCTAGTGGTTAGAGCGGGGATGGGGGGGCAGGGAGCCAGGACACCTGGGTTCTGTCCCTGGCTTTGGAGGAAATACTTCGGTGGGGAAGGAGGCAGCTCCGCCCCCACCCCCCAGGTGAGCGTCCCAATTTCATGGGCTATTTTTACTGCCCGAGTGGGGGGCGGAGCACGGTGGAAAACACGGACACGGCCCAGATTCTACTGTCCTTGGCCTGGAAAGGGGGAAGGAGGAAGGGAGGTGAAAGAGGAGAAGAGGGCGGGAGGGAAAGGAAGCGGGAATGTTGTTAGCAGTCGTATCCCTTCCATGCACACACCCCACCCTGGTTCATACTCCTTCCTTGCACACACACGTGCCTGCCATGTGCAACTCTCCCTTGGGCACCTGTGCAAGGCTCTCTGCAAGCTCACATTCCCCCCTTTGCACGCTCACCCTGTGCTAGCTCACCTCTGCATGCGCACACAAGTGCTCGTGCAGTTCCCTGGGCAAGCTCACATTCACACCCCTTGCACGCACCTGCACACTTGCACCCTCTCCGTGGAAACTCACATTTGCACACGCAGATATGCTAGTGCATTCCTTTGTGCAAGCTCCCATATGCACGCTTAGACACACATATGCACACTCTGCCCTTTGCACATGCATGCCCACTCCCCATACAAGCTCACATTTGCACACACACTTGTGCTATTCCTTGTGCAAGCTCAT